>NC_062560.1:12769781-13394781 GCF_016906955.1 Phacochoerus africanus | reverse complement strand
TGTTGAATGTATAAAACTTGGAATGAAAGGGCTATTTTGAGAACTTAAATTTTCTTTAAATGTCACTCTTTCATATTTATAATCTCTGTTGAGCTTATGTTTTATATTCTCCTTTAGTGCTGTGAATCACAGTATATTAGAGATAAGGATGGCCTTATTTCAAGTGCTTTGTATTTCTATTGATGCCAACAGGCTATGTTTTCTTAGCCTAGCCAAGCATGTGTAATTAGGAAGGACAGTGACATTTGCAAACAAAAATGGTAAGGCGGATGGGGATCACTATAATTTTCCTATCTAGTGACATTGAGAAATTATCCATAAGGGAGAGTATGTTTTGTTTTACCTTGAGGCCTTACATTTAATTTGAGGAAAGAAGACCCAAACCACAGTGGCCTTGAGCATGAAAAAGAAAAGTTATAACTACTGAAAGCTTGTGTATAAGAAACCATTCATGCTCTCAAAGTATGTGGATCTGAACTAGTTTTTTTAAACTTTTTATTTTGCGCTAACTATGGATACATACACAATTTTAAGGAATAATACAGAGATATCCTCTGCACCTTTTTATTCAGTTTCACTCAATAACCTCTTGCAAAACCATAGTACATTATCACAACTGGGATGTTTCCCTAGATTTTACTTGTAGTCATTTTTGTGATGGTGTCAAGGTGAGTGCGTGTGTGCACGCACGTGCTTGGTTTTAGTTCCATGCATGTTTATCACATAGATAGGTTTGTCTATCCACCGCTATAGTGAACATTCTAAACAGTTCCATCACCACAAGAATCCTCTGTATTGTCCTTTTCAAAGCACAGCTACCTTCCACCTGCTCCCTCATTTCCCTGTCCTTAAACCCTGACAATCACTAACATATTCTCCATCAAACAATTTTTTCATGTCAATAATATTACATAAATGGAATCCTATAGTATGTAATCTTTGGGGACTTGCTTTTTTCACTCAACATACTTCTCATGAAATTTGTCCAAGTTGGTGGCAGGTATCGATAGTCTATTTTGTTTATATGCTAGTACAGCTTATTAGTAATATTCTACAGTATGGATGCAGCATAGTTTGTTTTATCATTCACACATCAAAGGGCATCTGTGTTGTTTCTAGTATGGGTTTATTATGAATAGAGCTGCTCTGAATATTCGTGAGCATGTTTTGTAGGAATCTAAATTTCCATTTCTCATGATTAAATTCCCAAGAATTCAATTTCTGAGTCTTATGATGATTGTAGGTTTAGTTTTATAAGAAACTACCAAACTCTTTCCCTGTACCATTTTGCATTCCCACCAGCATGAGTAATTCTGTTGTCTCTCCACATCCTTGCCAGCGCTCAGTGTATCACCATATTTTATTTCAGCCAATAGGATTGGTGTACACTATACTTTTAATCCGGGGCCTCTCATCCTCAGCACTATTGATGTGTTGGATGGGATAATTCTTTGGTATTGTGGGGAGGGCTAGCCTTATGCATTGTAAGATGTTTAGCAACAGGCCTGACCTCTATCTACTATATGCCAGTAGTTCCTTGCCCCCATTGTGACAACTAAAAAATGTCTTCTGATATTGCTAAATGTCCCCTTGGGGGCAAAAGTTTCCCCTCTAAAAATCACTGTAATCCATCATGACATTCTAAATCTAAGTAAAACAAGATCTCTAATGCTCATTTATCTCCTCTGGGCTCTTTCCCTTTTGGAAAATTAAAAACTTTTCTTAGCCATGCACTCCCCTCCTCCAAACAAGCTCCTTAACTCATCACCCAGACCCATGAGATTATAAGGCTGCTCTGATGACTTACTAGACTAAGACCAAAGTGAAATTGCTTTCATATGATTTTAACTATTAAGTCTTGCCCAGACTATTAACTCTCAGATCATCTCCATTAGCTACAAATGTGCCTGCTCCATCTTGTTTAAAAGTGCTAATCTCATAAAGGAGAAAATTCAGAACATTTACAAGATGAGAAAGGAGAGAAAAATCTGGATGATAGAGGGCTGATGCAGATCAGGATAAATCCAGGATAAAACAGATAATGCTACCAGCTGGGGAAAGCTAGAATTCCAATCTAAACCTGCAGAGTTTTACCTCCTAGTGTACAACTCTGCCCATCACTTCAGGTATCTGTCAAAACTCTCATTCTCTCGTTTCTCAGTCAGTTAAAATGCTTCTCATCTTCCAAATCTCAGATCAAGTGGTGTATCTTCTGTAACACCTCCAATCCTCCCAGCTGGAACAAAATCATCTTTTCCCTGGATTCTGCCAATATTTATCTCCTCCTCAATCTTTACCAGGACTTAGGTCATTCTGACCAGGCTTTGGTTATGTGGACATCTTTCTACATAGTGGTCTGGCCAGCTTTTTTCATTTGATTTCTCAATGACTTAAAGACCAGAGCATAAGTGCCTGTACAGGGGTACAGTATAGTACATAGAAGGCAAGAGAGGGAAATATGTAGAAGCAACCAGCAGCTCAAAGACAATGGAAGAAAGGGTGATTTCCAATTCAGCATGTTTAGGGGGCTTTAGGGCTAAGCTCATCTTGGAATTTGAAACCAAATAATTTATGGGATCAGGGGAAAACCTGTTTATTTTTACAATAAGGGCGAAAGATCTGGGGCAGTGGCTCTCAAACCGAATCCTTTGTAAGGCTCCTTAAAACACAAATTGCTTGGTCCCACCCCTAGAAATTTTGATTTGGTGTCAGGAATGAACCTGAGAATATGCATCTGGAATAGCATTCCAGGTGATGATGATGCTGGTGGTCCCACACCACACTTTGAGAACCACTGTTCTAGCTAGCTATGTTGACAGCATGAGCTTACCATCAAGGTTACAACATAGCCTGTGGAGGTCATCCCAGCTGCACTGCAATGGAGAGGTATTAGGAGAAGTGTTTGCAGATGGGGTCAAACTAGTTAGCACCTCCTCTTTGCTAAGACAAGCCTAGAATCTGCCCCACGATCATGGTTTCTGGACCTTTTTTAATGACTTTAACGAGACAAATCATTGATGAGACTTCCTATTCATCTTTGTATCTCTGAAATGCTTTCAATTAGTAAGCAGAGGACACTCAGTAAATGCTCATTAAATTAAAAGAAAACGGATAAACTTAATATCCTTTCGGTTCTTACATGTTCCTTACACTGAGTAGTAAAGTTGCCCAATAAAAGTTTGTTGGTCTTGCTGCTGCGGCTGGCTGCTGCCATAATATCCTTCTTAATCTGATACCAAACAGGGTGCTATCTATGGAGGACATAGGATGAGGAAATAGTGGAATGAGTAATCAGTTTTGAGGAGATAAAGGTCTGTAAAGCTAATCCAGGCTTCACATATTCCCCATCAGCTATTTAACTAGCGGACTCCTAATAGTGATGCTTAGGTAAATATGTGGATAGATGGATGGATGGATAGACAGACATGTAGATGTAGAAATAAACCCACTCACCTTCTTGGGTTCTCTAGCAGGCCTACTCTAAGATGGCCCCACGGATCCCCACCTCCTAGTATCCATACCCATGTATAACTCATACTCTTTGAGTATGCCTGGACCATCATAGCAAGTTCTTCTAAAAATTGAATACAGAAAAATCATAGGATGTTACTTTATCAAATGAAAGTAATAAAACTTCCAAAATCACTGTGATTTCTTTCCATCTTACTTATACTCATTCTCTCTTGCCTTTTCATGTATACATGCTAATATATCCAGATATGATATTGGGAGATGCCCTGTGGAAAGGCCACATGGTCAGGAATTGAGGAAGGCTCTGACCAACAGACAATGAGGAACTGAGGCTATTAGTCCAACATAGGTCCAACAGCCTCACTAGTGAGCTAGGAAGCAAATCCCTCTCAGTTAGCCTTGAGATGACAGTGGCCTTTGTTAGAGACCCTGATACAGTAGACCCAGTTAAGCCGTATATGGATTTGTGACCCCACAGAAACTCTGAGATAATAAATGTATACTGTTTTAAGCCACTAAATTTGGGGATAATTTGTTATGCAGCAATGAATGCAGGAGTTCCCAATGTGGCTCAGTCGGTTAAGAACCTGACACAGTGTCTGTGAGGATGTGGGTTAGAACCCTGGCCTCACTCATTGGGTTAGGGATCCAGTGCTGTGGAAAACTGTGGTGTAGGTCGCAGATGTGGCTTGGATCTGGCATTGCTGTGGCTGTGGTGTAGGCTGGAAGCTGCAGGTCTGATCTGACCCCTAGACTGGGAATATGTATATGAGAATACAGATTCTTATCTAAAAATGCTACATAATACCATCACTATGAAGAGCAATATGGTGGTTCATCAAAAAACTAAAAATAGAACTACCATTATGATTCCGCAATCCCAGTCCTGGGCGTCTTTCTAGAGAAAGCCATAATTCAAAAAGATACATGTGCCCCAATGTCCATTGCAGCAATATATACTATAGCCAAGACATGGAAGCAACCTAGGTGTCCTTTGACAGAGGAATGGATAGAAGTTATGGTATATACATGTATGGGTGTGTGTGTGCATGTGTATACACATACAATAAATATTATTCATCCATAAAAAAGAATGAAATAATATCATTTGCAGCAGCCTGGACCTAGATATTATTATACTAAGTGAACTAAGCCATACAGAGAAATACGAACATCATATGAGACCACTTATATGTGGAATCTAAAAAAAGGATACAAATGAACCTAATTGCAGACAAGAAAGACTCACAGACTTTGAGGACAAACTTATGGTTCCTAAAGGGGACAGGTGGGGGGTGGAGGGATGGACTGAGGGTTTGGGATTGGCATATACACGCAATGGGGACCTACTGTAGAGCATAGGGAATTCTACCTAATTATCTGTGATAATCTCTATGGGAAAAGAATCTGAAAAAGAATGGATGTGTGTATATGTACAGCTGATTCACTGTGTTGCACAGCAGACATTATCACAACATTGTAAACCAACTATACTTCAGTAAAACTTTTTTTTTTGTCTTTTTGGGGCTGCACCCTTGGCACACAGAAGTTCCCAGGCTAGGTCCAATCAGAGCCTGCACTACAGCCATAGCAATGCAGGATCCGAGCCACATCTGTGACCTATACCACAGCTCACGGCAATGCCAGATCCTTAACCCACTGAGTGAGGCCAGGGATCAAACTCGCATTGTCATAGATACATTGGGTTCGTTAACCACTGAGCTATTATAAATCAACTATACTTCAATGAAACTTTGAAAAATAAAATTAAATACATTGGGTTCGTTAACCACTGAGCTATTATAAATCAACTATACTTCAATGAAACTTTGAAAAATAAAATTAAAATGTCACATAGTTAGCATCTTTTACACAGCATCAAAGAAGTCATGTGCTTGTGTGTATGATCAGGAAGGATTCCAGAAAGGTTTTTGATTCCTCCCTAGTGGGCATAATCGTATTTCCTGTCATACAAGAATTGTTGCCCATCTGATCCCCTAAAAGTAAACACTAAAATTACCAGGTTAATTAGGGTTGTTATTATCATTATTATTCACACTTTCCAATCCTAGTCAGGCCATCCTATTCACTTTACAACTGATTGACAGTACTGTAGTATTTGTAATGATTATTAGTCTTACTCTTTTTGGTGTACATTTCTAGCTCATATTTTCTTGCAGACTTAAGTGAGACTCAAGAATAATGTGGCTACACCCCAGCCATGGCTAGAGTCTAAAGTACTCAAACCATACTTAAACACTTTTACACATGAAGAATAGCAGACAACATTCATTCACTTAGCCATTTAACTTTCACCAGCTGTTTACTGACTGCCTACTAGGAGCCATGCACTGTGCCAGGAACAGTAATGGGAAGATGGCCATGACCATAATGTATTCGTGTTCCCTTTTAACTTTACAATAACCATCACATGTACCCCTGCCCCCCAGTGATTTTTTTTTAGCAGTGTCTGTGTAGCAAGTCTCATGAGAACATGACCATGTATGAAATACCCTCAGTGAAAAAGCTGATTCTCAGGAATAGATACAAAATCCGCCATTGGCATGTACTTTTACTAGTCTTTAAAAATGGCATCTGACTTGAGATTTGAAATTCTCGCTAACTACTTCCCAAGGTGCCACCATGAGGGCCACGGGAAGATTCTAGGGGCCTCTCTATAGAGATGAACCCCTGCAAGGCAGACATCAGTGTGTGTCTGAAATGGATTCATCTCTGCTTGCACAACTGGCAGACAGCACAACCACATTTCATAATATCCAATGTTCCTCAGGGTTCCCAGAGATCATAGGAAGTGAACGAGAGACAGAATATGCTCGGGAGGCACACAGCTTATAACGGAAAAGCAATATATAAGTATTAAAATAAATCCAGAAGAGGCAATTTGGCAATGCATATGAAAAGACTTAATTTGTATTTTGCATATCTTTTGATCTAGCAAATCTACTTCTAGGAATTTATCCTAAGGGGGAAAAAATCATAGGACTTTGAAAATCTGGTTACATGGGTATTTGCTAAAATTATGTTCATGAGGGAAGAAATTGGAAACAGCTTAAATATGCACCAAGTATGGACTGAGTAAATGAATTATTACATAATTCACAGTGAAATGTAATCCAGCCACTAAAATAATATTGTGGGAGAATAAGAATCATTAATAAGGAAAGTGTTATTGTTCATTTGTATATTATAAAGTATAAAAGTAGGTTAAGAAACATGTATAATATTTTTATGTTTTTTTAAAAATGTGTGTTTACATCTGTGTATTATAGATACCTACAAAGAGTGAAAGTGTAATAGTGGTTCTATCTAGATGTTAAGTTTATGGAAAATTTGAATATTTTTATTTAACTATTGTCTGTTTTTCTACAATGAGTATATATTGTTGAAATTAGGGATAATTTAAATTTCATTAGTTTCCTTTGACTATTGTCTATATTTTCTACAATGACCATACATTATTTAAAATCATTAAATTATAATTAGAAAAAGAGATCAATTCACTGAACATCTACATTAAAGGGATTTTTAAACCAAATCTTGAGGTTTTCGGTACACAGAAAAGGGAATATATGTAAGCATCTTCAATACTACCTTGTGCCCAGACACTTGAGCTATCACTCAAAGGCAATATAAAGTTAAACAGTTTCAAATGTCACTGTCAGGTAACAATTCTAGGTCCCGTGAGCTTCTGTAATTGGGACTTTCCTTTTATCAATGAATGAATCAAAAGGAACTTATATTTGGGCTGGAGGAGGAAAAGGAAATGGCCTTTCAAGGAGGAAGGGGAGAGCACAATTCTTTACACAAGGACAAACAAATGCCACCTGAGATAGGTCCTTAAAGGCAGTTCAAACTTAGATGCATTCTGTTCAGGGGCATTGGGAGGTTTTCCTTTGTTGTTGTTGTTGCTGTTTGTTTTGTTTTGTTTGTTAGTCTCACTAGGCAGATAAGTCAAAGAAACCAAAATTGTAGATGTAAATTTAATAGGTATAGAAATACTTGGTCTCTTCCTGAGACCAAGCAAAACCTTCTACCAGGCAGCTGATTTTTATTTTAAATCAAAATAATTCTTCACATTTCAATAATTTCCCCCTCTGAAAATTTTTCCATTTCTTTTATCGGAATGAAAAAGAGAATGTTTCCACCAGAGTTCAGTTGAGGCATACCTAAAATATGAAAAACATGTAATTTAACAAATGCTTTGACTCAATTGTGTTGCTTCTTTCTAGGAGACACAAAACATCCTAAAAAGATTTACACTCACTAAGTGTGCAGAGAAATCATTTATTCATTTATTCACTTCACTTAAATTTACTTATCACCCACTGTTAAGGTATCCAGAATAAACAAATAATAGAGACCAATCCTGTCATACAGGAGCCCACAGTAAGAGAACTGGTGGGGCAGTCGAGAAAGAAGACATGCTAAAGTAAGACAGACAAACAAGTCCCATTTTCAACATAATGGATTAAATGCTTTAATAGGGTAATGCCCAGTGTGAATGCTCTGGAAGACCAGGGGACAGATATTTTTTAAATACCCAAATGAAGGAGGCATTCCTGAGGCTTCCAGAGGAGGAAAGACTTTAACTGAATTTGAAAGGATCGGAAATTAACACAGTATGTGAGTGGGGCACACATGTAAGGGCACAAAGAAGTGACAAAGCAAGCATCATCAACTGGTCTGGGAAGTTGTAAATGACATGGCAGTAAAGATGGACAGAAGTCAATAATATCATGATACAGGCTCACTTGCTCTAACGATGACACCAAAATATCAGTGGTTTAAACAAGATAGATATTTATTTTCCCACTTGTAACTCCAATCATAAATCATCCAGGGAGATAATACAGATCTATAGTGTGGGGTACCCAGGGCCTTTCCATCTTGTTTCTCTGTAATTTCCAACATGGCTTCCATCTCCATGATCTGAATGGCCACTCCAATTCCCACCATCTTATCTGTATTCCAGGAGGAGTGAGGAAGGCATACTCCTTTCCTTCAAAGCAAACAAGTGAGATATTTCACTTATCACTTCTGTTCATATCGTTTTGGCCAACACCAAATAATAGGACTGCAAGAGAGAATGGAAACTCAGTCTTTATCTGGTCAGTCACACAGCAAAAACTCAAGGATATTATTACTAAAGTTCAAAGGGGAAAATGGATAATGGGGACAATTAGTTTCAGACACAGTTATTCAGTTGGTAAGTGGGTTGGATTGTGGGATCTGGCTAGAAAGCAGGAGAAATGTCATTGTGAGATAGTTTTGAAAAACCCCTTAAATTAAGGTATGGAATTTAGATTAGAGGAAATCAAGTCAGGAATTATGGAGACCAGTTTGGAGGCAGATGCAGTAGAGTAGATGAAAAATGAGGGTAGCCTGAACTGTGAAAAGAGGCGATCTCTTAAATTTGAGAGAATTTAAGGAAAGATAATGCATAGCATCTGGGGATTGATTGACTCTAAGGAGTGACCAAATGAAGGAAATAATCAAGAACATTCCCAGAATTCTGCTTGGAGATTTGGATGGACCATTCTCAGAGACCGGGAAAAGTAGAGAGGGAATCAGTTGGGTCAGCTTGAAGTTGTGGTGAATTGATACTGTAAGAGAGGACAGGATTAATTAAATTAATTTTGGAGTCATAAGAGATCATGTCACTGATGAAATGTGAACTGGATCCATAGGACTTCTTAGGGTGACAAACACACTATTCATTTTCTATTTAGTTAAAATAGAATAAGATTGTATGTTGGCAGTTAACAAGCTCATTTGGTTTAAGAGCTTGTAAGATTTCCCAACTGTGGTATATTAAGTTATTGTTAAAAATTATTCACTCATCCCTGTACCATTTTTATGGTGGTATATACTTGCCCATCCCTTGATTCTGGGTCTGTCCACTAGCTTGCACTAGACACTGGGATATGGGGAGACACAGGCTTGAAAAGATCTTGAGAGAATAGACTTTCTTACTTGCACCTCTGCTGTCATCATGAGAAGATCCTACTATCTCTAAGTTCCCAGGGAGAAAATCAGAGACACAGAGAGCAGAGCCTCTCTATCCCAGTCCCTCCCACATTAGTTGTCCCAACCTCATCTTCAAACTTGTAGGCTTATTGCTGTATACCTCTGAGATTGTGTGGGGTTTTTGTTGTTGTTGTTGTTATACAGCAGTAGTGTGAGCATAGTTACTGATGTTTGCTGATGCAGTTCCTACAATTCCCAACATAACATTTTTTTGGTCTTTTTGACTTTTCTAGGGCCGCTCCTGTGGCATATGGAGGTTCCCAGGCTAGGGGTCTAATTGAAGCTGTAGTGGACGTCCTACGCCAGAGCCATAGCAAGGCAGGATCCAAGCCGCATGTGCAACCTACAACACAGCTCATGGCAACACCAGATCCTTAACCCACTGAGCGAGGCCAGGGATCGAGCCCACAACCGCATGGTTCCTAGTCGGATTCGTCAACCACTGAACCATGAGGGGAACTCCCAATTTCTTAAATGAGTAACTCATCACAATTTTGTACTGTGTTATTGTGTGATATGTGAGTTTTGATTGGAAAGAAGAAATCCAGAGTTTGGATGAGATGAATGCCCAGACACCCAAAAGAATTCATGAAGTTTTCACTGGGCTTTGGGTGGTAGGAAAAGGAGAGAAAACCAAAAAGAATGGAAAGCAGGAATGAAGCTAATATTCACCTTCTTCACATATCTTTTCAGGACATATCTGATATTCAACTAAATGCTTGATTTGGGGGGAGGCAGATCTTTTTCAACTTCAGTCCTACTCCTTCAGGTATACTATATTCATGGATTAGAAGACTCAGTATTGGAAATACACTATTTCTCTCCAAATGGCCGTATAGATTTGATGCAATCTCAATCATTCCGAAAATGCACAAACTGACTATAACATCTATATAGAAATGCAAAGGCCAAGATACCCACAGTAATCTTGAAGAAGCAAAGAGCTGGTGGACATTGCCAGACATCAAATTTTAGTATAAATCTAAAGGAATTAAGTCTATGAAGTATTGGTACAGGAAGAGACAAATAGACCATTGAAGCTAAATAGAGTCCAGAAACAGACCCACCTATATATAGTCACATGATTTATGACATCATTGACTCTGCTGTACCATGGGAGAAATGGTATTTTCAATAAATGGCCCTGGTTTATGTAAATATCCAAATAGTTAAAATAATGAATCTTGACTACTAGCCCACATTATTCCCCAAATTAATTTCAGATAGAATGTAGACATAAATGTAAAAGTAGGGCAATGAAGAAAATATAGAATACTATTTTCATGACTTATGAGTAGGCAAAGTTCTCAAGTAGGATCATAAAGGAAATAAATGACAATTTTGACTATAATCCTAATCATCCAGTTTTGAGATGATGGTACCAGTACTATTGAAAGGGTGTAATGTGGACCAGAAGGTGCTATTTCACTTGTGGAATAGGCACTCAAATGTATTATACACATTTTAAGCCTCATTTGATTAAATCTCCAGTATCTGATAGAAAAGATCTAAACTTTCCCCACTAGTGTTATGGATGGTGATTATAGAATGAATGAGTGTTCTTTCTAGGCGTTCCCTGGTGGCTTAGTGGGTTAAGGATCCAGTGTTGTCACTGCTGTGATGCAGGTTTGATCCCTCACCATGGATATGGCCAAAAAAAAAAAAAAGAATGAGTGTCCTTTATAGTATCAGAGGTTATTCACTGGTATTAGAACCAATATTAGGGAGCAATTCTCAAGAGGTGACTTTTCCAATATAATATTCTCCAGTATTAGTATGCTCACTGCAGAGAGGCATCAGAGTAAAAGACATGTTAGCTCCTTGTTCCATGCCCTCCAAACCCTCAAGTGTTGCATTAAAGGCCCATGTAAATAGCCAGCCTCCTTAGTGTATTGTGATGTTGTACAGATCATTGACTACTCGACTGAATGGTGGTGCAAAATCTGAAGTGTTAGATCACCCTGAGTTGAAAAGAAGACATCACATGCGATGATCTGAGTCAAGGAAAAAGAAGATTAAACCTATATAAGCAATTCTTAGTAGCATCCATCACATAAAAGAAGGTAAACATGTTCAATTTCAGGCATTTCAAGGGATGAGAGGTTATACAGAAAGGGAGACTCAAAAGATTAACTGCCAAAGGAGGATAGAAATGAGCCCAGGAGAGGACAGTGAGAGCAGGATCCCTGTGTTCTCCATTCTCTGTGATCTTCACAGGGTGCAGACCTCACCTGAAGTGCCCCAGAGGCTGCCAGAAAAAGGCTGTGCCTAAGTCAATGAAACTGTGAGCTATTTTTTCCCCTGCAGATGTGTGTCACGATGGATTTGTAGTCCCAGAGGGAGGAGTCAGAGCATCAGCACTGAAGTCATTCCACAGCAAGACGTTAGCATGCCCCTCAGAGAACCCTTCCCCTCTAACCTGCACTCTCACTGACGTCACACAGCTAACCTTGATGATTCCAAAGGTAGAATCTGAAACTTGTGTTTGTGAAAGCTGTGTGTGTGTGTGTGTGTGTGTGTGTGTGTGTGTTGTGTGTCTGTGAGAGAGAGAGAGAGAGAGAGAGAGAGAGAGAGATTGAGATTGAGATTGAGATTCTGCCACTTACAATGGAGTGGAAGGCATTTTACAGCCTACTGCATGGGATACTTACATGCAACAGTTCTAAGTCACATAACCAAAAGCTGCCTATTAAGGATTGCTCTTTTGTCTCTTTGGGAAAAGAAGGAGGTGTAATGCCTGCTAGGAGAAAAAATAATGTATGTTATCAAAATTAAAGAAATATCATCAAGAGGTCGTTTTTTAAAATATAATCCCCACCCACCCGCCAATTAAGCTGCTACAGTGACAGATACCATAAAACATCACCTTCTCCCCTATCCATCTGACCCACTCAGATGTTAGATTAAATTAGTTGACCTCTTCTGGATTTCTTTACTTGAAAAATTAAAATGTAAATTATGTGCTAATTGCCTGCCTCAAGGTCTCCCTCAAAATAAAGAATCTATGAACATTTAAACTTGGCCGATTACTTTCTGTTCTGCAAGCTCACTGTATTATGCAACAGCGTGCTAATACCCAAATGTACTTAACCTTGGCAAAGACTAATTGATCGACTTTAAAATGACTGCAAGTTTTATTTTAAAAGCGCACAAGTACAAAATATTTACGGCTATTACTGTAAGAGCTTTGATGATCTATTTCTGTATGGCAGAACCAAAAGAATTTTCATTTAAAAAGGAACTGCTTCTTAATCAGAAAATGACTTTTTCCTTTAATAAAAAAAAAATCAGCCATTCATGGGAGATTCATGCATAACTGGCTATGTGTTAAATACACTAAATAGGCTTAGAGGATTAATACTATATTTAGAGATTTTGGCACAATTAGGAGCACCGCCCATTCCTTTTCAGCATCTCCCACAACTCAGATCCCAAATGGACTCACAGAGGAAGACAGTGTGTCAGCCCTGAAATATTTTGTAATGTGGATAATCTTGAGAAACAAAGACAATATGGGGCTAGCATGTCAATCTGTGTCCCTGGAAGACACTCTTTGCAGTGGATTTAGCCAAACACATCAAGATTCTGACGCCGCTAGTTCTAAGACGTGAGCAGAAAGTAGCTTTTTTGTTTGTTTGTTCATTTTCTCTCATCAGTCGTCGGTGCCACACACACACACATATCCCCCCCTCCACCTGACCCTGGCCGCTGTCTCTCCTCCCTGCCTCTTCCCTTGATTAAATGAAGTTGGCTACACTTGGATGGGCCACGGAGATTAATTCCGGATATGTGCAGAATCCACATGGCACACCCAATAAAGGCAGCTTCCAAGAGTGGAAACAGAACAAAGGCATGAATAATAACATGGGGGGGAGGGATATACAAAGGACGAAAATATGGGCCGCCATTTGGAAGTGACAGTAATTACTTAAGTAAATGTCAAAATGCTTGAAAGAAACCAGAGGAAGACAAGTCATGAATATTTCAAGTTGAAACATGCCATTCTATTGATGTGCTGTTTGAAAAAAGATCCTTGTCTCCTTAGCTGAGGGTGTTTGGGAAGAGGTGTTCAGCCTATCTATCTTTATAATGGGCAGGCTGATGCATAAATTATATAGAATCCACACACATTTTATCCAGCCCCTTAGTGCCTCAGTGTTAAAAGACTAGTAGCACTGGCCTCAGCTGGGAACTTGATAGAAATGCAGAATCTCATACACTATTACAGACCTACTCATTCAGAGCTTGCATATTAACATGATCCCCAGGTGGTTTTTGTGTGGGAAAGTTTGAGATGCCAGTGTCAGGACATTTTTTTTTTTTACTTATTTATTTTATTTTATTTTATTTTTTTTATTATTAATTTATTTTTCTTCCCACTGTACAGCAAGGGGGTCAGGTTATCCTTACATGTATACATTACAATTACATTTTTCCCCCACCCTTTCTTCTGTTGCAACATGAGTATCTAGACAAAGTTCTCAATGCTACTCAGCAGCATCTCCTTGTAAATCTATTCTAAGTTATGTCTGATAAGCCCAAGCTCCCGATCCCTCCCACTCCCTCCCCCTCCCCCTCCCCCTCCCATCAGGCAGCCACAAGTCTTTTCTCCAAGTCCATGATTTTCTTTTCTGAGGAGATGTTCATTTGTGCTGGATATTAGATTCCAGTTATAAGTGATATCATATGGTATTTGTCTTTGTCTTTCTGGCTCATTTCACTCAGGATGGATTCTCAACATCCATCCATGTTGCTGCAAATGGCATTATGTCATTCTTTTTTATGGCTGAGTAGTATTCCATTGTGTATATATACCACCTCTTCCGAATCCAATCATCTGTGGATGGACATTTGGGTTGTTTCCATGTCCTGGCTGTTGTGAATAGTGCTGCAATGAACATACAAGTGCATGTGTCTCTTTTAAGTAGAGTTTTGTCCAGATAGATGCCCAAGAGTGGGATTGTGGGGTTATATGGAAGTTCTATGGATAGATTTCTAAGGTATCCCCAAACTGTTCTCCACAGTGGCTATACCAGTTGACATTCCCACCAACAGTGTAGGAGGGTTCCCTTTTCTCCACACCCCCTCCAGCACTTGTTATTTGTGGATTTATTAATGATGGCCATTCTGACTGGTGTGAGGTGGTATCTCATGGTAGTTTTGATTTGCATTTCTCTTATAACCAGCGATGTTGAGCATTTTCTCATGTGTTTGTTGGCCATCTGTATATCTTCCTTGGAGAACAGTCTATTCAGGCCTTTTGCCCATTTTTCCATTGATTGATTGGCTTTTTTGCTGTTGGGTTGTATACGTTGTTTATATATTCTAGAGATTAAGCCCTTGTCGGTTGCATCATTTGAAACTATTTTCTCCCATTCTGTAAGTTGTCTTTTTGTTTTCTTTTGGGTTTCCTTTGCTGTGCAAAAGCTTTTCAGTTTGATGAGGTCCCATGGGTTTATTTTTGCTCTAATTTCTATTGCTTTGGGAGACTGACCTGAGAACATATTCCTGAGGTTGATGTCAGAGAGTGTTTTGCCTATGTTTTCTTCTAGGAGTTGGATGGTGTCCTGTCGTATATTTAAGTCTTTCAGCCATTTGGAGTTTATTTTGGTGCATGGTGTGAGGGTGTGTTCTAGTTTCCTTGCTTTGCATGCAGCTGTCCAGGTTTCCCAGCAATGCTTGCTGAATAGACTTTCTTTTTCCCATTTGATGTTCTTGCCTCCCTTGTCAAAGATTAATTGACCCTAGGTGTCAGGGTTTATTTCTGGATTCTCTATTCTGTTCCATTGGTCTGTCTGTCTGTTTTGATACCAGTACCACACTGTTTTGATGACTGTGGCTTTGTAGTATTTCTTGAAGTCTGGGAGAGTGATGCCTCCTGCTTGGTTTTTGTTTCTCAGGATTGCTTTGGCGATTTTGGGTCTTTTGTTGTTCCATATAAATGTTTGGATTGTTTGTTCTAGTTCTGTGAAAAATGTCCTGGGTAATTGGATAGGGATTGCATTGAATCTGTAGATTGCTTTGGGTAGTATGGCCATTTTTACAATATTGATTTTCCCAACCCAGGAACATGGAATATCTTTCCATTTCTTTACATCTTCTTTGATTTCTTTGATTAAAGTTTTATAGTTCTTGGCATATAGGTCCTTTACCTCTTTGGTCAGGTGTATTCCAAGGTATTTGATTTTGTGAGGTGCAATTTCAAAAGGTATTGTATTTTTGTATTCCTTTTCTAATATTTCGTTGCTGGTATACAGAAATGCAACTGACTTCTGAATGTTAATCTTATATCCTGCTACTTTGCTGAATTTATTAATCAGTTCAAGGAGTTTTTGGGTTGAGTCCTTAGGGTTTTCTATGTATAGTATCATGTCATCTGCATACAGTGACAGTTTTCTCTCTTCTCTTCCTATATGGATGCCTTTGATTTCTTTTGTTTGTCTAATTGCTGTGGCTAGGACTTCCAAAACTATGTTGAAGAGCAGTGGTGAGAGTGGGCATCCCTGTCTTGTTCCAGATTGGAGTGAGAAGGCTTTCAGTTTTTCCCCATTGAGGATTATATTTGCTGTGAGTTTATCATAAATGGCTTTGATTATGTTCAGGAATGTTCCCTCTATACCCACTTTGGCGAGGGTCTTGATCATGAATGGATGTTGGACTTTGTCAAATGCTTTTTCTGCGTCTATTGAGATGATCATATGATTTTTGACTTTTTTTTTGTTAATGTGGTGTATGATGTTGATTGATTTGTGTATGTTGAACCATCCTTGTGAACCTGGGATGAAGCCTACCTGATCATGATGTATGATTTTTTTGATATGTTGTTGGATTTGGTTGGCTAAGATTTTGTTGAGAATTTTTGCATCTATATTCATCAAAGATATTGACCGATAGTTTTCTTTTTTGGTGGTATCTCTGTCTGGTTTTGGAATGAGGGTGATGGTGGCATCATAGAATGTCTTTGGGAGTATTCCTTCTTCTTCAACCTTTTGAAAGAGTTTGAGGAGGATGGGCACCAGTTCCTCTTTATATGTTTGATAGAATTTGCCCATGAAGCCATCTGGTCCTGGACTTTTATTTGTAGGGAGTGTTTTTATGACATCTTCAATTTCATTTCTAGTGATCGGTCTGTTCAGTTGGTCTGTTTCTACTTGATTCAGTTTTGGCAGGCTGTAAGATTCTAGAAAATTGTCCATTTCTTCCCGATTGTCAAACTTGTTGCCATATAGTTGTTCATAGTATTCTCTTATGGTTTTTTGTATTTCTGCTGTATCCGTTGTGATTTCTCCTTTTTCATTTATAATTTTGGTTATTTCGGTTCTTTCTCTCCTCTTTTTAGTGAGTCTGGCCAGGGGTTTGTCAATTTTGTTTACCTTTTCAAAGAACCAGCTCTTGGTTTTATTAATTTTCTCTACTGTTTTTGAATCTCTATTTCATTGATTTGTTCTTTGATCTTTATAATTTCCTTCCTTCTGCTGACTTTAGGACTCTTTTGTTCTTTTTCTAATTCATTTAGGTGGAGGGTTAAGTTGTCAATTTGGGATCTTTCTTCTTTTTTGAGAAAGGCCTGTATTGCTATAAATTTCCCTCTGAGCACTGCTTTTGCAGCATCCCATAGATTTTGAGAGGTTGTGTCTTCGTTATCATTTGTTTCAAGGTAGTTTTTAATTTCCTTCTTGATTTCCTCATTGACCCATTGGTTTTTTAGTAGCATGTTGTTTAGTCTCCATGTAGTAGGTTTTTTCTCATTTCTTTTCCCATGGTTGATTTCTAATTTCATGGCATTGTGGTCAGAGAAGATACTTGAGATAATTTCTATGCTCCTAAATTTGTTGAGATTAGCTTTGTGTCCCAATATGTGGTCAATTCTTGAGAATGTTCCATGAGCGTTTGAGAAGAATGTGTATTCTGCTTTTTTTGGATGTAGTGTCCTGAAGATATCAATTAAGTCTAACTTTTCTATTGTTTCCTTTAGGATCTCTGTTGCTTTATTGGTTTTCTGTCTAGAGGATCTGTCCATTGGTGTGAGGGGGTATTAAAGTCTCCTACTATGATTGTATTCCCATCAACTTCTCCCTTTATGTCTGTTAATATTTGTTGTATGTATCTGGGTGCTCCTGTATTTGGGGCATATATGTTGACGATAGTAACATTGTCAGGACATTTTTAAATGGCATCTTTGCAGTGATGCACTTTTTCCAATCTTCTGCATTTAGAATACTTTGGTGGATAGCAAAAGGGTTGCAGTTGCCTCTGAGAGTGAAAATATAAGTTGCTAAGCTACCTGGTCTGGTCATGAATAGTTTCTTAACTGCCCCATTGTATATAAGATGAGAACTGAAGGATATATCATCCTATCAGGTTTCACAGATGAGGTTTCAAGAAGAAAGGACTGAAAACTATTAATGCATTGAGATTGAAACTCCTGTTACCTAAGGACAGTCCTCCATCTCCATATTTCCCTAAAATATTAGTGTCGTATTTTCTTAAAAGAAATTTAGATTCCCAAATACTGATGGAAAGGTTACCAAAATATGTACAGCCTCGAAGAGTAGACTGAATCAAGTCAGTATCAAGAAAAGTACAGTGTGCCTGGAATCATCAGCTCTTAGACATGGCAATCACTTTAGAAATAAGCTAGCACACCACTACCCTATTTTTGCCATGCAGAAAGTAAATTCCCACCCGGTAAAATGACATGTTCAAGACTTCACAGATAATTGATGATAGAGCCAGAATTACAGGTCTAGTCTCATGAGTCAAATCGGTGCTTATTTCTCTGATCAACATGCATGTATGTGATCTACATGATGACTGAGTCATGCAAACGGAAAAAGCCCTCATCTTTTCCTGTCTCCAATTGTGTCACCCAGTGCATTCAACAACACCTTTACCTGCTCATTTGGAAACAGTTCTTTTTAAGTGCATTTGAAAATCAGTGTCCAAAAGTAAAAAAGGGGGTATAGTCCTTAAAAAATACAACTGTTTCAAAAGGAGCCAGGTGCCTCTTTGAATGGTTAATGGATAATCTTAGGCATCTGATGGAAGTCAGCATTTATAAAAATTATGCATGCCAATGTAAGCTGCTTTGAGGAAAAGAAGAGGTGGTTTGAGTAAATTACTTTCTCAACTTGAGACCTGGAAAGTCACAATGAGACCTGCTATTTTCCCTCTTGCTTTTGTCACATGGATAAGAAGACCTGAGGAAGTTAGAAGGGTGAACAAGTAAAGAACTTGTGTTCTTGGGAAAGTGTACGTATGGAATACTCAGCTGGCAGGTGAGATGAGAAAGCCACGTGCTGCTCCTCTGAGACCTTTAGTGGCACCAGAAACACTCACAGTAAGAAAAGGCTCATGATAAGTTGCTTTTTTCAACTTAAGAATAATTGCTTTATTCAACTTTAGAAGACTCCTTAATTTAAGAGTTCAGTTAAGCCTGATTGTAGTTAAGTTTGGTGATAAATCGGGTATTGCTTTTCCGTAATCACCAGTGAGTTTTTCATTAGTATGATCTACTCCTTTAAAATATTTTATGTACTTTAAATGAATAAATAATGTACTCATCTACACTATCAGGTCTCTTCAACAAGAGTAAGTGCTAACCACATTGGCAAGTCACTGGTTTTATTCACCTGGCAGTGCCTACTTCAAGGACAGCATCAAGGAATATGTAACTTCCTAAGGATTAGTCATTAAATTTTTTCTGTAACAGTATGTTAAAATGATACCCCCTCTCAGTTTTGGTTGAGAGACTGGAGAACTAAACAGTTCTTGGCAAAATTTCCCACAGGCCAGATGGAGGAGTGAACACCACTTCTGCCAGCCTGGAAAAGGAGGGATCTGGAAACATCAATGAGTCACCTTCTCACTTGGCTCTTAGTCCTTAGGAACTGGGGCTCCATCTTTGGTTTGGTCTTCTATGAGTTAATCCATCATTACTGGAAATGGACTTTGCCACCCAGTCTTAACCAGGTGGAGTGATTTGATTGGCTTGCTCTGTGTTGGGAGCCAGATATCCATCTGCCTTTTGAGAAAAATGCCACATTAGTTCTGAAGTGAACTCCAGTAGAGAACCCCTGCCTTAATCCAATGGAATGAGATTCCTCCTGAGTGTAGTTTCTCTGGTAATGTAACAAAGGGATTTTTTTAAGAGAGAAAATGTCTTCATAGCATTCTTCAAATCACAGTGTTGTCTCCCACTTTTATCAAATGGACAAGATGTTGCAGTAAACTAATTCTTTCTCTCATGGACTCTGGACTTGGCCATGTACCTTGCTTTGGCTAATGGAACATCAGTAAATACAATTCCAGCAGAGGCTTGATACTTGCTTGTGCACTAAGTTTTGTCCTCCCAGAACCCAGAGACCATGGTGGATAAGCTAACATGATTGACCCTGTGAAGAGACAGGCCTGGCTATCCAAGGAGAACCACCAGCTGACCTCAATGAGCTCTGGCGAGAGCCAGAAATGCTCAATCAACCCACAGAACTTTGAGGAATAATATGACATTGCTGTTCTAAGCCATTATATTTGGGGATACCTTATATTGCAGATATAGATCATTGAAACACAAAGTAGGGAAATTGTTCACTGTATCCATTTTCAAAAGCAACTAATCAGCAAATACGTGAAGATGTGGGTTTTAACGTTGACCTTAGAGAAAAAAGTAAGATATCTAAACTTAGATATCTAAATCTAGTTAAATATCTAGTAAGGTATCTAACTAGATTTACATTTGTGCATAATATATTCCCAAAGAATTAATGAACAAACCATACATACACACACACACCATTCTCATTCAAGGATTTTCCTGTTTCAGTGCTTTAGCAACCATACAAGCCTCTGACTTGCAGTTCTTTATAGAATCATACAAAATTTCCATCTTGAATGTTTTTCATATAAAATATCCCCCAAATATCATTTAATATGTATATGGGTGTGTGTGATGCTGAAAGGTCAAAGTATCAACTAATTCACCTTAACTAACTAGGAGCAGAACTATGTATGTTTCGAGTTTGATAATTTGAAGTCAAAACTTCTCTCTGCTCACTGTTTCTTCAGCTGCTCTATTTGTATTCTTGAATATGTCAGGAGAGTACCAAGGGGCTTGGGAAACTATAGGAAAACTGTGGTACATCTTTCTGGCATGTTAATTGTACTTGATAGAATTTAGTTTGAAGCTTTTATTTAAATCAAGAAAGTATAAACATATTGTGCAAATGTCATTCACAAAAGACAGTTCAAAATATAATAAGCTGGCTGGTTCCCTAAGGGTAGATTCATCCTTTTTTAACCATAATGGGTACTTTGGTGGAATATTTTAGAAGCACTATACTAGGCTGATACTCCTGTGTTTCAGATGATCTCTTATTATCATCATGGAAGAGGAAAGAATTCCATGAGGAGAAGCATTGGGATTGTGAAATTTTCCTTGCTAAGTCACTTCTCTACAAATCATTAACGTAGAAAATGGAGGGGAAGACTTGAATCAGATAATCTGTGTGCAACACTGTGTATAAGTTATCTCAAGTCATAAGTCACTGCTTTTTTCTAGATAATAATCATTTATTTCATACATCCACAGAATATTTACAAAGGACTAGCATGCACTTGGCCATCAAGTCACTGTTTAGTAAATATCCAGATTTGTTCCAAACACCTAACAGAGATCATTGGTTTTCAAACCTAGAGATTCTGATGTAAATAGACTTGGGTGGGACATAGACAACAGTATTTTTAAAAATCCTCTAGGCTTGTTTCTTACCAAAGGATAACATTTTTATGATCATACTAGATACTGAAAATAAAAGCTCTTCGGTTTATTTTTTATCTTCGCTAGGGTTGGCAGTATTTTCCAGATCTAATTTTTATACTTCTTCAAGTCTTAAGAATATACAAGGGTGAAAGGGAAGGTGGGATAGGGTTCACAATATCGTTTATGTTCATAATCTCTTGAATGTTCAGAATATCTTTGTACTAGTAGTAGTTGAGGCTTGAAAATCAAGAAATTAATTTTTAATGACCCATCTTATATACCAGCCCTGTCTTGAAACTGCCCAGATGGTCTCCGTCTTAATTTTGTTTTCTACAAAGCTTTCAGTGTTACCTTTCTCAAAACCACATGCTGTATTGTGATTGCCCTTCTCACAAATGAGTCATGGTTGTCCATTTATTAAAAAGTCACAAATATTTTAGTCCAATATTCATAACCCATACAGGGAACCAAATTATTCTTCAAGCCAAATCCAACACATCAACACACCACTTTCTTCTTCTGTTTTCCTTAGACTATGTATGACATTTTCTCTGTATGCAGCATTGCCAAGAATTTCCTTCTTTCTTCTCTCCCTTTTCATGCTTCAAAGTCCTAGGCAGAGGCTACCACCTGCATTAAAACATTCTAACTCTAATCAGAATGAATAGTTCTTTTTCTACCTGCCTAGCGTTGATTTGTACCACAAGTAGTATTTGTTGCATAGTGGTTTTCATTATCAGTATTTATGTGTCTGCCTTTCTCCCTGGAAGATGACAACAACAGAACAAAAATGACAAAGACAGTAAAAAAAGAATATTTATCAACTACTTATTTTTTTGCCAGCTGCTAAACTAAATGCTTTCTTTATGTCATACTTTAATTATCATAACAACTCTATTATTAATACCACTTTATAAATGTAGAAACTAAGGCTTAGAGAGTTGAAATAGCTCACTTCAAGGTCAAATAAGCTAGGAAGCTATACCTCTAACTTAGATTTGTCTCAGACTGTGGTCCAAACTTTTAGCCACTGTGTTATCTTACTTGCATTCAGAGTCAGTATATAATCATTTCTGTACCCTTTGCCATCTCCCAATATCCAGAATAATTACTTGGACATAGAAGCTTCAAAAAGTTTATTAAATTAATTGTAGGTTTTGAAGGAGAGAAAATTTTCTCCTTTGGCAATGTAAACAACCACTCAGTTTGTTTATTGTCTTAACTAGGGTTGGCAGTATTTTCCATATCTAATTTTTATACTTCTTCAAGTCTTGAGAATATACAGAGTATATTCCCTATATATACCCTGGACAGACTTTTTCCCACAGACAAATTTATCTGGTGTGTCTTGTGCTTCAAAATATAATCAGTTATCTTAGTTGATGTGGGAATGTCAGATGGATAGATTTTCAATAAAAGCACAATTTTCAATGGGCACAAAGGAATCTGGTGAGGAGAGAGGTCTTGCGAAAGACTATTTTATGGCTTTATATAATCTCTTCTTTCCCACAAGATATATTTACATAGGAGTTTAGTTAAATAGGCTAAGGGACCATGTGTATTTGTGAAGGGCAAACAGTGAGGTCATCCTCTGTTTGGGAAACTCAATTATCCATGTTTGATATTACTCCCCAGAGTGCACAAGCTGACCCTAATAGGAATTGCTAGAATTTACGCATTGGCATTCAAAACATGTTGGGCATATATAATACCTAATATCTCTCTGAGGAAATCAAACTTGGAAGAGAAAATTTGCTAGATACTAGGCAGCTTGTGGGCCCTTCTGCATGTAGAGCTTGAATAATCCAATCTGTCATGTATAGTCATGACAATGAACCATGACACCTACCAGTGCCAGATGTGCTAATTTACCATTTGAGGTATAATTACTGCTGAATACTGCCGTGAGGAGGGAAAGCAGACTTTAGAATAAATTTTGAGAGGAGAAAATGACCTAAAATCTAGCTGTTTAATCTGTTTGTGTTTATAAACAAATCACTTGAAATCAGAAGTAGACATTCAGTTTTATGGCCCTTTAGTACCTTTTAGCTAAATTCCCCTAAAAGCACAGAAATAAACCTTCCAGGTTAGTGCTGCCTAATACGTAGCCACTTTCCACATGTGACTGTTGACTGTTTGGAATGTGGTTAGTCTGACAGAGAAATGTTGCAAGTATAAAATACAGATGTCAAAGACCTTGTATGGGAAAATAATATAACTCATTAACAGTGCTTTATATTGATTACAAGTTGAAAGAATAATAGTATTTTGGCTCTGTTGTATTATATGAAAAATGATGTAATTATTTAATTTCACCTTTTTTTTGCTTTTTTAAACTTTTTTCATGTGGCTACTAGAAAATTTTTTGAAGGCATTTTATTTTTTTATCATTTATTTTTAAGTTTCTTACAGGGTTCACATTATGTTGCTATTGGACAGCTGTGGTCTAGAGATAGGATCTGACTCCAGCATCCTTTTGTCTAGGTTTGTTTTTTGGTTTTGGGGTTTTTTTTTTGACTTTTTGCCATTTCTTGGGCCACTCCTGCGGCATATGGAGGTTCCCAGGCTAGGGGTCGAATCGGAGGTGTAGCTGCCGGCATACACCAGAGCCACAGCAATGCAGGATCCAAGCCGAGTCTGCAACCTACACCACAGCTCACGGCAACGCTGGATCCTTAACCCACTGAGCAAGGCCAGGCATCAAACCCGCAACTTCATGGTTCCTAGTTGGATTCGTTAACCACTGCGCCACTATGGGAACTCCCCTATTGCCTAGGTTTTAATCCTGGCTCCATCACATATAAGCTGTGTATCCTTGGGCAAGTGACTGGCCGCCTCTGTGCCTCAAGTTTCCTCATATGAAAATGGAGATAATAATACCACCCTATAACGTTTCACAGAGGATGAAATAAGATCATGTCCACAAAATGCTCCACTTGATGCTTGGCTCATGGTGAAAATTTGATAAAGATTAGGAATTTTTTAAGCTTTCAAGAGCACCTTAGTCGCTGATCACCTACCTGCCAAGAACCTTTCTGTTGTTTCCTTTTGCCCACAGGACACTAAACATCTCAGCACGGCTAAAAGGAATAACATACAAAGGCGGCCCCAAGCCCAGCTCCCCAGCCTCCTGTATTCTACTCCACCTTGAAATGACCTTGTGCCTTCCACTGCCACTTCTTCAACACACCACATTCTCAGTTGCTTTGGAAGTTTTGACATTATTAGCTCTTCCTCCCAGGTTTATTCTCTTTCTTCTTTCTCTGCCTGCAGAATTTCTTCCACACCTGTCTAGGGGTTACTTACTGTGTCATGCTGTCCACAATTCTCACCCTCACATTGCAATCTTGAAGAGTTACACACTGTACAAATGTAACCTGTATATCTATTATTGTAAATGTCATACTGTATTGTAGTTAGGGGTTTACCTGTCCACCTCCCTCACTCAAGTGGTGTTCTTGAGGATAACAACTACATTTTACTTTTGCGTGTGCCCAGCACTTGGCACAATTCTTAACTCACAATAGATTTGCAATAAAGGTCTGCTGAACTCTTGACCCAAACTTGAGTTAAACTATTGGCAGAGGGGATAATTCTCTACTACTGTGATTTGTAGATTCCTGAAATTCCCTCTGTCTTCAAAATATACCTCATTTTGCTCTCTCCATTTCCCAGCTGTCATGCTACTCTGTAGCTAATCCAATCAGCTTGAGTAGAAGTGTTGTGTCACATCCAGTCTCATAAAGGGCAGATTACCTTTTTGATCCTTTCTTATTCTTTGGTCCACACAGCTAGAAGCCAAGGACTCCAAAATGGCGGAGTAGCAAAATAAAAGTCACTAGTCCCTGACACACTAGTCCCTGAGTCAGCATTAGGAAAAGAGGCAGGCAAGAGAAACCCCCATTTCACATGAATTTGTGCTCTAACTGCCTTTACTGTGTCAATCCATTGAAATGTGGAGATCTGTTACTACCACAGAGCTTTGCCTATCCTAACTAATAAATCTACTATGGTAACTATAATTAGAAAATTTCATCCCAATGATAGTCTTTTAATTGCAAATGATCTTGGGAAGAGTGGTAACACATGAACCTTATCCACCTTGATAATCAGATTTATATCCTTCCCAGAGAAATCCAAGAAACAGAAGTCGTCTTAGAATTTTAGGGGGCCAAAAAGAGGGTCTCTTAGGGGAGGGGATTGAGCAGAAGGCATAGTATTTTGGGGTTTCAGGACACAGGAGACAGTCCTCATCTGCTTCATTGGTTAAAAATTATACCAAGGAAAATAAATTGTAAGCTAAAAAGGAATTATTGTTCACCACCCTGCTCACTCATGCTGCTGCTTCCTTTTATTTTATTTTATGCTAGGTAAAACTGAGCAGTTGTATAAATAGAAATGACTGGAGCCTTTACGTCTAATAGCAGAACTCATTTTTATTTCTTTTTTGGCCTCTTGATAAAGCTAAAGGATAAAGTCTTTTTTAGAAAGCTTTTATTTTGGATCTTTTAGGCTGTTCTGTTCTAAAATGTCATCAGTATTCTTTAAGGTATCAAAATTAATTTTAGCAAAAAGCCCCAGGAGTTGACTGTTGCTGGTCTGATAATAGATATCCATTTTTTAAACTTAAAACAACCAAGAGCTCCTAAAAAAAACCCTATAAACCAAGTAGACCTTCCTCCTCTAACAATGAGCCATATGCTTTTATCACTTCCCACAGTTGTACCTCTTCTTAAAAGCTAAAAGAGCCATATCTAAACCATGACAATGTTATAGTCCCTTTCATCTTGAACTTCTCACATTTCCAATTCATTTGATCTTCTGGCCATAGTAGAGTAACCAAATCAAGATTCAAATCTTTTATTTCAACAAGCCATATTGACATACATATATATATATATATATACAGATACATTTACCAACTGTATTGATTTTATATAGCTTTCTATTCTATGTGAACTCTTTTGACAACACAGTTGTGTAGTAAAGAATTTGGCCCAAAGAGAACATCTGACCTTTGCCCTCTTTCTAGGAGGTAATCTCTGAGCTATTGCAATGTTATGCCTCTTAGGAGTGTCATTATTTGTCTGGATGCCTAGAGTTATACTGGATAGCCTAACAGAGTGACTTAGGGTGGGATGTGGCCACACCCCTATAGTCATAAGTTGAGGGCTGGCCATGCCAGAAAGGCCAACAGTGTGATTTAGGGTGTGGGCTTTGTGTCACATGGTATCAGTTGACCTGGAGACTGAGATCAACCACGTGGGCAGTCAGTTGATCAATCATGGTTACATAAGGGACCGTCAGTCAAAACTTTGAATGCTGAGGCCTGAGTTACCATCTCAGGTTAACAGTACTCCCTGTGTATTGTCACATATTAATACCTAGAAAGTAACATATCTTGACTCCACAAGGAGAGGATTGTGAAAGTTTTGCGTTTGTAACCTTCCTGGACTCTGCCCTATGTTTTTCTTCCCTTGACTGGTTTTAATCTCTGTCCTTGTCCTGTAATACAACATAACCATGAGTGATATAGCTTTCAGTAAGTTCAGTGAGTTAAAATTAAGGGTGCTTTGGGAGTTCCCGTTGTGGCGCAGTGGTTAACGAATCCGACTAGGAACCATGAGGTTGCGGGTTCGGTCCCTGCCCTTGCTCAGTGGGTTAACCATCCGGCCTTGCCGTGAGCTGTGTGTAGGTTGCAGACGCGGCTCGGATCCCGCGTTGCTGTGGCTCTGGCGTAGGCCGGTGGCTACAGCTCTGATTCAACCCCTAGCCTGGGAACCTCCACGTGCCTCGGGAGCGGCCCAAGAAATAGCAACAACAACAACGACAACAACAACAAAAGACAAAAAAAAAAAAAAAAACTAAGGGTGCTTTGGAGAAAACTTCCCAAACTTGTAGTTGATATCAGAAGTGAAAGCAATCTTGAGGGCTCCTCCCTCTAACTTCATATTTTGACCTAAACTCCTCACCACCATATAATGTAATTGGCAAAATATTTGGGGGCAGAAAATCTAGATTCAATGGCAGGTTCTGTGATTTACTAGCTGTGTGAACTTTGGCAGTTCATTTACTCTCTCTTCCTTAATATCCTCATCCACGAAATGAGAATAATACCATCCATATGCAAGAAGATTACTGTAAAAATTACTGAGATAATATATGGAATATTTTTAAATTGTAGTTTTTAATATATGTTAATTATATAAATGTTTCCTTATTGCTTTTGAAGTAATTCCATGTGAAATCATGCTTCCTGGATTCTTAATCTGCCACTATACCAAAATTTTTTTTCCTAAACACAAACCACGTTCAAATTATGACTGTTATTGGCAATACCTATAATCTCATGTCATATTAAAATTATAATGTACTTTGTATGAAAGAACACATCATTACCTGCAATGGTAGGGCATAAAAACCCCAGATATGATTTTAAAAAATCCAGTAAATTTACATATTGAGAATGTAGGCATTAGAGGAAAATCATACAACCACCAATAATAACACCTTAAATGTGTAGTTATCTCTAGATTTAAAACCTTTACAAACCTACATTTTGACCTGTCCCAATAATTTTATAAAATTGCCAGAATTTTTTATAACCTTCACTTTGTAGCAATTTGGAAGTAAAAACAGCTATATAGCCTAGAATTTCATTTGTTCATTCATTATACACATAGTATTGGACAGTGACTATTATGTAATGCACTTTTCTAGGTGCACTGTTCTACACTGATAAACATACAAAACCCTTGCTCTCACGAAACTTATGTCTTGGGGATTCTGGTTTCATGCATTTGCCATGTAGCTATGTATCATAGAAATGTCTGAGATGGTACTTGAATGTGGCTTTCCTGAAAACTACTTTTGTCCCTTTTTTAAACCATTCCATTTCAATGTATCACTAATATAGAGAAATTCTCCCATATGCTGATCAGACCTCATATTTCATCTGTACTTTAACTTACAAAGTGAAAGAATATCTTTTATGGTGATTTCGGATGAGAAAAAATTTTTTTAAAAGAATGGATACTATAAGACACTGCTGAAAGAGATCAAAGATGACACAAATAGATGGAAAGATATACCATGCTCTTGGATTGGAAGAGTTAATATTATCAAAATGACTATACTACCCAAGGCAATCTACAGATTCTATGCAATCCCTATCAAATTACCAAGGACATCTTTCACAGAACTTGAACAAAATATTTTAACGTTTGTTTGGAAGCACAAAAGACCCAGAATAGCCAAAGACATCCTGAAAAAGAAAAATGGAGCTGGAGGAATCAGGCTCCCAGACATCAGACTATACTACGAAGCAATGGTCATCAAAACTGTATGGTACTGGCACAAAGACAGGATTATAGATCAGTGGAACAGGATAGAAAGCCCAGAATTAAACCCACACACCTAGAGTCAACTAATCTATGACAAAGGAGGCAAGAATGTACAATGGAGAAAAGAAAGCCTCTTCAATAAGTGGTGCTAGGAAAACTGGACAGCCACATGGAAAAGAATGAAATTAGAACACTTGCTAACACCATACACAAAAATAAACTCAAAATGGGTTAAAGATCTAGATATAAGACCAGACACTATAAAACTCTTAGAGGAAAACATAGGCCAAACACTCTCTGACATAAACAATAGCAGCATCTTCTCAGATCCACCTCTTAGAGTATTGAGAATAAAAACAAAAATAAACAAATGGGACATAACTAAACTTAAAAATTTCTGCACAGCAAAGGAAACCCTAAACAAAATGAAAAGACAACCCACAGAATGGGAGAAAATCTTTGTAAATGAATTGACTGACAAGGGATTAATCTCCAAAATTTATAAACACCTCCTACTTCTCAATACCAAAAAACAAACATCATCAAAAATGGGCAGAAGATCTAAACAGACAGTACCTCCAAAGAAGACATGCAGATGGCCAAAAAACACATGAAAAAATGTTCAACATCAC
Source organism: Phacochoerus africanus (assembly GCF_016906955.1). Classification (NCBI taxonomy): domain Eukaryota; kingdom Metazoa; phylum Chordata; class Mammalia; order Artiodactyla; family Suidae; genus Phacochoerus; species Phacochoerus africanus. The sequence goes on along the minus strand of NC_062560.1, from coordinate 13,365,529 downwards.
TGATTATTAGAGAAATGCAAATCAAATCCACAATGAGGTACCACCTGACACCAGCCAGAATGGCCATCATCAAAAAGTCTACAAACAACAAGTGCTGGAGAGGGTGTGGAGAAAAAGGAACCCTATTACACTGTTGGTGGGAATGTACATTGGTGCAACCACTGTGGAAAACAGTATGGAGATTCCTCAGGAAACTAAAAATAGAACTACCATTTGATCGAGCAATCCCACTCCTGGGCATCTATCCAGAGAAAACCATGACTCACAAAGACACATGTACTCTGATGTTCATTGCAGCACTGTTTGCAATAGCCAAGACATGGAAGCAACCTAAATGTCCATCGGCAGAGGAGTGGATCAAGAAGATGTGGTCCATAGACACAATGGAATATTACTCAGCCATTAAAAGGAGTGAAATAATGGCATTTTTAGCAATATGGGTGGACCTAGAAATGATTATGCTAAGTGGAGTCATTCAGACAATGAGACACCAACATTATATGCTATCACTTACATGTGGAGTCTAAAAAAAAAAAAAAAAGGACAGACTGAACTTCTTTGCAGAACAGATGCTGACTCACAGACTTTGAAAAAACTTATGGTTTTCAAAGGAGACAGTTTGGGGGGTGGGGGGATGCGCTGGGTGTGTGGGATGGAAATTCTATAAAATTGGGTTGTGATCATTGTTGTACAACTATAAATGTAATAAATTCATTGAGTAATAAAAAAAAGAATGGATATCTTCACAAGTCCCATCAGATTGTAAATGAAAAAAATACGTATAGTTTTTGGAACTATATATAGGAAACAATTGTTTAATTGTTTATAGTGCCAAATTAGTAGAAGTATATACAACCTTTCAGAGTTAGAAAGTTGGTCAGGTAAAAAGGAGAAAGAATAAATAAATATGGAGTCATTGCCTATTTGGAACTAAGGAATATGGGATACAAAGTTAATTTAAAAAGCAGAGACTAACATTAATAACATTATTATATAGCCAAAGATGTATTTTTTCCCCAAATTACATATTCTTTCTCTCCCCCTAAAAGAAATTTGGTAACTCCTACCAAAGTTATATATAGTGAAGTAATTAAAGTATTAATTCAGCCATTCAGCAGTTATTTACAGAGCATCTATTATGTGCCAAGAGTGATGCTGGGACTAGGAATGTAAGTGTGTGAATGAGGAGCAGCCTTCCCTAGTCCTGCAGTGAAAATTGGTAAGACAGAAAATGCCCTCCAAAGGGAAGGGGAGCACAGGAGGGAAGCCGGTGAATGGGTTAGAATTTGAGAAAAGATGAGCATGGCGACCTGGATGTGGCAAGAGAACAGTAAGTGCGAGGGCATAGAAGCACTGATCCATTCAAGATGGCTCAGAAAGGCTGAGCCTAGTGAGTGAAGGGAAAGGTGAGTCAGGCAGAACAGACGAGCTGCAGCCAGATCATGGTAGGCTTCATGAGCCGAGTTTAGGCATCTGGCCTTCATTGTAAAGGATTTAGGAGGCATCACAGCATTTGCAAGAATGGCAATAGGACCATGTCTGTATTTATGTAACCAGAGAATGGAGAATGCACTGGAGAAAAGCAAAATTTCAGGGAGCGGACCCATAAGGAAGCCATGACAGTGGTCCAGGTCACAAAAAAATCATGTCCTGAACCAGGGTGGAGGTGTCTATGGAGAGAAGATAAACTTGAGAGTCAGGGAAGTGGAAAAAGACACAGACTCAGAAATCAATTGAACATGGAGTGTGGCTAGTTCAATTGAGTGGATGGTGGTTCATTTATAGGGATATGGAACACTGGAAGGGAAATATTTATGTGCATGTGTGCATGTGTGTCAGAACTTAATGGCTCAGTTTTGGATTTATGTTTGATACATCCATGGAGAGATGACATGACTAATGGGATATGCTGATTTGTAGCTCACATGAGAGGCATAAAAAATTCAAACTACCCAAAGAAAGGAAGGTATTATATCCATTAAACAGACTAAAATGCTCCATATACCTTTGTTACTTGAATTATTTGTCCTCCACCCTTTTCCTGTTCTAGTAATTGGGTACGAATAATTAACTCAAATTGCTAGGTGGTAGGAATATTCTCGAGGATGCATATTTTGTATTTGCTTTTTTGTGACTGTCAATATGGACTTAATGCCCTCCACAGGCTCAGCTGCTCCCAATTTAGTAATTATTGCTTACTTTTTGGTGTTCAATTTGTCACAGCATGCCTGAGAGGGACCCTTTGAAGGGCCATCATCTTCAAACATTTAAAAAATATATCCTCAACAAGATATTCCAGATTTATTTTGAATTCTCTTGCCCCCAAAGAGACAAACATTTTGTTACCAGGGAGAACACATTGTATTATTTCACAAGAGAGCTCAAAGCAGAGCAATGTGACATAGGAGCTTCAAACCACTGACATGAGGCAGGAAAAGTACTTTTTCTCCAAAGCTCAAGTATCAGATGTATTTTTACCTTCCGCTATCATGAGTGTTGATTAACCCATTTTATTTATTCATTGCACTAACTTCTGCCGCACCATTGCCTTTTTTGTCACTGCAAACAATGCTCTTGATTTATATGGTTGCTCCAAATTTTATTTTCTCATCTTCCTTTTTTGTTCAAGCATCATGGAATTGACACCAAAGTATGGGAGTCTAGATCAGGGGTTAGCAAACTATAGCCCATCAGCCAAATCTGGCCCATTGCCTGATTTTTTAAAAAAATTTATTGGAATGTAGCCATGTCCATCTGTCTACATGTTGTCTATGGTTGCTTTTTCACTTTAAAGGCTGGGTTGAATGGTTGTGATAGAGAGTACCTGGCCCACAAAACCTAAAATGTTTACTACCTTGCTCTTTACAGAAAACATTTGCCATCCTTTAGTCCAAATGAATTCCCTTGTCTCTACCTGTCAATCACCCATTGTCTAAAAAGAAAAAGAAATCCCAACATTCTTCCAAGGGAATACCAAAGAATATAGCGACATAGGCTACCCAGAGTCTCAGCTAGATTCTCATAAATTTGCCAGCAATAACAAGGAATGGGTCAGTACAGATAATTATAAACCTTTAAGGTTTTTCCCAAAGCTCTTTAACTTTTTATTGTTGTGAGTCATAGTGTCATGATTTCTTATTTATCATGGGAAGCTTAATACCGCAAGGCAACTTTTTAAAGGCCTTTATGTTTATATATATTTAGTAGTTGATTCTGTCGAGTCCCATATTTTGACCTGCACACCCCGGCTTGTGTCCACACCCATTACTGTGTGAATTTGCAATTTCACTAGAGAGGCAGAATGTATTTCCCCATCTTTTTTTTTGGTCTTTTTTTTTTTTTGTCTCTTTGTCCTCTTTAGGGCCACACCTGCAGCATATGGAGGTTCCCAGGTTAGGGGTCTAATTGGAGCTGTAGCGTATGGCCTACGCCAGAGTCACAGCAATGTCAGATCCAAGCCACGTCTTTGACCTACACCACAACTCACGGCAACGCCAGATCGTTAACCCACTGAGTGAGGCCAGGGATCGAACCTGCAACCTTATGGTTCCTAGTTAGATTCATTTCTGCTGTGCCACGACGGGAACTCCGCCATCTTTTTTTTAATCTGAGTTGGTTTTGTGACATGCCTTACCTAGTAGAATTTAGTAAAGATGATGGTGTGCCAGTTCTGAGTCTAGTTCTCAATAAACCTGGTATGTTTCCATTTTCTCCCTTGTATCTCTGTCCCAGCCATAAAAACCTACATACCCTATAGGGTAAAAGATACATGTAGCCTATCTGTCTGAGTCAAAAACCCCATGTAAGCAAGCCACAGCCAGACAAGATCAACCAATAGGGAGCGTTATCCACATGTGTAGGTGAGCCTAGCCAAGAATGGCAGAGCCATTTAACCAACTACTTCAGATGTGTAAACAATAAACACTTACTGTCTTATGATGCTGGTTTTTTTTTTAATTTGTTCGACATCATGCAACGCTATTGCAACAATAGATAACTGATACAAAAAATATATATAAATGACTTATCTGGTTGTTGTACCAGTCCACCTTTTCAAAAACTAATTAAGAGTGTTACAAAATACAACCAAATTGAAAATGAGAAATTTCAGACACTTAGAAAACTGAATCCCAAGGGTTCAGGTAGAACAATGTCTATGAATTGTCTAAATTTGGCTAGAGCCAACCAGAAGACACTGGCACATTTGGATTATGGCAAATTTCATTTGTAATTCTGTAATCACATTACATTTAAATACCCCGAAATCCCTGTACAATCAATTCCCCACCATTTTTGGATGTATCCCAGAAGTTTCATCCAAATAGAAAACAAATATGAGAATTCAGCCAATTGTAACTATAGAATATTCAGATGCAATCATCCACATTTGGCAGAGATTTTGGCCCCTCTGGTGCTTAATTCTGTGTACAACTATTGCAGACAAGGAATAATGGGTCACTTTTTTTCTAGAGAGCTTTGCGCACAAGGCATCACAGGATCTCCAAGTGTGAGTTATCGCTTTGCCCAAATCCAGACAGGCCTATGGCATGTTGGGATTCCTACTTTGATCTAGAAGAAGCCAGGAAAAAGTAATTTATTTTGATAGTTTGGTAATCTCTGTAGTTCTGATTTTATGATCTCCAAAAATTTAACCAACCTGATTGCTTCTTGCTTGGGATCTGCTGAGGGACTCTCCACATGTGTAATTAGCATCTGGATTCTGGTAGGAACAACAGGGGTACTGCCAATACCTGAGAGCCAAGTGGTTTCACTTATAGATATCCTATGGTATTACTTCTACTGATGACTACAGCTCTGCTGGGGTAGGGCTGGGGAATGTCTCTGTTTTCAGGCTATCTTGTAGTAGGGCTTAATCCATCTTTGGGGAGCCTGGGTTCTCAAGAGTTTCTTATTTGAGCTGTATTTCCTTCCTGTTCACCCTCCCATCTCTCAGGGTCCTTTTTAATGTGCCTAAGGAAGAACGTCTTTTCTTTCCAAATATTTTAAAATCCACTCTCAATTCAGCCAAACATCTCTTGGGGATCTTCCCCAATCTTGAATCATCTTTTATTGAAAATGTGAGGGTGAGGAGGGAAGCCCTTACCCATCCCCCATGCATCTTCTTACGGTTTTATGTCAAAATTCAAAATGTTCCAGATAGGAAAAAGTAGTTGGTCTTTTTCCAAGATTTGAGAAGGTCTGGGCCTTGTGCCAGTGTCTCCTTCTTTATCTCAGGTGGTTCTGTCCCAAGAAGGTCTTTTCTTAAACAAAATTTTGCCTGCAAACATTAGTTATTTAACTTTGTTTGCATTGTTGAGACAGTTTCAAATCAGCATGCTTAGGAACCATCTTTCACCCTGGCCCTAGTGATGAATATAGTTTTCAACTTCTCAGACATCCTTAGTACTGTATTTCACCAGGTTCCGGGACATCTCTTAAACAGAATTTTCTTTCTTTTTTTTTTGTTTGTCTTTTTGCTATTTCTTAGGCCGCTTCGGCAGCATGTGGAGGTTCCCAGGCTAGGGGTCCAATCGGAGCTGTAGCCACCGGCCTACACCAGAGCCACAGCAACACGGGATCCAAGCCGTGTCTGCAACCTACACCACAGCTCACGGCAACGCTGGATCCTCAACCCACTGAGCAAGGCCAGGGATTGAACCCGCAACCTCATGGTTCTTAGTCGGATTCGTTAACCACTGAGCCACAACGGGAACTCCTTAAACAGAATTTTCAAAAAGCGATTACTTTTTGTTAATTTTTTTGCCATTGGCTGTTTCATGTTGTGATGAAATACTTGCGATTTTTCCGCTTGAAATGTGTCTAGTTCACATAGAAAATGATTTCTGAGACCCAAACCTCTGTATGCCATTAAAAAGTTGTTTGGATGCTCAAATCATCCAAAGTTCAAGTTCCAAATTTGTGGCACTTTTTCAGAAAAGAAGCTTTTAAAAATCCATATTACACACTGGTATTCTACTCATGATAAATTCATCATAACTTAAAGTAATAACACAACTTTTGAGGCTATTTTTTCCCCTTGAGATCTTCCTTCTTGGGTTAGTGACAATAAGCATATTTCCCCTCTCCCATTTAAGCCCAGTATCGTCTAATAAATAGCACTCTATCAGTCTGCAGGATGCCAGTTGGGAGGTACTTCCCTCATCCCAGATGTTACCATTCTAGATGGATCTATTCTAGGTTCAGTATCATGATTTTAATGTCAGTTGTCCATAACAGCCAGACACTGCAATACTAATACATGTTACATTTCCCCATTTCCTCCCAACTCCCTCAGCCCTAGGGAACCATTAATCTTTCTGTATCTATGGATTTGCCTATTTTGGATATTTGCATAGGAATGGATTAATAAACTATGTGATTCTTTGTGACTGCATTCTTTTACTTACTATAATGTTTTCAAGATTCATGCAAGTTATAGCACAAATTAATTCTGCATTCCTTTTTTGGCCAAGTGATATTCCACTGTATAGATATACTGTGTTTTGTTTATATATTCAACTGTTGGTGATGAACATTTGGATTGTTTCCACTTTGGGCTATTATGAATAACATTGCTATGGACATTAGAATTCAGTTTTTTTGTATAGGCATATGCTTTTTTGTATGGGTATATTCCTCTTGGGTATATACCTTGAGTAGGGTTGCTGAGTCATATGGTAACCCTATGTTTAGCATTTTAAGGAGTTGCCAGACTGGTTTCTAAAGTGGCTTCTGTTCCTACCAGCAATGTATGAGGATTCCAGTTTCTCTACAACCTCCTCGACACTCATTATTTTCCGTCTTTTGGATTATAGCCATGCTAGTGGGTATGAAAGTGGTATCTCATTATGGTTTTGATTCTGCAGTGCCATTTTAATGTTCTTATCTGTTAAAATCTAGAATGCAGTGCTTAAAGGGATGCAGAAATCTGATATTTAGAACCTCTTTCACTTTGGGTGGCCATTAGTACAGCTCATTTTGGGCTTCTCTGCCTTCCAAGTCCTAAGTCAGATTGCATTTCTTGAATGACTTCATGTTCAGTGGGGCCAAGTGACTTGCTCTAGCCAATAAATTGTGAATGGTAAGCAATACCTGTCACTTCTATGCCAAACCAATTAATTGCTTGCACAGGACCATCCAGAACTCCTTCCCTCCATCTTGAGAACCAACAACTTTCAAGATAGTGGCAGCTTTGATAGCCTGAGTCATGGGGTATGGGGACATTCTGCTGAACTAACCTTTGATACACGTGCTGTGTGAGTGAGAAACAAACATTTGTTTATTAAGAGATTTTTTTTGTTATTGCAAGCATAGCTGGGCATTAAGAGATTTTTTTTGTGTTATTGCAAGCATAGCTGGGCATGTCCTGTGTGACCAAATAATCTATTTGGTTAAGATATTAGAGTTCAACAGATGTAGGAAATAATTCAGCATCTCTAAGCCTCAGCCTTCTCCTCTAAGTATGAGTATCATAAAACTATCTCACACAATTGCTTGAAATTAAGCAAGATGATGTGTTCAATAATACTTAGCACAGTGCATGGTACATAGCAGGTTCTTAAGAAATGATTGTCATTAATAGAAGGGCAATAAGGTGAGTACTATAATGTTGGAGTTACCTTTATGTGGAAGATGATGAGTTACCCTTTGAAAGATCAACCCATAGAAGCAGGGAGGCAGGGAGGAAGTTTTTCCTTGTGTAGTTTGTCTGAGTCTTGCAGCAAGCCCACCTAGCAAACATTCTTGATCATGTGTAGATGCATACAATGATTACAGGGTGAGAGGACTTTCTTTGGGGGTCTTGATTTTTCTTCCCAGAAGAGAAGAAACGGCCACAGTATTCTGACTCATTTCACGGAACAAGGAGCACACAATTTGGAATGTAATTATGTTTAAAATATGCTGGAAAGTGATTTCATGAATCCAAAATTATTAATCACTCTTCAGAATGACAGGCAAAGGGGAAAATGCCAAAACAAGTTCCCTTGAGAACATTCAGAATCAATATAAAATATATTTTTCTTTGTATGCATGTCTTCCTTGAGACTTAATGAGGCAGAGACCTGGTTCAGCCTGGCAAGAGACAATCAACAGAATTAGTTATTACCATGCAAAGATTTCCATACAGGATGAGAGGAAAAAGAATTCAATAAACCCAAACAGTCATTTCCATCCATTGGGCTTTGATATCCATGGATTTTCTCTTTCTTGACTTTGTCTCCACTTTCTTCTCTTCTCACCTTAGATGCTTAAATATTCCTCTTTGTCCTTTAGCTGATTTGCTTTCCTACTCTGCCTGCATTTTATTTTTTATTTTTAATTAATTATTTATTTTAATTCATTTTAAATTTTGTACACAATTTTTAAAGGTTGCACTCCATTTACAGTTATTACAAGATATTGGCTATATTCCCTGTGTTGTACAGTATATCCTTATGGTCTGTCTTACTCCCAATAGTTTGTACCTCCCACTATCTCACCCTTACATTGACCCTACCCCCTCTCCCCACTGGAGCCATTATTTTGTTCTCTATATCTGAGTCTGCTTCTTTTTGGTTATACTCACTAGTTCATTGTATTTTTTAATTCCACATATAAACAATAACATACAGTGTTTGTCTTTCTCTATCTGCCTTATTTCATTTATCATAATGCCCTCCAAGTCCAACCATGTTGCTGCAAATGGCACAATTTCGTTCTTTTTTATGGCTGAGTGGTATTCTACTGTATGTATATGTGTGTGTGTGTGGTTATCACATCTTCTTTATCCATTCATCTTTTTAAAATATTAAATTTATATTGGAGCATATTTTATTTACAATGTTGTATTAGTTTCAGGTGTACAGAAGAGTAATTCAGTTTATATAAATATATATATATATATATATTCTTTTTCATATTATTTTCCCATATAGATTATTATAGAATATTGAGTAGAGTTCCCTGTGCTATATAGTATATCCTTATTGATTACTTTATATAAAGTAGTATGTATATGTTAATCCCAAACTCCTAATTTATCCCTCTCCCTCTCCACGCCTTTCCCCTTTTAGTAACCATATGATACAAATGAATTTATTTACAAAACAGAAACAGACTCATAGACTTAGAAAACAAACTTACGGTTGCCTGCATTTTAAATACTAGTATTCCAACGATTAAGAGTAAGTCTTATTCTTGGCTCATCCTTCAAACCTCTCTTGAAGTTTTCATTCTCTGCCATGGCTTTACTTGTCCCTATGGGTTGATAACTTCTCCAAGGCCTTGTTTCTGAGTACATGTTTCTATCTGCTTATTAGAAACCTTCACCTGTAAGATGTCCTACAACATTTAACCTGCCTTGTTCCTTCTTTATGAGACATTATTTTTTATCTTGCCCAGCCTAATTCTTTCATGTCTCCTCTTAAACTTTACTTCAAGGTTGTGCTTCTTGAGACTGAGATCTACCTGAGTGCAGTATCCAAACAGCCTATTATTTTGCCTTGAGCAATTCAAAGCCAATTGTTATAAATTTGTAGGGTTATTCATTTTTCTCCCTTCCATGCTAGACTTTTTACTCTGTGCAGGCTAACACAGTGTCTGCTTTGATCTCCATCACATCCCCAGTTCCTTGCACATGGCAGACACTCAGTAAAATTTTGTTGAATAAATGAATCCGTGACATAATCTGAATTCATAATACTCCCGACTTCTCCTGTTTCTATTCATATATCCGTAGATATAATGAATGTAACCCCAAATTACCCCATTAGTTCAGCCAGAATCCTGGAGCCATCCTATAAACCACTGTCTGCCTCACTGGTAACATCTGAACACTCACAAACATCTACCACTCCTCTTAAATATCTTGAGAATCCGTTCCCTTCTCTCTCTCTCTCCCTGCTATTGCTGCCTTGTTTAGGCTCTTGTCATTTTTCCCCCTGAATTTATTATCTTCTAATCCTTCACTATCACTGCAGAACATTTTCTTAAAATACTCATCTGACCATTTACTCTGATGCTTAAAACCATTCATTAGACTCCCTATTGCCTTGAAAATAAAGTTCATATTCTTCAGCTTGAACTACAAAATCTTCCATCATCTGATAGTCTAGTCTGTCAGACTTATTTTCATTTAGTAACCATATGATACAAATGAATTTATTTACAAAATTTATTTACCTTGCCTTACCTCTTTTCATCCTCCCCATCCCTTATTGGTCATCTAGAACTAACGATTCCCAAACCTACCCTCCTGCCTTTACATAATGTCTCCTTGCCTAGAGTGTTCTTTTACAGATATTCTCTACCTATTCAACTCTTCACATTTCAAAACAAAGCTTTAAGTTCCCTTCCTCTGGGAAATCTTTCCAAGCTCTCCCAAGCAAAATTTAGTGCATTGCCTTCTGCACTCTCATGGCATCTTGCAACAGTCTCAATTGTAGCCCCCAAGCCTTCAGTGATTTTTTAAAATTTGGTTATTATTATCTTATTTTTTGTAGTCTTGACACTTTCATTGAATTATGAGCTCCTATAAGCAGGATCTAGCTTTTATTCACCTCTGAATCCCCTGGAATGCTAGGTCTATGTTTGCAAAATATGTCTCTGATAAAAGACTTGTACCTACATTATATAAAGAACTCCCCAACTCAATGAAAAGTAAACAAATATCCCAATATAAAATGGGTGAAAGATTGAACAGACCCTTCATCAAAGAATATATAGAGATGACAAATAAGCAATAAAAATATGTTTGATATCATTTGTCACTGGGGGAATAAAAATTAAAACCACAGAGAGATACTACCATACTTATTCAAAGGTATAAACTAACAAAGACTGAACATATCAAGTGTTGGCAGGGATATGGAGGGAACAGGGTTTTCATACCCTGTTGGTGGGAATATACAGTGGTACAGCCACTTTGGAGAAGAGTTTGTAGCAATTACTTAAAAAGCTAAACAAACATTTGACGATTCCACTTCTAGATATTTATCCACTAAAAAAGAAAACACATGCCCATACAAAGACTATCATAGAAGCTTTGTTTGTAATAGCTCCAACTTGGAATCAACCTAAATGTCTATCAGCAGATTCATGGATAAACAAATTAAGATAAACCCATAAAATGGAATATTACTCAGCAATAAAAAGTGAATGAACAACAATGTGGATGGTCTCAAAATAATTATTCTGAGAGAAATCAATCCAAAAAAGTACATGCTGTTGAACTCTATTTATAGGATTCAATAAAATGCAGACTAGGAGTTCCCATCGTGGCTCACTGGTTAACGAATCCGACTAGGAACCATGAGGTTTCGATCCCTGCCCTTGCTCAGTGGGTTAAGGATCCGGCCATGCCATGTGCTGTGGTATAGGTTGCAGACGCGGCTTGGATCCCACATTGCTGTGGCTGTGGTGTAGGCTGGCGGCTACAGCTCCGATTCGACCCCTAGCCTGGGAACCTCCATATGCCATGGCTGTGGTCCTAAAAAGACAAAAAGACAAAATAAAATAAAATAAAATGCAGACTAATGCATAGTGACAGAAGGCAAATATTTCCTGGGGAAGGGGAATATGATGGGAAGGCTATGGAGAGATATTACAAAGGCCCTCAAGGAAACTTGGGGGTTATGAATATGTTCATTACTTTGATTGTGCTAATGGTTTTACTAGTATATACATATGTCAAAACTCAAATTGTACTTCTTTTTTTTTAAGATTTATTTAATTAGAGAAACTCTTCCATGGATGCTTTCTTTTTTTGCTGTTGTTTTTTGTTGTTGTTGTTGTTTTTTGGCATTTTGCGATTTCCTGGGCCACTATCACAGCATATGGAAGTTCCCAGGCTAGGGGTCGCATCGGAGCTGTAGCTGCCAGCCTACGCCAGAGCCACAGCAACTCAGGATCCAAGCCGCATCTGCAGCCTACACCACAGCTCACGACAACACCGGATCCTTAACCCACTGAGCAAGGCCAGGGATCGAACCCGAAACCTCATGGTTCCTGGTCGGATTCGTTAACCACTATGCCACCACGGGAATTCCGAGTTGTAGTTCTTAAATATATGATATTTATATGTCAATTCTATCCCAATAAATGTGTTTTTTAAATAGCCCTTATTTTTTTTAACCATGTTAAGGATTAACTTTTAAAATTACAAAAGGCTCTTTAACACAATTTTTAATTCATTTGATAGACTCACTAAATCCTACCTTCACTTTGCACATGAAACACCCACTTGTCTGCCCACCTGCACAAAGAAACATTGGGCTCACTTCCCCCTCCCCTTTACCTCCTTCATATTCGCTTCACCATCCTGATAGAAGGGAATTTGGTTCTTTTTTATTGCTCTCATTATTTCCTCAGCAATATCTTGTGCATGACTAGTACTCAACATGATGCTTCACAAGTGTTTATCAACAATGTGCATAGGTGCAGGGAGGTCATATTGCCCTGGACAGAACAGTTACGCTTTCCCAGATGATTAAAATTAACCAACTCTAGGTCAAGAGGCTGACTTTCATCGCCTATGTAGAAACTCACAGTGTTTTTCAGCTACATGATAATTTAGCCTGTAAATGAGAGAACATTAACGATGTGGCTGCCCAATTGATACAGCAGTAAGTTGCTTAGGAATTTACATTGTACCATCATTAGCAGGGCGAAGACAAGGAAGAATAGCGAGAAAGGCTGAAGTGTAGTGCAGGAACAATTCTGAGAGGAGATAGGAGCACATTTAGGAAGGAAACTTCGAAATCTAGCGCACTCATATTTATAGAAATGGAAGCAAATGTGAGGATTCTGAAACTAAGAGATTCTTTTCCTTAAAATAACATCATTGTTTACAACCAAATGAAGGAGCAAATGACCAGCAACTAAAGGCAGCACTGGAACTAGGCAGCCTCCATGAAGAACACAGGCAGCCATTGCCTGGTGCTTGGAGGAGGAAAAATGCTAATGAGATTGACTTCCCCTTAAGCAAAACTGGCCAGGAGATTCCTGAGCAGCTTCTTTCAAGATGAAAAATACCGTTTTCAGCCTTTTTGCTTCAGCAGTAACTCCCTCCCCAGAACCTGGTAGCAATTTTTTTCTTCTCTCTATTTCTCCAGCCTTGACTTGACTGTATTTTTTAACTGGGAGCAAGCCAAGGGCAAGAAAGGATCTCTTCCCACCAAATTGTCTGGGAAGAAAGCCCACTTTGTCATTAATGGCATTATCTAGCAGCCTTTTGCTATTCAAAATATGGTCCTTGGATTGGCAGCATTGGCACCATCCGAAATCTCATTAAAATGCAGAATCTCAGGCCCCCTTCAAGAGCTCCAGAATCCAAGTCTGTATTTTAATGAGGTGCCCAGAGTTTGTGTGCACATTCAATTTGAGAAGTGCTTGTCTAACCCTGAGAACATCCTGTGTAAAGTAAGATTCATTCTTGTTACTCATTTTAGAGAATGAGAACAGGGAGGTAAAATTACTTGACAAGGATCAATAACTGAAAAAGTGCCAGGATTGAAATTTTAAGGTGGTTCCCACAATTTGAAATGCCAGGTACTCCTCCCTGCCACCATGCTTTTCACCATGTGAAATGAATGCAGTAGTTGTAGTCATAACCAGCCTACTCTCAACCTCATCTGTTGACTCATTGCTAAAGCCCACATTCCTACTCTCATATATTCATGATTTAGATTAAACATTGCCCATCCTTTGAAATATTTTCAACACCAGTATCTGTGGGAAGAGTGACTTAATAAATCCCTTAAATCTTAGTGTTTAGGAGTTTGATCAGATGGCTGCCTTTACCCACTAATGAGAAGAACAAAGCAGTTTGAGGTCCACATTGCACCTTGAGGTGAAGAAAGGAGGAAAAGGATGGAAGGATAAGGAGGAAGGAAAGATGAAGGAAAAGTACCCTAGGTTTATAATTCAGCCCTTCCAAGGACCTTGGGTATACTTGAAGTTTTCTGTAGCTGCTGGCTTGAGCTTTTTCCACTGCTTCTGTCATGGGTTTCTGAATATTCTGAATTAGGCCTATGTCTTTGCTAGGTTATTTCCAGGGAGGTGTGCACAGAAACCCCTGCAGGTATTTGCCACTGCTACCCAGGGCAACAGAGAAGAAATGTGAATTCTAAGACTCTCTGGTTACCAATAGTAGTTATTACTTTTGAGGTTCTATTTTATGACAGAGACTGTACTAGATAATCAACAAATATTCCCCACAATAGTCTTATGTGTTATTTTTTTTTACTTTATACAAATTCATATTAATTTATTTTTTATAAAAATATTAGCACAGATTGTGATGATGGTTTCACAAATGAGTACTTATCTCCAAACTCATCAAGTTGTATACATTAATTATTGCTTTTGGTATGTCTAAAATAGTATTAAAATAACCAAGGGAAAAAATGCCAAATATATATACTTCATAATTTTTTAAAAGTTATATGTCTTCTTTTCCAGTGGACATATGATTCCCATCCTCCAAACAGTGCCATGAGGAATTGTTTTTACTTATTTATTTTTTATTTTTATTTTTATTTTTTCAAATGGATAAACAATGAGGTCCTGCTGTATAGTACAGGGAGCTATATCCAATCTCTTAGGATAGAACATGATAGAAGATAATATGAGAAAAAGAATGTATATATATAACTGGGTCACTATGCTGTATAGCAGAAATTGGCACAGTATTATAAATCAACTATAATTTTTAAAAAATGTAAAAAAATGCATTATTTAATAAATGCAGCTTGTGAGATATGGAACCTGGCTTCTAACCCAGCTCTGTTTGACTAAAGAGTGAGTATTCTTTCTTTCATAAAGCACTGCTATGGCCTGCTTCAATTAAGCTCCTACTCAACCTTAAATGCCTAACCTAAATCACCCCTTCACTAGGCACCTCTCTCTCATTGACTTCAGTGATCTCTCTGTAGCCCTGATTTGGCACTTTTCATATGATAACTTGAACTCTTGCTTCCTTTTTTATTCACATTCATTCTCCCCCAAGTTGCAATTATAGTTATGCTTGTGTTCCCCATCCCCAGCAGTCTGAGATCCTGAGCCCTTAAATGTTCTTTGAGTCACCAACCCCAACAACACAGCAGGAGTTCAATGATATCATCGGTTGGCATATAAACTGAGTTAGGCACAAAGTCCGCTGTCTGGAAACATCTGGAAGTCAAACATTCATTGTTGGTGGAGTCAGTCCACATGTAGCCTTCCATAGCCAGCAGCCCTCCTCCCTGTAGCAATGGCTTACCCTTGGGAATTTTGTTTTTTTAGGGCTGCACCTGCTGCATATGGAAGTTCCCAGGCTAGGGATTGAATCAGAGCTGCAGCTGCCAGCCTTTCACCACAACCACAGGAATGCAGGATCCAAGCTGCATCTGTGACCTACACCACGGCTCACGGCAACACTGGGTCCTTAACCCACTGGGTAAAGCCAGGAATTGAACCTGCATCCTCATGTTTACTTATCAGGTTCATTACAGCTGAGCCACAACAGGAACTCCTACTCTTGGGAATTTTGTACCCATTTACAAGTTGCTCTCGCACTCTTTTGTACTGCCTTTCTTTCCCTTCATTCTCTCTCAAGAGGAGAATACAGCTTGGGTTCTCTTTACACTTAAGTACTCTTTCTCTCTTGTGTCCTTGTACTTGCTTGCTCTCTCTTTAAAATTTGAGAATTTACTGCATCTCAGACATTGTACCAAGCATTTTACATATATCATGTAACTCTCATGGAAACAACCCTGTGAAATAGGCACTTTCTCCCCATTTTACTCAGGAGGACCCTCAAGTATAGAGCGGTTAGTTGTCTGTGATCACACAGCCAGGAAATGAAAGAGCCAGAATGTAAATGGAAGCTCTCTGGTCCTCTCAATCACTCATCAACTGATGTCAGTGAGAAGCACAAGTGAAATGTGGCAAGTGCAGAAGCATAGACCAATATGGTGTGGGTAGCATGTGTACTACTAAGGAAACAGGGTATCTAGACTTTTCTTCTGACCAGTCCTTAATGAGACCCTACCTTCCCACCTTCTGTTACAGCTCCTCAGAGAATAGACCTGAATTATTATTAGTTTGAGTTAAGCTCTCAAAAGTATAACGTTCTAGTGAGTACTGATGTTACTATTATTTTTTCTAAATCGTTATTACAGAAAGAATGTAGCTGCCACCAATATTTTCCAAAACTCAATATAAATGATTTTTGAATAATTCAAATGTTGGATTATTCATATCCACTTGACCTTCTCCAGGAGCAGAAATCTTTAAGGGTTGATGGTTTGCAGGTATTTGAAGAAGCCATTATGCAAATGAAAATATCATGTCCACTAAAGATATTTGTGGTAGGCATTACAGCAGACACAAAAAAGCATAATGCATTCCCTCAAAGTTTTACCATCTTTTTTGAGAAAATAAATCTGACATATATATCTCATTAAATAACAATGAAATGTTTAAATGGCTCTTTGAAAGGATGATGGCAGTCACTGTATAAGGCATGATTATACCAATAGTAATTCAGAGATACATAACTTCAGGCTGAAATAAGTGACCTAGACAGGTGTAGTGGAATAGATGGATTTTAACCTAAAGTTTAAAATGTCAGAATTTAAGTGAGAAGCAATCAAAGTAAGAGCAGAAAGTGATGGGTAGAACATCATAAGAGGCTAAAAAATCCATAATAGAGAATATCTTTATGCATAAACAAATTAGCATCATTAATAGACTTAGTTTGGACTTTGGTCTTGAGTGAATAGAGAATATCTGTGATCCAGTTTGAATTCTGTGGCTTTCAGCCCAGGGGTTTTTGCCATGTTCTTCTGGTAACAAAGTTTGACACTGCAGAGGAAGCAACAACTGTAGGTTGTAGGTTTCAGGGCACATCAGATGGAGTATCAGCTTTGGAGAAACACTGCCTGGTATCACCAGTCTTGCTCCATTGGTCTCCTTGAAGGACTTTGTACTTATCATTGTAAAAGTGAGATCTGGGCAACAAAATGTCATATAATGGTTCAAGTTCATTGGCTTCTCAGGAATACTACTTGTGGCAGCCCTCTATAGGTACCAAAGACAGCCACCTCTAATAGTTCTAGGAGCAGCTTGGGGTTAATAGATACAGACTATTGCCTTTGGAATGGATTGGCAATGAGATCCTGCTGTGTAGCACTGGGAACTATGTCTGGTCACTTGTGATGGAGCATGATAATGTGAGAAAAAAGAATGTATACATGTATGTGTAACTGGGTGACCATGCTGTACAGTAGAAAATTGACAGAACACTGTAAACATATATGTATGCAAGAGCCTTGTCAAAAGAACAAGAAAACCCAAGATATGGAGCACGTGCATGAGGGTTCTCTGTACCTATATCTAGGTGTAAAATCAGTCATGTTTAACCTTCATAAAATCTCTAAGAGGTAAGAATTATGACCTTTATGTTATAAATGACAAAGGAAAGGCTCAATAAGTTACCCAGTGGCATTGGAAGACTTAAGATTCACCAAAATGACCATCCTACCTTAAGCAACTAATATTGGCCCATTAACAGAGGAAAGAAGCGATAAGAGGCCTCCAAGAGGTCATCTGCCTTTCCCTGGGCACAGCCAATGCACTTTAGGCTTCAGAAATTGGTAGAAAAAAACCTTGGACCTGATAGCATTTCAAGTTGGAGAATAACCTTAAGCTAACCTCAAATCTAGAGGCTGCTAAAAGAGCACCCAGAACAGGAAGCTGGACTAAGAAGAGTGTCATAAGAACATTTTCAGTCTGCCCAAAAACATGAGTCGTCATAGCCCATCCCAGAAGACAATGAGAAAAATTCTCTTTTCCTTGAGATATTGCTGGTAAAACCATCCAGAGGTAGACTACTTAAGAAGGGTTAGTTGAGCTTTCCAGGCAAGAGAAAAAGAAAGACTCCTGAAAATAAATTGTTCTCACATTCCCATTGTTAAGATGTAGCTTTATAAAAGAGGGTTCCATATGTATTGGTGCTTCCTAGAGACACATTACATAACATTCAGCAGCCATGCTACAGTGGTTCATTCTCTGAATGAATGGTATATGTGGTTAACAAGAAGAAAAAGAAAAAAGAAAGAAAGGTCAACCCCATATCCGTTTCAGTATGACTCTTATTTTACCCAAGTAGCAACTGATACTATACATATCAAATGCTTAGGAAGACCTGCATCCCATTGTCTGCTTTTAGATATCACCTCAGTGAGTCTTAAAATTCACTCATTTTGCCAGATTTTACTCCCTGTAATTCTATTTACAACGTGGAAACATGATTGGAAAGCATGTGGTGGAACAAACTTTCACTAATGCCTCGATTTTATGTGTACTTTTTCAGCTTAAATTTTTTCTGCTAAAAGTAAAAGGATTTGAAGAAATCAGTTCTGGAGAAAACATCTAATAAAAGAATTTCTTTCTGATGATTTAATCTGAAATGTGATCTTGTTGCTCAGTATGAGGGGATAATGAGAAACATTGTGGGCACACCTGTCTCAAGAAGCAGCTACACCTGAAACTAACACAACATTATAAGTCACCTATATTCCAGTGAAAGTTATTGTAAAAGAATAAAGGCAAAAAAATTAAAAATTTAAAAAGAAACAGCTAGATTCCTACTACAATTTACACACTGTCTCATGCTGTCTGGGTTTAAGAAGGGTGACAATCCCCCCCCTTTATTTTTTTTGTATTTTTACCTTTTCTAGGGCCAACCCCGTGGCATATGGAGATTCCCAGGCTAGGGGTCAAATTGGCCGGCCTATGCCACAGCTATAGCAACGCGGGATCTGAGCCACGTCTGCAACCTGCACCACAGCTCACGGCAGTGCCAGATCCTTAACCCACTGAGAAAGGCCAGGGATCGAACCTGCGACCTCACGGTTCCTAGTCGGATTCGTTAACCACTGAGCCATGACGGAAACTTCAATTTCCCCCGCTTCTTAATGGTAAAAAAGAACCTTGCACAAGAGTGTATACTTTTGACATAAAAAGTGAGCCTATTGACTATAATTTTTAGCATATACCTTCTGTCTCAGAAAGAAAGAAAAACAAACAGTGTTATAATTCAGGTAGAGAATTTAATCTGATGTCAAGATACTGACCAATAAGAAATTCACCTGAGAAGGCTTCAAAAACAAAAACAAAAAAAAAAGGAAACATTTTGTTTTGAAATAATTTTAGATTTACCGAATAATTGCAAAGGTGGTACAGGGAGTTTCCACATACTCGGCATTCATCTTCCTCTTCATGTTAACACCTTACAAAACCATGTGAGAAAACTTTTTTTTTTGTCTTTTTGTCTTTTTAGGGCTGTACTTATGGCATATGGAGGTTCCCAGGCTAGGGGTTGAATTGAAGCTGCTGGCCACAGCAACGTGAGATCCAAACAGTGTCTGCGACCTTCACCGCAGCTCACAGCAATGCTGGATCCTTAACCCACTGAGCGAGGCCAGGGATCGAACCAGCAACCTCATGGTTCCTAGTCAGATTTGTTAACCACTGAGCCACAACAGGAACTCCCCCATGTGCGAAGACTTTTGATACCAAGTTGGCCTGAAGGTTTTGGATGAGTTGATTATAAGGTAAGGTCTCAGTAGAATGTATCAGTAAGATGGAGGAGAAATGTACAATAAAATTTTGAGTAATAGAAGAATGTGTGAACAGTATAGATATTCTAAAGACTCAACTTTTAATAACAGCTTTAACTTGTCCTCGTAGGTGATCATTCACGTGCTATATGTTTCATGGAAGAAAGGAAAATCTCTTCATTGTAAATAATTTCTACTATAGCATGAACAGCAGATTATTAGCAAGTCACCACATCATAGCCACACATCCAAATAAATACAGCAGATGTGCTTCTTCTCTTGGATGGTGACGTGTCTCTTAAAAATGAAAGCCTGCCACCAGCGGTATCTCTTGAAATTTATGGTCAGCATTACAGGGTGGTTCACCAAAGCCTTTGTTTTCAATGATTTTATTAGATCACTTTCCTCTATGAAGAAAAAGTGAAGGAGACCATGAGGGAGTTGTCTTAAGAAGAGAGCTCTGAAAGGGGCTTAGCATGGAAGGTTCAATAACAAGGACCAAAACCTTATTGAAAGTGGGTTTTTTTGGCCCTGCATCTTCAGTTGTTCCCCTTCCTATCTTGAATACTACCTTACCTGGAAGCTCCAGGATGTAATGACTTTGGAGTTTGTATAGTCTGTTTCCAAAGAGAGGTAAGACTCTCTATCTAGATATTATCAGGCTTAGCTTCCCCTTGAGTCCCCTGATGCTTCTGACAGACTATGCATTGAAATCCGGGATATTTACTGTCTTGTGTTTACCAATGACAATTATCTCAGTAGATAATGGCAGGGAAGTCTTGGTTGCATACATTTATTACTTTTCCCATAACAGGTCTCTGAATTGCATTGTGTATAATGTACACTTTGGCAGGGTCTGGTTGTAGTTTAGGTTTTCCTCAATTAGAGTCTGAAGCAGGGATTTAATATGAGTGTGGGTAGCTGGTTTTGGAAATAATTCCAGGAAGTAAGAATGAAAAAATTGGAGTGACACAGGGAAGATAGAAAACCAGTATAACAATGAGTTGGCCAAGTACTGCTGTAGGCAATGAAACTTGATTCCACTCAGATCCTCTGAGAAGTATATAAATGTCTCTAAGAATTATCCACCTATATTTGGAAGGTTACCCCCTGGGATGTTGCTTCTCTTGCACTGATGGGCCACATGGGCAATCCTAAGTTCAGGGACGATCCTAAGAAAAATTAGGAACATGTGTGTAAAGTGCACTTTGGATGGGACACTGTCAACACAGTTGTTACTGAGCTTGTAAGAAATTGTCTACCTGATTCACCTGGGAGTGAAATCAGAGATGGGTTGAAAAGATATGATATAGGCATCAGGTATGTCTGCCACAGGGCCCTAAACTAAAATTGTTTAAGAATCAAGGCCATCTAGGGAACCTGTCCGTAAAGGACACAAAGGAAAGCATAAGGCTTAGTTAGTTGGGCCTCAGATAAGGAAACACACAAATGGTTCTCTGAACCTTTGATTATGGGTAAAAATCTTTTGCCATCATTAAAAGAAAATATTCAATATCCTGAGATAAACCATAATGGAAAACAATATTGAAAAAAACGTATATGTGTCTATAACTGAATCACTTTGCTGTACTGCAGGAATTGACACAACCTTATAAATCAACTATATTTCAATTTTCAAAAAAGAATTCTCTAAGATATTGTCAACAGAAATATACTCACACACATAGAGAACAGACTTTTGGTTGCCAAGGGGGAGGGGGAGGGAGTGGGATGGACTAGGGGTTTGAGGTTAATAGATGCAAACTATTTTAGAATGGATAATCAATGAGGTTCTACTGTACAGCACAGGGAAGTATATCCAGTCTCTTGGGATAGACCATGATGGAAGATAATATAAGAAAGGGAATGTATGTATATGTATGACTGGGTCACTTTACTGTACAGTGGAAACTGGAACATTATAAATCAACTATACGTTAATAAAAACAAGCAAACAAAAAAATAAGGTGTTGTCTTAGACATCCACACGCTGAATATTTCTATTTGAAGAGGAGATAGAAGCAAAAACTCCATGGTCAAATTCATGTAGTAGAGACATACTCAAAGAGATTTTTTTCCGATGAAATAATATCCATCAAGTACATGGTGTGGTTCTCAAGGATGCAAGATGAAGATGAACTGGAGTCTAGGCTTTTCTCTGTCCAATAGTTATTCCTTTCTTTCTCTCCTTCCATCCGCAGTCTCCTCCTTCCTCCCTTTCCCCTGAATTTGTCATTAGTATTTTATTGATGATTTTTTTTTTTTTACTCTTTCACATGACCTGGTGTGTAGGTCTCACCCTACCCATGGGATTTCCAAGATGAAAAAAAAATGTGATGGCCACTAGTAAGGGGATAAGCACAATCTTAATCAAAAAAATCTGAAACATTATCATCATTTGAATATAGGTAAAGAGTGGCTGGGTTTTGGTCTGTTAATAAATAGGGGGTCAACTTTAAATGTCAAACATATTCTGCAATTATATATATATAACTTGTAATATATGTGATCCCATATGACAGTGTTGTAGTATGCTAAATTTAGCTACATCTTGATAATTATCTTGTTCTAACTAGAAAAATAAATTCTACTCTTCTCTCTATTCAATAACTATTCAAAACTTGTTTAAAATTACAGATGTCACTAATTATAGCCATTAAAATGTGTACTTATAGTATTTTTCAAAGTATAATATTCATGCTTTTCATACAAGACCTTTTTGACCTTGGTTATTCGTGAGTGTGCAGGCGATTGTGTGTGCCCATTTATGTCTGAATATGCATATTTTTGCACTTCCTGCAATTCAGCTTTATTTCTATTAGTTGAGGATGGAAAATCATCTAATTATGGTAAAATGCAACTCTATTGTCATCTTGATGATATTTGAGAGAATTTTGACTTTGGTGTGTATGAGTTGTTTTTACTTAGTAGTAACCAATGTTTTATATTGCTTTATAATTTTTCAACTTATTTTGAAATATTTCAGTCATACGAAAAGTTATTGAAATAATATAACAGAAATATATATACATCTCACTCAACTTAAGAAATGATGTTACTGAAAGAATTGATATTCCTCACTGAGGGCTCTTTGATCAAAGTTCAGTTGGAGTGTAGATGATTTACAACATTGTGTTAGTTTCAGGTGTAGAACAAAGTGAATCAGCTATACAGACACATATATACATCCATTCTTTTTCAGATTCTTTCCCTATATAGGCTACCAGAGTACTGAATAGATTTGCCCAAGCTATATAGTAGGTCCTTGTTACTGATTGTTTCTGTATATAGTAGGGTGTGTATGCTAATTCCAACCTCCAAGTCCATCCTTCCCCCCAACATTTCCTCTTTGGTAACCATAAGTTTGTTTTTGAAATCCTTGAGTCTCTTTCTGTTTTGTGAATGATTTCTTTTGTATCATTTTTATTAAATTTCACATATTAGTGATCTCATATGATATTTGTCTTTCTCTGTTTGACATACTTGAATCAGTATGATAATCTCTAGGTCCATCCATGTTGCTGCAAATAGCATTATTTTGTTCATTTTTATGGCCAAGTAATATTCCATTTTAAATATGTACCACATTTTCTTTAACCATTTATCTGACAATGCATATTTAGGTTGCTTCCATGTCTTGGCTATCATAAAGAGTGCTACTATGAACATTGGGGTGCATGTATCTTTTTGAATTATGGTTTCCTCTAAGTATATTCCCAAGAGTGGGATTGCTGGATCATATGGTAGTTCCATATTTAGTTTTTTAAGTTACCTCCACACTGCTCTCCACAATGGTTGCACCAACCTACATTCCTACCAACAGTGTAGGAGTGTTCACTTTTCTCCATACCTTCTCCAGCATTTATTGTTTGTAGACTTTTTGCTAATGGCCATTGACTGTAGTTTTGATTTGCATTTCTCTAATAATTAGTGATGTTGCATATATTTTCACGTGTTTTTTCACCATCTGTCTGTCTTCTTTGATGTCTTCATTCAGTACTAAACTTAGATTTTCATCTGTGTGGGTACACGTACCTCTGGGCCCATGGCTTCTTCATTGCTGTCTCTTATTCTATGGAATAGATAAACAATAATCAAAACATTCTCTCTTTTTTTTTTTTTTTGTATTTTCTAGGACCGCACTCACGGCATATGGAGTTTCCCAGGCTAGGGGTCTAATCGGAGCTGTAGCCGCTGGCCTACACTAGAGCCACAGCAACATGGCATCAGCGCTATCTGTGACCTACACCACAGCTCATGGCAACACTAGATCCCTAATCCACTAGATCAAGGCCAGGGTTTGAACCCGCAACCTCATGGTTCCTAGTCAGATTTGTTAACGACTGAGCTACAAAGGGAAGTCCAAAACATTCTCTTAATGATTGACATTTAGGTTCTTCTAATTTTTGCTGCCATAAAGTTGATGGCATAGTAGTGGTATGTTCATGTTTCTATATGTGTGTGTGAGTTTATTGAGCACAAAGACCTAAGAGTAGAATTTCTGGGTAATAGAGGAGACATGACATTGATAAGTATTGCCAAGTTGATTTCTCAATTTTTGTACAAATTTATACGCCTAGCATCAGTATATCATTAGCATAAGTAATATGAACAGGTTTTAATTTGCATTCCCTTGAATACTAATAAATTTGAGAAAACTTTTTACATATACATGCAGACTTGCAAGTTCTGCCTAAGTTTGATGGTAGGACAAAACTGCATAGGCACAAGGTGGTGCTTGGCTGCTCCTGTGGGATGGGGGGAAACCTCTACATGTCCTGAACCTTCTCTAAAGGGAGGCAAAAACCCTCTGCATGGGGATGGCAGGGTGAAATAGGAAGAGAGAAAGAATGGTCAAGATATATATACCCTCTTGACAGCAGTTGTGGTTGAAATTTTCCCTAGTATGATACCCTTGATTGTCTTTCAACTATTTGCTTTATCTTTCAAGTATGGCATGACCTATAATATGAATTAAACAAATATAATATCCCTACCCAACCACTAGTTCTATGAGGCTAGGAGAAGAGGGGATGGGAGAGAATGCATAAAGGCAATAATTCCTAACTCATTGAAGTGAGTGAGATAGAATTAAGTAATATATAAAGCGTCAGCCCTAAAGTTGGAAAAAGAGTATTAACTCAAGAAAGGTAATCTTCAAAAGAGTTCTTAAGGAAAATAAAGATAACTTGTCATAAAATAATGTCACTTAGAGTGTTCATGAGATTACATATGGACCTTGTCCCATACCACACCTTAATTCAGGTGTCTCCAGGCTATTTTGGGTTTGGAGACCAGACAAGCCAGCTTATTAGAATTGTGTGTAAAGTAAAGAGTAAATAAGTGTTAAGATTGGTCTGAGTACCTTTCCTATGAGTAAAGAACAGGGGATATTGGTACTTAGGTCACTCAGACTCATTTCTATAACTTATTTTTTTTTTTTTTGTTCTTGGCTATGTTTCTGACAGGTGACAACTTAAGTACTGAAAAAGTGAGGATTTTTCTTTCTTTCTTGTAAATGTCAATAGACTCTAATAGCCTACTTTCCAAAAATAAGCATTAGTCTCAGAACTGGAAGGAGGTTATTCTCTCCCCAACAAGCCAAGAAGAGGATATATTAATACTCTTTTACAAACTCAAAGAAATAAAAACTAATAATTAAGTGTCTGGTTTTTTACTGTGTATGGCCTCAAAATTTATATTCCAGAGTGACATGATATTATACATATAAAAATTTAATAACAGTTGTGGAAAGTAGCATAATGTCTTTTCCATCAAAGGAAATCTTGGCGACTCCATTTTGCTCTGGTTTCAGCTGAAACGCTCCTGTGACCCCCTTCCTCTTTCCCTCTTCTCCCAGTAACAATTTGTTTCAATTAGCCAACTAGGAAGAATGTGCGCCCTGATGTGACCAATGGGAAGGGGACAGGTACGTCACCTGTGTTAAGGATAAATAGGGGAGGGTCCTTTGTTCAACGCACGTGCTTTTTGGAGTACCTGTGCCCTTCTGAAGAAGTAAAGAGACTTGTGGAGATTTCTCCTTGTCCATGTGTCTCACTTTCCGACACTGACTACTCGAGCCAGAGTTATCTTAATTTCCAACACAATCTATAACATCAAAAGTATGATTATACATCATAATCTCAGGATAACTTTATAATCTCAGAATATCTTTTCCAGTAAATAAAATATATTTAAATGACTGCCAGGTCCCATAGGTAGTTCTAAAAGAC
The DNA here is from genome assembly GCF_016906955.1 of Phacochoerus africanus. Taxonomy (NCBI): domain Eukaryota; kingdom Metazoa; phylum Chordata; class Mammalia; order Artiodactyla; family Suidae; genus Phacochoerus; species Phacochoerus africanus. The sequence continues at coordinate 13,339,713 of NC_062560.1, read as the reverse complement.
TGTCTAAACCATGATTTAGCCAGACCCTAATATTAATAGTATGTGCCTGAATACTGAATTATTTCAAATGTTAGAAGAAAGAAGAAAATGCCTTTCTATTTTGGTTCTTTTCCACCTCTCTTTATGAGTCTAACGTTGTCTTTTTTGCCCCTCTCTTAAGAATATGTGTATTTTCATGCTATCCCAAATCCTCCATCCCTTCCTGGTTAAAGCTCTGAATCTCTAACTCATTCAGTGAAACCGAGATAATATTAAAATAGCTTAATTGCACTAATTCATACTAATGGTTATTAATGAAAATGGTTTATTAATCCTTCAAAAGGATTTGAATTCTTACATTATAGTTTTAATGAGCTCATTGAATTCTCAATATCAGTATTTTAGGCACATGAAGTAAGTAAAAATTCAGTCAATATTTGGTGATATATTTGGAGTGATGGGAGATGATTTAGATATCATCCCTGCCTTAGGAATTGCTTTTCATAATCCATTATTTCCCAATAATAAAATTTCTCCAATAATATCTACTTCCCAAAATAGTTATATATTTGGGGGGGGTGTTAAATGGTCAGGATCATATTTTTATGTCAAAGACTGGTATATGAAGGCTTCTTTCAACCCTCAGAAAATAAAATAAGCACTTTTGAAATATTTGTGTTTTATTTTTATCTTGTGAAATTAGTCTTTTTTGGCTTTGTTTTTTATCTTCCTGATGGAACTGATGGGAAAGGATCATTTGTAGACTCTGAAAAGAAAACACTTCATCCTTTATGCTCCCTCTCATTGTGCCTCCACCAATAAATAAAGAAAGAAATGGGAAGGGAAGACGAAAGAAAAGAAGCAAAGGCAACCCACATATTGGAAGTAATTATTCATCCTGGATCTTGACATAGAAGGAAAGCTTTAAAAAGAGACTTGCTTCTGTGCCTTGCAATAAAAATGAATATTAGCATGAAAGGATGTTATCTGCAAAAGCAGTGAAAGATTAACCTTAAAGTTAAAAGGAAATAGAATTAAGTTGCATGCATTCATAAAAATGCATTGGACACAATTACAAATCTGGTCTTCTAGTCAATGAATACCTGATTCTTAAAATAAATGGTTTTCAAGATAGCAATGTAAGGAGTATCCTGACATGATGGGTACGAAATCTAAATTGTGTTATTGATTCATAGTCCAGTGAGTCCATGCTTACTCTGTACTTGATGACAAGATGACCCGCTCTTTGACAAAACTGTGACATGTGTCTTAAGCCTTTTCTAAGTCTTGCTGGAAGTCACTGATCCAGAAGAAATAGAAAATGATTCTTGCTCATCTTTTAAAGATTCCTTTGTTTCATCCAAGCATTCTCATTGATTGAATCTCATTACTATGCCTGCACTGAACTCTCATAAACCATGCCTGTCTTTCTCTCTTCTGGCCTGCTCAGCTCAAAGCCTTCTTTGCACAAGGATGAATTAAAAGAGGAATTTGAATTTCTACTTCACTTTAGTCCTCACTTCTCAAGAATCAGAATTTTCTCAACTTACCATTTATCTTTTAAAAGAGAAAATTCCTTAAGGGGTTATTCCATTCTTAAATCTGATGGCAATGACCTGAAGTTAAACGAAACTTCAGTCAGGAAATTCCATTCACAAATGGGGAGCTTAATTTGCTCACAAAGATGTATTAAGCTCCTACTCTATGCCAAGTACTAGATTAAATTGCTAGACACAAAGCAATGAACCAGAGAGACAGTCTCCCTTGTTAAGAAGCTTAGCACCAAGACAGAAAGACCTTGAATGATAAGTACAAGATTGAGGGTATTATTTTTTCTTTGTTTTTAAATTTATATATAGTTTATTTACAATGTTGTGTTAGTTTCAGATGTACAGCAAAATAATTCAATTATATATATATATATATATATATATATATATATATACGCATGTAATTTTTCAGATTCTTTACTATTATAGGTTATTATAAGACACTGAATATAATTCTCTGTGCTATATATTAGGACCTTGTTGTTTACCTATTTTATATACAATAGTGTGCACTTATTAATCCCAAGCTCCCAATTTATCCTTCCCCCCATCTTTCCCCTTTAGTAACCATAAAGATATTATAAGTTGTGAAGTGCACATATCCTTGGGGCTTCCAGAGTAAAGACCTTTTGAAAGAAGGCATTTAAGTAGAAATGGAAGGATAGGTAAGAATTGGCATATGCTAAAAGTGAGAAGGGGGTATGCAAAAAAACAGCTTATATCAATGCTCAAAAGTGGAAGAGAACATGACTCATTTACAGAAAAACAGTTCTTTATCACCAACATGTAGAAAATGAGGTCAAGAGTGCAACGGTGAGATTTTAGAGGTAAATGTGATTCCTATCATGGGGAACCTTGTAGTCATGCCAGGGAGTTGATCTTTTCCCCTAGGGCCATGACAGATTTTTAAGTTGGGTAGTATCATTTGCATTTCAAAATTATCTCTCTGGCTGTAATTATAAAAAGAGATCAGAGAATTGTGAGATTGGATGCAAAGAATCCAGTTATGAAGTTATTACAAACCTCTGGTTCCAGAAATACGGTAACCTAAGATAGCAGACAAAAATCCTTGCTATCAATAGCTAGACATTCTGAAAAGAAAAAATAGCTTAAGTATGTGTAGTCATAAGAAATATAGATGACAGAAATGAAGGAGTTAAAATCCCAAAGGAGCTGGCAAATGAGCCAGCACTGGCAATCTGGGGGAGTTTGTATGACTCTGTCATTTGCAAGCTTGGGTTTTAACACCCAAGAGGGGACAACAGTGTTATTCTGAGGCTGAAAGAGATAAGAGGTTGGAAGTAAGATTTCTAAAGGCTGCAACCGTAATGAGAGAGCAAAAGACATAAAAAATCCACGCATCAGCATAGGGACACAAGAAGAAACTTTGAGAAAGGGTGCACTCATCTGAGAGTTTTAGTTCCTAGGCCTCCCCCTCATACAGATGTGGGGTTTGTATTTATACTACAAGCTTGTACCAAGAAAACTCAGGAAACCAAACACAAAATGCATCTAGAGAAAAGTTCCTATAACCCATAACACAAAGAATATTCATGGAAAAATGAAACAGTATGAAATCTGCTAAAAAGAGTTTCAAAAACAAAATTTGAAATTTTTAGAAAGAAATAGTTTATTGTGGATAAGAATCATTAGTTTTAACAATCCACATAATTAAACTGGAAAGAATTCAGAAATATGAAATGACATTCTGGAAGGAAATATGAAATTAGTTAGTATAAATAGCATAAAAGAAGGAACAGACTGTAAGAAACAGACACTAATACAAATGATAGGAGTTCCTGTAGTGGCTCAGCAGGTTAAGGACACGATGTTATCTCTGTGAGGATGTGGGTTTGATCCCTGGCCTCACTCAGTGGGTTAAGGATCTGGCGTTGCCACAAGCTGTGGTGTAGGTGGCAGATGCAGCTTGGATCCAGTGTTGCTGTGGCTGTGGCATAGGCCTGCAGCTCTGATTCAACCCCTGGCCTGAGAACTTCCCTATGCTGCAGGTGTGGCCATAAAAAGAAAAAAAGAAAAGAAGAGGTGAAGCTCATCAAAAAAAAAAAAAAAAGATTCTCATTGTAGCTCAGTGGAAATGAATCCGACTAGGACCATGAGGTTGTAGGTTTGATCCCTGGCCTCCTTCAGTGGGTTAAGGATCCAGCATTGCCATGAGCTATGGTGTAGGTCACAGACGCGGCTCAGATCAGGCATTGCTGTGGCTCTGGCGTGGGCTGGCGGCTGCAGCTCCAATGACACCCCTAGCCTGGGAACTTTCATATGCCACAAGTGTGGCCCAAAAAGACAAAAAAAAAAAAAAAAGAAAGAAAATTGGAGGCTAAGCTAAAAATAGAGCTACCATATGATCCTACAATCCCACTCCTGAACATCTATCCAGAGAAAATCGTAACTCAAAAAGATACATGCGGAGTTCCTGTCGTGGCGCAGTGGTTAACGAATCCGACTAGGAACCATGAGGTTGCGGGTTCAGTCCCTGCCCTTGCTCAGTGGGTTAATGATCCAGGGTTGCCGTGAGCTGTGGTGTAGGTTGCAGACGCGGCTCGGATCCTGCATTGCTGTGGCTCTGGCATAGGCTGGCAGGTACAGCTCCGATTCGACCCCTAGCCTGGGAACCTCCATATGCCGTGGGAGCGGCCCAAAGAAATAGCAAAAAAGACAAAAAAAAAAAAAAAGATACATGCACTCAATGATCATTGCAGCACTATTTACAATAGCCAAGACATGGAAGCAACCTAAGTGTGTCTGTCTGTCTGTCTATCTATCTATATGTATATTATGATAGAATATTACTCAGCCATAAAAAAGAATGAAATAATGCTATTTGCAGCAACATGGATGGACCTAGAAATTATCACACTAAGTTAAGTCAGACAAAGACAAATATCATATGAGATATTGCATATATGTGGAATCTAAAAAAAAAGATACAAATGAACTCACAGACACAGAAAACAAACAGGGTTACACAAGGGGAAAGGAGGAGGAGAGGGATAAATTAGGAGTTTGGGATTAACATATACACACTACTATATATAAAATAGATAACAGACAAATACCTGTTGTATAGCACAGGGAACTACAGTCCATATTTTGAAATAATCTACAAAATAAAAGAATCAGAAATGTATATATACATGCTGTATAGCACAGGGAACTATATCTAATCACTTGTGATAAAACATAATGGAGGATAATATGAGAAAAAGAATGTATATGCATATATATATGTATAACTGGGTCACTTTGCTGTACAGCAGAAATTGGCAGAACATTGTAAATCAACTATAATAAAATTTTTAAAGTATATATAAAACCGAATCACTATGCTATACACCAAATCTAAAATGATATTGTAAAACAACTATACTTCAATTTTTTAAAAAAGCAATAATAATGACAACAATAGTAATAATAATAATTAGTAGCAGAATAACACTTAAGAAAATTGAGAGCTAAAAGAATTTCCTGACAGACATTTAAATTATGTCAGTGGCTAGGTAAAAATTCTATTAAAATAGCTAAAGATAAAATTAATTAGAATCTGGATCTGAGAAAATTACTCAGAATGCAGCATAGAAAGCTAAAGAAATGATTATCACATAAGAAAAGTTAAGAAAAATAGAACATGTAAGATCAGCATACCCAATAAGAATTCTTGAAATTATATCCAAAGAATGAGCAATTGACAATATTCAAAGAGAAAAATGTATTGGCTCTTTAATTGATTAAAAACAAACACAAATTCAAGAGACCTTCCCCTTCAGATTCTAAGCAGGATTAATGAAATTAATTTGCACATGGATATAACATTATGAGGCTGTAGAAAATCAAAGACATTGAGAACATCTTGAAATCAACCTGAAATAAGACTTATGAAATAAAAAGCATTGATAATTAATCTGAAGGCAGACCAGTACTAATGAAATCTATATAACATTTGAGAGAAAAATGCCAATTTAGAAGGTGGTTGATCATTCTGAGAATTTTACTCAGGAAAAAAAAATAAGATGTGTTTCTATAGAAGGAAATTGAACACAGAAGGAAGGAGTGAGATACAAAAATTAATGGTGATACCAAAACACATTCATGCAAAAATATAAACATTTTGCCTCTAATGAAACAGTAATCACAGTTGAATAATTTGGGAAATAACAAAGGCTAATTGTAATTTAAATCCTAGAAAATGATGTGTAAAATATTAGAGAATTAGGCTGAATATGGTTTAAGCAATCCTAATCCCTTGTATTATTTAGAAGAAAGATTGAGATTTTAAAATATTGTTTTAGGGAGTTCCCATTGTGGCTCAGCAGTAACAAACCCAACTGATATCCATGAGGATGTGTGTTCAATCTCAGGCCTCGCTCAGTGGATTAAGGATCCATTGTTGCCTTGAGCTGTGATGTAGGTCCTAGATGCAACTTGGATCTGGCATTGCTGTGGCTGTGGTGAAGGCCGGCAGCTGCGGCTCCAATCCGACCCCAGCGTGGGAACTCCCATGTGCCGTGCCTGCGGCCTTAACAAGCAGAAAATTTAAAAAAAAAAAAAAAAAAAAATGGAGTTCCTGTCGTGGAGCAGCGGAAACGAATCCAACTAGGAACCATGAAGTCGCGGGTTCGACCCTCACTCAGTGGGTTAAGGATCCAGCATTGCCATGAGCTGTGGTGTAGGTCGCAGATGCGGCTCGGATCCTGCGTTGCTGTGGCTGTGGTGTAGGCCAGTGGCTATAGCTCCGATTAGACCCCTAGCCTGGGAACCCCCATATGCCGTGGGTGTGGCCCTAAAAGGACAAAAGATAGATAAATAAATATAAAATAAAATACTGTTTTAGTAATATTAATTTAATATATACATGTTAAATACTGAAAAGTAAAAACTATTATAGCTTGGAGATATTTCCAAAATATTTCCAATTTAGTAGGTGATTAAAAAATAAATCCAAACAATCTCATATAAACAGAACAGAGGGAAAACTTGTGTAGAAAAAGTAAAATGTAATACATAAAACATGACAGTTTTGGAGTACCCATTGTGGCCCAGCAGGTTAAAACCCAACTAGTATCAAACCCCAGCAGGTTTGATCCCTGGTCTTGCTCAGTGGGCTAAGGATCTGGCGTTGTCATGAGCTGTGGTGTAGGCCGCAGATGCGGCTCAGATCTCACATTGCTGTGGCTGTGGTGTAGGCCAGCAGCTGTAGCTCTGATTAGACCTCTAGCCTGGGAATTTCCATATGTTGCAGGTGTGGCCCTAAAAAGCAAAAAAAAAAAAAAAAGTTTGAATAAATCTAAATATATTATTAATTTAAAAAGACTATGTTTACTAGTTTAAAGCAGAGATTATCAAATTGAATTTTTTTACACTTAGAAAAAAAGTTTTTGACCACACCTGCTGCATGTATAAATTCCCAGGTCAGAGATCAAACCTGAGCCACAGCAGTGTCAACGTCAGATCCTTAACTGCAAGGCCACCAGGGAATTCTAACATTTTAAAAAATATTATCGGAGTACAGTTCGTCTACAATGTTGTATTAATTTCTGGTGTTCAGCAATGCAACTCAGTTATACATATATATATATGTAATAATATATATTAATTGTAATTTTTAATTCTACTTTATATGCGCATATAAAGAATGAAAATGTAGGTGCAAATGTGACCTAAACAAAGCAAATATATCTAGGTATCATTTAATCAAAATGGAATTTTAAGAAAATAAATATGATTAGGTTTAAAGAGAAATGTTTCATAATGTGAAGAAGCTTCAGTAGATAATACGGCAATTCTCAGCTTGTGTACACCTAAAATTATATCTCCAAAATACTTAAAGTTGAAAGTGACAGAGTTATAAGAAGTAATTTTTAATTTCACAATCACAGTGGAATATTTTCATACATTTTCTCAATAATTGGTAGATTGAGCAGGCTAGAAAATTATAGAATGTAAATTTTCAAGCAACATTGTTTAAAACCTGATCCATAATATAGTTCTTTATACCTAAGGAACCTTATACTCAGCACTTAGGGAATGTACTTTTTTTTCTAATACACATGGAACATTTACAAAATTCATCAAGTGCCACAAAACAGGACTAAAGAAACATCAAGGAATTAATTTTTAGTTTTCTATAGCTAGGTCCTTGAGCAATATTGAAATAACATTAGTGACTAAGAACAAAATGTCCCTTTTTGTACTTTCTGTGAAATTTAAAAACGCTCTTTTATTTTCTTATTTAATTTTTGGCATGTGGATTCTAGGGCCAGGGATTGAACCCACACCACAGCAGTGATTGAGCCACAGCAGTGACAAGGCCAGACCCTTAACCTGCTACACCACCAGGGAACTCCTAAAAACTCTCTTTTAAACAATTCTTGCATCAAAGAGCTCCAAGTCTGAAAGAGAGCAAAACAGAAAAGTGTCATCACATTTCCATGTGGTAACAGTAATTCTTCAGAAGTTAAGGGAGCAGATGATAGTGATACGAGGGAGACTTTCTGAAGGGGTTGATGCATGTGCGACACGTAGTAAATTGCAAATAGGTGCTAGCCAGCTTAAGAATTTTTTTGCCTTTTAAAAAATTGTGACATAATTTACGTACTGTAAAATTCACCCTTTGAAATTGTACGTCTTAATGGGTTTTAGCATATTCACAAGATTATACAATGGTCACCGTTACGAACTTCCAGAACTCCCAAAAGAAACTCTGTACCCATTAGCAGTCACTCTCCATTCCCTGTCTCCCACCAACCCCTCCAACCCCCAGCCCCAGGCAACCACTAATCTACTTTATGTCTCTATGGATTCTAATTCTGAACATTTAATCCAAATGAATCCTATAATGCATGGCATTTTGTGTCTGACTTCTTTCACGTCACGTAATGCTTCAAGATTCATCCATGTTAAAGCACATATCAGCCCTTCCTTCTTTTTGGTTGCTGACTAATATTCCATTGTATGGAAATGCCACAGTTTGTTTATCCATTTCTCAGTTGATAGACATTCAGGTTGTTTTCACTTTGGGTTATTATGAATAATGCCTCTATAAACATTCGTATACAAAGTTTTGTGTGAACGTATGTTTTTTCTTTTTTCTTGAATATGTTCTTAGGAGTAGAATTGTTAGGTCATATGGTAACTCTGAATTTAGCATTTTAAGAAACTGTCAAACTCCACAGCAGCTGCAGCATTTTCCATTCCCACAACCGGGTAAGACTGTAGGTATGTGTACATTCATGAGGGAGGGAGAAATGGAGGGAGAGAAATACTTATATCAGGGGCATGACTGTGGCCAAAAGTAAAAACAATGACATTAGAGTCAGAATAGCATGAATAAAATCCAGATGGGGCTTTACAACCCCATCAGTACAATTCAAAACAATTGTATTTTGCGTTGAAGGAAACAAATTTTTCAGTATTGCTGCATCAAATCTCAAGGCAGAGAGTTAGAGGATTTAGAGATTTAAGACAAGCAAGATTGTTACTACCTGTTATGTCACCTTGGGCAATTCAGGTAACATCTCTGAGCTCTGGTTTATTCATCTGGAAAGTGGGATTAACTTTTCTTATCCTGTCAGCCTCCCAGGATTATGGGAATCAAATGGCAAAGAGGCTACAGAAGTGCTCATATGATTGAGGTATAGTAATAGCAGAAAGCTAGCTCCAGAATAACCCTCAGGAAGTTGATGCCCAGGTCCAGCCTCAGTGAAACCCATATAGTTCTGTTCTCCAACAAAGCCATAAATTCCTCCTGTTTTTCACTTCTCAAGTGAAAAACACTGATGCACACCAGCCATGCTTCAGAGAACAATTCACGTGGCATGTCCTTCCGATAGTGAATAAACATCAAAAATAATTATTTATTGGTTTACCATTGACTTTACAATCTGTTTAGGCATCCTTGTGAGAAGAACTAATATGTACTTTCTCACAGTAATTTTTCTACCTAATTTGTTCCACAGCATGTCATTTAGTGTTAAATATGCTCATCAACAAACCCGAAATCTCAAAGGTTTAACGCAAGGACAGTTTATGATTTGTTTACATAATAGTCCAAGATGATCAGCAGGGGCAAGAGAGATGGAGACTACATGGGATGGCTCTATTCCCGTTCAGTCATCCTCGGATCTAGGACATAGTCCTTTCTTGCTGGGAGCTTTCAATGTCATAAGAAAGATAAGGCATAACGGTAATCGATGTTGAAGAAACTTATGAGCTACTGCATGGTGTTGGGGTTTGGGAGATCACAATGGAAGATCCAAGGCTTGGAGTGGTCTGTGATGACTTCCTGTGTAAAGATGGATGCTTTAACATAGTGGTGAGGTACTCCACAAAGCAGAAACGAGAGATGAGCAAAATTCTGGAGGTGGAAGAAGACAAAGAGATTACAAATGGGATGAGCATTTCTTAGTTTTTAGAAGTGCACTGTGGTACATTAGGGAAAGCTGGGTGAAGGATGTACAGGAACTCCGTGTACTAGCTTGTACCCCTTAGGTAAATCTAAAATATGAAAAAGTTTTAAATAGTTTTGTGTTTGTGCTGTGTGGGGGTGGGAGGGTAGTTTGTGTGTGTGTCTGTGATGGACACACCTATGAAGGAGTAAATGGGAGGATGGTTCTCCTGTTACAATTGAGGCAATTGCTGAAGAAAGAACGGATGTTTGTCTAAAGTCACATAGCCATTTAGAAGCAAAACTGTGACTAGCCCACTCGATCTCCTTAGGTAGAAAAAAACAACCTTGAAATGAGCTTGAGAAATGGGAGAGATCTGTGAGTAGAAAGTATTTGGGACCAAATACATTGTCAATAAATTCCTGGTTGTTGTGGCTTCAGGCTGTACAAGTTAAGTCATGGGAAGCAAACTTCTAAAAATGATTGATGTCAAATTTAACAAATTAAGAGTTAAAATATGCTCTTCCCTGTAAATAACCCACAGGATGATTTACTTCACCATATGCGACTAATGTTCTGGTTTTAATCAGCAACATATTGCATAGCGAATGCTTACCTGTGACCTGGTCCATTAAAATTAATTGGTAAACATGGCTGTATTTTTAGACTGTAATTGCAACATTTATTAACGAAGGCGTGAAACAGCCTCTCATGGTTTCATGTCTCCCAATGGGGATTTCATAAGGGCATTGAATAGTATTATTACAGGATCCAGGGTGGAGCCCTGACATTGCATTTTAAATTATGTTATTTTCATAGTTTCTTGAATGGAGGTAGGGATGAAAGATATCGGGGAAAGTTACTGTAAATATGCAGCAAGGAAAAATATGTGTGTGTGTGTACTTATATATTATACATATATATTTTATATAATCTATAGATTTAATCTTCCTTTGGATAGTCGCTAGAATATTAACAATAATAATTTATTATATTATATAGTTATATAATAACCATCCCATATACAACTTTCTATGTGCCAGGTACAGTTTTAAGCCATTCAGATGCATCAATTCATAAAGTACAAGGAAAGCCTGATTTACAAGTAATTAGCATGTAGATGACATACTCATTCCCTGTGTATGGGACTCTACACAAAACCACTAGATTACCACTTGCCATGGAAAGAAAGCCACTGGAGAATAAATGGTCCATTTCCTCCAGATTCAGACTCAGAAGAAGAAAAAATGTAGGTAGGGGAGTTTAGGAGACCTGATTAGGAAGAGTCTGATAGGCTATTGTGCCCCTGCTGTGTCTTTTCCCATCCCTGTAATCCAGGCAGGCATGCACTCAGGTTATATAAATCTCCTTGCCTCCTAAAGCTGCCTAAATGTTTCACTTTGGCTGCTTATACTTGAAGGTTTGCTAATAAGAAATTGAATTATAATAACAAGGATCCTCTTAAAAAGTGATACTTCTGGAGTTCCCGTTGTGGTGCAGCAGAAATGAGTGTGACTAGGAACCATGAGGTTGTGGGTTTGATCCCTGGCCTTACTCACTGGGTTAAGGATCCGGCATTGTCACGAGCTGTAGTGTAGGTCGCAGACGCAGCTCAGATCTGTCATTGCTGTGGCTGTGATGTAGGTCGCAGATGTAGCTCCAATTAGACCCTAGCCTGGGAACCTCCATATGCCATAGGTACGGCCCTAAAAAGCAAAAAAAAAAAAAAAAAAGTGATACTTCCCCAGTCTAAGATATTAGAGTATTTATCCAATAAAAATTACTGTGGATTCATTCATGGGGAGATGTGCTGCTTCCTCCTTGGTGAAAGAATGCTTATTAGAGGGGATCAGTGCCATGGAGCCAAGCAAGGCAGTGAAAGGAGATAATGAGGGAGTGAGGATGATGGGGAGTAAGATACACTCTTTAGAACAGACTTGTCAAGAAAGACGTCACCAAGATGAACTTGGAGATGACAGAGAGCTAGCCTTGTGAATACTAGAGGAAGAAATTTCCAGGCAGAGGGAACAAGACAGCAGCTGGTCTGGTGTGTTAAGAGAACAGCAATGGTCCACAGTGAGGTGACAGAGGGATGCAGTGGGGAAAAGAGTAAGAGAAGAGGTCAGCTGGGCTTGTAAGGTACTATAATGACTCTTCGTTGGTACTCGCATGAGTTGGCAAGACGTTGGAGAATTTTGAACAGTGTGGTGATGTGAGCTTGCTTACATGTTGCAGGATCTCTCTGGAAGTTCCATTTGGAAATGACTACACAGAGGCAAGGGTAGGAAGAAGGGAGGTAGGTTAGACAACTGTAAAAAATGACAGGCATCTGGTAGGATATGCTTGTGGTTCTACCAAAGTAGCAATGTATAGATAGAAGTGGTTTTATTTGTCAAAGGATCAGATGTGAGGTGTGAGACAGAGAAGAATCACCAATAATGCCAAGATGGTTGGCCTGAGAATCTGGAACCATTAAGCTGCTATGATCTGAAATGTGGTAGGAGAAGGCACTGGGGAAAAGATCAAGAGTTTGGTTCTATACGTGTAGAGTTTGAGATGGCAGTTAGATATTCAAGTGGAAATTGTGAGAAAAGAGTTGAAAATGGGAGCAACAGTGACTATAAATTTATGTACAATCTTAAAGACTTGCAGGATGGCCAGGATATTCTGGGGAACATGTTTTTCTCATAAATTATCAAAATGGTGGAACACGAACATTTGGGGATAAGGTATGACAGTCTTGAATAGGCTATTGAAGATGGGCTGCAAGTTTCACTAGGACAAAAGCAAGAAAGTGAAGCTAGAAGGCCATCAAAGACAAATTTCAACCACTTTAAATATTATTCTGGGAGTTCCCACTGTGGTGCAATAGGATTGGTAGCATCTCTGCAGTGCTGGGATGCAGGTTTGATTCCCTGTCTGGCACAGTGGGTTAAGGATCCTGCATTGCTGCAGCTGGGGTATAGGTCACAACTGAGGCTCAGATCTGATCCCTGGTCCAGGAACTCCATATACTGTGGGGCGGCCAAAAAGAAAAAATAAAATAAAATAAAATTTTTCTGAAAGGAGAAAAAAAAATGTGACCCCTGTTTTGCACATCCCCTCCACATACCATGGACTCCTTCTGACCTACCCAGCTTTCCAGAATTCACGCTGATACCATTTGTTCATCTTCTGGAACATCTTGGTCTCCTGAGAAACCAATATATATTTGTAACCTTGTTTATATAGATGATTCCAAACAATGTCCATCTCACTGGAAAATAGAGCACTACCTGGATTTTAAAAGTGAAATCATCCCTAATTAGATGTGTCAGTTCCCATCTCAGATTGTCTGGGTTCCTTCAATATCACTTGCAGTTTTTTTCCTAAGATAGCTGCCAGTCATCCTTAGAAGGCACATGTTTGCTACATACAAGAAGGTTAGAGTTCCCATTGTGGCTCAGCTGTAACGAACCTGACCAGTATCCATGAGGACACAGGTTCAATCCTTGGACTTTCTCAGTGGGTTAAAGATCCAGCATTGCCATGAGTTGTGATGTAGACCGCAGACGCAGCTTGGATCCCACGTTGCCCTGGCTGTGGCGTAGGACGGCAACTGCAGCATCAATTCAACCCCTAGCCTGGGAACTTCCATATGCTGTGGGTGCAGGTGTGGCCTTAAAAAAAAAAAAAGGAAGAAAGAAAAGAAAAGAAGGTCATGGGGCTTCAGCGCAGGGCATTAGAGGTAAGACTGTCATTCACCGCATTTTCAGCAACTCCTGACCTCCTGGGAATAGAACACTCTCTGCCTTTGCTACATTTTGTGACAACTCAGGGTCCTACGTCCCCTCCCTCCTGTCTCCAAAATTCTTCTTTTTCACTAATGAATTAATTAGAAGTTTGTTTGGGGAGAATGTTGTGACACCTCTTGAGATAATTGGAGACATCCTGGGGAGTTGTAGAGCCAGAGTCAGGAATCAGTTCTCTAAGATATTTTCATCTGAAAACTGAGAAAACTGACACAGAAAAATAAATGACATGTGGAGTCTTAGGGAACTGGGGAAAAATAAAAAGGTCCCTATTGAGAAGCTGAGTGAAAGGACAGATAATTAATGATACAAACTGATCAATCCAGTTCTCACTATCAGCTGAACACTTTAAGACGGCAGTTATGGTCTCAGAGTTGTTTATGGGCCGAACACATACACAGGATCCAGGAGGTATTATGCTGTTACCTTGCCCTGAATTTATAAGTGCTAGGGAAGCGCAGTAGGGAAGGCCCCCAATTTTCCAGTAGAGATGATACAAGGATGGTTATTATCAACCTAGTGTTGCTTCACTTCTTCTCAAATGTAAATATGGATCTCCATTATTCATGGCAGTCTATTAGGGCTCCTATTTCACTCCCCACACCTCCACTACAGCACCAGCCAGAAGCCCATACAGAATGAATAATTGCTAAACTGGAACATGATTTGCACAGCTGTAGACTTTTATTGTGATGGCTTCTGGCAAATGTCAAAAATGTTAACAATTTAGATTGTTTTAAGGGTTTCCTTCTGCTCTGACCTCCACCTTATACTTGGCCCAGCAGATTTTCAGTCTAGGCCCAAAATCAAATAACTTAAGTCAGGCAATGAAGCTTATGTTGATACTAAGGGAGAAAGGAAGGGGTGCCATGATTCAAACCCATAGTTAGCCCCAATAGTCATTCAGTAATTATAAAATCCAGTAGAAAATGTAATCAGATGCTCAGCTCACTGCTGATTTCTGGCCAAACTCCCACTTCTTGCCCTGCCCCCTCTGCTGCAAGGCTTGCTATTCCTGCCTTTAGCCCAGAGAAGATTGGAGGAAAGAAGATATTGATGTGTGTTTTATAGTCATAAAATGATATCTAAGAGGAGATGAGAATCCATAAAACAAAAATTTTGCAATTGAAAAAATTCTTAGTGTCATCCAGTTCAACTCCCTCATTTTATAGATGAGAATGTAAAATCAAGAGAAGCAGATCGACTTGTCCAAGGTATAAAAGCTGGTTGGATGGACTGCCACAGAGCAGTAAAAAGGAAGGAACTACTGACATCTGCAATAAGGTGGCTGGATCTCCAGGGAATTATGCTGTGTGAAAGAAGTAAATCCTAAAAGGTTACATACTGCATGATTTCATTTACAGAACTTTCTTAAAATGACAAAATTATAGAGACAGGGAAGAGATGAGTGGTTGCCAGGGGCTGAGTGCAGTATGTGGGCATTGTTGCTATAAAAGTTCAAAGGTGATATCCTTGCAATGACAGTACCTTTTTTTTAATTACTCAAATGAATTTATCATATCTGTAGTTGTATAATGATCATAACAATCCAATTTCACAGGACTTACATCCCATAACCCAAGCACATCCCCCCACCCCCCAAACTATCTCCTCCGGATACCATAAGTTTTTCAATGTCTGTGAGTCAGCATCTGTTCTGCAAAGAAGTTCAGTCTGTCCTTTTTTCAGATTCCACATACCAGTGAAAGCATTTGATGTTGGTGTCTCATTGTATGGCTGACTTCACTTAGCATGATCATTTCTAGGTCCACCCATATTGCTAAAAATGCCATTATTTCACTCCTTTTAATGGCTGAGTAATATTCCATTGTGTCTATGGACCACATCTTCTTGATCCACTCCTCTGCCGATGGACATTTAGGTTGCTTCCATGTCTTGGCTATTGCAAACAGTGCTGCAATGAACATCAGAGTACATGTGTCTTTGTGAGTCATGGTTTTCTCTGGATAGATGCCCAGGAGTGGGATTGCTGGATCCAATGGGAGTTCTATTTTTAGTTTCCTGAGGAATCTCCATACTGTTTTCCACAGTGGTTGCACCAATGTACATTCCCACCAACAGTGTAATAGGGTTCCTTTTTCCCCACACCCTCTCCAGCACTTGTTGTTTGTAGACTTTTTGATGATGGCCATTCTGGCTGGTGTCAGGTGGTACCTCATTGTGGATTTGATTTGCATTTCTCTAATAATCAGTGATGTTGAACATTTTTTCATGTGTTTTTTGGCCATCTGTATGTCTTCTCTGGAGAACTGTCTGTTTAGATCTTCTGCCCATTTTTGGATGGGGTTGTTTGTTTTTTTGGTATTGAGAAGTAGGAGGTGTTTATAAATTTTGGAGATTAATCCCTTGTCAGTCAATTCGTTTGCAAAGATTTTCTCCCATTCTGTGGGCTGTCATTTAATTTTGTTTAGGGTTTCCTTTGCTGTGCAGAAACTTTTAAGTTTAGTTACGTCCCATTTGTTTATTTTTGTTTTTATTCTCAATACTCTGAGGTGGATCTGTGAAGATGTTGCTGTCGTTTATGTCAGAGAGTGTTTGGCCTATGTTTTCCTCTGAGAGTTTTATAGTATCTGGTGTTATATCTAGGTCTTTAATCCATTTGGAGTTCACTTTTGTGTATGGTGTTAGCAAGTGTTCTAATTTCATTCTTTTCCATGTGGCTGTCCAGTTTTCCTAGCACCACTTATTGAAGAGGCTTTCTTTTCTCCATTGTACATTCTTGCCTCCTTTGTCATAGATTAGTTGACTCTAGGTGTGTGGGTTTAATTCTGGGCTTTCTATCCTGTTCCACTGATCTATAACCCTATCTTTGTGCCAGTACCATACAGTTTTGATGACCGTTGCTTCGTAGTATAGTCTGAAGTCTGGGAGCCTGATTCCTCCAGCTCCATTTTTCTTTTTCAGGATGTCTTTGGCTATTCTGGGTCTTTTGTGCTTCCAAACAAACTTTAAAATATTTTGTTCAAGTTCTGTGAAAAATGTCCTTGGTAATTTGATAGGGATTGCATTGAATCTGTATATTGCCGTAGGTAGTATAGTCATTTTGATAATATTAACTCTTCCAATCCAAGAACATGGTATATCTTTCCATTTATTTGTGTCGTCTTTGATTTCTTTCATCAGTGGCTTATAGTTTTCAGAGTACAGGTCTTTTGTCTCTTTAGGCAGCTTTACTCCTAGGAATTTTATTCTTTTGGATGTGATGGTAAATGGGATTGCTTCCCTAATTTCCCTTTCTGCTCTTTCATTGTTAGTGTGTAGAAATGCCATCGATTTCTGTGTATTAATTTTGTATCTTGTGACTGCGAAATTCATGGATGAGCTCTAACAGTTTTCTGATAGCATCTTTAGGATTCCCTAGGTATAGGATCATGTTATCTGCCAATAGTGATAGTTTTAGTCCTTCCTTTCCAATTTGGATTCCTTTTATTGCTTTTATTTCTCTGATTGCCATGGCTAGGACTTCCAAAACTATGTTGAAGAGTAGTGGCAAGAGCGGACATCCTTGTCTTTTTCCTGATCTTGGCGAGAATTCTTTCAGCTTTTCACCATTGAGAACGTCATTAGCTGTGGGTTTGTCATATATAGCCTTTATTATGTTGAGGTAGGTTCCCACTATGCCCACTTTCTGAATGGTTTTTATCAGAAATGGGTGTTGGATTTTGTCAAAGGCTTTTTCCGCGTCTATTGAGAGGATCATATGGTTTTTATTCTTCAGTTGATTATTGTGGTATATCACAATGATGGATTTGTGGATATTGAAGAACCCTTGCATCCCTGGGATAAATCCCACTTGATCATGATGTACAATCCTTTTAATGTATTGTTGGATGCGGTTTGCTGATATTTTGTTGAGGATTTTTGCATCGATGTTCATCAGTGAAACTGGCCTGTAGTTTTCTTTTGTTGTGGTATCTTTGTCTGGTTTTGGTATCAGGGTGATGGTGGCCTCATGGAATGAGTTTGGGAGTGTTCCTTCCTCTGCAATCTTTTGAAATAGTTTCAGAAGTTTAGGTGTTAGCTCTTCTCTAAATGTTTGATAGAATTCACCTGTGAAGCCATCTGGTCCTGGACTTTTGTTCATTGGGAGTTTTATAATCACAGTTTCAATTTCAGTTCTTGTGATGGGTCCATTCATCTTTTCTATTTCATCTTGGTTTAGTCTTGGAAGGTTGTACTTTTCTAAGAATTTGTCCATTTCTTCTAGGTTTTCCATTTTATTGGCATATAGTTGCATATAGTAGTCTCTTATGGTCCTTTGTATTTCTGTGATGTCTGTTGTTACTTCTCCTTTTTCATTTTTAATTTTATTGATTTGAGTCCTCTCTCTTTTTTGCTTGATAAGTCTGGCTAAGGGTTTATCAATTTTGTTGATCTTTTCAAAGAACCAGCTTTTCATTTCATTGATCTTTTCTATGGTTTTCTTTGTTTCTATTTCATTGATTTCTGCTCTGATCTTTATGATTTCTTTTTGTCTGCTAACTTTAGGTCTTGTCTGTTCTTCTCTCTCGAGCTGCTTTAGATGTAAAGTTAGCTTGTTTATTTGAGCTTTTTCTTGTTTCCTGAGGTAGGCTTGTATTGCTACAAACTTCCCTCTTGGAACTGCTTTTGCTGCATCCCATAGGTTTTGGAGTGTTGTATCTTTGTTGCCATTTGCTTCTAGGTATTTTTTATTCTCCTCTTTGATTTCTTCAGTGATCCATTGGTTGTTTAGTAGCATGTTGTTTAGTCTCCACATGTTTGTGGTTTTGCAGATTTTTTCATGTTGTTGATTTCCAGTCGTATGGCGTTGTGGTTGGAAAAGATGCTTGATATGATTTCAATTTTCTTAAAGTTACTGAGGTTGGATTTGTAGCCCAGGATGTGATTAGTCCTAGAGAATGTGGCATGTGGAACTTCCTAGGCTAGGAGTTGAGTCAGAGTCTCAGCTGCAGGCCTACACCATAACCACAGCAAAGCTGTATCTGAGCCACATCTGTGACCTATGCCACAGCTTGTGGCAATGCCAGGTCCTCAACTCACAGAGCAGGGCCAGGGATTGTATCTGCATCCTCACAGACACTATGTTGGGGTCTTAACCTTCTGAGTTACAATGGGAACTCCCTGTTTCTTTTTAATTAAGAATATTTATAGGGAGTTCCCGTCGTGGTGCAGTGGTTACCGAATCCGACTAGGAACCATGAGGTTGCGGGTTCGGTCCCTGCCCTTGCTCAGTGGGTTAAGGTTCCGGCGTTGCCGTGAGCTGTGGTGTAGGTTGCAGATGCGGTTCGGATCCTGCGTTGCTGTGGCTCTGGTGTAAGCCGGTGGCTACAGCTCCGATTCGACCCCTAGCCTGGGAACCTCCATATGCCACGGGAGCGGCCCAAAGAAATAACAACAAAAAAAAAAGAGAGTGGAAAAAAAAGAAAATTTATATACAATAAATGTGCAGATACTAAGTACACAATTTGAAAAAATTGACTAATGTATACAATCTTGCAACTATCACCTGATAATGATTTAGGAAACATGATCAGGACTATTTATAAGTGTTACAGTGAGATTTGTTTTGAACTGTGCTTTTTTAAATTGAATTTTTAATTTTGGAAATAACTGCATATTTCACATGAAATTTTAATAAATAACACAGAGAAATCTAATAAACGCTTTATACACCCATGATCGAGTTTCTACCGGTAGTAACGACTTGTAAAACTATGGTACAAGGTTGCAACTAGGAGTCTGACATTGATGATGCCATCAAGATACTATCATGGCGAGATGGTATTAAGATGGCAGAATAGAAGGACTGGGGCTCAACTTCTCTCCTAAAAACAACAAAATTCACAATTAAAGACTGAGTACACTTCACCAAAATGGACCAGAAACCTTAAAAAAGATACCCTCCTCCAGGAGGAAAAGAGGAGGCCACATCAAGAGGTAGGAGGGGCGATTTCATGATATAAACAACCTCATTCCTCCTGGGTGGGAAACCTCACAGACTGGAAAGTAACTGGTTCACAGAGACTGACCTACAGGAGTGAGAAGTCTGAGCCACCAATCAAACACTCATGTGTGGGGACCTGGCACTGGAAGAAAGAGCCCCTGGAGCATCTGGCATTGAAGGCCAGTGGGACTTGTGCATGGGAGCTCCACAGGACTGGGGGAAATGGAGACCCCATTCTTAAAAGGTGCACACACACTTTCATGTACACTAGGTCCCAGGGAAAAGCCAAGTCTCCATAGGAATCTGGGTCAAACCTGACTGCAGTTCTTGGAGGACATCCTGGGAAAACAGAGGTGAATGTGGCTTGTTGGGAGGGAAGGACATTGAAAGCAAAGCTCTCAGGAATATTCAGCAGCATGACTTTCTCTGGAGGTGGCCCTTTTGGGAAAATCTGCCCCCACCTGTCAGCACTGAGAAGCCCCAGGGCAAACAACAATCCAGGTGGGATCACAGCCCTGCCCTCAGTAAACAGGCTACCTAAAGACCCTCAGGTACACAGCTGCTTCTAATCCCATCCAAAGACTAAGCCCCACCCACAAGAGGGAGTAGAATCAGCTCCACCTACCAGGGGGCAGGCATCAGTCCCTCCCATCAGGAAGCCTACAGCAAGCCCCCATACTGACTTCAGCCACAAGGCGGGCAGACACCAGAAGTAAGAGAGGCTATAACTCTATTGTCTGTAAAAAGGTCAACATACCAAAAACCTATAAAAATGAAAAGACAGAGAACTATAACTCAGATGAGGGAGAAAGAAAAAACCCCATAAAATCAGCTAAGCAATGAGGAGATTCTCAGCCTCCAGGAAAAAGACTTTAGACTGTTGATGCTGAAGATGAGGCAAGACATTGGAAATAAACTGGAGGCAAAGATGGATAACTTACAGGAAACACTGAGCAAAGAGATACAAGATATAAAACTTAAACAAGAAGTGATGCAAAATACAATTAACTGAAATAAGAAATTCACTAGAGGCAGCTAACAGCATAATACAGGAGGCAGAAGAACGAATAAGCGAGGTGGAGGACAGATTAATGGAAATTATGGATGTGGAACAGAAAAGAGAAGAAAGATTGAAAACAAATGAAGAGAGTCTCAGAGAACTCTGGGACAATGTTAAACGCACCAACATCCATATTATAGGGGTGCCAGAAGGAGAAGAGGGAGAGAAGGGGACAGAAAAAATATTCCAAGAGATAATAGCCAAAAACATCCCTAACATGGGAAAGGAACCACTCACTCAAATCCAGGAAGCACAATGAGTACCATTAAAATAAACCCAAGGAGGAATACACCAAGACACATATGAATCAAACTGACCAAAATGAAAGACAAAGAGAAAATCTTTTTTTTTTGTCTTTTTGTTGTTGTTGTTATTGTTGTTGTTGTTGTTGTTGGTATTTCTTGGGCCGCTCCCGCAGCATATGGAGGTTCCCAGGCTAGGGGTTGAATCAGAGCTGTAGCCACCGGCCTACGCCAGAGCCACAGCAACGTGGGATCCGAGCCACGTCTGCAACCTACACCACAGCTCACGGCAACGCTGGATCCTTAACCCACTGAGCAAGGGCAGGGATCAAACCCGCAACCTCATGGTTCCTAGTTGGATTCGTTAACCACTGCACGACGACAGGAACTCCGAGAAAATCTTGAAAGCAGCTAGGGAAAAGGAGTAACATACAAGGGAACCCCGATAAGGTTATCAGCAGATTTTTCAGCAGCAACTCTGCAGGCCAGAAGGGAGTGGCATGATATACTTAACATGATGAAGGGAAAAACCTCCAACCAAGATGACTTTACCCAGCAAGGCTCTCATTCAGACTTGACGGAGAAAGCAAAACCTTCACCAAAAAGCAAAAGCCGAGAGAATTCAGCAACATTAAACCAGCCTTATGACAAATACTAAAGGAAATTCTTAGGCAGAAAAGAAAAGGCCACAACCAGAAACAAAATTGCCACAAATGACAAGGCTCACCAGTAAAGGTATATGTACAGTAAAGATATGAAAGCATCCATGCACAATTATAGCACCAAAATCAGAAATCATGAGAAGAGGTGGCTATGAATGCAGGACACTGGAGATGTACTTGCCCTTAAGAGACCAACAACTTAAAACAATCTCATATACATATAGACTCTTATTATATCAAAACTTCAGAATAACTGTAAACAAAAAATCTACAATTGATGCACAAAGAAAAATCAACTCAAATACAACACTAAAGATAGTCACCAAACCAGAAGAGGAGAGAACAAGAGAAGAAGGAAAGAAAAAAGAGCAGCAAAAACAAATCCAAAACAGTTAATAAAATGGCAATAAGAACATACATAACAATAATTACCTTAAATGTTAATGGACTAAAAGCCCCAACCAAAAGACATAGACTGGCTGTATGGATACAAAAACAAGACCCACATATATGCTGTCTTCAAGAGACCCACTTCACGTCTAGGGACCCATACAGATTGAAAGTGAGAGGATGGAAGAAAATATTTCATGCAAACGGGGATCAGAAGAAAGCTGGAGTAGCAATACTCATATCAGACAACATAGACTTTAAAATGAAGAATATTTTAAGAGACAAAGAAGGTCATTACATAATGATCAAAGGATCAGTCCAAGAAGAAGGTATAACAATTTTAAATATCTATGCACCCAACATAGGTTCACAACAATATATAAGGCAACTGCTAACAACCTTAAAAAGACAAATCAACGATAACACAATCATAGTGGGGGACTTTAACACCCCACTTACAGCAATGGACAGATCATACAGACAGAAAATCAATAAGGAAACACAGGCCCTGAATGACACATGTAACCAGATATAATTAATAGATATTTATAGGACATTCCATCCAAAAGCAACAGAATACACATTCTTCTCAAGTGCACATGGAACATACTCTAGGACTGATCACATCCTGGGCTACAAATCCAACCTCAGTAACTTTAAGAAAATTGAAATCATATCAAGCATCTTTTCCAACCACAACGCCATATGACTGGAAATCAACAACATGAAAAAATCTGCAAAACCACAAACATGTGGAGACTAAACAACATGCTACTAAACAACCAATGGATCACTGAAGAAATCAAAGAGGAGAATAAAAAATACCTAGAAGCAAATGGCAACAAAGATACAACACTCCAAAACCTATGGGATGCAGCAAAAGCAGTTCCAAGAGGGAAGTTTGTAGCAATACAAGCCTACCTCAGGAAACAAGAAAAAGCTCAAATAAACAAGCTAACTTTACATCTAAAGCAGCTCGAGAGAGAAGAACAGACAAGACCTAAAGTTAGCAGACAAAAAGAAATCATAAAGATCAGAGCAGAAATCAATGAAATAGAAACAAAGAAAACCATAGAAAAGATCAATGAAATGAAAAGCTGGTTCTTTGAAAAGATCAACAAAATTGATAAACCCTTAGCCAGACTTATCAAGCAAAAAAGAGAGAGGACTCAAATCAATAAAATTAAAAATGAAAAAGGAGAAGTAACAACAGACATCACAGAAATACAAAGGACCATAAGAGACTACTATATGCAACTATATGCCAATAAAATGGAAAACCTAGAAGAAATGGACAAATTCTTAGAAAAGTACAACCTTCCAAGACTAAACCAAGATGAAATAGAAAAGATGAATGGACCCATCACAAGAACTGAAATTGAAACTGTGATTATAAAACTCCCAATGAACAAAAGTCCAGGACCAGATGGCTTCACAGGTGAATTCTATCAAACATTTAGAGAAGAGCTAACACCTAAACTTCTGAAACTATTTCAAAAGATTGCAGAGGAAGGAACACTCCCAAACTCATTCCATGAGGCCACCATCACCCTGATACCAAAACCAGACAAAGATACCACAACAAAAGAAAACTACAGGCCAGTTTCACTGATGAACATCGATGCAAAAATCCTCAACAAAATATCAGCAAACCGCATCCAACAATACATTAAAAGGATTGTACATCATGATCAAGTGGGATTTATCCCAGGGATGCAAGGGTTCTTCAATATCCACAAATCCATCATTGTGATATACCACAATAATCAACTGAAGAATAAAAACCATATGATCCTCTCAATAGACGCGGAAAAAGCCTTTGACAAAATCCAACACCCATTTCTGATAAAAACCATTCAGAAAGTGGGCATAGTGGGAACCTACCTCAACATAATAAAGGCTATATATGACAAACCCACAGCTAATGACGTTCTCAATGGTGAAAAGCTGAAAGAATTCTCGCCAAGATCAGGAAAAAGACAAGGATGTCCGCTCTTGCCACTACTCTTCAACATAGTTTTGGAAGTCCTAGCCATGGCAATCAGAGAAATAAAAGCAATAAAAGGAATCCAAATTGGAAAGGAAGGACTAAAACTATCACTATTGGCAGATAACATGATCCTATACCTAGGGAATCCTAAAGATGCTATCAGAAAAACTGTTAGAGCTCATCCATGAATTTCGCAGTCACAAGATACAAAATTAATACACAGAAATCGATGGCATTTCTACACACTAACAATGAAAGAGCAGAAAGGGAAATTAGGGAAGCAATCCCATTTACCATCACATCCAAAAGAATAAAATTCCTAGGAGTAAAGCTGCCTAAAGAGACAAAAGACCTGTACTCTGAAAACTATAAGCCACTGATGAAAGAAATCAAAGACGACACAAATAAATGGAAAGATATACCATGTTCTTGGATTGGAAGAGTTAATATTATCAAAATGACTATACTACCTACGGCAATATACAGATTCAATGCAATCCCTATCAAATTACCAAGGACATTTTTCACAGAACTTGAACAAAATATTTTAAAGTTTGTTTGGAAGCACAAAGACCCAGAATAGCCAAAGACATCCTGAAAAAGAAAAATGGAGCTGGAGGAATCAGGCTCCCAGACTTCAGACTATACTACGAAGCAACGGTCATCAAAACTGTATGGTACTGGCACAAAGATAGGGTTATAGATCAGTGGAACAGGATAGAAAGCCCAGAATTAAACCCACACACCTAGAGTCAACTAATCTATGACAAAGGAGGCAAGAATGTACAATGGAGAAAAGAAAGCCTCTTCAATAAGTGGTGCTAGGAAAACTGGACAGCCACATGGAAAAGAATGAAATTAGAACACTTGCTAACACCATACACAAAAGTGAACTCCAAATGGATTAAAGACCTAGATATAACACCAGATACTATAAAACTCTCAGAGGAAAACATAGGCCAAACACTCTCTGACATAAACGACAGCAACATCTTCACAGATCCACCTCAGAGTATTGAGAATAAAAACAAAAATAAACAAATGGGACGTAACTAAACTTAAAAGTTTCTGCACAGCAAAGGAAACCCTAAACAAAATTAAATGACAGCCCACAGAATGGGAGAAAATCTTTGCAAACGAATTGACTGACAAGGGATTAATCTCCAAAATTTATAAACACCTCCTACTTCTCAATACCAAAAAAACAAACAACCCCATCCAAAAATGGGCAGAAGATCTAAACAGACAGTTCTCCAGAGAAGACATACAGATGGCCAAAAAACACATGAAAAAATGTTCAACATCACTGATTATTAGAGAAATGCAAATCAAATCCACAATGAGGTACCACCTGACACCAGCCAGAATGGCCATCATCAAAAAGTCTACAAACAACAAGTGCTGGAGAGGGTGTGGGGAAAAAGGAACCCTATTACACTGTTGGTGGGAATGTACATTGGTGCAACCACTGTGGAAAACAGTATGGAGATTCCTCAGGAAACTAAAAATAGAACTACCATTTGATCGAGCAATCCCACTCCTGGGCATCTATCCAGAGAAAACCATGACTCACAAAGACACATGTACTCTGATGTTCATTGCAGCACTGTTTGCAATAGCCAAGACATGGAAGCAACCTAAATGTCCATCGGCAGAGGAGTGGATCAAGAAGATGTGGTCCATAGACACAATGGAATATTACTCAGCCATTAAAAGGAGTGAAATAATGGCATTTTTAGCAATATGGGTGGACCTAGAAATGATCATGCTAAGTGAAGTCAGCCATACAATGAGACACCAACATCAAATGCTTTCACTGGTATGTGGAATCTGAAAAAAGGACAGACTGAACTTCTTTGCAGAACAGATGCTGACTCACAGACTTTGAAAAACTTATGTTTTCCAAATGGGACGGGTTGGGGGTGGGGGGGGATATGCTGGGGCTTTGTGATGGAAATGGTATAAAGTTGCTTTTGATGATCATTGTAAAACTATAAATGTAATAAAAATCATTGACTAATTTAAAAAAGAGGAAGCTAAAAAAAAAAAAAACAACTCTGTCTGCAACCAATACCATAGCTCACAGCAACACCAGATCCTTAACCCAGTGAGCGAGGCCAGGGATCGAACCCAAATCCTCATGGATCCTAGTTCGGTTCATTACCGCTGAGCCATGATGGGAACTCCCCTCCTCTCATTCTTATGTAATTGTTTTCACCTATTTTTCTTCTCCGTAAGTTGTCAGTTATACAATAAACTGGTATTATTTTTGCTTTAAAAAAAAGAAAGATGTACAAACCTTTCCTGAAGAGGTACTTTCCTCTGACTTTGCCTTCTTAGGACAAATAAATATCCTATTTGTATACCACCACCCCCTGAAAAAAAAAAAGAAAAAGAAAAAAAGCAAATTGGAGACAGAGTGGGGTCTCCAGCATGGATAGTATGAGTCTTAGCAGAGTGTACCCATTGTGGGGCTAGCACAAAGTAAATCAAAAATTACCTCAATCACTGTATGCAGATGACATGATACTATACATAGAAAACCCTAAGGTCTCAACCCCAAAACGACATGAACTGATTAATAAATTCAGCAAAGTAGCAGGAAATAAGATTAACATTCAGAAGTCAGTTGCATTTCTATATACCAGCAACGAAATATTAGAAAAGGAATACAAAAATACAATACCTTTTAAAATTGCACCTCACAAAATCAAATACCTCGGAATACACCTGACCAAGGAGGCAAAGGACCTATATGCCAAGAACTATAAAACTTTAATCAAAGAAATCAAAGAAGATGTAAAGAAATGGAAAGATATTCCATGTTCCTGGGTTGGGAAAATCAATATTGTAAAAATGGCCATACTACCCAAAGCAATCTACAGATTCAATGCAATCCCTATCCAATTACCCAGGACATTTTTCACAGAACTAGAACAAACAATCCAAACATTTATATGGAACAACAAAAGACCCAGAATCGCCAAAGCAATCCTGAGAAACAAAAACCAAGCAGGAGGCATCACTCTCCCAGACTTCAAGAAATACTACAAAGCCACAGTCATCAAAACAGTGTGGTATTGGTATCAAAACAGACAGACAGACCAATGGAACAGAATAGAGAATCCAGAAATAAACCCTGACACCTAGGGTCAATTAATCTTTGACAAGGGAGGCAAGAACATCAAATGGGAAAAAGACAGTCTATTCAGCAAGCATTGCTGGGAAACCTGGACAGCTGCATGCAAAGCAATGAAACTAGAACACACCCTCACACCATGCACCAAAATAAACTCCAAATGGCTGAAAGACTTAAATATACGACAGGACACCATCCAACTCCTAGAAGAAAACATAGGCAAAACACTCTCTGACATCAACCTCATGAATATGTTCTCAGGTCAGTCTCCCAAAGCAATAGAAATTAGAGCAAAAATAAACCCATGGGACCTCATCAAACTGAAAAGCTTTTGCACAGCAAAGGAAACCCAAAAGAAAACAAAAAGACAACTTACAGAATGGGAGAAAATAGTTTCAAATGATGCAACCGACAAGGGCTGAATCTCTAGAATATATAAACAACTTATACAACCCAACAGCAAAAAAGCCAATCAATCAATGGAAAAATGGGCAAAAGACCTGAATAGACTGTTCTCCAAGGAAGATATACAGATGGCCAACAAACACATGAAAAAATGCTCAACATCGCTGGTTATAAGAGAAATGCAAATCAAAACTACCATGAGATACCACCTCACACCAGTCAGAATGGCCATCATTAATAAATCCACAAAGAACAAGTGCTGGAGGGGGTGTGGAGAAAAGGGAACCCTCCTACACTGTTGGTGGGAATGTCAACTGGTACAGCCACTATGGAGAACAGTTTGGAGATACCTTAGAAATCTATCCATAGAACTTCCATATGACCCCACAATCCCACTCTTGGGCATCTATCTGGACAAAACTCTACTTAAAAGAGACACATGCACCCGCATGTTCATTGCAGCACTATTCACAATAGCCAGGACATGGAAACAACCCAAATGTCCATCCACAGATGATTGGATTCAGAAGATGGGGTATATATACACAATGGAATACTACTCAGCCATAAAAAAGAATGACATAATGCCATTTGCAGCAACATGGATGGCACTAGAGAACCTCATCCTGAGTGAAATGAGCCAGAAAAAGACAAATACCATATGATATCACTTATAACTGGAATCTAATATCCAGCACAAATGAACATCTCCTTAGAAAAGAAAATCATAGACTTGGAGAAGAGACTTGTGGCTGCCTGATGGGAGGGGGAGGGGGAGGGAGTGGGAGTGGGAGGGATCGGGAGCTTGGGCTTATCAGACATAACTTAGAATAGATTTACAAGGAGATCCTGCTGAATAGCATTGAGAACTTTGTCTAGATACTCATGTTGCAACAGAAGAAAGGGTGGGGGAAAAATGTAATTGTAATGTATACATGTAAGGATAACCTGACCCCCTTGCTGTACAGTGGCGAAAAAAAATTACCTCAATTAAGTGGGTGATGCAGTGTAAATATGAGTCCAGATGTGAGTGACTAGCTACAGAAATAGACTCTTTGGTGGGTCTGAAGTTCTAGGCTCTTAGGAGGGCAGTTTGCAAATGAGGCTGACCTAGGAATTTACCTTCAATTCATTCAGGCTTACCTCAGCCTCAGCACATGACCAGTTATTTGTACCAGTGCCTGGTAGACATGTGATAAGAGGCTCTGGAATAGTTGGGAGAATGAGAAAGGGGAGTCTGGAAATACCTGAAGGGATTTGACCTCAATCAGCTGATCTTGCTGGCGGTCTGTAGGCTACAGAAGTTGCCTCCTTTGCCTAGGCAGCTGCTGTATCCCTGCTCTGTATGCTCATGTGCCTCCATCTGGAGGCAGTGCCTCCTTTTCCATCCTGCCTCTCACATCACTACCCCTTCATGATACCGGTGCAGGAAGCACTGCTGCAGTTTAAACAAAAAGGTACTGGTAAAATAAATAAATACATACATAAATTTTTCTTTTTTTAAAAGAAGGAGTTCCCATTGTTGGTCAGCCAATTAAGAACCCGACATAATTTCCGTGAGGATGCCAGTTCCACCTCTGACCTCACTCAGTGGGCTAAGGATTCAGCATTACTGCAAGCTGCAGCGTAGGTCACAGATGGGGCTCAGATCTGGCATTGCTGTGGCTGTGGTGTAGGCCGGCAGCTGCAGCTCCAATTCAACCTCTAGCCTGAGAACGTCCACATGCCACAGGTGCAGCCGTCACAAAAAAGTAAAAGATAAGAAAGGTACTGGTAGGATGATCAAGTCATTTTGGTTTGCCTGGCACTGATTCAGTTTTAGTACTGAGCATCTGAAGTCCCAGGCATTTCAGGGACGGCTGGTGATCTTAGGAGCTGGTCAAGGTCAGAGGTCAGCAGATGTCACTGAAAAGTTTCCCGCACTGTCATTTAAGCTGATGAACTCACCCTTAGTCCAGGCTTAGAAACTTGATTTTTATTCCCCCACTGAAAGTAGATCTGTCTTACAGAAAGACCCACATCATTCATGTTTATTGAAACTGACACTTGAAGCCAAATACCACTGGAAGGAAGACTGCGGCAGATGGGGCCATTCTCGCCTCATGGGGAAGCTTCCTACAAAGACAGATGATGGGCAAAAATTTTTCAGGTGAGCAGGGAATCAGAAGAAGGGGCCAAAACTTTATGATCCATGACAGATTATGCTGAAACAGCAAAGGGCTGGAGACCAGGTGCGGACACACACACATGAGGACACCAGCATGTACCCCAACTGAAAGAAAAGTTTCATGTGATGATTCTCACCCTTACACCATGTAATTCCCTCAGATATTTTCTCTTTGGTTCTTTTCTTTCATTTAAAAAAATGTCAGTGGCTTGAAAATGTTTGTGGAGCACTGTGATCAAACCTGACAATCATATGTTCACAGTCTTTCTCCAAGCAGGTTAAATTACAATGGATTGGGTTTCTGTTGCTTAAATTGCACTCACTCTCCCACTCAGCCTCTTTGTAAGTCCCTGTGACTGAAGTTGTGCATCAGACTTTGTAATCAGATATTTCAGATGCAAGTTTACCCTATCTTTACCCCTGCACATTCTGTGTGATTGTGTGTGTGTGTGTGTGTGTTACTACATTAATGCTCATTGAAACGTGTTCTTTCCACCTTCTTGGGGAGCATGTCACTCATGGCCCCAAGGACCACCTTCAATAGTTAACCAATTACTCATTTTCTAGAACTTGACAATTAGCCAAGTGCATTGCCATATGTTATTATTTGAGTATCCATGAAATAGACCCAACAAGAATTATCATCTTCAAATTTTATAGCTATAGAAACCAAGGCCGAAAGAGAGTGATTTTCCCAAATAGCATAGCCAGTGAATGACAGAGACTCTATCCACTGATAGGATCAGCACTAAGATGGCAATAAGAAGACAGGTTAAGACTTTGTAGTATTTCACCGCCCAATAGTTATGTATGTCGGTAGCATCTTCCCTATGCCCCCCTCACCTTTATCCAAAGAATATCCCCTCGTGCATCAGGACCTTTTTCTAAGGAAGAATAGAAGGAGAAGCCAACATGTAGGTATCCTTAATCCAGCCTCTGTTTCCATGTCAACCACTCCCTTTGTTGTCTTACCTGTGATCTCCTCTGCTTTGCCCCCTCTCTCCCACTTCATCACCTGAATCCTCCCCCTCTTCCCCTTGATCAGTCTCTTCCTTTCCATTTTTTTTTGTCTTTTTAGGGGCACACCCATGGCATATGGAGGTTCCCAGGATAGGGGTCGAATTGCAGCTGTAGCCACTGGCCTATACCACAGCCACAACACCACGGGATCCAAGCTGCAGCTGCAACCTACACCACAGCTCATGGCAGCACTGGATCATTAACCCACTAAGCAAGGCCGGGGATTGATACTAGTCATGGATACTAGTCAGATTCATTTTCACTGAGCCGCTATGGAAACTCTCTTCCTTTCTATTTTTTTAAATCTACCCTCATCACTCAGCTTTATTTATGGAACCATGGTCAAGGATAGCATTTTCAAATATTGTTCAAGCTCACTGCAGACCATCGCTGACTTATAATTTGTATGTCAGGGGCCACATGGAATATTTAAGATACTCCTGAAGTAACAAATGCCACATGGACTGCTGGCCTCAGTAAGATCAGCCACAATGGCCGGCAAACCATTTAGAAAATTATCTTCAGCCACTCTGTCCCTCAGCCGTATTCTTGTCTGTGGTAGCTGGTCATGCTCACTGCTTTCTGACTTCATTTCACTATAGACTTACAGATTTCTCATTTTCGCCATCAGAAGGGCCTCCCGTAGGGAGATTTTGTTATGGCCCATCCCACTGCTACCTCCAGGAGGTAAAACAAACCTGATATTCAACTTGAGGACCTTCTTGGTAACTGAATACTTCCTAGAATTTGTTTTGCTGCTTCTTTTGTGCTTACCAACCTGGCTTTGTAGTACCAAAGGGTGCTTTAAGTTATCTTGAGGAGAAACAAGAAATCTACAAAGTAACGTTAGCTTTAATATATAAAATTGTAAGGCATTTACAGGGGAGAAGAATGGTGCCATCAAATCAAATTGTATTAATACTTTGCAACTTTAAATTTGTTAGGAACCACTGTTTTAGAGAACTGTGACTAGAGCATTTGCACACTAGGGAATGTTTTACAGTGAGTTGGAATACATATTCATAATAATAAAATAATAAAGTTAAAATATATGTATGGAAATATATACAGTTGAGTACTAATATATATACACATGGGGTTTTTTGAGGGACAGGAAATTTTATCAGTGTGCACATTTACATTGTTAGAGGATTGATTGGTTAATAGCATTTTCTTTTCTTTTCTTTTCTTTTCTCTTTTTACAGCCCCACCTGTGGCATATGGAAGTTCCTAGGCTAGGGGTCGAATCCGAGCTACAGCTGCCAGTCTACACCACAGCTCAGCATAACGCTGGATCTCCGACCCACTGAGTGAGGCCAGGGATTGAACCTGCATCGTCACAGAGACAACATTGGGTCCTTAACCTGATGAGCCACAATGGGAACTCCAGTTAATAACATTTTTAATACCCAAAGCAGAGGAAAAAATATTCCCCATGTTTTGGTTTCAAAATAGCAATGCTGTCTGAGATGCAAGCCATGCATTCTCAGGATGGCTCCTTTCCCAGTGTGATACCTGCTTAGTAAAGGGAGTACCAAGTCCAGGCTAGAGGAAACTGGGTCTCCATGAAATGGCACATGGTCTCAAAGTGTTCTGTGACATGATCGAGTCTTCCCACATAAAGAAGTCTACAGTGAAAAGTTCCAAGCCTGCCTCTAGTCTGAGCATACCCAAGCCAGAGAATTTCCTCTGGAAGCTCAGAAATTTAAAAACAAACAGATAAAACAAGAACAACAGCAGCAACAGAACCCTTCATCTTCTCTGTGTCTTGTTGCAATTTACCTTATTTTCATGTGTCCAGAAGCTCACAGTGGCTAAATGTTGGGCTTTGGGTAGAGAACAACTTTGTGCTCTGTCTCTTGCTTTTACTGGCATGTTCTATCTCTCTCTCACTCTCACTCTCTCTTCAAATCATAGTTTCTCCATCTTTAAAATAGGGATGATAAACCACAATTTGAGAACTATTTTATTTATTTTTTCCTTTTTTTAAATATTTTATTTATTTATTTATTTATTTATTTATTTATTTATTTATTTATTTATTTATTTTGTCTTTTTGCTATTTCTTTGGGCCGCTTCCACGGCATATGGAGGTTCCCAGGCTAGGGGTCGAATCGGAGCTGTACCTGCCAGCCTACGCCAGAGCCACAGCAACACGGGATCTGAGCCGCGTCTGCAACCTACACCACAGCTCACGGCAACGCCAGATCCTTAACCCACTGAGCAAGGGCAGGGACCGAACCCGCAACCTCATGGTTCCTAGTCGGATTCGTTAACCACTGTGCCACGACGGGAACTCCTGAGAACTATTTTAAAATGGAAATGAAGGAGTTCTTTTGTGGCACAACAGATTAAAGATCCAACATTGCCACTGCTCTGGGTCAGGTCACTTCTGTAGTGCAGGTTCGATCCCTGGCCCAGGAAGTTCCACATGCCACAGACATGGCCAAAATAAAATAAAATTAAGAAAATAGAAATGACTTAATGGATTCTTAGCTCCTGGCATATATAAGATGTTTAATAAATGGAATTCATGATTCTTTTCCTCTGTGGAAGAAAGGAATTTATAAAAAGAATTTTCATTCACCCCTTAAAATACTAGAAGATAATATAGTAATCATCTTACATCCTGCAATCTTTAGTCTTCTTTTTTCTTCTTTTCAGACCAAACATGTTTGGCTTCTTTAATTTTTCTCATACCGTTTACATCCTTGTTCATATTTGGGGGTATACTAACTAGCTCCTGATCCTGGTATAGCAGAAGTGAGTAGTTTATAGAAGATTCATCCTGGATTGTGCACTAAATATAGGTCTGACTTTAGGCAAGTCTCTTTAATTCTTTAACCCTCTTATCTATTAAATAAAAAGTGGATAGTTGTCGAGAGGAATGAAATGAGAAAGTATGTAAAAGTGATTTGTTTATCAATATATGGCTCCAGAGTTATTCATAGGGATGGATATTATATTACCATTGATTTAATAGAATTTTTAACTCTAGAAATGTATTCATAACAGTAATAATACTTTCTCAAAACACAGTTTACAAGCCTTACTTGACTTGTGGCCCACTTTCATAAAAATATGGAATAATTTTGTAAACCTCCTTTGGACATTTCAGAAAATCACTTAAGCTTCTTTGCTGGTAAGAGGTAAAGAAATAGTTTTATTTATTTATTTATTTGCTTTTTAGGGCCGCACCTGTGGCATATGGAAGTTCCCAGGCTAGGGAGAGAATTGGAATTACAGCTGCGAGCCTACACCACAGCTCACAGCAATGCCAGATCCTTAACCCACTGAGCGAGGCCAGGGATCAAACCCACATCCTCATGATACTAGTTGGATTCGTTTCGGCTGTGCCACAATGAGAATTCCAAGAAATAGTTTTAAGGAAAAATATGCACATATACTTTATTTAAGATCATTATACTGTTAAACAATGTGATAGAAAGTTTAATTGGGATCTCGTAATCATCATTCATAATGAAAAATTTTGCTTTTTCTCATTTAAGAGTGATACAGGCATTTGATTTATTTGAAATTAATTTCTAAAGAAAAATGTATAATTTATTAATTAAATTCAAAATTTACATAAAGTTGATTTGGCAATTGAATAAATAAACCATGAATTGATATTGAACAATGTGTTATGGTATTTAAAATTGATAAGAATCATTTGTATGTCCTGATATTTCAAATTCTTGCATTTCATATTTAAACAGCCACTTGGCTTATTTGTAGAATTTGAAGGTTTGTTGCTAAGTGACAACAAGTAGAGGTAGCCACTGCTCTTTGCAATTGAAAGTGT
Source organism: Phacochoerus africanus (assembly GCF_016906955.1). Lineage (NCBI taxonomy): Eukaryota > Metazoa > Chordata > Mammalia > Artiodactyla > Suidae > Phacochoerus > Phacochoerus africanus. The sequence goes on along the minus strand of NC_062560.1, from coordinate 13,305,164 downwards.
GCAAACAACACCTGGCAGGTGCGGATGGTCTTCATTTTCAGTGAATGAAAAGTGACAGTTATGTAATTTTCACCACTTAATTTTTCACACATCTTTAGGAATCCTACAGTCATCTGGATGTGCAAGTGGAGAATGTGGACCAAATGGATGCAAATCACGGCTGTGATGGAGGTCATCTTTAGGCCCACTCACAGAACCGTTGTCCTCTCTCTGCTCTTCACTAACCAGTGTTTCAACATCCGTGTGCTTTATAAATCCTGCCTTACCAATCAGTCTATTATTAAATAATATTTGACTCAGAATGGAAACAGTTTGAAACTTATCATTTTTGTAGATAAGTGATGATTAGAGTCACTACTGAGTGTGTTCCTATGATTCCCATCAATTGTCTTCATATAGATATCATTGTGAACTCAGATAATCTCAAATACTTCTCTTTCAGAGGAAAAGTATTCATATGATGACTCCATCTTTCAGTTATTTCAAGAAAGAGATGGAAACCAGTACCTTATCAGTATTGGGCTGTTATGCTGCAGTAATAAACAGCCCCAAACTCTCAGTGGCATAATGCATGCAAAAATTATTTCTCGTTTATGGAGTGTCTCTTCATAGTAATCATTACAGCAGAGGAACAAGACTGTGGCCAATCACTGGCTTTTAAAGCTAGCAACTGGAAATGACACAGATTACTTCTGCTCTCACTTTATTGGTTGAAACAAGTTACCTGCTTCAAGGAGGCAGGAAAGTGCAACACTATCATATTCCTAAACAATACTGGCAACCGCTGCATATAAAACAAATGGAAAACATTGTAGGTTGAGAAAATGCTGCTCTAAAGGACCCCTCTTCTCAACATGAGAGCTTTGGGCATTCCTATACTGGCATTTTATAGTTACCAGCTTCTTTCTGGTGCTTGTTTACTAAGTCCCCAGCTTTTCCTCTAACTTTTATAACAGCTAAGCATGAGCAATGTGAATCATAACATTTTCAAGATTTTCAAGGTACTTTTTCAAGTTACTTTTTAATGGGTGTATGCCCTCTAATGAGGAATCCAGCTATAAACTTAAGTCATTAAGATTGAAAAGCAGAGCTGGAAACAGAGCAATACAGATATGACCCACTTTTCTCGTAATCACTGGTTGTCTAATACTACCCCATCCAAGAGACATTGTTAATAAGGATTTGGCATTTGAAGCTTATTTTGTGAGCTCTTTTCTTTATTTTCATGGCATTAAAAAAAAACTACATCCTTCCACATAAGTCCATTTATATGAAGTTCCAAATCAAGTGGGACTTATCTATAGTGTTAGAAGTTCAGGATAGTTGTATTTGGGGGAGAAGTGACTGTGATAATGAATGGGGGTGCAGGATTCAGGGGCTTGATAATGTTCTATTTTCGTTTCATAGGGGTTTTTTTTAATATAGCTGGTTATACAGTGCACTTATCTTACGAAAATATGTTGTTATATTCTTATTCATACACTTTTCTGCATGACATTATATTTCAATACAAACTTCACTTAAAAAAAACTGAACTTTTGTGGCAGTCCTATAACTTTTAGGACAGGATTTCACTCCCTAGAGACAATAGAGGAGAAGGGTCTGTGCCTCTTCCTCAGCTTCGGCTGGTCAGTCCTCCCATCTGCTCCACAAAGGACATTTTTAATATTTTCTTTAATCTGTTCTGTGTGCACCTGATGTTAAGGGTGGAGAAAAACCTCGAAGAAAGTTCAGATTCACCCTCTGCAAATTTGCAAACTATGCTAGTTGAACTATATTGATCTCATTGAATTAGCTGAGCTAGTTGAACTATGCTAGTGTGGTTGGGTCTACTCCAGACAAATCAGGGCCTGCTTCTCATTTGTCCCTGTGTCTGCTTCTTCATGGATACTGGGTCAATCTTGCTCTGAAAACTCAGCTTCCCAGTGGTCACAATTTTCCCATCCTTTTGTCATTGTAAAAAAAAAAAAAAAAGCATCATAGCAACTCTTTCCAGCTCTTTATATCCCTGAGGTTCTTTGCCTTTTTAAATCTTGACGTTGTTGAAGAGACAGACCAATGATCTCAGAGGATTCCTCCACCATGTTTCCTCAGGACTAAATTCCGGATTATTCTTTATCAGTAAGAACACCACAGAAGTGATGTTATGTCCTTCTCAGTGCATGATGTCAGAAACACACAAGGTTGGTGTGCCCCAGTAGAGGTGGTATTAACTTTGATCCCTTGATTAAGATGGTGTCTTCTAGGCTCTTCACTGTGATGTCACACGTCTCCTCATTGTAATCAATGAGTGAATATGGGGTAGATACTTCTCCTCATCAGATGTTTACCCATTAGTTTAAGCACCCATTGATGCTTTTCTGATTCCATCATTCTGTTTATATTGGTTGGCATTTTTCTGTAAGGAAGAGTTTTTTTTTCCCCATCATTAATTTATTTATCCATTTTTTTTCATAAGTATAGACTCATGGACTCATAGTTTATTAAGTACGTTATCCACTAATCTCTTTATTTTCATGCCAAATTATTCTAGATTTTACCAGTAGGAGCCGCCTCAAACAGCTACGTATATCCTTTTGGAATATCCTGTAATTTTTTTTTTTCATTTTTGGCTGTTCTGCGGCATATAGAGTTCCTGAGCCAGGAATCAGATCCAAGCTACAGTTGTGACGTACACAGCACCTGAAGTAGCACTGGGTCCTTAACCCACTGTGCTGGGCCAGGGATCGATGCTGAATCCCAGTACTGCAGAGACATCACCGATCCCATTTCACCACAGTGGGAACTCCTCTGATAAAAATTTTTGAGCACTTGTTACTTTCTGGGGAATGAGATATTGCAAGCTAACCTTGTATTTTCCTATCCTGACCTTGAATTGGCCTTTTCTCTGAGGAGTCCTGGTTCATGTTATTTAGAAAACTGTATTTAAAAACTAAGATCTAGGTGCTATACATGCTTATTTCTACTGATTATATAGATATGAATTCACACTGCTATCTCCGATTCCAACACATACAATAAAGTATATTCTAAATTTCTCCTTCTGTATCTCCTTTATCCAAGAGTGGGAAACCCTGCTTCCATCAGGATACCTTTTTTTTTTTTTTGTCTTTTTAGGACTGCACCCACAGCATATGGAAGTTCCCAGACTAAGGGTTGAATTGCAGCTGCAGCTGCCAGCCACAGCCACAGCTACAGCCACAGCCACAACAACATGGGATCTAAGCCGCATCTGAGAACTACACCACAGCTCATGGCAAGGCTGGGTCCTCAACCCACTGAGCAAGGCCAGGGATTGAACCCGAGTCCTCGCGGATACTAGTTGGATTCATTACCACTAAGCCACCGTGGAAACTCCCAGGATAACTTTCTTAACTTCCTTGGAGTCTGGCATGGGCAATCTGGGCTGCCACTCCTCCTCTGTATCATTATCCTTCTCACCTCTATATGTTTCCAGTGCCACCCTTGCAGGCAATTACCTTGCGTGGCTTTTGGAGTAAATTATTAAGGAAGGAAAATAGCCTTCTTTTTTAATGGGTGTTTAAACAGAATTCTGCATTGATTTACTTTTTTTTTCCTTTTATCACTTTAGAGATTTCCATTCTATGTCTTCTAGTTGCCATTGTTCTGATAAAAGAGCAGTCATTAATTGAGTCTTGGCAATGTGTTAAATGTACCATTTCTCGTCGTCTGCCTTCAAGATTTTCTTTTTATCTTTTGTTTTCAGCAGTTTGATTCTGATGTGCCAGAGTGTGGTTTTCTTTGTATTTATCCTGCCTAGGGTTCACTGAGCTTCTTAGATACGTGAGTGTAAATATTTCACCAAATTTAGAAAAACATATTACAGAGATTTTAGATTACTTCACCTTCTATTGAAAAGGAGTGGTTTTTGTGGAGTTCCTGTTGTGGCTCAGTGGGTTCAGAATCTGACTAGTATCCATGAGGATGCGGATTCAATCCCTGGCCTTGCCAGTGCATTAAGGACTTGGCATTGCTGTGAGCTGTGGTGTAGGTCACAGATGCAGCTCAGATCCTGTGTTGCTGTGGCTGAGGCATAGGCTGGCCGCTGCAGCTCCAATTCGACCCCTAACCTGGGAATTTCCATGTGCCACAGGTGCGGCTCTAAAAAAGAATGAAAGAAAAGGAGAGATTTTTATTCTCATAGCAATGATTTCAGCTGTACTCACATTAAAAACTCTTTTTTGGCAATAGGCAGCAGCTGAAACTGCTCTGTTCTTTTAGCTTTCCAGACCTTGGCTTTCCCTGAGAATCTTGGATTCTTATGTACATGCACACAGTTCACAGTATTTGAACGGAATTAGTATACGATTTCCAGTCTCCCTTTCTATGGCTCCCTCCTTTAGAGTAAGCCCCCTTATTTTTTTACTGCTTCAGTAGCTCCGAACTCCATCTTTGAACTCCTCAAGCAGTAAGACTGTGGTATTCTGCTGGAGTTTTAGCAACCACTGGCTGGGCTGGCTGGAGTGTGCTCAGGCAAAAAGTTGTCTAAATGCAAATTTAACTCACAGCAGTTTTCTTTCAAGGGTCAACTTCTGTCTAGTTTCTTCCAGCTTTCCTCATTCACCACACTTTCAAACGAGTTTTTCTTAAAATATTTCCAGGTTTTCATTGTTATCTGTGCAATTAATAGCTAGATACAAGTGACTCTGCCATTGCCTGAACAGAACTCCTCTCTTTTCTTGTTTTTTTGAATCCTTTCATTGTGTGGCATTTTGCCTGATCTCTTTTATTCATGTGTTTATCTGGCTTGTAGTTTATAGACTCATTTATTTATTTTTTAGGCTCTTTTTTAATACTAATATATTTATTATATGCAATAGCCACCTTTTTTTTTTTTCATTATAGCTACTTTTTTGCTACTCTTTTTTTCTTTCTGGCTCTTTGATGGTTTGCCCTACTCTGAACTAAAGTAAATCAGTATACCTTTCCTTCTCTGAATAAAGCAAAAGAATTAGCATGCTCAGATCTATCTTCTCTCTCTGTCATCCCCTTGATGTGGAGATGTACTATGCGACCTGTTTCTGAAATTTGTAATTAATGTAAATTTTGACTGAATGGGAAGTCTTACTAATTTCTCTGCTTGGCATTGCTTCTTTTTTTTTTTTTTTTTTTGTCTTTTTGCCATTTCTTGGGCTGCTCCCACAGCATATGGAGGTTCCCAGGCTAGGGGTCGAATCGGAGCTGTACCTGCCAGCCTACGCCAGAGCCACAGCAACGCAGGATCCGAGCCGCATCTGCAACCTACACCACAGCTCACGGCAAGGCCGGATCGTTAACCCACTGAGCAAGGGCAGGGACCAAACCCGCAACCTCATGGTTCCTAGTCGGATTCGTTAACCACTGCGCCATGACGGGAACTCCGGCATTGCTTCTTAAATCCCATTATCTCCTTCTGTCATTGAATCCAAGTTCATGTGTCTTATGCACAGTGAGGCCAAATAAGTGTCTGTGTGAGTGTGACTCTTTATGGGGCAGGGGAGGGGAGTATTCCAGTTATTTTACTTAGCAAGTGGTTGGGCCATTCCTTGTTCTTTCTGTAGACTATTTTTCATTTACCATTAGGAAATCCTCACAGATTGAATTGTACTTCCATTATCTCTATGGGCTCTTTCAAGAAATATTTAAAAATATTGGAAATTCTGTTCTTTTGTTGGAGGTTTTATTTTCTCATTATTGTTTTTACTGTCTGAGATTACAACTTAGTTGTCTTTGATAACACCTGTTTCTCTTCCTAGGTACAAATCCTTTTTACTCTCTAAGGATACAAATGAAACTTACTTTAAAACCCTGTCCCATTTGCTCTTCTTACTCAATTTCCTTGCATGGAAATTCTTTCATTTGCTGAGTTTGTTTTCTCTCCTTCATAATTGGCTTTCATTAAATGTATAGAAATTTGGGCTTGTATACTCAGCTTTGTAATCGAGATCTCTGGATAGAGGAGATGCTCCAGTGATTTATATTTTCAGTGCATTTGGAGTTCCTGTCATGGCGCAGTGGTTAACGAATCCGACTAGTAACCATGAGGTTGTGGGTTCGATCCCTGGCTGTGCTCAGTGGGTTAAGGATCCAGCGTTGCCGTGAGCTGTGGTGTAGGTTGCAGATGCGGCTTGGATCCTGCGTTGCTGTGGCTCTGGCGTAGGCCAGTGGCTACAGCTCCAATTAGACCCCTAGCCTGATCCCATGGCATATTAGCCCATATGCCATGGGATCAGCCCTAGAAAAGGCAAAAAGACCAAAAAATTAAATTAAATTTAAAAAATAAAATATTTTCAGTGCATTTGAAGAGGGACAAGTGACCTGCCAGGCACTGAACCTCAGCAGCTTGTTCCTCCATGGTTGCTTTCCCTCTCCCTCTCCGGGACACCCAGGAGATAAGCATTCTTAGTTTTGTTCTCTCCTTCTGATGTGGGCCTCAACACTATGCATTAGGGTCTCCTGTTTTCTTTTCCAATACAACCCTCTTGGTTTTCTACCTCTCAGAATTTTCTTAGAGTTTCTGGTTTGCCAACGTTCTTCTTTTTGTTTTTGTGATTGATCATGCATTCATTAATTCATCATGTCTTTTGTATCATTTCTAGATACTTTATTAAGGAGGAAGAGGCTATATGTTCAGTATAGAATTCTGGAGGGTTTTATGGCTGCTCTTGCAGCATTTATATATTTTATATTGTATAGTATTGAATAGTGTGTAATATTAGCTGATATGGAAGTAAGACTCAATAGAAAATGCTTTACAGAAGGAGTCTACATATCTGTCTCTTCAAAAGAGACATATTCATCATTTTTCCAAATGCCAATATATCACAAAAAGCCATTCCCCTTTCAGGTCACAAGCTAATTCTTCTGCTAACAAATTAATGTAATGCATTAATGCTACCAGTACAGTAAGAACTACTTAATTGTCATAGTTAATTGAAGCTAAACATAATCATTGCATAATCAGGCAAGGTACATTTTGAGATGTTGTTTCATTGATTTTTCATGGCGGTTTCTCATTCCATGAACTTAATGATAAAATTGAGCAATTCACAAGGTGCTTCTCAGCAATTAGTTCCAATTAGTCAGATTTTAAATTCTGTCATGAGTCATGCAGCATGTTTCTTTAGTTATATTTCTCCAGTATGGTCTAGAACTTAAGGATATGTACCTGTTAATTAAGAAAATCACATTTAATAGGCAAAATCACTTCTCAATAATTTCCATCTTGCCATTTATTAGAAAATATTTGGCAAATACTAATCAGTATGCATCTCATATAAAATATTAATAAAATAAGCTCCTGTATACCAGTCACCAAGCTGAAGAATTTAACATACCCAAAATCTGATGCCCTCTGTCCTTTCTTGACTGCTCTCTTATTCCACCAGGGTAGCCATCATCCAAATTTAGCATTTGTATTATTATGTTGTTTCTCTTTTAAGATTTCTGTGACACATGTGGACATACATACGCATTCTTAAAATGTGAATAGTTTAAACTTTTTGAAATTCTTATAAATGGTATTCCTCTGCAATTTGCTTATTTATTTTCTATAGTTTTATGTTTTCATGATTAACCCATGTTGATGAATTTATTACTAGGTTGTTAATTTTTTCTGCTATGGAGTGTTACAGTCCATTAGTATTCCAAAATGTTCTTAACCATTCTCTTAAAATGGGCATTTATATAATTTTCAGTGTTTTTTTGTTGTTACTTTTCTTGGCTCCCTTTTATTTTGTGTCTTTTTCTGTTATAAAAATGTGGCTAAAAACACTTGTGTTTATGCTTCCTATGATTATTTTCCTGAGATTCCCGCAGGTGATAGCAGGAAGTAGAATATCTGGATTGTAGGTTATACTATCTTTATTTTTTTCATTATTTAAAGTTTTATTGAAGTATGGTTGATTTACATTGCTTTGATAATTTCTGCTGCACAATGAAGTGATTCAGTTATATATGTGCACACATCCATTCTCTTTCAGATTGTTTCCCCACATACATTATCACAGAATATTGGATAGAGTTTTCTGTGCAGGTCTCCATTGGCCAATAATTCTATACACACAATCTTTAAAATTATTGAGGAGTACCTTTTTTTTCAAAGTACTTATTTCTAGTTCCACTGGGAATCTATAAGATTTCTTCTCACTCATATGCATACTACTTGGTATTGTCAGACTAAAGTTTTTTGCCTTTTGTTGTCTTAACTTGGGCTGCCATAACAAAGCCTTTGGCTTATACAACAAAAACTTACTTTCTCACTATTCTGGAGGTTTAAAGTCCAAGGTCAGGTTACCAGCATAGTTGGGTTCTAATGAGGGCTCTCTTCCTGCCTTGCAGATGGCCACCTTCTCACTCTGTTCTCACTTGGCAGAAAGAAGAGACACGGAGGGAGGGAGGAAGGGGAGAGAGAGAGCCCTTCATGTCTTTTCTCACAAGAACACTAATCCTATGGGATTAGAGTCCCACCCTTATTATGCCATTTAAACTTAATGAGTCCTTACTCCAAAAATAGTCACAATGGGTCCCATTTTGGTGGGACACAATCCAGTCCATAGCATTATGGACTGCAAAGACAGTTCATTGTACTTTTCCTTATAATGTCCCCAACATGTAATGAAATCAAGCCATGTTTTTGTAAGTTTATTGGTCATTGAGGTTTTTTCTTTCTGTAAGTGGTCTTTGATCATTTTTCCTTGGTTTATCTTTATATGGATCTTTATATGAATTTTTATAAATTATTAATGTATTTTTATAAATTCTTAATGTATTTAGGATAATAATTCTTTATTGATGGTATGTCACAAATATGTTCTCCTAGGTTGTAGCTTTTTCATTTTCTTTATAGCATATTTTGATTACCAAAACTTCTTTACTTTTTTAATGTAGTCACATTTATCAATTGTTTGTTTCATTAATAGTTTATACTTTTTTTTTGTCTTTTTGGTATTTCTTGGGCCGCTCCCGTGGCATATGGAGTTTCCCGGGCTAGGGGTCGAATCAGAGCTGTAGCCCCTGGCCTACGCCAGAGCCACAGTAACGCGGGATCAGAGCCGCATCTGCAACCTACACCACAGCTCACGGCAAGGCCGGATCGTTAACCCACTGAGCAAGGGCAGGGACCGAACCCGCAACCTCATGGTTCCTAGTCGGATTCGGTAACCACTGCACCACAACGGGAACTCCAGTTTATACTTTTGTAAGTAGCTTATAAAATTGTTTTCCATCCCAAACTCATAAAGATTATCTCCTGTTTTTCTTGTAGAAATTTTAAACTTTTGCTTTCCTCACTTAAGTTTTTATACGACCTAAAACTAATTGTGTGGATGATCTCTAATTAGGATACATTTGTTTCTTTATAGATTAATTAATTAATTAGACCACTGTTTCTTGAGAAGCCCATTTGTTCTCCACTGATTTTAAATGCTGTCTTTATGTCTGTTTCTGGGCTGTCCTGTTTCTTTGGTCTGTTTTTTCTATCCCTGTATGAATTCTTCATTGTCCTAATGATCATACTTTTCACTTTATTATATAGTAATATCTCCCATAGTAAATGAGCTCACCCCGTTTTTCTTCATGAATGTATAGATAAGTTTGACTGTTTTCTCTTCCATGTAGATTTATGAATTTTTAAAAATCTGTTGTGATTTTCATTGGACTACACATCAGTTTGAGGAGAAGTGGTGTGTTTACATTCTTTTGACTTTCTAATCATAAACATTTGTTTGGTGTCCTTTAGTGACCTTTATTATGTTTTTCAGTTTTTAAAGTTTTATTGAAGTATAGTTGATTTACAATGTTGTGATAATTTCTAAGGTACAACAAAGTGATTCAGTCATACACGTACATGCATCCATGTTCTTTAGCAATTTTTAATAAGTTTATGAAAATTTTCATATATGGGTTTTGCCCAAATTTTATTACATGCTTCTGATTCAAGGTCTGTAATCTACAACAGAGAGGCTAGAAGCTGAACTGCTCCATAATATTATGGTTAAAAAAAAAACTGGACCTAGGAGAATTGTACTTGGGGTACCATCACACAAGATTTCCCCCAATAATCTCTCAGTTACCCTATCCACTAGCAAAGTAGTGAAGGGGCTCGAGACAAAGAAAACTCCAGTCCTGCTTTTGTGATTAAATCAACATAATGTATATTTAGTTAAGTTACTTAAGGTATTTTAACCTTAGCTTACTCATCCAAAAAATGAGAAGGTAAAACAATCTCCAAAGTGTTTAGTCTAACATATGAATCTTTTTTAAAAAATTTATTGGTGTATAGTTAATTTACAGTATTGTAATTAGTTTCAGGTGTACAGCAAAATGATTCAGTTATCCATACAAGCATATCCATTTTCACATTCTTTTCCCATATAGGTTATTACAGAGTATCAAGTAGATTTCCCTGTGCTATACAGTAGGTTCCCATTACTTGTCTATTTTATATATAGTGCCATGTATATAACATATGAATCTAATTAGGAGAAGATTTATAGTTAAGAGAAGAACTAATAAGGTCATGAAACTTTCAAGCATTATCATCTGATTTAGCTTTCCTGGGATAACAAACAACCCTGATTTACAGTGGTTTACTGGAATAAAGATTTTTTTTTCTTGCCCACAATTCATTAGCTGTGGGTTGGCAATAGCTGCTGTAACTCTGATTATCTCTGCATCTTTTACACCTTTACCATCCTGGAACTCCCTCTGTGAAATATGGTCCCAAAGCACTATTTCCTGACCTAACAGTTTTTCACATGAATTGTCAATAAAAATTAAAATTGTTTTAATTACAGTGTATTTGTTTTGCTTATAAAGGCAATAAGTGCTTATTAAAGAATATCTAGAATCCTTAAAAAAGTAAGAAGATAATCCAAGTGGCCCATAAACCCAGTAGCTGGATATAATTAATATTAATTTTTTGATATTTTTCCTTTTAGTTTTCACCTTTGTCAGTGCATATATATAAGTTTAATAAAATCAGGATTATATTGTGCAAGTCATGCTGTAATCTTATAAAAAAAATCTAACATATATTGTAATCACATATTTCTTTTTCTTTATGGACTTTAAAGACAGGAATTTAAGTGGCTGCATAATATCCCAGAATATGCACGGTCCATACCTTAGTTAACCCTTTCTCCATTGTTAGAGTGTTTCCTTTGTTCTGCTACTATAGGTAAGACTGCAGTTCTTGTTATTGCAAATAAGTCAAAATATTGTTCATTTATTACATCCTTATGAAAGATTTCTGGAAGAGTAATATGAATTCTGGTGTTGGAGTGAGTTTATGTCAAACGCACCACATAAACCTGACATCTCAATGTACATATACTTGCAGTTTAAGTCATGTGACCATGAGTTATCTGGTTGTTGAGAGTAAACCCAAAGGCAGGCCATGTTTGATTGATTAGGGGTGAGGGGTTGAATTAGAAGAGGTAAGTAATACAGGAGTTCCCGTCGTGGCACAGTGGTTAACGAATCCGACTAGGAACCATGAGGTTGCGGGTTCGGTCCCTGCCCTTGCTCAGTGGGTTAACGATCCGGCCTTTCCGTGAGCTGTGTGTAGGTTGCAGACGCGGCTCGGATCCCGCATTGCTGTGGCTCTGGCGTAGGCCAGGGGCTACAGCTCCGATTCAACCCCTAGCCTGGGAACCTCCATATGCCTCGGGAGCGGCCCAAGAAATAGCAACAACAACAACAACAAAAAAAGACAAAAGACAAAAAAAAAGAGGTAAGTAATACAGGAAAGAGGTCTTGAATTGTGAAGTCCCATTTTTATGCCAATCATTGTTTTTGCTTCTGGGCTCTCTTGTCTGCTTTTCTTCTAGCAGTATGTGCTCCTCTTATCTTGGCCTTTGCATTAATATTTATATTATCTGAGCAGCCATTCACATATCCTCAATGGGCACACACGACTTCTTTATCCTCCATGTACACTTACACAGCAAATTTTAATTATTCTTTTACATCTAAACTTTTGAAATGTTTCTTATGACAACCAATGTGAACCATATCAGCTTATGTATGTAGGACTAGTTTTTAGTGTAAATATCTGTTCTTCTTACTAAATTAGAGTCAAGAGTATGCTTAGTTCATATGTTATTTGCCTTTTAGAAAGCCTAACAAGGATATGGTGGCTTGTATGGATACCATATGTAGCACTAGATCTTTAGGAAACAATTGAACAGTGGCCATAAGTTGGGGCAATGCATATAGGACAGCTTTCTCTCAAGGTCAGATTCACATAATAACATGATTACTACTAGAAAAGGAAAAATCCTGATTTGCTTCAGCTGGCCAAGTAGAATACATTTATTAAACCATTTATTTTTGTTAAGCCCTTATATAGTGCTTACTACACTCCATGCACTGTTCTAAGAACTTTATAAATATCATCTCCTTTGATCCTTACAACTCTATGAGATAGGTACTATTTTTATAATCCCTATTTTATTGTTTAGGAAACTGAGGCACAAAGAGTGTAAGTAATTTTCATAAGGACAGTCAGCAATTCAACCAGAAGAATAAGTTCCAAAGTCCAAGCTTTATATGAGGCAACATGTTAGGACTAGAGAAGCTCAAATTATTTTAACAAAATCTGTATATCCTTGACCTCATATAGTCATATATAGACTAGCCTGGCTGGACTTACAAGTTGAACAAAAGGATGTAGAATAGTGTGACCAGGTCTAAAATAAAGGGACATATATAAAGGTCTTTAGGACTGAAAAATGAAGAAACTCTTAATACTACAAGGAACTAATAAAACTATAAAATTTGCGTGGAGCATGTGAGGAGGCTACAGAGAAGAGATGACATTTGAGCTGGATGTAACAATGAGTAAGACATGAAGGAGTTACATGTCAGAGTGAGTTCCAGCACTCAAATTATTTCTCAAACTAGAAGGGAAAGAAGTCTTCCAAACTGTGTATATTGAGGGCTTGGTAATGTGTCTCTGGGCACACAGTGTGATTATATTTCCCAGAATCCCTTGTAGTCACAAGCATCCGTGTGACTAAGTCCTGACCAATTGAACGTGGACAGGGGTACATTCCATTTCTAAGCCTCACCCATAAAAAGCTCCTATGTGATCCTCTCAATTGTTCTATCTGTCAGTGATGTGCATGCAGAAGATCCAGAAGAGTTTAGGACTGAGAGGACATGAGGGATAACAAAGCCACAAGATGGAGAGAACCTGGATCTCTGAGTCCACCCACTGAAAGCTCCCCACTGGTCATACACTACACTACATGCATTGTATTTTGTGTGAATGAGAACTAAGTATTGTATTGGATTTGACTGCTAAGACTAGGGAGTTTGCTTCAGCAGCTAAGGTTATTTTTTACCCTAACTAATAAAGAAATCATTAATTTACAACTGAAGTTTTCATCTCCCTACTTTCCTGTGGATCAAGGATGTATGAGTTATAGAAAGAAAATATAAAGCTGTTTTATGAAGGAAAATATGGAAGGACATGCATGCTAATTAACATAGGTTGTATGTGCAGGGTGAAATTAGAGGTAGTTGGCACGTGTTTGGGGAGAAGAAGGAGAGGCAAACAGTGCAAGAAAAGGGAAAATAAAGATCTAAAACAGGGTTGAAAAACTACTGCCTGTGGGCCAAATCCAGTCCACCATCTCTTTTTTTGAAAATAAAGCTTTATTAAGACACAGCCATGCACATTCATTTATGTACTGTTTGTGGGTGCTTTGACCTAACAAGGACAGAGTTAAGCAGTTGCATGTGAGACCATAGGGTCCACGAGCTGGAAACAGTCACTCTCTGGCCCTCTATAGAATACCTTTGCTGACCCCTGGTCTAAAAAGAGTGTATACATGTTTACATTCATGCATCTATATAAAATTATATATACATATGTGTGTGTATATATATGACATATACATAAATACTTTTTAAAAAATATTAATAGGAAAATAAAGCTTTATTTTCTTTTTCTTTCTTTCTTTTTTTTTTTGTCTTTTTGCTATTTCTTAGACCGCTCCCATGGCATATGGAAGTTCCCAGGCTAGGGGTCGAATCGGAGCTGTAGCCACCGGTCTACGCCAGAGCCACAGCAACTCGGGATCCAAGCCGCATCTGCAACCTACACCACAGCTCACGGCAACGCTGGATCCTCAACCCACTGAGCAAGGCCAGGGATCAAACCCGCAACCTCATGGTTCCTAGTCAGATTCGTTAACCACTGAGCCATGACGGGAACTCCCAAAGCTGTATTTTCTTTGCATTTGTCAGTAGTAGCATATTCAACTTTAGCCCATATTATGGAAGTTGCATCCATATCAACAGTTTGCATGATTCTCCAGGGCACAGTTAAATGATTTTTCCAGCTGTTCATTCTGACCTGCATTTCTCAGGAGACTTTTTCATTGCAGGTCCCCATGCTGTCTTTGTGTGACATTTGACCTGCAGTTATCGGCCCCATCAGCCCTTTGTTCCTACATCGTGCTTCTGCATCACTTGTGCTCTGGTGGCTAGATCCACACACGAGCTAGGCAATCAGATTTTTCTATTTAAGAAGCTCCTCTCAGTAAATAATTTCCCAGGACAGTAGAAAGGGCTATTTTTTTCAGTCATTTTTCTACTGACATTCCTTCTCCAAGTAGATTCAAGAGCATCTATGTCCTGATGGAGGGGGAAAAAATCTAAGGAAAGGCTGTCTGTTCTCTGATTCCAGAAATTTTCAAAGTTAGGAAGTTTCTCCACTCAAGAATCTCTTATTACAAATGTACTGAGGGTTAAAAAAAAAAAGCATGTAGAAGGCTGGTTTGTCATTTTAATCTCTCTCTGTGAGCTCAAAGTGAGACTCCTGCATAAGATCTCTTAAGTATGAACACTGGTTTGAAAAATTATCTGAAATGCACACTCCTTAATGATCATCAGCTCCCCCAAAGAGGGAGAGGAAAATAGGGAAGGAGGAGAAGATGGATGCAGATACTATTGGTCTTTGACCAAAGCAGGCCCTCCCCCTCCCATCTCCTACTCCTCCACCAGTCATTTTTAATCGGGTGTGTACCTGCCCTTCTTATGGATTGTAGGGAAATCTAAAATGATCTCCCTCCCTCCCTCCTCCTCCGTCTCTCTCCTTCACTGTCTCTCCCTTTCTAGCTTTCTCTCTCTCACACACACACAGAGTTCTAACCCTCTCCACAGCACTGTCTGCCATCCATCAGTCTTTAAAATCACATCACCCACATGCTAAGCTCAGTCAGCTGCTGAGAACAAATTTAAGCATCTCATTTTTTTTAAGCTGGAGAGATGTCCAACCTTTATAAAAGGAAAACCATTCTTACAGATTTCCAGTTTTAACTTACGTTATTTTTATCGTAATGTTTTATAGTTTGTACAAACATAATATATGAATAGGTCTCCTGTGTTGAGTGCTTTCTAAGATCCAAGAATTCTTGTAAGGACTTCAGTGATTCAGCTCATTTTGTCTGCACAAAAATCTTACAGTGTAAAAACTCTTATCTCTGTTTTTATAGGAGCCAGTTTTCAAACAAAGGCACATTTGTTGCAGATCCATGACCTTAACCAATATTCTCCTCATAAATGTTGAATCTAATATATGGCACAAATGAACTTTTCCACAGAAAAGAAAATCATGGACTTGGAGAATAGACTTGTGGTTGCCAAGAGGGAGGGGAAGGGAATGGGATGGATTGGGAGCTTGGGTTTAATAGATGCAGACTGTTGCCTTTGGAATGGATTATTTTTAAATAAATTTTATTGGAGTATAGTTGACTTACAATGTTGTGTTAGTTTCAGGTGTACAGCACAGTGAACCAGCCATGCATATACACATATATCCATTCATTTTCAGATTCTTTCCCCATATAGGCTACCACAGAGTATTGAGTAGATTTCCCTGTGCTATTATATAGTAGGTCCTTGTTGCCTATCTATTTTTATATATAGTAGTATGTATATGTTAATTTCCAAGCTCCTAATTTATCCTTCACCCCAGTGTTTCCCTTTGGTAACCCTAAGTTTTGTTTCGAAATCTTTTGACTCTGTCTCTGTTTTGTGAATAAGCTCTTTTTTTTATCATTTTTATTAGATTCCACACATATTAGTGATCCCCTATGATATTGCCTTTCTCTGACTTCACTCAGTATGATAATTTCTAGGTTCATCCATGTTGTTCCATAGCATTAGTACATTCTTTTTTATGTCGGAGTGACATTCCGTTTTTTATATGCACCACATCTTCTTAATCCATTCCTCTGTCAATGGACATTTTAGTTGCTTTCCTGTCTTGGCTATTGTAAATAGTGCTGCGATGAATATGGGGGTACATGTATCTTTCTAAATCATAGTTTTCTCCAGATAGATGCCCAGGAGTGGGCTCACTCAATTGTATGGTAACTCTACATTTACTTTTTAAAGAAACCTCCATAGTGGTTGTACAAATTTACATTCCCACCAGCAGTGTAGGAGGGTTCCCTTTTCTCCACATCCTCTCCAGACTTTATTGGTTGTAGACTTTTTGATGACGGCCGTTCTGACTGGTGTGAGGTGATATCTCATTGTAGTTTTGATTTGCATTTCTCTAATAATTAGTGATGTTGAGCATCTTTTCATGTGCCCATTGGCCATCTGTATGTCTTCTTTGGATAAATGTCTATTTAGATCTAGCCATTTTTTTATTGTGTTTTTTATATAAAACTCTATGAGATATTTGTATATTTTGAAGATTACTCCCTTGTCAGTTGCTTCACTGGCAAAGATTTTCTCCCATTCTGTGGGTTATTAAAACAAAGATAACAAGAAAACATAGTTAAAAACTGCACGTGAACAAAGCAGTAAAACCTAGAAAATTAAAACACACACACCATACACACACTCACATAAGTGTGTATATGTGTGTGTGTAGTGTGTGTATGTAGAAAGAGAAGGAGAGAGAGACAGAGATAGAGAGAGACAGAGAGACAGGGAGAAAGAATAGAAGGGAGAGAATGCTGTGGCAGCTTGACATTTCTGTATACCAATTTCTATAATAGTTTTGCTTGCACTGACAACCAGTCCACCAAAACTTAATGGCTTACAATCGTAAACATGTATTTCTCACTCACATTACATGTCAACAGTGACAAGTTACCTCTGGATCAGTCGAATGACTGTGGCTTTGCTCAGCTCTTATTGGCTCTGCTTTGCTTCACTTGTCTTCCTCATTTTAGTATTCGGGCTCAAGAAGCTCTTGCCCATTTTTGTTTGAGAGGACTTGGAAGAGACTAAGCCAAACCACACAAACTTACTCAAAGCTTTTGTTTGAACTTGATCTACATCACATTACCTCCTATTCCATTGGCCAAACTAAGTTCTATCAAATCTAGAATCAGTGGGGCAGGAAGATCCTCTGAGAAGGAAGCAAGGGAATGAATAGCTGTAAACAGTAATACAGTAGACCATGTCTTCCTTATGTGTTTAAAGATTGCAAAGCCAAATTCTGTTATCAGCTATCCTGCTGCTAACTATCTCATGGTGTTATCACAATCCATGCTTATTAACTTAGAGAGCTAATTCACACAGGAAAAGTTTCTCTGGAATAAGTATGTGTACATTGCTTTTATCTTTCCATTTAATTGCAAAGATTCATACTTTATCAGCATGCTAATTTCAAAGAACATTAAAGGACGGAATTTTTTTTTTAAAGCTGTCGCTTTCTTGCCTCTGTATTAGCACAACTTATTCTGCACAGGCTCCAGCTAGAGGAGTTCAAACCAAAGCGACTTTAGGATGCATTCAGAGAATCATATACTTTTACATCCTTTTTTGTGACCTTAATTACTTTCCTATTTGCATTCCAAATGCTACTTTATTGAAATCCAATTCAAATTCAGATTATGGTCTCCGGATAAGAAGGCGTTGCTAACCTGTGCTTATTGTTATAAATGGCCCTTGGAGAAATCTGAAGCTTCTCTTGTGCTCCCTCAAAAATACAAATGTTCCTTTTGATCCAGACAGAGGATAGGTTGGACTAAAATGCCTATTGCAGTAGGAAGCCAACATTCTAAAGAAAAATATGTTTTTCGAAAAACTCATTTATTTGAGCATTACTTCACCAGCACTGGCTCAATTTGATGGTAATGTTTAATTCAGAATGTCCATTTTGCTAGGCAAATGAGAAATCCTGCTGTTAACTTTTTGGGTAATTGAACTTTCTACAATGCATTTTCCTTTCATGGGAGCCCTTGAGGTACTTGACCCCAATCTATCCCACCCACACCACATTTATTTTTATTGCATGTATCATTGGTTCCAAAGGGACATGGGTCAACCTTCTGAAAGAGTTTCATTATTCTCTTGTGTCCCTGACTGTTCTTCCTCAACTTCAGAGCTTCAGTCTCAGTACATATGAACCCTCAAGAACTCCACAGGACTGAATCAGAAAAGCTGAGCTAACAGTGAAGTATGGCTTAGACGGTGCAAATGGCACTGAAATTTTACTGTAGGTGGACCTGTCTGGCCAGATAATGGGATAAGGATATTGTTCATGGTACACTGCCTCAAAATATAATATCTTGACATAGTGAATATTTTAAATTGAAGGAATTTGAGAAATGGCAAGTGCTGGAAGGGCTCTCTGACTTTCCCCTGAAATGGGTCATAAGATCTTCACGTAAGAGGTACCCTCCCTGGTAAGTGGAGGAAAGGAGAAGCCTTGCTGAGTTTTCCCCAGTTAACAACTCTTAGCTCTTACCTTTTTTTGTCCTATTATACTTTTCCATGACTTTCCACTCTTCATCTAACTAGTATAGAAACACTCAAGTTTTTAACTATTTCTTCAGGACTTTGTTTTCTTTTGTAAGGCTTCCATGTCATGTAAAACTTACATTAAATAAATTTGTGTTCTTTTCTCTTGTTAATCTGTCTTTTGTGACACAGACACAGCCAATGTCTATATCTAAGATGGGTAGAAAAAAGGTATTTTTCCTCCCTTACAAAGGAAATAAGTCATCTGATCAGCTTCACTTTTTAATAAAAAGGAAATTTTATCAAATTTCAATATCTTATTTGATTCCTAAGTTTTTAGGGAGAAATTAGGTTAGTACCCTAAAGCAGGAAAAATGGTACCATCTCATAATATACTGTATAATTGCTACTCAGATTTCATCTGCAAAGCAGCAGCAGCATAACCTCAGTGATTCTTAGAAATGAAGAATCTCAGAACTGATTTTTGACCTGCTATATCAGAAACTGAATTTTTAGAGGTTCCCAAGGGATGTACAGAACATTCAAGTTCGAGAAGAGCATACAGAAGATTCAACACATCATTTCAGCAAATTTTTAGGGCTGCACCCATGGCATTTGGAATTTCCCAGGCTAGGGGTCGAACCAGAGCTACGGCTGCTGGACTGCACCACAGCCAGAGCAACACAGGATCTGAGCCATGTCTGCAACCTAAGCCATGGCTTGTGGGAACACCTGATCCTTAACCCACTGAGCAGAGACAAGAATCAAGCCTGCAACGTCATGGATACTAGTCGGGTTCATTACACCAAGCCGCAGTGGGAACTCCAAGATGTGTGTTCTTTCGGTACAAATTGCTTCCAGTACCCTAACAAACTCCCCATCCACTGCTGTTTCTCTCTTTAGTTCTATCCCAGCTGCACCCCACCTACTCTACTCTCCAGCTTCCAAAACCTTCCAGCTGCTTCACCTAGCCAAGGTGTTCCACAAGCCCTCACCAAATCCAGGTATCCATCTAAGCTGTACAGTGGAATCACCATTAAAGCTTGAAAAGATTAATACCAGAGTCTCCCCCTCAGAGATTCAGATTTAATTCATCTGGTGGAAATTATGAGCAGCTCAAGCTGAAAACTAGTCCACTACTCCTGCCCTTTAACTCCCTTAGGAGACACCTGGATTTATTTTCTTTGCCCCACCAGTTAACAGTAAAAGGTTTATAGCTATTAACGATTTACTTGACAAATCTAAAGAGTGTTTGCATTTTGACCAGAGAACTACTTCAACCAAGATTCTCATCTCTAGAGGCTTTGAACTTCATACTCCTCAGAGAGTTACCCCAATCAAACAAGAAGAGTAGCTGCCATCTTCTATGGAAACTGGGAGGTTGCTAAGGATATTCGGAGGATGACTTGTTATCTTTCCAGTGGGGTAAAGAGTAGCCCATTGTTTTTATGATAGGAAGTAGAGTCTGCTCTCTTGGGCCCATGAATGAGGACTTCCTAACTCCTTGGTACATTCTGGCTGCCTGAGTGGCAAATACCTCTGTTCCTCTCCTCTTCCTAGAATGGTTAAGATGACAGAAGAAATCCAAAATGTCAGGAACAATCAGACTTTGGTGATGCTTATCATCTGTCTACATGGTTCATGACTTGGAAAAGAATGAGTGAAAGGACATCCTCTTCTCAG
Organism: Phacochoerus africanus; assembly: GCF_016906955.1. Taxonomy (NCBI): domain Eukaryota; kingdom Metazoa; phylum Chordata; class Mammalia; order Artiodactyla; family Suidae; genus Phacochoerus; species Phacochoerus africanus. The sequence continues at coordinate 13,284,764 of NC_062560.1, read as the reverse complement.
AAGAAACCCAGTTCTATTCTGCTACCCAAGAAGAATCAAAGAATCATCTAAAGCATCTTCTGCTTTGTTCCTGCTCTTCAGTGGATGTTTGTTTATTGTCTAGCCAACAGCTATTCCATACTTTTCCCTTCTTAACAGGATCCAGCCCTATCCTTTTATGGGCCAGGTCTAATTGGCCTAAACCAAACATTTGTCCCAGTAATTGGTTAAGAAATGAGTTATACCCCAGCTTTAAGCCAATCAGTAGAGACTCTGCTGGCCAGTTAGCTAGTGTTATGAGCTAATGTTTGTGTTTCCCCAAAATTCATACATTTTGAATTTTGAAGCCCCAAAATTGTGATGGTATTTGGAGGTAAGGTATTTGTGAGGTAATTAGGTTTAAAGTACACTATGAGGGTGATGCCCTCATAATGGTATTAGTGGCCTTATAAGAAAAGGAAGGCCACATGAGGGTACGAAGAGAAAGCAGCAATTTGTAACCCAGGAAATGGACTCTCATCAAATAAATCTGTTGGCACTTTGATCTTGGGTTTCTCAGCCTCCAGAACTGTGAGAAATAAATCTCTGTTGCTTAAGCCACATAGTATTTTTTTGTAGCAGCCTGAGGTAAGACGCTTAGTTATTGGTTAATATGTGGATGGAGGTGGCACACACCTGAGTTGATCCAGTCAAAGCAAAGGTAGGGCATTGTCCAATAGTTGAGAAAAAGAAAGCTTTCTCTCTTGGGCTGAACCTGAAAGGAAAGCATATATCCCCAGGTGCTTCTGGGGTGATCTCTTAGAACCACCACTGATAACACCATGGATGGCAGCATGGAGAGACAGAAAAGGTCCTGCCATTAAACTTTCCATTTGTGTAATACACATATGGTCTTACTGTGTGTGAACTTATGTGAATCAGATTTCTTTTACTTTATTTGATCCAGCAATCCCACTCCTGGGCATATACCCAGAGAAAACCATGACTTGAAAAGACACATGTACTTTGATGTTCATTGCAACACTATACACAATAGCCAAGACGTGGAAACAACCTAAATGTCCATTGACAGAGGAGTGGACAAGAAGATGTGGTACATATACACGACGGAATATTACTCAGCCATTAAAAGTAAAGAAATAATAGCATTTGCAGCCACATGGATGGACCTAGAAATTATCATGCTAAGTGAAGTTAGTGAGACACCAACATCATATACTATCACTTACACGGGGAATCTAAAAAAAGGACACAATGAACTTCTTTGCAGAACACATACTGACTCACAGACTTTGAAAAACTTATGGTTTCCAAATGAGACAGGTTGGGAAGTGGGGAGTGTGCTGGGGTTTGGGATGGAAATGCTATAAAATTAGTTTGTGATGATTATTGTACAATCATAAATGTAATAAAATTCATTGAGTAACTTTAAAAAAGGAATTTTTTTACTTTGAAACTGAAAACATCCTAACTGATGCATGTCTTGATCTGGACTAAATGTCCCCAACTCTTTTAAGGATGTGATTGCCTCTTTGTACTCCTATGATGAGCAGAACAGGCTCAGAGCATTGGTTCTAAAACTTATCAGGACATTGGAATCACCTAGGAGTTTCAAAAAATATTGATGCCTATGTCTTCTAGAGATGGTGATTTCATTATTTTGAGTATGATTGTGGTTTTCTGTATCTCCCTGGCTTATTTGCTTAATTTTTGTGATGAGCAGACAGGTGGTAACTGGAAAGAAGTGGGAAACTTTGATATAATAAGAAAATATCAAATTTTGAATTTTAATATTGCTATGCCCAGAATACTTCTTCTCGTAGACATGGTCCCTAGGTCTCTGAGATAAGAGAAAGAAGAAATAATCATAGTTTATAGAATCATGAGGGGATTTCATTGAACTTTTGATACCCAGAAAACCAAGTCAGTGAATGATGCCATTTCCTGAGTTAATTTCCAAGAAGTAAATGTTCACAAAGGCTTTTTAGGTCCCAATATGACAATATATCCTCCAATCTCTTCTCTGTTCTTCATCTCTTCTCTAGTCACCATGACAACCCACCTAGGTATTAGCCAAGAAACCTAGAAGGGGCACTTTTGGTGTTTCACCTCTTCTCCTTAGACATTTTATAGAATGATTTATATGTGAGAATTTCCTGGGATGCATAAATTAGAGATTCTTAAGCTCCAAAATTATACAGGTCAGATGTGGGGTATCTGTGTGAGAGAGCCATTAAAGACATAGCAGTGGTATGCCAAAACAAATATAAGTTGCAATAAAAGGAAGAAAAAGACAATTTCTATGCAAAGATAGAACCACTTAACTTTAGGGAAAGAATGCCAGAGGCCTCGTTCAGGTATTAAGAAAAGTAGAGTCAAGAATTTTCTGCCTAAATTCACTATGATTTTGCTTTCCTACCAGGCTTGTATATGATTAATATAAAACACCTTTAGCATTAGCCTCAGTGACCTAAACTTGCTAGTGTTTTTTAACATTCAGTTATAAGGAAGTGTTTCCAGGTTTGCAGCTCAATTTTCTTTCCTCAGCAGCCACGTGATGTATCAGTCAGCTACTTCCACTTAACAAACAATCCTGAAGCTCATTGGCATACAACAATCAATGTTTATTAATACTCTAATAGATATGAGAATTGGCTAGAATGGCTCTGCATCAGTTTCTGGGTCTGAGGTTCATTTCTAGTGGCTCTGCTCCACATTCTTTTCATTCTTATGAGGAATATATCCTTCTAGTGACAATGATAGATATACAAGAAGGAAAAGCAAAAACATGTAATTTCCCTTATTGCCAAGGCTTAAAACAAGAGCACTATCACTTCCTCTCATGTACCATTAACGAAAGCAAGTCATCTGGCCCAAGCCCAAAATCAATGAGGCAGAAAAATATAATTTACCCAGTGGTATAAAATTCAAAGCCACAGAGTATGGATGCAATGATGAGTGAAGAATGGGAACAATAATATAGTCTATTACATGTGATAAAGTCTGAACTCTAAGGTGAATGTTGGCAAACTTTTCTGTAAAAAGGCAGATAGTGAATATTTTAGGGTTTGTGGGCCATATGGTCTCTGTCACAACTACTCATTTCTGCCATTTGCTATTGTAGTGCAAAAGCAGCCTTAGAAGGAATATAAATGAATGAGCATGGCCATATTCCAAGAAAACTTATTGACATTGAAATTTGAATTTCATGTCATTCTCGTATGTCATAAAATATTCTTTTGATTTTTTTCCCAACCATTTAAAAATGCAAAAACCATTATTAGTTCATAGGTCGTACCAAAACAAGTAGCAGGCTGAAACTGACCCATGGGCCATAGTTTGCCCACGCCTGCCCCTCATTTGTCTGCTGCCTCCCAAGTCTCACCTGCCATCTAACATTCCAACCATATGAAAACATAATTTCCCAAATAATCCATTTGATTTAGCGATGTCTTACCCTTGCATTTGTTCTCACCCGCCCCCAGAATGCACTACACCTCTCCCTTGCCTGTTTCAGAAACTTCTAGTCCTTCTTCTACTCCGTTGAGTGTTTTCATATCTGCAATGCCTTCCCAGATTCCTTGGAACTAAGACAACTCATCTTCCTTACCCTCTTTGCATTATATGCATGTATTAGTCTGGGTAGATTAGCTGTTGCAGCATATAGCACAAAAATTTAAATGGCTTAGCACAATAGATGTTTATTTCTCACATAGATAATGTGGCCATGGAATCAGCTGAGCATTTGAGCTCTACTTCATGCAATCACTTAACAACTCAATGTCCCGTCTTGTGACTCAATCTTCCAGAAGATTCTATAAATCTTCTCTGTTCTGCATTCAAATGAAGAAAGAGAGTTATGATTGTGAGATAAAAGTTTTTATGGGCTAGACTTGGAGTGCATCCCTTCTGTTCATGTTCCAATGGTGAGGAGCCCATTCTTAGGCCACATTTAACAGCAGAGGAAGCTAGAAATGAAGTTGAATGGTGAATGAATGAGTTGTGAGTATAGGAAAACCTCATTCATTTAGAACAGTGTACATATTGCTCTTAGTAGATGACTAAAACATTAATATTACCTGAACTTACTAAAAAGCAAGCAAGACTGGGAGTTCCTGTTGTAGCACAGTGAGTAAAGGATCCCATGTTGTCTCTGAGGCAGCATGAATTCAATCCCTGGCCCAGCACAGTGGGTTAGGCATCCAGTGTTGCCACGCCTGTGGTGTCGGTCACAGCTGGGGCTCAGGTTTGATCCCTGGCCCAGGAACTTCCCTATGCTGTGAATGCAGCCACAGGGGGAGAAAAAAGGCAAGCAGGACTGAGTTATAATGAGCTCAATTAAATTTCATGTTCCCTTTCCCCTTCATATTTTGAGAGGCATTGAAGGTCTTTTGCAAAATGTGTTCCACTCTATGCAGAGTTTGTTTCACCAGTTAAAAACAGAATGATTTTACATAGGCTTGTCTTAGCTTTGCCCTTCCTCTGACAGTGCATTTGCTCAAGTTGGAGGCTAAAACTGACTTATAGGCATAAAAGTTTTGCTAGGCAGCTACCCATACCCTCCCCAAATCCCACCCCACCAACCCCCCCTTAACTTTGCTGTCCTCGGTATGGCCTTGCCTCTCCAGCCCGTCTGCACCTGCTCTTGGCTGAAATGGAATTAATGACATTCGCCGTTTGCCTGTTTGTCTCACACAGCTCCAAGATGTGTCCCTTTGTCCCTTTGTCCACATGCTGGCTCATACAACAGCTGCTGCTTTCAGCCCTCCTTACTGAGAGAAGACGACAGTGCTTCCTGTTGATAGAGCTCCTTTGCTCTGAATCAAAGAAAACATGTTGAGGCCACGAAGTCCCTTTTAATGCTATCTTTGGGGATGACTGGTTTTTTGATCATATATACACTTGCTAGGATTAAACCCAGCATGAGTCTTAAGGGTGTATTCTGGGAGGGGCTACTAAGCACAAAGGGCAGAAAAGAGGAATAACATGATAGGTTCTCTTCTGCGAGGAATCCATTGCCCACTTTCCAGGTCATCTGACCCACAGAACACAGAACAGCCGGTAGCTGAAATTTATGTGCCTTCCTTTACCTGTGAAATGACATGGAAAATTCCGTAAGGGAGTTCCATCTCCCTTCCTAGCTTTTACTCTTCTGTTTGATAGAGCCCCTCTTCATTTTTCTGCACCCGGTCAGCTCTGCTCTGGATTCCTCTCTGCAGCTCTGTACCACTTATAGTTCACAGATGATGCTACTAGCAGTGCTCATCTGGATGTCGGCTGCAGCTCAAGGAACTGATCCATAATCACCCTCTCCACATTCCCACATGGAATGCGGATGTGAAGTTATAATATGAAGCTGACAATTTTTGAGAACTATGGGCCAGGCATTGTGCTAAGTGCTCTGCCTGTATCGTATCATTCAGTCTCCACTGTGATACCCAAGAGTTGGCATCATTTCCTCCCATTTTGTAAATGAGGAGACTGAGATTTGGAACGAATAGCCTGATCAAAGCCACAGAGCTGGAGGGGGGTTGGGCAGAGAGGGGAATTGAAGCCAATTCTCTGAGATTTCAGAATTTTTGATCCAGAATTCTGTGCTGCTGCCTGTCAAACCAGTACAACTACAATAAATCTATGTGAATTTCTAGAATCTTAATACTAGAATGTAGTCTATAGACCAGGACCATCAGCATCACCTCGGAGCTAATATTAAAATGCAGAATCTCTGAAAATCCAAACATGTATTTTAGCAAGACCAGTGTGATTCACAGGCATGTGAAGGCTTAAGAATCTCTCCTCTAGAGTGCCATCATTTATTTATTTTTTAATGATGTTATCACTTCTACAAAATCTTTTATTGAAGTATGGTCGATTTACAATGTGTTTGTTTCAAATACATAGGAAAGTAATTCAGTTATACATATATACATATATATTCTTTTTCATATTATTTTTCCGTTATAGGTCATTACAAGATATCGAATATAGTTCCCTGTGCTGTACAGTAGGTCCTTGTTGTTTATTTTATATGTGGTAGTGTGTATCTGTTAATCCCAAACTCCTAATTTATATCCCCCAATCCCTTTTGATAACCATAAATTTATTTTCCATGTCTGTGAGTCTGTTTCTGTTTAGTAAAGAAGTTCATTTGTATCATATTTTAGGATCCACATTTAAGTGATAACATATGGTATTTGTCTTCCTCTGTGTCACTTCCTTAACTTAGTATGGTAATCTCCAAGTACATCCATGTTGCTACAAATGGCGTAGAATGCCTTCTTTTATAGAAGAGTAAATGTGTCAAATGATGAGCCTCAGCTCCATCAATTGGTGCAGACACAGGACTGAAATCGAGGTTAAAAAAAAAAAACGAAAGAAATCCAGGTTGACACAGAGTTGGGGCAGAGGATGCATTCTATGCAGAGAGAGAGAAAGGTGAGACAAGAGAGTTGGTGGTGTCTTAAATTGGATTCATGGGAAACAGCCTCTGAGATAGAGATTTGAGTTGGAGGGGGAAGAGGAGGATTGTTAGGGTGTGTACTAGGGATGATATCTCAAAGGGAGGTGAGGGGAAGCAAGATTGAGCAAAGGGAGACTTTGAACTTCAATATTGTTGTAACAGAGAACTCAGTAGACAACATGAGGAGCTGGGGTGGCCCTTTAGGTTTGTCCCAAACTGAGGCAAGGGGGATACACCTTTGTATATCCTGCTATTGAGCAACCATTAGATGGTAACTGCCTCTCAACTGAGGTTGATTCCCTGGGTGAGCCCCATGTCAGCTAACTGGGAGATGAATACCTTAATCCTGAAGGGAGGGGGTCCAGTCGCTGCACTGTGATGTTCACTACAGAGGAGGAGAAGCTGAGGAAAGATTTTAAGCTTTATGCCAAGAACAACAGGAAGTCTTCAGAATGACCTCATAAAATTTGCATTTGATAGTTGTCCCTTTGGCTCCCGTGTAGCAATGGATCAGAAGGGACAAGAATCAAAGAAAAGAAATCCCTTAGTGAACAATGGTAGCTCAGACAAAAAGACTAACCACCTTTAGAAGTGGGCAAATTCAAAAGACACTCTGTGCTTAGAAGTACAAGACGTTGTGATTAATTTGCTATTGAAATACGGAGAAGGACATTTCCAGATAGACCAGGGGCTTCCAGAATGGTTAACTGGGAGAGTGAAAGTGGATATCTGGAAATAGAATCACCGAAGAAGATCTGCAATAAAAGATTAAGTCATTTCTAATAATTTCACAGCACTCACCTTGCCACAAGATATTAAACTCTTCTTCAACTCTCTTGTTTAAAATCATCATCCCCAGAAACTATGATTCCTCCTACATGTATGGTAGATATTGGGTGACTGTTTCCAAATGTTCTTAGGATAATTCGAAGCTTCTGGATTTTTTTTGTCTTTCCCAGTGTTGTTTTACTTAAATATATCATGCAAATGCTTTTGGTGAAATAGTTCTAAATTACCATTTTATTGGACATAAAAAATCAGAAGTTCCTGCTTTGGCACAGTAGGTTAATAATCTGACTGCAGCGGTTCAGTGGTGGGTGCACCCTAAATAAATAAGAAGGAAATTCTGCGAAATTGTCATAGTCAGGAAGAATCTAAGAAGATACAACAAGGAAATGTAATGCAGTATCCAGGTTGGAATTCTGGAAATGAAAAAGGGCATTAGGGAAAAACTAGAAAAATGTGATGTGGAGTTTAGTTAGTAATAATGTATCGATATTGTTTCATTAATTGTCACCATACCAGTATGAGAAACTAATAATAGGGGAAACTCATTATGGGGTATATGGGACTCACTATTCTCAGATAAAAAGTTTATTTGAAAAAACAAGGATGCAAATATAAATTAAAATTCAATGATGTGTAGCACTTTCAAAGCAAATATCTCAATGGAGATGGCAATCAGATGCACGGATTCTTTTAATACATATCTAAATTCAAATATTCAGGCTAGGAGTTCCTGCTCTGATGCAGAGTGTTAAGGATCCAGCGCTGCTGCAGCTTGATTCCATCCCTAGCAGTGGGTGCAGCCAAGAAAAAGACAAAAAAATTTAGGCTAACAACTCTGCATTTCTTCTCTCTTCTGATACTGTGTTTTAGAATGCATACTGATTTCATAAATATTAAAAGCTAAAATAGATCACTTATGATTAAGGATAATTTATTTAGCATTTATTAAGTTTAATTATAATTCATAATAGAAAAATATTTATTTTTGTGCTGTGAACTCCTTAAGAGTAGGAATGGATCCCATTCAACTCTGTCTCCTCTGTACCCCACAGCACAGGTGCTCAACTGTATTTGAAGTATATGAGGTTGAATTCATAATGGCATTAATTTACTGATTGATTAATAAGAGTGCCTGGCTCCGCCAACCAGGATGATTATAAAAATGGAGAAGGAGTAATAAAGGGAAAACACACAAACTTACACGCTTTTCCTTAGGGCCCTTTATTTACATAAGTGTTTTTGGTCCAATTTTACAGGTGTGCTCTTTTAAATAAAACAAACTGATGTTTTATTTGATGTCAAATTGATTTTCTTATGATTGTTCCTTTGTGGTTTTTTTTTTTTTCCCCCAGTAGCATATGGCAGTTCCTGGGCCAGGGATCAAATCCATGCCACAGCTGCAACCTCCACCACAGCTAAGGCAATGACAGATCCTTAACCCACTCTGCCAGGCCAGGCATCGAACCCATGCCTCTGCAGTAACCCAAGCCACTGAAGAAACAATGCCGGGTTCCCAATGCGCCATAGTGGGAACTCCCAGAATTTTCTTCTTTTGATAATCTTGACAGTGTTGAGGGCTGACTGGTCAACTGTTTTGTAAAAGTCTCTGGTGAAATTTGTCTGATGTTTGACTCATGATTGATTAGGGTTGGGAGGTTTTGGAAAGACAGAGATAAGGTGCATTCTCAGCCCATCATCCAAGCTTTCAAAATGACTTGACGTGACTGACATTTACCTTGATTGCCTGACTGAGGTAGTATTTGATGGTGTCTCCATCATATAGTTGCTCTTTTTTTTTTTCCTCCCTCTCCAATATTGTACTTTTTGGAAGGAATTCACCTTGCAGAGCCCATACTTGAGAAGTTACACCTCCTTGAGGGCAGAGTATCTACAAAAATCATTTGAAATTCTTCTGCACAGGAGACTTTCTGCTTTTCCTCTAGTTAGTTACTTAGTAATCCACTCATTTATTTATATCAATATGGACTCATGGGTATGTATTCCATACTTTGGATGATAATCCAATACTATTTCATTTTCCTGCTCAAATTTTTTCCACCTTTGTCCATTGGTGTGCATTCAGTTGACTCTTTTATCCTCTAACATACTCTCATCATTATGGGGTTTCTTTTAAATTTTTTATTAAAGTATAGTTGATTTATAGTGTTCCATAAATTTCTGCTGTACAGCAAAGCCACCCAATACATATTTATATTTATAAAATATATATTTATTCTTTTTTAGCATTTTCTTTATTTCTGGTTCTACTAGATGTTCCAGACTTGTCTTGTGTATTTCCTGCCCCAGCTCTAGAATCAACTATTTGTCCAAAGAGCCCTAGCTCCTTTTATCAGAGAATGGTTTTATAAACAAAGATTTGGACAGTATGTACCTTAATATCTTTTAAAATATTCCACTTTTTAAAATGGCTTTTAAAAATATCCCACTCATGAAATTCTCTTGTGGCACAGCAGGTTAAGTATCTGGCACTGTCACCGCTGTGGCTCAGGTTGCTTCTTTGGCAAGGGTTCAATCCCTGGCCCAGGAACTTCCACATGCTGCAGGCATGGCCCCCCAAAAATACCCCACTCGTGTTGCATTGGAAAGGGACATTACTGTGCAAATAGAATATTTCTTGTGAAGTACCAGGACATGCTACAGATGCAGTAGAAATTTAAAAATCTCAGAATAAATCACAAGATTCTGAAAGCCAAGAGTGGTTGGTATGGCCTTTGCACATGTGACCAGGGACTATTCCCCAGGCACCAAAGAGCTGTTAATCTAGAACTTCAGGCTGACTTTCAAAGGAAGCTGACTCTCTTCCAGCAAATATGTGATTTGATTAAAGAAAAGAATGAAACCAGGATTTAACCAAATAAGAAATGCAGGCACAGCCTTGGTATTCTTTGATAAGTCCTCCAAATATACTGTAATCCTAATGCTGGTGGGGAGGTCAAGGCCTGCAGCTCAGATTTTGAAAGCAGCCCATCACTTTGTGCTGTGCTTCACTGCCGCCAATGAAAATGCATCCCAGGAAGTTTTAGACTTTGCGCATAAAGAAGGCTTAGATGCAATGTGGTGATATTGAAAAGAGAGTGGTATGTTGGTATATGAATGCATACTTTCTTATTTTAGGTACATTCAGTATCATTTTTTCCCTAAAATGTCTATAATTAAATTGATGGTCTCACAGTCAGTGGAGATTTAGAATTCAGGAAATACTTCCTTCTTCCATGCCATTCATCTCTGAACAATGGGAGCTCCAACAGTCTCAAGGTCTTTTCTTGGCCTCCCACTTGGGCTAATAAAATTTTGTTTTCCTTAGATCCATTTTGTGAAGTCCTTGTGAAATCACCAGTTTCTCCCTTTCCCTCCCTTGCTCTTTTGCTCTCACCAGCCTGTGAAAACCTTTTTGAATGTCAGGTAAGCTTGTCAGCATTACTCTAGCTCCTGGCTTTGTAAAAAGAAGAAATGTTCCTTTTTTTCTCTATCCTCTGGAACTGTCTCAATGGTTTAGGAATATTTGAAATATAAGATTTGAAAAAAAAATGCACCTGTTAAAACTTTTTTTTAAATTTCTCCTCTACTTACTGATGTATTTAAACATTTTACTTCTTTCTGAATCATTGTTTCACTGCTCTGTAGTCCTATATATTTTTCCTTTTTATCCAAATTTTGAATTAGTAGCATAGAAGTATGTAGAATGTTTGTATAATTCTTTGGGGTTTCTGCTGTATATATGATGCTCCTATTTCTAATTTTGTCTGCTGAGTTTCATTTTTTCTTTATTAGACCAATTAATGGCTCATCTATTTTTTCTCATTTTTAAAGAAAACATGCCAATTTTTCTGCATTTCCAATGTTACTAAAGTCTTTATTTATGAATGAATTTCTTCTACTTTCTTTTGGTTTATATTTCTTATTATTTGCCTCTTAGGTTGACTGCTGAAATTCATTTATTTCATTTTTGCCTGTCTAGTAAATGGCTGGTAATCTGGAAACAATATCTGTATCCTATATGTCAAATTAACAAAAAGGCATGGTGTACATGCCACTATGGACTTAACAGCATAAGATATAAGAGAGTGTGTGTGTGTGTGTGTGTGTTTAGGTGTGTGAAAATATTTTAAAGATGAAAGAAACTGTATTTTAGTTTATGCAAAACAAAAATACATGTACCCATACAATTACATACCATTCTTTACAGCCTCACAATGATCATACCTTAGCTGATGCTATTAGGAACCTAGGACTTTCCCAAAGACATACGTTTAGGTCTTTTTTTTTTTTTTTAAGGCTGCACCCATGGCATATGGAGGTTCTCAGGCTAGGGGTCAAATCGGAGCTACAGCTGCCAGCCTATGCCACAGCCACAGAAACGCCAGATCCAAGCCGAGTCTTCAACCTACACCATAACTCATGGGAACACCAGATCCTTAACCCACTGAACGAGGCCAAGGATCAAACCTGCATCCTCATGGATACTAGTCAGATTCATTTCTACTGATCCACGACGGGAACTCCCAACAAACCATTTTTCAATAAAAACAGAGCTAAATCTAACCTGGCAAAGAAGTAGAAAGTCATCCTCCATACCATCGAGGAAGGCTTTTTCTACCACGTTTGGATTGGAGCATGGCTTCTTCTGCTCCAAGTTACTAAACATGTCTGCAAGTTAGAATCACCTGGGAAAAATTTTCAACATTCCAAAGCCCAGGCTATATATCAGACCAATTAAATCATAATCTCTGCATAGGACACAGGCATCAGTATTTATGATGTACCCCAGATGATTCCAACATGGCATCAGAGTAGAACACACTGCCCCATGCACATGGCTTAAGACACACACAAGTTGAACATTACTTGCCATTAATCCTCAGGGGTGTGAAGCATTAATTCTCAAGCTTGACATGCCTCAGAATCACAGGAAAGGCTTGTTCAAACACAGATTTCTGGGCTCCACCCCACAGTGTCTGATTCAGTAAGTCTCAGGTAAAGCCCAAGAGTTGACATCTCTAACAGGGTCCCTGGTGATGCTGATGCTGCTGGTCTGCCTACCATATTTTGAGAACCCCTATTTTAAAGATTTGCCTTTAGTTTCAGAGGAGAAAACATTTGAAATTTAGCTGTGGCATGAATTCTTTCAAGAAGTTGTCATGACTAAACTTTTTAAAAAGAAAGCACACTGAGTACATTTTTCAAGACCATATAAACTTACATTTCTCTAAACCTGCTGTACTCTCATTTAACAGAAGTCTTTATGAAGTATTTATTAACAAGTACTTTGTAGGCGGCTGAGCTAATTGCCATATTAACAATTCAAGTGTGATGGTGTTGCCTCAATCTAAGAACTTCATTTAGCATTTTGGCATTAATTTCTAATTAACTGCTAATGTTGTCTTATGTTTTTTTATGAGCTCATCTCTGTGTAGATTAATTCTTAATCTGCACTGATTTCTGTAGAAAAAGGGCTCAATGTTTCTTTTCTCTGAAAGGATGTATGATACTAACCTGAATAAAAGAAAACCTCTCTATGGGGACTGAACACCTGTGTGTGAACATGGGTGTGTCAGCAGGTATGAACACTGACACTGTGCCATGAGGTCCAGTAATTAAAGACAACAGTCGCGGATTGAAGGTTTTGAATTCTTATGCTGTACAGTTCACTAAAACTTGCAGCAGACAGTCATGTCCCCTGGTAGCTTAGAAACTAAGACAGGGGTCAAAAAACTATATCCATAGGCCAAATTCAGCCCAGGCTTGTTTTGTAAATTGTTTTACTGAAAAACAGCCATGCTTATTCTTTTATGCATTGTTTAGGACTGCTCTTGGGCTACCAGGGTGGACTCGAGTAGTTCAGTCTACAAAGCCTAAAATAATTACTACCTGGAGATATATAATATATATATTGCTGGAATTCTCTTGTGGCACAGCAAGTTAAGGATCTGGCACTGTCACTGTAGTGGCTTGGGTTGCTGCTCTGGCGCAGTTTCAATCTTTGGCTCAGGAACTATGCCGAGAGTGCAGCCAAGAAAGAAAAAAAATTTCCAGCCCTACTGATCAGCCTTCAATGTTTGGGAATGATTAGCCATCCACTTACTTATGCAGCCATAAAAGCATCCTATCTATATTCTCTCTCATGGTTCTCAAGGCTACCAAGGAAACTTTGCCAAGTATTTTATTGAAGTCTTGGTCTTGTAAATTTGTCAAAGAGGTAAATGGAGCTACTTTGGCATGTTTTATGACTAATGAACCTTCTAGTGACTGGGAATAGTGGTGCCCTTGGCATTTGTCCTGTCACTTTGAGAATCTAAGGGTTATCTTGCTGAATCACAGTCCCAGTTAACTAACTCTAATGTTCTTTGTAGAGAGTTTCATTTCATTTCGTTTCTTTTCTTTCTTTTCTTTTCCTTTTTGGCTTTTTAGGGCCACACCTGCTGCATATGGAAGTTCCCAGGCTAAGGGTTGAATTGGAGCTATACCTGCGGGCCACAGCTGCAGCCACAGCAATGCCAGCTCTCAACTGCATCTGTAACCTATACCACAGCTCACCGGATCCTTAAAACACTCATTGAGGCCAGGGATCAAATCCTGTGTCCTCATGGATACTAGTCGGGTTCTTTACCATTGAGCCACAACAGAAACTCCTTTCTGGAGAGTTTCTGAGGGAAAAATTTTTTTTCCTTTCTATATAATAATTTTTTCCCCATTATAGCTGGTTTATAGTGTTCTGTCAGTTTTCTGCTGTACAGCACGGTGACCCAGTTACACATACATGTATACATTCTTTTTTCTCACATTATCATGCTCCATCATAAGTGACCAGACGTAGTTCCCAGTGCTACATAGCAGGATTTCATTGCTAATCCATTTCAAAGGCAATAGTCTGCATCTGTTAACCCCAAGCACCCCATCCATCCCACTCCCTCCCCCTCCCCCTCCCCCTTGGCAACCGCAAGTCTATTCTCCAAGTCCATGATTTTCTTTTCTGTGGAAAGGTTCATTTGTGCCACATATTAGATTCCAGAAATAAGTGATATCATGTGATATTTGGCTTTCTCTTTCTGACATATTTCACTCAGGATGAGAGTCTCTAGTTCCATCCATGTTGTTACAAATGGCATTATTTTGTTCTTTTTATGGCTGAGTAGTATTCCATTGTGTAAATATACCACATCTTCCTGATACAATCATCTGTCGATGGACATTTGGGTTGATTCCGTGTCTTGGCTATTGTGAATAGTGCTGCAGTGAACATGCAGGTGTGTGTGTCTTTTTCAAGGAAAGTTTTGTCCAAATATATGCCCAAGAGTGGGATTGCTGGGTCATATGGTAGTTCTATGTATAATTTTCTAAGGTACCTCCATACTGTTTTCCATAGTGGTTGTAACCAGCTTACATTCCCACCAAGAGTGCAGGAGGGCTACTTTTTCTCCACAACCCTCCAGCATTTGTTATTTGTGGACTTATGAGTAATGGCCATTCTGACTGGTGTGAGGTGGTATCTTATGGTAGTTTTGATTTGCATTTCTCTAACAATCAGGAATATTGAGCATTGTTTCAAGTGCTTGTTGGCCATCAGTATATCTTCCTTGGAGAAATGTCTGTTCAGGTCTTTTGCCCATTTTTCCATTGGGTTGTTGGCTTTTTTGCTGTTGAGTTATATAAGTTGTTTGTATATCTTAGAGATTAAGCCCTTGTCAGTTGCATCATTTGAAACTATTTTCTCCCATTCTGCAAGTTATCTTTTTATTTTCTTTTTGGTTTCCTTTGCTGTGCAAAAGCTTTTCAGTTTGATTAGGTCCCATTGGTTTATTTTTGCTTATATTTCTGTTGCTTTGGGAGACTGACCTGAGAATATATTTGCAAGGTTGATATCAGTGAATGTTTTGCCTATGTTCTCTTCCAGGAGGTTGATGGTATCTTGTCTTATATTTAAGTCTTTCAGTCATTTTGAGTTTATTTTGGTACATGGTGTGAGGGTGTGTTCTAGTCTCATTGATCTGCATGCAGCTGTCCAGGTTTCCCAGCAATATTTGCTGAAAAGACTCTCATCTGAGGAAAACTTTTTGCATGGGTTTTTTTTTGGGGGGGTGGAATTGTTTTCTTTTTTTAAAAGATTTTATTGGTGTAGCACTGACTTACAAAGTTGTGTTAGTTTCAGGTGTACAGCAAAGTGAATCAGTTATACATATACATATATCAATTCCTTTTCAGATTCTTTTCCCACATAGGTTATTACAGAGTACTAAGTATATTTCCCTGTGCTATGCAGTAGGCCCTTACTACTTATCTATTTTATGTATAGTACTGTGGGTTTCATGGATTGTTCTTACTGCTAATCCTCTCTTTTGTGATAAATGGTAATTGACTCAGGGGCAATTTGTGGAAGTTCAAGAAAATATGTTACAGTTGCAATGATGGGACCATAGGAGTGGGTACATGTGAGGAGAGGACATTATTTTTTTTATAATTTTTTTTATTTTCCCACTGTACAGCAAGGGGGTCAGGTTATCCTTACATGTATACATTACAATTACATTTTTCCCCCACCCTTTCTTCTGTTGCAACATGAGTATCTAGACAAAGTTCTCAATGCTATTCAGCAGGATCTCCTTGTAAATCTATTCTAAGTTGTGTCTGATAAGCCCAAGCTCCCGATCCCTCCCACTCCCTCCCCCTCCCATCAGGCAGCCACAAGTCTCTTCTCCAAGTCTATGATTTTCTTTTCTGAGGAGATGTTCCTTTGTGCTGGATATTAGATTCCAGTTATAAGTGATATCATATGGTATTTGTCTTTGTCTTTCTGGCTCATTTCACTCAGGATGAGATTCTCTAGTTCCATCCATGTTGCCACAAATGGCATTATGTCATTCTTTTTTATGGCTGAGTAGTATTCCATTGTGTATATATACCCCATCTTCCGAATCCAATCATCTGTGGATGGACATTTGGGTTGTTTCCATGTCCTGGCTATTGTGAATAGTGCTGCAATGAACATGCGGGTGCACGTGTCTCTTTTAAGTAGAGTTTTGTCCGGATAGATGCCCAAGAGTGGGATTGCGGGGTCATATGGAAGTTCTATGTATAGGAGAGGACATTATTAACCTTGATGGGCTTAAAGATGTGAAAGAGATAACTGCCCATTTCATCACATCCTGCTATTAAAATGAATTATTTATGGATGGGGGATTAATATTCCCCATTGAATCATAGACTGAAAATCATAATAACTTGCAAGAGAAAAAAAAAGTGGTGGGAAAGCAAAAGTAAATATGTGGATTGGAAAGTGACTGGAAAATTGTCAGCTCCCATGTCCTAAGAGGAAGGTACAGCAACACGTAAGAATCTGAGTGTGGGATGAGGTGAGATGTGGTTGGGGAAGCAGCTACGGCAAGAGGAAAGTAATTACAAAGTGAGAGAGGCGATTAAGAAAAGTCAATAACAACTAGGAAATTAATGTGATAAGATGGCAAAGAGGAAGGCAGCCAAGTGAAGGAAGCTGGAGTCATCTCGTGTCTCACTGCTCTAGAAGAGGCACTGTGAATACCAGATTTAGCACTGTTGTGAGACATCGAGGATTTGCAGAAGACGTGGGACTGGTGATGAAAATTACTGAGCCCTGAGAAAAAGTAATTTATAGATAAAACAGTGCAATACTTCTTGTCAGATGTCTGACGAATAGAGAACAGTGCAGTGGAAAAAGGAGCTTGAAATAAATACTTCTGCCCCACTAAGAAAATAAGGTAGATTCAGGCCCATTATTCTTGTGTTTATATTTTTGTGACCACCCTGTATGAGTAGAATCACACAGTGAAGTTCAAATCCTGCTCCCTTGCTTCTACAGAAGAAGAAAGAAAGGAAAATAAAGGGGTAAGGGTGAGGTGGTGAAAATATTGGATACTTTTTTATCCATAATCAGAGATTTAAGTGGCTGATATTGATTGGTTTTATTGTGCATTTTACATTTAAATTCACTTATTGAGACCTTGCATGATTTTTATCATACATTTTTAAATTTAAATTTGCCCATAATGGCCCCTGCTGTTGCCAGACATTGTACTAGAAAGTGACCAAATAAGACACAATCTCTGTCCTCTAAGATTTATGGAGAATCAGCTAAGTAGTCAAGTATTTAATCTAGTTCTATGATGATGAAGTCCAGAGGAGAGACATCTAGAGGGATCTAGGAAAGCTTCCCAGAAGTGATGCTTAAGTTGAGACCAGAGAAATAATTATGAGTTATTAAAGAGAAGGGCTGGGGTATAGGCATCTTCTGCAAAAGAAACACAAAAGATGATGGGGTAGGCTGATGGCAAAAATGGCCCAGATTCTCCACCCATTTATGTACCCACCTTTTTGCAATGTGGGTTTATAACTCCTCCCATCCAGAGTCTATTTCCAACCTATTGATTCTGGGATGACCTTGTGACTTGCTTCAGCTAATAGAATGCAAGAGAAATCATCATATATTAGTTTCATACCTAGGCCTCATCAGGAGGCCTTGCATGTTTCTGCTCTCCCTTTTTTCCTTTATTTTTAGCTCTGCTACCACCATGGTACTTAAACCAGGGCTTGCCTACTGGAGGTGAGAGACACGTGGAGGAGAACCAGATGCGGCCATGCTAGATTATTCTAGACCAGCCAGTCCCCAAGTGGCCAGCTAAATTAGTAAAGTTGAATGAGCTAGTCCAATGGAGACCAGATGAATCTGGCCCAAATCAGAAGAATTAACCAGTTATAGGCCCATGGGAAGTAATAATGATTGTTGTTATATGACACTAAGTTTTGGAATAATTTTTTATAATATATAACTTACTGATGCAGAAAATCTGAAAGTATAAGGGAACATGTCCCATTCAATAAGCTGGAAGTAATCTAGGATGGATGGAGAATAGAATAAGGAGGGAGAGGGGTGAAAGATGAGGCTGGAGAGCCAAGTAAGAACTGGATCCTTCAGCGTTTCATAAGCCTTATTAAGTGATGAGAAACTATCTAGGAGTCTGAAGAAGATGTATGATCAGATCTGCCTTTTTGACATAATTTGGTTTATAAAGCTTGTGGCTAGGAGCAACACAAAGCTAGGAGGAGAGAGGCCAGTAAAGGGATTGCCATGTGTAGCAATCCAAGCTAGAGTTGATAATATTCTGAACTAGAATGACATGAGGTAGAGTAGAAATGAATCGATTGAAAACATAATTGAGGGATAGAATTAGTGGGACTTGATGCTTTATCAGAAGTGAGAGGTGGGTGAGAGAAAAAGTCCAGAGCTGATGCCTGCTGTCTAATTTGGGCAAATAACCGATTGAGGGGAATCATTCTCTAAGACAGAAACTCAGGGAGAGAATGAGGTTTGGATTGGTGGGGGGAGGGAAGAGGGAGAAGATAATAAAACTATTTTGGGGTTTGTTAATACTGAGATGCCAGTGAGATACCCAATCAGAGATGCCCAGCAAAGAGTTAGTTATATAGATCTGAAGCTCAGTAGAGCACCTTGGGTGGAGACAGTTTGGCAATCATCAGGCTAGAGTTGGTAGTTTAAACCACTTAAACATTTGCTGAACACCTGATATGTGTTATGTTCTGCACTATATGTCAGGAAGATGGAGGTTAGCAATACAGACTAGTCTATATAATCTTATGGAGAAGGTTCAACTTTGGTCGCATAATCACATGAATATAAATATCCTATTTTAGACACTGTGAAAGATGCAGTAAACCATGATTGTATAGCAAAGAAACTTGAACCAATCTGAGGAATCAAGGCACAATTCCCTGGGGGAAAGAAGTGTTTAAGTTGGGACCAGAATTATGAGAGGGGTTTTAAAGGTCATAGGGAGTGATGTAGCAGAAAAAGAGAATGTTTCACAAAACGGGAAGGGAGCAATGCAACTAGTCTAAAGACCTCTAAAGTGAGTATGGCAGGATCACAGGGAAGGAAGGAAAACTGGTTCAAGATATTTACAGAGGGGTATTTGCAGATATGTGGCAGATTTGAGAGAGATTTGAGAGGTGAAACTAAGATAATAAAAGGAATTAGAGGGGGAGGGAGGAGAAATTATTAAGTGTAATTTGGGGCGGGGGTGTGGTGTGTATCTGAGTGGATGATGGAACAGGAAACACTGGAGGAATTAGACCTAGGTGTAGAGAGAAAAATGCAAGATAACAGTTTTGGAAATATTGAATCAGAGAAGCCTTTAAAATATCCAAGTGGTAAAGCTGAGGGGAAAATTGGATGTGTAGGTTGGAGCTTAGAAGGGAAATCTGATCAGACATGTAATAAACCTACGGACTATCAGGATTTAAACTGTAGCTGAAGTCAAGGGCAGGGAGACTTTGAGGAGGGAAAAAGGATTCTTAGGATCAAGCCTTGTAAAGCTCAGTATTTAAAAGATAGATATTTTGAGATGAGCCCACAGAGTAGCATAGATGGAAGAGTCAGAGAGGTGGAGGCAAAGTGTGGTGTTGGAGAATCCAAGGCTATTTTAATAAGCACTCACTCCACAGGCTTTAGGCTACTAAGAGGTCAGGGTAAAGATGGCTAAAACTGTCTACTGGGTTTAGTGATGTGAAGGTTACCAGTGACCTTTTCAAAAGTCATCATGGTGAAACAGTGAGAACAGAAGCCAGTATGTTAGAATGGGCTGAAGAAAAAGTGGGAAGTGAGGAAGGAGAAGGACATTTGTAGGTAATTATAAAGAATTTTGACTAAGAATTAATAGCAAACCAGGTGGATGGCATATCAAGGGTTGAAAGGTAGATCTTTCTTGTTGATGTGTTGTTCGTTTCTTTGTTTGGTTTTGGTGGGAGAGAGGTGGGTTTGGGGCTGATAAGAATCCAGTAGAAAATGACATATAGAAGAAAAAGGGAGAGAATCCAAAGAAGTAGATAAGATCACTTAAGAAAAATGTTTAAAAGGAGAGGAGATGATCTAGGAAAAAAATTAAAGTAATATCATTTAAAGGAATGTAGAGGACAGATGCAGGGAAGCCATGGAAAGAGAGTGTTTCAAGAAGGGGGAGAGATCCATGGGGTCAAAAGTGCTGAGAGGTCAAAGATGATAAGGACTGAGAAATGTGTTTTGGTTTGAGTTGATTGTCATAATGGCCTAGGATAGAATTGGTTCCTTGGAGCATTGCGGTGAGTCCAGATTACAGTGGATTAAAGTTTGAGCAGACAGTCATTTCACAGAGAATTTTCATGAAGAGGAGAGTGAGTCTAGAGATGGACTAGAAGTAAACAGAGCTTTGGGGTTTTGCTTTGGAATTTGTCAGTTAGAAGAGACTTGAAGATAATTAAATGTTGATGAGAAGGAAGAGACTGAATATACAGAGATGGAAGCTAAGAAAAAAGTGAGGTTTCTGATAAATGGGGAAGAGAGAAGAGAACAAGTGAAAGGAATAGGCAAAAGAGGAGATATTGCTCTTCTGGGGCAACCAAAAAGACAGGAATAAATGGTGATGGAAGCAAAGATGTTTGTCTTATTGATGGCAGAATATTGAAGTTACAATATGGTGGGGTTTTATTTTCTTTGTTAAATAAGAGACAATATTGCCTTCTAAGAAAAAAATCAGAGATAGATAATCAGAACACTTCAACTGTCTTTGCAATATTCTATTTCCTCAGTGGGTGGAGACTACACAGGTGAACTTCATTCATGATGCTTCCACATATGTTTGAAATATTTTGTTTTACAAAAATAATTAGAAGTGTGGTAGAGTCTGAAACTTGGGAAACACTAAGATTTGAAATAATTGATATGAGAAAAAAATAGCTAGGGAAACATAGGATGCTGGGCAGGCAGCATCCCAGTTGATTTTAGAGACCATGGCTTTACAATGGATAGTCAATTATTCACCACATCACTTCTTTTTCATCTAGGGCAGTCGGCTAAGCTGCATTTTCCAGCCTATAATACAGCCAAATATCTGAGTCTGAACCCAAAGAATATGAAACAAAGGAATATAAACCTCCTTCATGACCTTTCACAATCCTTACCTATGTGGCCTTTCCTTTTCTTTCTCTCTTAGATAATTGACTAGAGAGAATTCCAAGGACTTAGAGGAAGATGGAGGCACAACGTGGTTGGAGCCTGGGTTCCTGAGCCAGTGGGAGGCTCTCAGGAGAGTCATCTGAGTGAGAATACACATCATGCTCTCTTATGTAAGTGAGACCTTCATTTTTTCTATGTTAACCTCATAAAATTTAGCAGTGGTTCCTCATAGCAGTTACTCTATCCTCGTACTCATCTTCACAAGGGTGTGATTTTTTTTAAATACTGCTGAACAGCCATGTGCAGATGCTGAGAACCATTCAATTACATTCTCTGTATTAGAAAATTGAATGGGATGGCCCAAAGGGCAAAAGAATGCAAAGAGTAATGAATAAATGATTGGATTTGTGAACAATTACATTCATTGAATAATGAGTACATAACTAATTAGGATTCCCATTTGGAGGACTTTAGAGACTTCAAGAGCATGGTTGGGATTTCACAAACATGAAACAGATTCCTGTCCTCAGGAAGGTACTGGAGAGAGTGCTCCCCACTCGTCTGAGCTGGATTTACAATAGAGACTATTGTGTTCCAATCGACCCCAATTCCTGAGGAATCTCAACCCGCACAACCATCAAATCTCCTTGCAAAGAATCTGGAAGAAAGAGACCTGTCCTCTAGCTGTGTCTAGGGTACTTTGTGTGGGAGAACCACCCCTCTGCTTTCAGGGAGGAGCTTC
Source organism: Phacochoerus africanus (assembly GCF_016906955.1). Classification (NCBI taxonomy): domain Eukaryota; kingdom Metazoa; phylum Chordata; class Mammalia; order Artiodactyla; family Suidae; genus Phacochoerus; species Phacochoerus africanus. The sequence continues at coordinate 13,262,798 of NC_062560.1, read as the reverse complement.
TGGCCTAAGCTCAGGTCATTGAGTTCACCTGTGCTAGTGGGCTCCTGTAGGAGATGGAACACTCTCAGCCACTGACCACCATAAATGCTCAGAGTGAGGGCGACAGAACAGATGACATGGGGAGTCTGATCTGTAGAGGCAGAAAACCTGTGGCATCTATAAGTGAATGGGCCCTCCTATATCACATCCTGCCCACTCCAGGGAAACCTTCTTTGTAGGCCATGAAATGCCCCATCTCCAGGCCCTAAACTTCCAAAGACCCACAGGCCAGCGAGGCAGAAGAACTTCCCTACTTCTTCCTGCAAGGCTTCACACTGTGTGGTCACTCTCAGGGCCTCAGTGGAGGCCTCCAAAAGTCAGTGGGAGCAGTAGTCACCTGAGACCTACCCAACTGCCTTCCCCAGCTGCCTTCCTTTCCATTCTCCTTATTCCCGCCAAATGGGTCTTCATTTGAGCCTTGGAACCTACCTAGGACAGGATAGTTAATATGAAAAAAGAGGCTGAAGTTGGAGAAGACTGAAAACTTTGTAATTGATGGAAATAGCTTGGGCTTTGGAGTTCAGCAGACTTGAGTTCAATCACTTACTAGTTGTATGGTCCTGGACAGGTCACGTAATTAATCTAAAATGATGATTAAAGTGTCCACCTCCCAGGATCATTTTAATTATTGTCAATGACTTAGGCAAAAATCTCTGGAACATAGTAGATCTTCATAAGTGGTGATTTTTGTTGGTGGTGGGTGGAGGTGTTTAATGGATAAATTTCAGGCAGCATGATTAAACTTTCTGAGAGGAAAAGAGGGAGGAAGGGTATGATTCAGGTTGAAGGCTGCACAAAAATGAAGCCCATCTGTCTATCCTAGAAGCTCCATCTGCCCTCTGTCCTTACCCCCAGTGCCTTTTCATGACATGCTTTCCTTCCAGTTGTCTCCTCCAAGACTGCCACAAGCCTCATTCTCTCACTTTCTTCAAGTTTTCCCTCCAAAGTTCCTTCCTTATAGAGGCCTTTTCTCTCTATCCTGCATCTCTACAGAAGCATTCCCTAGCTTCCACTCTCTATCCCCTTACCCTACTTTAATTTGCTTTATGATGATTGTCACAGTGTTCAACTAGAGATTATCATGCTAAGTAAGTCAGAAAGAGAAATACAAATACCATATGATATCACCTATATGTGGAATCTAAAATGTGGCACAAATGAACCTATCTACAAAACAGAAAAGACTCACAGACATAGAGAACAGACTTGTGGTTGCCAAGGGGGAGGGAGGAGGGATTGGGATGGACTGGGAGTTTGGGGATAGGAGATGCAACTATTACATTTAGAATGGATAAGCAATGAGGTCCTACTGTATAGCACAGTCTTGGGATAGACCATGATGGAAGATAATATAAGAAAGGAAATGTATATTTATCTATCTATATATTATATTATATATATATATATATATATATATATATATATATATATATATATATATAACTGGGTCACTTTGCTGTACAGTGACCCAGTGTATAGTTATTATCAACTATAATTTTTAAAATGTGAAAGAAACTGTCACAACTAAAAAATTATCTATGTATTTCTTTTGTTATGGCTTCACCCGCAGCATATGGAGATTCCATGGCCAGAGATCAAACCCGTGCTATGACAGTGACCCAAGCCACTTCAGCAACAATGCCAGATCATTAACCCACTGCACAACAAGGGAACTCCTTATATATTTCTATGCTTGTTTATTACTCCCCAACTAGGTTATCAGATCCATCAGGGCAGGGACCTCTTGTATTTCCACAGTATCCCCAATGCCTGGCAGATAGTAGATACACAAGGAATATTTTTTCAGTGATCCTCTTCATAGATGCTTTTGAGTGGATGAAAAATGCTGTATTTAATAAGGAATAGTTTAATTTTATTCATTCATTTAAAAAATGTTTGTGGTGTACCTGTTAAAATCATCCTAAAAGCCATTATTGTCCATAGAATTTTTTTCAGAACAAAGGTCTAATGTAAAAAGTTATATTATCATTTTTCTCATAGTAAACCATCATCAAGGCCTCCACTAAGAAAAAAATCTTTTGATTTTCTGTAAACAGGGCACCCTGGCTGAGCCAGATTTCACAAGTTTGCTAGATGAGACACACGCACACATGCACATATTCACACCTTTATTTGTTTATATCTACATATTACTTATTACTTGGGGACTGGGCAGTGGAGGTAAAGTATATTTAACCATGACCACAACTTGAGTGCAGATATGTATAAATGAGTTCAACACACTGGCAAGGCCCCCAAAGAAGCCTAGCTTTCAGGGAAGGTTGACCAAGTGCCCTGGGCATGAATTTATGATAGTGGAGATAAACTCCAGAATAAACAGCCAGACTCAGGAACATGGCCTGAGGTTGGGAGGAGATAATAATTTTAGCTTTTCTGGGAACTTGTCCCCTTTGTGGTGTGATGAACCCAGAAGGTAGAAGAGCCATGTGTTTGAGTGGGAACTGCTGGTTCCCTCAACTTTGTGGCACTTTAGCTCCCAAGCGGCCTTGCTGTGGGACAAAGTATATTTTCTTTTCACCTTTAAGAGGGATGTTTGGATGCTGATATTAAATGAACCATGGGAATGAGGTTTTGGAAGCAGCAGTGGCAACTCTGTATCATGGGAGCAGAAGGGCCATAACTCTGCAGGGCCGTCAGGGCCAGCGGTGCCCTGGAAAGTTCCACAGAGGCAGCAGTCTCCAGCTCGGCAACACTGAAGTGGCAGAGGCAACTCTAGCTAATGTAGTGACACCATCACACAGCCTTCCTGGGAGATTTAAGACCTGCACATTCGAATCCCCACTTGGCTGACAGCCACAGCAAGCCAGCCCTGAGGACCCCCAAAATGCCTGGGGAGGGGAAATTTGCAAGGCACTACCATTTCCTTATAAGCAGATGGAAACCAGGAGTCAAGGAGAATCCCAGATTAATATTAATAGATCCATGTTTGCAGTCGTATTAATAAAACCACATTTGTCCTCACAAGCCGGTAGAGATGGGACCATTCAGATATGCTTATAGCCACAAACAAGGCTAAACTCTTTGGACCGCTGCATCTTTGGAATGGAACCCACGATTTCCACCTCCCCCTGCACCCACGGCAAGGATCCAAAAGGTTCAGATTCATTTGGAAGACATAGCATATCCACCCCTTGCTGGCTTAAGAAAAAAAAAATTCCAGCACCTTCTCATAAAACTCTAGAAGAGAAAAGCAGCTTCAGAATTTGAGTCAAATATAGACATTTAATTCTCTATTAGGTGCAGTTGAGTTTTATTAAACTGAAAACAATTTGAAAGAAAACTGCATGAGATTGGAATCTTACTTAAATTAATGAGTAATGCTTATTACTTATCACCAGATATATGGTTCTCAGGTGATGAGCCGTTTGCAAGGCAAGATATTTTTAACAAGGTGGTGCAGCAGTAAAATAGAAAAAGTGTTAAGATGTATTATTATAATATTAAAAATATATTGTTATAAGATTTGTTTTATTAAGCAAAAGTACCTGTAGAAAAAAAAAACACCTTATTTTCATCTCTAATACAAAAACATAGCAAAGTAACCGAAGTTCTAAGCCAGGAGTAAACAAAAATTTTCCATAAGAGGCAAATAGGAAATATTTTAGACTTTGTAGTTCATAGAGCCTCTGTCACAAATAGTCCAACTTGGGAGTTTCTTTGTGGCTCAGCGAGTTAAGGATCTGACATTGTCACTGCAGCAGCTCAGGTTGCTACTGTGGTGCAGATTTGATCCCTGGCCCAAGAACTTCCACATGCTAGGGGAACGGCCAAAACAAACAAAAAAACCAAAATCCAAATAGTCCAACTCTATTAATGTAGCACCAGAATTACCATAGGCAGTATGTACACAGATGAGTGTAACTATGTCCCATCAAAGCTGAACTCCAGACAACTGAAATTTGAATTTCATATAATTTTCATGTGTTCCAAAATATTAATCTTTTTGTTAAGGGAGAAAAGCCACTTAAAAAGATAAAAACCATTCTTAGCTTGTGGACCATCCAAAAACAGATAGCAAAAGCCAGATTGGGTTTGTAGGCTATAGTTTGTCAACTCCTCTTCTAAATGGTTGACTTTTAAAGGCCGGTTGTGAGTTACCTCTAAAGATTTTGCAGGTGCTCTTGCACACACCCACTGTAGGTGGTACTCTCCTTTTACTACTAGTCTACCTGCTTTTTGTTAGTGTTCATCTCAAACTCTGTTTTGAAATGATGTCCCGTTTTCCTTCTAACCTCCCTTTCATCTGTATTTCACCTTCTGCCCCAAAGCTCTTGGGGTTACTCTATTTACAAACTCTTAACACTCCCCCATAGGCCAGTTACCTCCCAGAAGTCTTTAGTAGGTGCTCCACATTGAGGATTAAAGTATAATCAATGGTATTGGCTGGGAAAGCCATTCTGAGCTATAGAGAGTGAGCTAAATTACACTTTGCTTTGGAAGAGCCAGTCAATTCACAGTAAGCAGGCTTTCCTGATAAGAACACCATTTATAGTTCTTTCTTGCCCATTCCTTCCCACTTAAGTCATTGGGTATGCAAGCCAACACGGATTACTAGCTAACCGGACATCTTACAGTTGTGCTATAGAGCAGAGAAAATTACTTTTGTGTTCATTTTCCCAGAGAAACATTAAATGTGATTTCTCCAAAATGAATTGTTACCTGTAAAATACTCCAGTGGCCTTGCCTTTCAGGGGAAGGGGTGTGTGTATGTGTGTTTCTATAGTTGTGTGTGTGTGTGTGTGTGTGTGTGTGTATGAGAGAGAGAGACAGAGAGAAATTCAACCAGGAAAAGACTTTCTGCTGTAACATTAATGAAAGTTCTGAACTCCACCTTCAGTCATGCTCTTAGCTTGACCTTCCTGATTTCCTAATTGCTTGTTTGCTTGTTGATAATTCCTAAGAATATATCTTCCTTATTTATTCATCAAACTAAATTTATTGAGTGTCCATTGTGTGTCAGGCACAGTTCTAAGAACTTGGGGTCCCTCAGTGAACAAAGCAGACAAATATCCCTTGATTTGGAGTATTTATATTCTAGAGAGGAAAGACAGGAATAAACCATAGATAATAAGTCAATTAAGTAGTGTGTTAAAAGGTGATAAGTGCTATTTTAAAACAAAGCAGAGGGGTTTAAAAGTTCTGAGCTTGGGCATTTCTAATTTTTAATAGGATGGTCTGGTTAGGCCCATCATTTGAGCAAAGATTTCAAGAAGGTATAGGAATTTGACATGTTGATATCTTAGTTAAGAATACTCAGGCAGCAGGAACAGCTAGTGCAAAGGCCCTGAGGTAGCAGTATGCATGGTGTTACCATTTTCCTGAATTAGAAAATTTTAGCCTTGAGAGCTTTTCTCTTACAAAATGACTAGCACTTCTAGACCTCCCTCCCAAATAAAGTAACTCAAACTGGTTCTTTGGCTACTCCATTTACTCCATCTTACTCTCTAATTAGATAATATCATAGTGCAGTGCAGGCAGACCTCAGGGATATCAAAGATTCAGTTCTAGACCATCACACTAAAGTGATTATCACAAGAAAGTGAGTCACAAGAATTTTTTTGTTTCCCAATGCATATAAAAGACACGTTTATCCTGTACTATAGTCTATTAAATGTGCAATAGCATTATGTCTTAAAAAATAATGCACACATCTTAATTAAAAAACAGTTTATTGGAGTTCCCGTCATGGCTCAGTGGTTAACGAATCCGACTAGGAACCATGAGGTTGCGGGTTCGGTCCCTGCCCTTGCTCAGTGGGTTAACAATCCGGCGTTGCCGTGAGCTGTGGTGTAGGTTGCAGACATGGCTCGGATCCTGCATTGCTATGGCTCTGGCGTAGGCCCTGGGCTACAGCTCCGATTCGACCCCTAGCCTGGGAACCTCCATATGCCGTGGGAGCGGCCCAAGAAATAGCAACAACAACAACAAAAAAAAAAGACAAAAGACAAAAGACAAAAAAAAAACAGTTTATTGATAAAAAAATTCAAACTGTCATCTGAGCCTTCAACGAATTGTAATCTTTTTGCTGGAGGAGGGTCTTGCTTCAATGTCAATGTCTGCTAATTGATCAGGGTGTTGGTTGCTGAAGGCTGGGATGGCTGTCACAATTTACTAAAATAAGACAACAACGAAGTTCGCTACATGGGTCGACTGTTCTTTTCATGAATAGTTTCTCTGTATTTAATGTGCAATGCTATTTGGTAGGATTTTATAGTAGAACTTCTGCCAAAATTCAAGTCATTCTTCTCAAAACTTGTCACCATTTTATCAACTAAGTTTATGTCATATTCTAAATCACTGGTTGTCATTTCAATGATCTTCACCAGGAATAGATTCTATCTCAAGAAACCACTTTTTGGTTCATCCATAAAAAGCAGCTCCTCATCTGTTGCAGTTTTGTCATGAGATTGCAGCAATTCAGTCACATCTTCAGGTTCCACCTCTAATTCTAGTTCTCTCACATTTTCCATCACCTCTGCAGTTACTTACTCCACTGAAGCCTTAAACCCCTCAAATCATCCATGAGGGCTGGAATCCACTTCTTCCAAACTCCTGTGAATGTTGATATTTGGACTTCTTTTCATGAATCACAGATATTCTTAATGGCATCTGGAAATGATGAATCCTTTCCAGAAGGCTTTATACTGATTTTGCCAAGAGTCACCAGAGAAATCAGTATCTATGGCAGGGTGTGAAGTGTATTTCTTAAAAAATAAGACTTGAAAGTCAAAATGATTCCTTGATCCATGGGCTGCAGAATAGGTGTTGCATTAGGAAGCAGGAAAACAACATGAATCTTCTTGTCCATCTCCATCAGAGTGCTTGGGTGACCAGGTGCTTTTCCAATAAGCAGTAATGTTTTCAAAGGAATCCCCTTTTTTTCTAAGAAGGAGGTCCCAACAGTGGGCATAAAATATTCAGCAAATTGTGTTGTCAACAGAAGTGCTGTCAGTTAGCCTTTACTGTTCTATATTTAGAGGACAGGCAGAGCAGATTTAGCATAATTCTTAAGGGTTCTGAGATTTTCAGAATGCTAAATGAGTGCTGACTACAATTTAAAGTCAACAGCTGCATTAGCTCCTAGCAAGAAAGTCTGCCTGTCCTTTGAAGTTTGAATCCAGGGGCATTGACTTCTCCTCTGCAGCTATGGATGTCCTAGATGGCATCTTCTTCCAACAGAAGACTGTTTTGTCTATATTGAAAATCTGAGAAAAAAAAGAAAAGAGAAAAAAAAGCAGTTCCCATTGTGGCTCAGTATTAATGAACCCAACTAGTATCCATGAGGACACAGGTTCAATCCCTGGCCTTGCTCAGTGGGTTAAGGATCCGGCATGGCTGTGAGCTGCGATGTAGGTCGCAGACATTGCCTGGATCCCACATCTCTGTGGCTGTGGCATAGGCTGGCAGCTGTAGCTCTGATTGGACCCCTAGCCTGGGAACTTCCACATACCCAGGATGTGGCCCTAAAAAGACAAAAAAAGGAAGGAAGGAAGGAAGGAAGGAAGGAAGGAAGGAAGGAAGGAAGGAAAGAAGGAGAGAGAGAGAGAGAGAGAGAAAGAAAGAAAGAAGGAAAGAAAGAAAAGAAAAAAAAAGAAAAAGAAAAGAAAAGAAAGAAAGAAAAGAAAAGAAAAGAAAGAAAGAAAGAAAGAAAGAAAGAAAGAAAGAAAGAAAGAAAGAAAGAAAGAAAGAAAGAAAGAAAGAAAGAAAGTTATGTTATGTAGTGTTGCCTCCTTCATTATCTTAGCTAGATCCTGTGGGTAACTTGCTACAGCTTCTACCTCAGCACTTGCTGCTTCCCCTTGCACTTGTTTTTGCTTTTATTTATTATTCATTTTATTAAAGTTTAATTGACTTAAAACCCCTTGCACTTCAATGTTATGAAGACCATTTACTTCCTCACACATCATGGATCAAATTCTGTTAGCTTCAGACTTGTCTTTTGCAGTTTCCTCCCCTCTCTCGGCCTTCATAGGATTGAATGGAGTCAGGGCCTTGCTCTGGATGAGGATTTGACTGAAGGGAATGTTGTTGCTGGTTTGATTTTCTCTCCAGACCGCTCAGATTTTCTGCATAACAGCAACAAGGTTGTTTTGCTTTCTTATCATTTGTGTGATCACTGGAATTTTAATTTCCTTTGAGAACTTTCCCCTTGCACTCAAAGTTTGGTTAAGTGGTGCAAGAGGCCTTGCTTTTGGCCTTTCTTGGCTTTTGACATGCCTTCTTCACTAAGCTTTGCAGTTTTTGACTTAAAGTGAGAGACATAGGACTCTTTCTTTCATTTGAAGGCTTAGAAGCCACTATAGGTCATTAATTTGTGTGATTCCCGTATTGTTGAGTCTCACAAAACAGGCCAGAGGAGAGAGAGAGAGCGGAACACCCTGTCGGTGGAGCAGTCAGAATACACACATTTGTCAGTTAAGTTCACCATCTATGTGAACTTAAGTTCACCCAATCTATGTGGGTAAGGTTTATGGAGCCCCCAAACAATTACAATCAAAGATCACTGGTCAAAGATCACTGTCGCAAAAATAATAATGAAAATTTTTGACAAAGAGGCACAAAGTGAGCAAATGCTGTTGGAAAAATGATGCCAACAGACTTCCTCAACACAGGGTTACAACAAATCACCAATTTGTGGAAAATGCAGTATCTGCAAAGAGCAATATAGGGTAAATCACAGTAAAAAAGAGGTCTGCCTATAGAGGTTTCTTATTTCAAGCTGAATTGAATTCCTAGGATCCTCTCTCTTATTCTGGAATGGGAGGTAGCATAAGCAAGAAATTAAGATCTAAACTCAGAGAGGTAAAGGTTTAGATCTCAATTCTGCCTAATGAAAGGCACGGGACTTTGAGCAACCTGCAAGCTCCAGTTGCCTTAACTCTAAGATGGAGATAATAATAATAATAATAATAATACCAGAGTTCCCGTTGTGGCGCAGTGGAAACGAATCCAACTAGGAACCATGAGGTTGCAGGTTCGATCCCTGGCCTGGCTCAGTGGGTTAAGGATCCGGCGTTGCCATGAGCTGTGGTGTAGGTCACACACATGGCTTGGATCTGTTATTACTGTGGCTCTGGTGTAGGCTGGTGGCTACATAGACCCCTAGCCTGGGAACCTCCATAGGCCATGGGTGCAGCCCTAAAAAGACAAAAGATAATAATAATAATAATAATAATACCTAAATCATAGGGATTTTTCCAAAGAAAAAATAGAATATTGCATAGAATAGTATATGTCCAAATAATAATAATAATGAGAGTGGGAGGAAACTTTAGGAAGTGATGAATATAGTTATAACCTTAATGAGGATGATAGTTTTGTAAATGTATCCTTATTTCCAAACTCATCAAGTTTATATACATTAAATATATATAGTTTTTGACATGTCAATCCTACCTCAGTTAAGTGACTTAAAAAATAGCAATAAGAATTTGAATAATGCATGTCAAACACTTGACACAGGATAAGTTACAGATATTTCCTATTATCAGGTATTTTTTTTGTACTTTTTACCTTGAAAAGATAACTTTGATGTTTCATAAGGGACCTAATAGAAGGAATTTCATTGTCCAAGACTTTGATTTTGAATTTGTCTGAAGGAATTTATCTCAAGTGGAAAAAAAAATCCGCGTGTGGTAAATTAAGAGCCCCCGCCTTCTTCACTGACTTAGAGATGAATATGCCTATGATAGCAATATTATTACCCTTCATTTCTCTGATGAACCTTGTGTTTAAAAGTATTATTTTACTAAATGCTGAGGCTTACTATGTATATCAACATACACTCAAGGGAGAAAAAAAATGATAATGAAACCAGCTGCTTGGTTTAAAAAATACCATTATAATATTTTCCTCCCTTTTCATTTTATAGAATTTTAAAATTACATGATCCAAATCTCTTCCAGAGAAAATTGCCCGAGATGAGAATCCTGCCATCTATAGAGAAAAGATGAATCCTGTAAGTTGTACAAGTAATTGCCAAAAAGTTTAATGAAAATCTGTTCCAGTACAGTGAAAATCAAAGAACAGGAAATATCTCCCATGCTGGCAGCAGCAGGAAGAGGGAGAAAAACCCACCATGTTTTATAAATAAATGTGAGGATTTGAACTAGTGGGCATAAGAAAGGGAGGAAATAATTATAATTCCATGCCTCGGAGAAAGTTATTTAATTAAGCAAAATGATAAACCTCCAGTCAGGACATAGTCTCACGTTCTTATCAATTTACACTAAAGAGGGAAGGAAGAAGCCAGAGTAATAACTAGACTGAGATAAATTAGTGCTTTCATTTCTGTGAGCTCCCCACGAACGTTAGCATCACCATCGGTAGCCTTGGTTCTCTCTGTGCTTTTGAAAGTGGATAGACTGAGTGGAGGAAAACATTTTGCGTTCAACAGGCTAATTGCATTACGTGAACAGAAACAAATAATCTCCCTCTGAAGATTTGAAAATCTTTCACCAAAAAAGCTTTGTTTGATGATGCACACAGAGGACACATTCAAAGTGACTTCACCCCAAAGCTGGGTCTTTTCCACCAGGCTAAGTAGGAGGGAAGGGGCAGGGTCATTGGAGGCAGACAGGATAGGCTCCCTGGCTTTGCCACTTGACCACTACATGATCTGTGGCAATTTACTTGTATTTATGAGTCCCTTCTTCCTCATCCGTGAAAAGGAGGGGAATGACATTGTCTTACAATGGCACCCTCCCAAAGGTGGCCTGGGATACTCAAAGGACCTCCATAATTTCCATTAACCACCCATCCCCAAAGCCCTCACAGCTAAAAATGAACTAAGTAAAAATAGGATGATTTCCCTGAAAATGAAGCTTCAAACTCAATCCTTATATTTTGCCTTCTGCTCATTCCTTTCATCCATCCCACATGGAACTAGATCACTGTTTCTAAGACCCTACATGGAACAAGTCTTAGTTAAAAGACTTTGGTTGTAAGACACAGAAGTCCATTCCAGCCAGCTATGTGGAAAAACATCAGCAACCCAGGCAGGTCTCTGGGTTCTTCTTTTTGCCCCTCTCTACCTATGTATTTCCAACTTTGATATTTTAAAATCCGAAGAGGACTCTAGGACACAAACTTTAGAATATCAACATGAAAACTTATTTTCCTTGGGTTTGACAGTTCTGATCCATTTTAGAAACAGTGGCCACACATTTTAAGTAAGGCAAGTGAATGCCTTCTACAGACACTCTTTGGTAAGACCAGCGGGATCACAAAGTAGGCACATTTTTGTTTCTGTTGCCCTCTTTCAGTTCCTCCACATGGGGCTAGTTCTTCCCCTGCTCTGGTATTAAAACTTGGAAATGCAATTACTTTTTAAGTTACTCTTAGGTAATACAGAGAGTCTGTGGTCACTTTAAGTCCCACAACATAATCCCCAATCAGCATGTTCAGCCCAGTGTGCTCAAGAACCCTTCCACCTTCATTTGAAGGTGCTTGTTCCCTTCCCCTGGGACTGGTCTGTTGCACAATGGAAGACTGTGCCTTGCTGGCCCTCTCTTGCCTGCGAAGATTTGTCCCAACATCCTGAACCTGTTGAGGAGTCTGTGAGTTTTGGGACTTGCTTCCTCTTGACAAGTGCTGTGTGATGGTCGGCCTCGTGATCTGACTTAGAATCTAATCCCATAGCCCAAGGTAACTGGTTCCTCGGGTTCCTTGACCAGCTGCTCTGAAGCGGCTGCTCACTCCCCTGCCACCTCCTCCTCCCTGGAGCCTTGCCCTGGATGACTGGGGTGGCCTTGCTAGAGATGGTTAGGAGTTTCACTCCCTCATGCTAGGCGACAAAAGACTGTGTGATGTGAGGGTACCAAAGCCAGGCATCCTTGCCTCAAGATGGGGCAGACTCTGGTGCTATCCATGCACCAAAGGCCCCCAAAATTTCATGCCAAGGCTTCACTTCACTGGAAACTACATTCTTGCTTAATCTCCACTTTCCTAGCCAGCTTTTTCCACTCCTCTACAGACTGTCCTTCTAAGCACCCTCAATAAATTACTTAGACAATAATCCCTGACTCAGGCTTTATTTCTAGAGAATGCAATCTAAGACTGCTATGTACCATTTCTTGGTTCACCCGTCAAAGCTTGCAAGTATCACCTTGTTAAGGCAGAAACTGATTATCCTAAACTGGTAGTACCCTAGTTTTCTTCCACCAGAACAGTGAAGCCCCCTGAACACTTTTTTTTTCTTTTTCTTTTTCAGCTGCCCTGAGTGGCATATGGAGTTTCTGGGCCCAGGGATCAGATATGAGATGAAGCTGTGACCTACACTGCAGCTGCAGCAACACTGAATCCTTTAACCCACTGTGCCAGGCCAGGACTGAACCTTCATTCTGGTGCTTCAGATATACCACCCATCCTGTTGCACCACAGCAGGAATGACCCCACCCCCGCCAACACTTTTTAATAGTCAGTAAGGTATTGCTTTGCCTCAACATAAGAGACTGCGATTCGAGATCCTCCCTAACTTTTTCTTTGGTCCCTGATTGCTTCCTGCCCAAAAGAGAGAGAGAGAGAGACCAGTGTGGTTTTTCGTCCTTTTTTCCCCCTGTTTAAATCGTATTATTTAGCTATTTAGTACCTAACTCGGAATACCAGTATTTTCCAGTAAAACAGAAAGGAGGATTATCTGTCAACTCTGAAAGGAAAATCAAACCAAGATGCAGAAGCAGAAAAAAAAATCAATTTTCTCCAGGTTATTCACCTACATCATTCCTTCAGAATAGAAACAAAGCAACAGAATTGCTTTATTTTTTCAGACAACCTGGCCCAAAGGAAGCAGAAGGAAAAGGATGAACTCAGAGCTGCCTGTACTTAAATAAAGGCTTCCTGTGAGTAAATAATGTGCATTAAAAGGTCACTCTTGGTTCTTTTCACTCAGTTCTGACATAGAAAAATGTCTGATTGCCAACAAGAGCATTTTGTCCTAGTGTGAATCCTAGCCCACAGAAAGGCAACATTAATCTAGACGGCCTTGATAGGTGAATTGAAGGCAGCCTTAAATGTCTCCTGCCAAGCCACAGGAAAAAAAGATGAGAGGTAAGAAAGTTCTCAATAATGCTCTAGCACAGAGGTCAGCATACTTATTCTGTAAAGCACCAAATAGTAAAGATTTTTGGCTTTGCAGGCTACACCACCTCTATTGTAATGACTCAGTTCTGCCAATGTAGCTTGAAAGCCACTCTAGATGATATTTAAAAGAATAGACATGGTCATCTTTCAATAAGGCTTTATTAATGGGAGTTCCCATTGTGGCTCAGCGGGTTAAGAACCCAACTAGTAAGGATGCGATTTCTATCCCTGGCCTCACTCAGTAGGTTAAGGATCTGTCATTGCCGTGAGCTACAGTGTAGGTCCCAGACACAGCTCAGATCTGGCATTGCTGTGCCTGTGGTGTAGGCTGGCAGCTGCAGCTCCAATTCGACCCCTAGCCTGGGAACCTCCATATGTCATAGGTGTGGCCCTAAAAAGCAAATAAATAAATAAATAAATAAATAAAATACTTTATTAATGGGCACAGAAATTTAATTTTATATAATTTTCATATATCTCAAAATATTATTCTTTTAATATTTTTCATCCATTGACAAATGTAAAAATATTCTTAGCTCCTGGCTCATCTGAAAACAGGGGTGGGCTGGATCTGGCCCAAGAACTGTCATTTGCCAATCCCTGCTCTAGGATGTAGGGTAGAATTTTTCCCTTTCAATTCATTCAGGATTGGAAGTTGCTTGTTCAATCGAAAAAGTCAGTTAAAGTAAGGAATCATAAAAATAATAATACTTATTTTTAATAAACTACTTTTTTTTTTTAGTGGCCACACTCATGACCTATGTTGCAAAAGCTGGCAACACCAGATCCTCTAACCCACTGCACCGGGCCAGGGATCCAACCTGCACCTCCACAGCAACCCAAGCTGCTACAGTCAGATTCTTAACCCATTGTGCCACAGTAGGAACTCCAGTAAACTACTTTAAATAACAACACATCAATAGATATGCACTTACCAATTCTTCCAGCCTGGGGCCAGGACTTTTTATTTTAGCAAAAGTCTGCCAAATAAGACTTCAGATGGCCTTTCTTAGTACTTTGACTAAAGTTTCTAGTTCAGTTTAGTCTCAAGCAGAATGAGAATTTAAAGCTGCTTGCCAATTCGTGTAAGGCACAGAATGCTTCTAATTTTTACAAACCTCCCCAATCTTTTATGGTTGCCCCCCCTCATATTTTTTGACAGCCATGTTTCAGAGACTTGCCTTTACAAGCGTTTTTCCAAAGCACCCAACTCAGTTTCTTTGAACAGCAATTTTCCTCCTTATTCAATTGCATAATTGCTATGACAAAGAAAAGTGGCATAAACAGGTGTAGAAGCAAATGCAATGAACACTTGATAAGAATAGAACCTAATGGTGGGAACTGGGGTGTGTGTGTGTGTGTGTGTGTGTGTGTGTGTGTGTGTGTGTGGATGTGGATGAACGAGACAAGCTTGCCAGGCACAAGCATTCTGTGGACAGTGGACATCCATCTCTACTTCCCATGGAGGGAAGGTAGTGACCATTAATCCAACAGCTAGTTGAATAGAGCATCCTGCTTTCTGACTATGCCCTTCCAGTGCTTGAACCGGATATGGGAAGGAAAACTAGTACAAAGATTTTACATCTTATTCAAAGAAGTTAGTAGAATTGCATTTCCCAATGCTTAAAGGAAGAGCGTGCCTAGCTCCTCTCATAAGAAATACATTTGTCATCTTCTTTCTCAATAAAGATAAAAGGCCAATTCAAGTAAGTTAGCTCATGATCTAGAAGGAACATATTGAATCTTCCCAGGAGGGATCAGTGCTCTACCACAGTCATGGGTATGCTCTGCTTTGAATAGCAGTGGGAGTGAGTTTTATGGATGGAAATTAGTACAGCTGTTGAAGGAATGTCAAGCTGATTAGAGCATAATCATGAAAACATAGTCAAAATGTAGTGGAATGAGCCAAAAGAGAATTAGGAGAAAAGAGAAAGAAGGGTAGCCCTATCAAAAGAATTGCCACTGCCATATTGCCAAAAATAAATGTCTTCTATTTAGAAATTAAATTCCAATGATTTTATCTTCTCCAATGAGCACAGTATTAGTTAAAAGTGAATTAATATATTTGAATTATTTTTCCATATCTTCCTAGATCTCTCCAGTGGAATATGAACATCCTTTGTAATTAATCCTTGTTTATTCTCATAAAATAGGAGTGCATGTGGCTTCTAGCATCCATCTCAGTACCTGTCATCCAATTCCTGCTGAACTGCCACTGCTCTCTGATAGATGCTCTGTCCATTCTTACATGAAGGGTTCATCCTTTTTCACATTATCCT
Source organism: Phacochoerus africanus (assembly GCF_016906955.1). Taxonomy (NCBI): domain Eukaryota; kingdom Metazoa; phylum Chordata; class Mammalia; order Artiodactyla; family Suidae; genus Phacochoerus; species Phacochoerus africanus. The sequence continues at coordinate 13,247,379 of NC_062560.1, read as the reverse complement.
TATACTAATGTAACCTGTGATCTTTGCCAAGAAAAGGATCAACACTTGAACACTCAAGCTTCCAATTGGGGTCTCAATTCTGATTTGATCTTTTGAGAAATTCTTCCGATTTTCAACCTGAGCTTCAGCCTACTGTTGCTCTTTAGACAAATACATATCAGAACACCCACAGGCTGTAATCAGAACTCTTTTAGAACTGGGTGGATGGAAGGAGAGAGGGGAAGGGAGGGGAAGAGTGCTCATATCTTGCCTTCTAGCACCGTAAGCTGCTGTTATGCTCTATGATGTTAAAAACTCACAAAGATGTTGAAAACTCTTTCCTGAGACATGTGAGGTACCCTTTCATTGTTTCCTGGCTGATCTCCTCTGAACTGACTTCCCTTGACTAGAGGATGCATCCTTTTTCTCATGTAGACCTTGGGCATTTCCTGGTATCCTTCCTAATATTTCCCTCTCTCTTCCCCCCCACCTCCCTCCCTCTCTCTCTTTCTCTTTCTTTCTATCTCTCTCTCTCCTCCCTCCCTCCCTCCAGGAAACAGTCCCACTTGTATGTGTTATATCCACAAACTGAATGCAGAACCCTTCTCTTGGTCTTGGAGACACTGAAAGCAGAACCAAGAGAATGCAATCCATCTGAATGCAGAACACTTCTCTTGGTTCTGGAGACAGTGTAGTTTCTCAGCCCTTCCTGAACCCCCTTTTGCTTTTTTTTTTATTTTCCCACTGTACAGCAAGGGGGTCAGGTTATCCTTACATGTATACATTACAATTACATTTTTTCCCCCAGCCTTTCTTCTGTTGCAACATGAGTATCTAGACAAAGTTCTCAATGCTATTCAGCAGGATCTCCTTGTAAATCTATTCTAAGTTGTGTCTGATAAGCCCAAGCTCCCGATCCCTCCCACTCCCTCCCCCTCCCATCAGGCAGCCACAAGTCTCTTCTCCAAGTCCATGATTTTCTTTTCTGAGGAGATGTTCCTTTGTGCTGGATATTAGATTCCAGTTATAAGTGATATCATATGGTATTTGTCTTTGTCTTTCTGGCTCATTTCACTCAGGATGAGATTCTCTAGTTCCATCCATGTTGCCACAAATGGCATTATGTCATCTTTTTTATGGCTGAGTAGTATTCCATTGTGTATATATACCCCATCTTCCGAATCCAATCATCTGTGGATGGACATTTGGGTTGTTTCCATGTCCTGGCTATTGTGAAGAGTGCTGCAATGAACATGCGGGTGCACGTGTCTCTTTTAAGTAGAGTTTTGTCCGGATAGATGCCCAAGAGTGGGATTGCGGGGTCATATGGAAGCCTGAACCCCCTTTTTCATGTCTTGGTCAGGGGTCTTATTTTAGTCCTCAGGTATCTGAAATTTCTCAAGCAAGAGTCAGATTCCAGTTCCTGTATCTCCCAACAGCCAGAGGCACATTTCAAGCTCTATCAATTCTTTCCTTCCTGGCTCCTTGACACGGATGGAACTAGACAGTAACCCCTTCCCACACCACCTCTGAAGGGAAAGAGAACCCACAGCTCTGCTGCAGTCCTCTTGTTGAAGAGAAATTGCCTCAGCCATCTCCTGCACAAAGTCCTCTCCCTGATGACTTTTCATAGCCTTGATATGGCTGAGGGGTCCAGGAGTCCTGGAACAAAATCTTGGACTCGATCCCTTTAAAAATCACTTATGATGATTTGGCTGACTGATTTTGAACTTACATCTCTATTGTAATTTCTTGTCTGGCCTGCATTTTCAATCTTAACATGGTTATACATGCAAAATTCTATCATCCAGAGATCATAAGCTGAAAACATTAGGATATTGTATATCCTTTTATCTATTTAAAATATATTTTTCTTAACAAAAATGAGGTTATTTTGCAACCTGAAAAATTTTTTCAATTAGCAATATATTCTGAGCATTTTTCCATATCAATAAATCTCTATAGCAACATTTTTCACAATTTAAAGCTATTCCATTGCATGGAAGCTACCATTATTTAATCAATTCTTTCTTGACATAGATTGAGGCTCTTCTTTCTATTATGATAAGTGATCTCGTGAAAGACATTTTTATTTATACATGTCAATCTATTCCTTTATTTAACTAATATTTATTGAGCACCTATGGTACAAGAGTACTATGATTTTCTCGGGATAAACTTCTAGATGTGGAATAGCAGAGTCAAAATGTATGCACATTTTGAAACATTTGCTATATATTTCCAAATTGTCCTGCAGATGTATGTGTTTGTATATGTGTTTATGTGAGTGAAAGAGTACATTTGGTCCCCAGAAAAGAAAAATATTTCTTTTGGGAGACTTCTTCATCATTTGAGAAATTTAATGTAATATACTTAATACAAGTCATGAATGTATTTTCTTAGCATCAAGAAATTATTGAATCTGCCTTCTTTTACTCTAAACTAATTTTAGACTTGCATTAAAAGTTGCCCAAAAATAGAATCTCCTTATACCTCTATCTGATCTTCCCAATGCCTATATCTTACCATAGCACAATTGTCAAGAATAGGAAATTGATATTAAACTATTATTAACAACACTGAAGAACTTATTCAAGCTTTACCAATTACATCCCTAATGTACTTTTTCTATTCCAGGATCTTATCCAAGATTCCACTTTATGTATAATTATTAATTCCCCTTTGTCCCCTCCAGTCTGTAGCAGTTCCTTAGTTTTTCTCTGTCTTCCATGAAATGTTTGAAACATTTTGAAACGTTCTCTATCTTCCATGTTGAAACATATGAAAAGTACTCATTGGTTATTTTCTAGAATGTTTCATATTTGGGGTTTGTCTGATGTTTCTAACAATTGGATTGAAGTTATGCATTTTGACAAGAGTACATCATATGAAGTAGCCCTTGACATTGATATGTCTTTTTACTCATGATGTTGACCATGATCTCTTGGAAATGCCATTTTAATGCTGCAGAAGGAGAGTGGAAGCACTACTTATAGGGCATCAACTATGTACTAAGCACACCACCTTTGTTCTTTCCCAAATCCTCCTAAAGACTCTATAAATTATCCGCATTTTATTGAGTCTCTTTAAAAATATGGGGACTGCCCCGGTGGTGCAGTGAGTTAAGCTGCTGGCATTGTCACTGCTTGGCACAGGTTTCATCTCTGGCCCAGGAACTTCCACATGCCATGGGTATGGCCCAAAATTAAATTTTTTTAAATTTCAAAATTCAAATATGTAGCTCACTCAGAGTCATAAAATATTTGCCTGACTCCAAAGCCATGACTTCCCCAGCACAGGATAAATATTTCTTTACCTTGGGAAAGCGTTAAACATCAAACCATGTCCATGTAGGTGTGTGTCACTACCCTTCTGGAGTTTGAGTAACAGTTTTGTTTTCCTCCCAATGAGGTGTGTAGAGTCCCATTATGAGAAATTGTCCTCTGCTGTTGATGAACAAAATCAAACATTTAGTGCTCAAAATTTATGGGAAACTTTTTCGTCTTACACAACATCGTAGTGCCTCTGATCTTTCCTTGGCAAGATTTGTGATGTTATTTTCTTTAAGGTTATTGTAATATAGAAGCCAAAAGACAAGAGAAAAGTAATTTCTTAAATTGAAAACTTGTGAGATGTTTTTTTTCACTCAGTCATAAGTAGACAAGACTTGCATCAAACGGTTTGTCTGAAAGTCAATGATTTATTCCTCTCTTTAGATAATTTGTTTTCTGGGGAAGGAGAGCATGCAAAGCAGAATACCTACATAGCACTTTTCCATTTTGGATAACTAATGCTTGCACCCTGTGGATGTTCCTGCGGTACCATTTAAAGAGTTAACACTTCGATCAGTTCTGATAAGATGGCTTAATCTGAAAGAAGAAGCAAAAAAGTTGAACCCCCAAAGGAAAGCAAAATGAGATAATGCATGGAACGTGTTTAGCATAGTGCCTGGTGCACACAAATTTTAGCTCTTCTTGCTGCCACTGAAGCTGTCCTAGATGTCACTGTTGTTTAACCCGGTGAAGGGAGTATGTGGCTGGCTCATCCCCTGCTCCATGAGGCAAAATATGAGACTGCTGTAAATTTAGCAAAGAAGATGGCTGGTCTCTGGCCAGTTTGGCAGCTCTTTATCTTCTATAAGTACTCTTGGGCTATTCCATTGCAATATAATCTAAAAGCGCCATTAGGAACCAATTTGGGAGCAAGGTTTGGAGTTAAATCAAGGCAGTGTGGCAAGGAGTCAGTTAACTCAGTGTCAACCACTTTTGTAATTACTTCCTTTTTGGGCTTCCCATCTGAGAGAGTGACTTTGGCATAAATAATCATAGGGCAGAGTTTCTCAACCTCAGCATTATTGATGTGTGATAACTGATATTTTGGGTGTCATTAGGGGCTATACACTGTAGTATGTTTAGCACATATCTGGCCTATACCTTCTTGATGCTATTAGCACCCCCACCCCAGTTGTGTCAACCAAAAATGTCTCCAGACATTTCCAAGTGAATCCTGGGTTGGGGTGGGGGGTGGGGGATCAACCATGGAGAACAACTGCTAAAAGGTAATGAGTAATTCCATACTCAAGATAAAAGATCATAAATTCAAACTGGAAGGGGAGAAAGACATTTACCAAGTACGAATGGTTATTAAGCTATTGTCTCTCACCATAAAATCAACCAGTCTTTATTCGGCTCCATGAAGCTGTGACTGGGACTCAAAATTTCATTTCTCCTTTACCATTTAGCTTCATACTTGGGTTTGCCAATAGGGGGTGCTAGAGGAAAGTTGGTAGGCAGGAGAAGGGGACAGGGCTTCCTATAAGCTAGCTGTTTCTGATCCAGTTGATCCCTCAACTGCCTCTGCTGGGATCTTAGAATACTAACAGCAGAAGCCAACACTAAGTCTCAAATATGGCCACACTCTTCCAGGAGACCAAGCAGCCACCTGGTGGCAGGTTAATTACCCTGGATCCCTTCCGTCAAACATAGAGTTGTATCCTGTCTTCACTTGAGTAGACATGCTTACTGGGTATGGATTTGCCTTCCCTGCCGATAATACTTCTGCCAGCACCACCATCTGTGCTCACACAGAATGCTTTATTCACAACTGTGATGTCCCACAAACCATTGCTTGTGACCAAAAGCTCAGTTCACAGGAAGAAAAAAGTGGTAATGAGTGCATGGCCTTGGAATTCACTGATATTACCATGTGCCCCATCACCCAGAAGCAGCTGGTCTAATAGAAGGAAGGAAAACCCAACTAAAGGTTTAGTCATGACCAGTTGGGAGATAAAGATTGGGAACTATCTCACAGGTGGTAGAATGTACTTTGGGTCAGCAACCAACATCCATGTCTAACTCCCATAGGCAGAAATCGTGGGCCAAGGAATCAAGGAATGGAAGTGGGAGTGGCTCCTCTCACCATGATACCTATTATCCTACTCACAGAATGTCTGCTTTCAAACCCATTACCTGGATTCTGCTGATTTGGAGGACTTAATTCCAAGCAGCAGGCACAACCATGATTTCACTGAATTGACAGCTGAGACAGGCACTGAGTCATGGTGGACTCTCAATGACCATGAATCCAAAATCAAAGTAGAGCAAAGGTCTGTCCTGGTGGAGATGAAGGATCAAGATTAACCAACAGGAGACTGAGCTGCTGCTACTTACTGGGGTCAGAGTAGATTACATTTGGAATCCAGGGGACCCTGGGAATCCTGGTGCTGCCTTTGTTTTTCTCATTTAGACATTTATCAGTTGATAGACATTTGGGTTATTTATACTTTTTCAGCTAATATGAATACTTCTACTATGAACATTTGTGTACATGCTTTATGTAGACCTATATTTCCATTACTCTTGAGTATATACCTAAAAGTAGAATTACTGGGTCATTTGGTATTTTCCAAGCTTCTTAATTCTGATCATCTCTGCCTCTTTATTTTATTCCCATACTCTCAGGAGTAGCAGCTCCTTCCTGAAGTTACAATCACTAGATTACCTCAGTGTTCCCTTTTTGATCTTTCTAACCTCCAATGACTATTGATCAGCTCCCTGTATTAAATTTCTTCAGTTGAAGTACCTAGTATGATTTCTGCTTTCCTACTAGACCCTGGATAATCAGTTTATCCATCTTCACTGAGTAAGGAATAAAAATTTTAACTTCAGCAGATCAGATAGAAATAATTCTCACACAATGAAGACTGAAACATCAGCATATATTCTGCAGTAACTTAATTTAATTGGAATCTACTGAATGATTGGCCACCCTGAGATAATATTTTAAGCATCTGTCTGAAATAGTTGAAAGCCAATACCACTTAAATTGTAGTGGAAAATCTATCCATCCATTTCTTCATTCACTCATTCATTCATTTAATAATTATTTATTTATCACTCCATTTGTACTAGGTACTATTCTAGGTGCTGCTGATATAATAATAAAATAGACAAAATCTTAATAATCATAGAATTTATACTTTAGTGGAAGAGAGATGCTAAACAGGTACGTGTCAAATGGTGAATAATGGTATGGAGAAATTTAAAGAATAGAAAGGAAATAGGGAGGGTGGGGTTGGGGTAGATTGGTCAATTTCACTTTCTTGTAACATTTCAACACCCAGTGGAAATGAAGGAAAAAGCATGTGGATATCTGGGGAAAAGGGTGTTCCAGGCAGAGCTAACAGCAAAGCTTCACTGTCAAGGCCTTGAGTTAGAAGGATGCCTGACTTGTTCAAGGAATAGGAAGGAGGCCAGTCTGGCTGGATTTGAATCAAGGGGGAGAGCTGTAGGAGAAGATGTTAGAGGGACAATGAAGGGTCAGTCATGTAGGGTTTTGTACCCTTCATTGTTTTGTAAGTCATTAGAAGGACTTTGGCTTTTACCATAAGTGTGAGAGGAAGCCAGTGGAAGGATTTTAACAGGGGAACGATATGACTTGACTTAACATTTTAACAATATTACTCTAGTTTCTGTGTTGAGAATAGATTGTTTAGTGCTATTAGAAGGCAATAACCCAAGCAGAGAATATATTGAAAGCAGTGGGGAAATAAATCATTGGATTCTATATTCATTGCCAAGAGTGCAACTTGTTCCATAGATTATCAGAGAGGCTCTTCTCCATATAGTCGGTCTGAGAAGTGTGAGACGAGAGAGAAGCCAAAGCTAAAGCCAGAATTTTAGCCTGAGCAACTGGAAACAATGAATTTCCTATTACTAAAACAAGAAAGACTGTAGGAGGAGTAAGTTTCCAGGAGAAATCATGAATTCAATTTTGCTTATGCTAAGTTTGACATGCCTGTTAGACATCCAAATGGAGATGTCAAGAAGTCAGCTGGATATACACGTCTGAAGTTCAGGGGAGAGTCAAAACAGGAGATAGGAACTTGGAAAGTCTTGCTATAAATGTAATATTTCTAGCCATGACAATACTTTAGAAGATAGAGTGAGAATTTTACATAGAAAACAGAACAGATTCAAGGACTGAGGCCTGGGACAGCCAGATCTTTTCAAGGAGTTCAAGGAGATAAGAAGAAACCGGTAAAAGAGACTGAGAATGAGTTAATATGGAGGAAAATCAGGCATATGAGGTGTCTTAGAAACCAAGTGAAAAATATTTCAAGGAGAAGGGTGTGGTTAATATTATGGTAACTTCTCTGCTGGGGCCTCATGACAATGTGGATGTATAGAAACATACATGGAGCAGTTAGATCTCTGTTCTGTTGTTAATTTGCACTTGTAAGAATTTGTTACATGTATGTATGGCATAAAATAGGTCAACTACTCATTTCCTGTATAGATATTATAATAATTCCTATTATCATGAGAAGATTTCATAGATTATTATTATCATCCTGCTACGATAAAATATTTTGGTCATTTATCTTCAACAAGTGACTCTACATCAAACTTTGTATTGTTTTCTCAATTGTATCTTGAAGAAAATTTTAAGGAAGAAATGGAAATGAGATGTATCAATTGGGTGGCTAGGCTATTCTATGGTAGCCAAAACACTCAAGGCCTAATCAAAGCATTTTTCGCCTTCATTAAAAATGGAACACAGGTGGTCAGGGAGGCTTCCCTCTGCATTTCATTCAGGAATTCGTGGTGGTGGAGACTTGTAAGAATTATCTGAAGCATGTAGCTTCCAAGGATTCAGCAGCAGGAGAAGAGACTGAATGATTGGATGGATGCTTTTAAGGACTTGGCTTAGGGATGGCTTATTTAGCTTTCACCAACATCCCTGTGGACAGAACCCAGTTATGTGTTTTCAACTATGAAGAAGCCAGAAAATTGAGTCTCCCTGTCTGCCCAGAGAGAGGAAAATAAAACAGTTTGGTGAACAGATAGTTTTGTCTCTGCTACAGTAGTGGAGAATAAGGAAAAGAAAGATGTCAAAAAAATAAACACAAGTTTATAAGATTTCTGATTGCTTTGGTTTAGAACCAAGCCTTGTGTATTTCTTTCTAGTGAATTCCCTTCCTTCTTTCTAAAGAACTTGAGGAAAACTTTTATTTCCTTTTCAAAACCACGTGACTTGAAGAGACTTAAGAATTCTGACGTCATTGACAAACCTGAGTTTTTTGAGCAAAAGAACTTTTCTTTGTAAAAGACATAGGCTTATGTAAATTATCTACAATTTTTTCATATATTGGGCACAGATACAGTCCAGGAAACCAACATGATGAGATAGGCTGAAAAAGGCAGGTGCCTAGAATGAAGTCTGTCCTGTGGAATGCAAAAAGGTGCTGGGAAAGTAGGCAACAACTGGGAGGTAGAGGGTTATAGTCTGGATGTGGTGCTAATAGGCAGAATAATAGATGCCACCCAGCTAAGCATGCAGCACTTGGCAGTCCAGGCCACAGAGTATTTCAACAGGCAGGACCAGCAAAGATGGCACAAAAAGCCCAAACTCAAACTGCTGGCACATAGAATGAAGGTCAACAGGCAAGTAAACTGCCTCAGCTACAAGACCACTCGTAGATGGCTTTCTGGTCATTAGAAAAGGCAAGGTGGCCTTCTGACGAAGACCTTTGAAGTGGGCAAAACAGCCAAAGGGTTTGAATTAGCAAACCAGGTTATCTGCACAGGACATAAAGGACAGGTTTTCAGCATTGAATCATCTGGGGGAAATTACCAGAGAACCCCTCTAGACAAATTAAAGCATCTAGAGGTGGGACCTAGTCAACAGCAATTGGTCAAGCTCCCTGGGTGTTTCCACTGTCAAATCAAGGCTGAGAATAGATGAGTACTGGGTAAGTTGTACATCTTTTATTTTTCTAAGTCAAGTCAGTACTGGCTTAGAGCCTGGAAGTCTGGAAAACCCACAGGAGAATCTTTTTAAATCTCCTTAGATATAGGAGCCCTAACTTAGTTGTGCAAATGTATATGTGTGTAAAATATACAATATTCACAGAAGCCAGCATCCTATTTGGCAGCTGTTCTGTGGTCTGATATTACTTACAGAATCATGGTAATGGTGAAAAAACATTAAGAAGTTACAATGGTTTCTTTCTGCTTTTGACTGCAATTTTAAAATATCTAAACTATTCAAAACACTTTTAGTAGCATTGAGAACTATGTCTAGATACTCATGTTGCAACAGAACAAAGGGTGGGGGAAAAATGTAATGTACACATGTAAGGATAACTTGATCCCCTTGCTGTGCAGTGGGAAAAAAAAATCTTGTTGTTCAAAAAGGGGACTTGGAGTTCCCATCATGGCTCAGTGGTTAATGAACCCAACTAGTATCCATGAGGAAGCAGGTTCAATCCCTGGCCCCACTCAGTGGGTTAAAGATCTGGCATTGCCGTGAACTGTGGTGTAGATTGCAGATGTGGCTCAGATCTGGCATCTGTGGCTGTGGTATAGGCCAGAGCTGCAGCTCCAATTCAACCCCTAAATGGAAACCTCCATATGCCACAGGCCCTAAAAACCAAAAAGAAAGAAAGAGAGAGAGAAATAAGGAAAGAAAGAAAAGAAAAGAAAAGAAGGCTTAAATAGCTGTAAAAGAGGGGAGCTTGTTGCTAATTAAGACATTTAATGTAAGGTAATAGGGAAGTCTTGGACTTGCTGATTTCTTAATAACGAGATCTAGGTGTAAGCCCCCCTGCAGTTACAGCTGCCTTTCCTCATCTTACCCAAGCCGTGGATGTTGGTGCCTGGAGCAAATAAGACAAAGAGAAGCAATATTACCATCTTAAGTATTTCTATCTTCCCTTTTTTTGCCTTCTCATAACACTAGGGATACCATAAGCACATCACCATGACAACTCTAGCACCAGCCAAAACACTGTTGTGTTTTTGAGGACTCTATGTGTGAGACTGTAAATAAAAATAGTGAGAATTTTACAAGTGTGGCTTAAGGAAATGAAATGGCCATTGGGTCCTGCCCTGACTTAAGGGTGTTGTATAACTTGCTTTTACAAGTATCCTGAAAGAAATTAATCTATGTACAGAAATAAAGGGTGTTAGATCCATGACACATGATCAGTGGTGGCCTTATAGTAGTAGTCAGTTAAGCCTCGGCACAATCTGAATTGAATCAAGAAGGGAAGGATGGTAATTCCTTCCTTCCTTTCTTCATTCACTTGTTTATTTATTCTTTCTGACCATCACTACATGCCAGACATATACCAAATGCCAGACACAGAAAGATAAATAAGACACCAGTGTCCTGTTATAGCTCATGTTACTCCAAACCAACAAATGCTTAAGAGTCTGACTTGTATATGTACACTTGCTTCCTACTTTTTAAAAAATTAATATATGAAAATCTGTACTTAGCAAAGATAAATGAGGAAATGATGTTTCTGGTTTCCAAAAAACTTTCAAGAAATAATTCACTTCTGAGTTCTTTCAAATAAATCCCTTTAGGGCATTTAAGAGTTACTGATGATTAATCACTTGATTAAGGGATTACCCAGAGTCTAAAGCAGTACAGAGTTCTCAACTCTGGTTGCACAGTCACATCATTCAAGGAGCGTTTAAAACATGCTAATGCTCAGGCCCCATTTCAAATCAACTGAATAACAATCTCTGGAAGTTGGAACTGGGCATCAGTATTTTGAAAGCTTTCCATGATTATTCTAAATGTGCATCTACTGTTGGTGGGAATGTAAGCTGGTACACCCACTATGGAGAACAGTGTGGAGGTACCTTAGAAATCTACACCTAGAACTACCATATGACCCAGCAACCCCACTCTTGGGACAAAACTTTCCTTAAAAAAGACACATGCACCCGCATGTTCATTGCAGCTCTATTCACAATAGCCAAGACATGGAAACAACCCAAATGTCCATCGACAGAGGATTGGATTAGGAAGATGTGGTATATATATATAATGGAATACTACTCAGCCATAAAAAAGAATGAAATAATGCCATTTGCAGCAACATGGATGGACCTAGAGAATCTCATCCTGAGTGAAGTAAGTCAGAAAGAGAAGACAAATACCATATGATATCACTCACATGTGATATCTAATATACAGCACAAATGAACCTTTCCACAGAAAAGAAAATCATAGACTTGGAGAATAGACTTGTGGTTGCCCTGGTGGGGGGGGGAAGGGAGTGGGAGGGATTAGGCGCTTGGGGTCAACGGATGCAAACTATTGCTCATGGAATGGATTTACCATGAGACCCTTCTGTGTAGCACTGAAAACTATGTCTAGATACTTACAACGCAGCACGACAATAGGAGAAAAAATTACGTGTACATGTATGTGTAGCTGGGTCCCCATGCTATACAGTGGGAAAAAAAAGTGTGTTGGGGGAAATAACAATAAAAAATAAATTTAAAAAAAGAATATTTAGTAAAAGACCTGTATTATAATCTTCTAGCCACTGACTTCAGGGTGAAATTTAACAAGATGAAGTGGTTTTTTACTTTTCTGCGCTTCGGTTTCCTCAGCTGGAGGGAAAAAAGGCAGGTGCCCCTGGCTGTTCATTATTATGTAACTTTATTAACATGTAAGCAGAAAGCCAGAGCCTATAACATTATGAAAATTGCCACAGTGGTCATTGCTGTGGTGATGCCATAGACATGTTTACTTCATTAATGACACATTTATAATAAATTTTATCACCTAGAAGGGTGGAAAACAAACCTCATCTTGGAATATGTTCAAACTACTCTGTTAAGGTAGCATAATATTCATTTTCTATGCCAAATATAATCATATTTTACTTAGTATAACTATTTTCATTGTAGTGTCTCATGTGCTTTTTGTCCTTTACTTATGTGTACATGAGTTATGAGTAATAATTTGAAACAACTATTTCTGAAGTAAATAAACCATCATATATGGAAGAAAAAAATTAATGTGCATCTAGGGTCGAGAATCACTGCATTAAAGCAGTTCATACCAGCCACTTGTTTTTGTTAATAAAGTTTTATTGGAACACAGCCATTTTTGTACCATTTCTGTGGCTGCTTTCATACAACAAAGGCATAGTCGAATAGCTGCAACAACTGCATAGTTGAGTAGCATAACAGGGACCATATGGCCGACAGAACTGAAAATACTTACTATCTGGCTCTTGACAGAAAAGGTATGGCAACCCCTGATCTGAAGAAAGAAGAGACATGGAAAACTCAAAATGTCCAGCAATCAATGGTCTATAGATTTTTTTTCAGGAATATAGATAAAGCAGTTATTCAAATTATTCTGACAGTTGGTAAAAGAAAAATTGTTCTACTTAGTAAAATTGAATTTACATGCAAATTTTCAGAAGCATGCTCTTAAAAGGGGTACCTTTGTTAAAGCTCTTGGCTTTCGATTTATTTTTTTAAATTCTTGTTGTGGTCACACCCACAACATGTGGAAAGTCCCAGGTCAGGGATCGAACCTGTTCTACAGCAGTGACAACATCTTGGCTCTCAGCTTTAAACCCACCATTGTAGTCCTGGAGCTGGCATTCTGCAAACCATGATTCAATTGGCCTGCCACTTTGCATTAGAGTCTGCCAATAGGGGGCAGTAGAGGAACATGTCAAGCCTGGAGGAGGAAGAAGGGATTTGTTCTTTCCTATTTGCTTTTATTTCTATCAGCATCATCCTAGCAATGCTTCTTTCTCCTAGCCCTCGCAACTATTCCAGCAGCAATAGTAGATACCACTTTGAAATTCTGCTGACACTTTCAGACCTAGCCTCACAGTGTATGCTCAGATATAGCATCACTCACTGGCAAAGTCCTTTTCTTAGAGTTCTAGGTCGCAGCCCCACGAGCCTCTTCTCCCAGCTCAAGAGACATCAATGCAAGCCAAGCATTGCCGTTGCCCACATCCCACTCCTGTGGTCTACCTCATTCAAGCTTCTACATTTTAATACTCTCAACCGCTTCCTTTTTTTCTTCTTCTTCTTCTCCTTCTTTCTTTTTTTGCTGGGCCATAAAGGGTATAGTACCTGTTAAGGTTCCTACCTCCTTGATGTGTTTCCTTTTGGCCTTTTATGTTTTCCAATGCGTGAAATATTATTTATATTAAATCCTATGTCTTAATATGATTGGTGTGGGTTTCTATCTCCTGTGTGAAAGAGAGATATTGGCTACTGTAGGAATAATAAATTATCATTGTACCCAGTAGTCTATAAAGATTGATGGATTCAAACTGTTGTGTGCGAAATGGGATGCTAAATTTGAAGATATTGTGTCCTCTCTAATGTAATCTACCTACATATGCATTAATAATGTCTTATTTATGCACTACCTAAAAGAATGGGCTTTGTCACTGTGCATAATATGGATCGTGACTTCTGTGGAAATGGTTCTTTTACTCTTGTTGGAAATTAATGATTAAGGATTCACTGCATGTTTACAATAGTATATGCCAAAAGTTGAGATCTGGTGACTCTAGGGGAAATCCCACCCCGGCCTTGTCATCCCTAAAGATAAGGGTCAGACAGAACATGGGTTGAATCAGATAATGTCTATCCATTCACTGAACCCAAAATGTAATAGGTTCTTTCATCTTTGAAAGTAAGCTGAAAAAACTAGAGTTGGCATGTGAACTAGAGACAAACATATTTGTTGCTTCTATTTAGTACGTGTTTTGTTCTCTAACATTCATCTTCTAAGCTGATTTACATGGACTAGTTTATTTTCATTTCTTGGTTTACTTTTAGAAAATGGCTACTTTATTATCATTGACTACAAAGAAGGGGGGGGCAATTAAACACCAAATGTGTAGAATAGATAAGGGGTCAGCAAATGACAGTCTATAGGCCATAACTGGCTTGCCACCTTTTTTTATAAATAATGTTTTATTGGAACACAGCCAAGCCCAGTTGTTTACATATTGTCTATGGCTCTTTTCACTAAAATAATAAAACTGAGTAGTTACATCCAAGACCGCATGATCCCAAAGCCAGGGGTCTTTTATAGAAGTTTGCTGACCCCTGATGATGAGGAAGAGTAGATGTCGGTCACTACAGTGGCATGTGCCAGTCTTTAGGGTGTCAGCCACAGGGCCAAAGAAAAACTCTGATTCTCAAGCTTTCCTTGGCAACTGTGTGCTCAAACTTGAATGCCCTGCCAGCCCCTCTGTCCCTATCAATCCCTACTCAGCATCTAAGGTCCTGTGTCTCATTTGTCTGTGTCATTCAAACTCCCCTGTGTTTGGTGTCATGTGGGTCCCCTCTTCTATCCATCTGTCTCCAACTGAATTCATGGGATCTTTTAGAAATTGCTAGGAGTATTATTCGTCTGTCTCTTAAAATACACTTGGCAATGGCCTTGTACAGAGCAACTAATTAGTAATTATGGTTTCATTGATCAGCACTATCCAGAGGGACCCATAAAGCTGTCTCAGGCACCAATTCATTTGTTTACTTTAGAAAAGAGTACTTCAGGAGTTCCCTCAAACGCCTGGCACGGTGGGTTAAGAATCCAACTACAGCAGCTCGGGTCACTGTGGAAGGGTGGGTTTGATTCCCAGCCAGGCACAGTGGGTTAAAGGATCTAGTGCTGCCGAAGCTGCAGTGCAGAGGTGGCCGAAAAAAGAAAAAAAAGAAAAGAGTCCTTGAGTTGGCATCACCTGCTATTGTGTACATTCTATATGTCAGGAACTACCTTCAAGTCACCATCACCAAAATAGATCCGGTATGTATTACATAAAAGACTGAGCCATATTCAAATCCTACCTAATTCCTGCTTATATTATGCTAAAAGAAACAAACTAGACTGACACATGATAGATAGATGATAGATAGATAGATAGATAGATAGATAGATAGATAGATAGATAGATAGATAGATAGATAGATTTTAAAAATTTAAGTTCCGAGTTCCCTTGGTAGCCTAGTGATTAAGGATTCAGCATTGTCACTGCTGTGGCTTGGGTTCGATCCTTGGCCTGAGACCTTCTGCATGCCTCAGATGTAGCCAAAAAAATATTTTAAGGCTCTAAAACAGCCTAAAGACTATTTTTCTTCTCCCAAGTGATTTCTGTTTTATTAAAATTTTTCTCCTTAATAACACAGTCTAATCTATCTTAAGCACAATGATTTCAGATGGCATTCATGCAGAGATTTAAAACCAACAACACAACATAAAAAAATGCATTTAGTAAAATTTCATCTTCTCAAAAACTGTGAAAAACAAACAATACAGAGGAAAGAAAGGAAAAGATATAATTTATGCAATTTTCTAAGTAGAGAAAGTCTTGAAATGCCAAGCAGTAATCCTACTAAACGATTAACAGGAGTGACTCTTTAAAGTATTAATCCATGCAACTGGAGTGCCACCAGGACAGTGGGGAGCAGCAGCCCTTGATGTGCCCTGCCACTCCATGGAGGCTTCATTTGTTGTCTCTCATATTTTCCCTTCTGTAACTCGCTAAGATTTGTTTTCTTCAAAAGCTTATCAACCATCTCTTGAGTCATTTTGCCTGGAGTGTGCTGATTGCCAGAGGTTGAACGCCTTAAGGCTCTTCTGAAAACAAATATAGGCAGAGGCCTCTATGGTTCTTTTTTCTACAGTCTCGACTAAGTACCAGAGTGATAGAAAAACAAGAGAATGAGAGGTGAGGGTATTAGCTGTAATTTCTTAAAATAAGATGTTCTTCATCTTAAATGTCATTGTACTGGGTCTGTTCAAGTAGTACTTGGTTTGTAATAAGCTTTCAGTAAATATTAGCCTACAAATTAAATAATATTCAAACGTGATGATGTGTGTGCATACATACAAATATATTTATGTAGATATCACTTAGATTGTGTTAAAGAGGGTTATAGGGCCACCCATACTGTCAGCAGAGTATTTGGCATCCTGTATACAATGATACAAGGAAATTCAAGGTTACTCAAAAATTTCTCTGTCAATGCCGGAAATTCTGATGTGGATAGTTCAATCCTTTTTGCTGCTAAGAGGTTCATCAGAACCTCACTTCCAGAGTTCCCATTGTGACTCAGTGGAAACGAACCCACAAACTGTCCTTGAGGATGCAAATTCGATCCCCGGCCTTGCTCAGTGGGGTAAAGATCCAGCATTGCTCTGAGCTGTGGTGTAGGTCAGATCTGGTGTTGCTGTGGAGTAGGCCGTCTACTGTAGCTCAGATTTGACCCTTAGCCTGGGAACTTCCATATGTTGCACCTGCAGCCCTAAAATTAAGGGGAAAAAAAAGAACTTCACTTCTGTGAAATCAGGGACAATACAATGCCTCCTTCACCAGTGTATTCACAGTCAATGTCACAGTGCCTGGCATAAAAGGACTCAATTATTTGTTACATAAATGAATGGAAAGCGTTACCCTCTATAGGCAAATGGCCTTGGGATGTCAACCCATGAAAATCTTAGCCTTTCATGATGAGGGAGTTTTTCAGATTACCTTTATTTCTAAAAGACTTATCTGGTTATCATTAAAACCCAGGAAAGGAAAGGAGTATAGAGCTTCTGAGGACCCATTCACTCCTGTCTCCTCCTTGCTATGAAGGGAAATTAAATTATTATCTTCTTTTGGACATTTTTCAGAATAAGTATAGGTGAACAACCCCTAAAAAATATGAAGTAACCCAATTAGGGGGAGCGACAGTTTTCACTAGTGATAAATTCATAGACAGGGAAGGTCAGCAAACAGCTGAGATCCCCAGGAATGGTGACCAGTACTTAAAATTGGAGCTCCAAACAAGTCTGTTATCTCAGTGAACTGAAAGACAAGGAGACCAGGGATAGAGGGTTGCCTTCCAAAATTCTGTACAAATATTGCTAGCTGTTGGAGAGAGCTCCCCATTTTCACAATCAAACCACGTTCCTTCAAGGGATGGTTTTGTCATACAAAATGGTCTTCAATCTTGGCAACTCGGGAAATGCATCTGATAAATTTAATGTAGTTAAAATGCAGGCACATTTATCACAAACAGGATAGGAAAGATAACTGTGTCTGTATCATCTTACCTTTGGAGGCTCTGGTTTTAGCATCAAAAAGTTAGCACATGAGTTCTCTGTGTCTGGTCCTCACCCTTGACCGTGCCTTGGAGTTTCCTGCATACTGCCCACAGAGTTTCTGATGTAGTTGGTTGGAGTATAGCATGAGAATCAAGATGTTTCAAAGCTCCCCATATGACTCTCTTGTGCAGCCAAGTAGGAGGACCAGCCATCCCAGTTTGCCCAGGACTGAGGAGGTTCCTGGGGCGTGAGACTTTCCATGCTAAAAACAGGATAGTCCAAGGAGGACTAGGACATGTTGGTCACCCTCGCCACTGTTCTAAGTAGTGTGTGTTTGATGGGGTTCAATGGAAGTATGTAGGAAGGGGAGCAGCACATACATTTTAGCCATGGCGAGGTTGGCAATGGAGCCAATTACCTACCACGGCATCACAGAAGGTATCTAAAATAGATTTGTGTCAGATGGCATGTTCTGAATTTTATCATGTACGATTTCTTGGAAGGGACAATACTTTTCATATTTCCTTCTTCCTCTGACTTTTGCAAGTATGATCTTGTTCCTAAATGAAAATCTTGCTCCTAAAAAGAAATCTTCCATAGCAACTAGATTCCCTGCTTTGGGAAGATCAGCCCCTTCCTTTCCATTAGGTCAATGATCACTGATAGTTGCCAACAGTGGCCAATATTTCAGTCAGAGAGACTGCACTGTATCACTCCTTTACAAGTTTGTGAATGCAGATTCTGACAAACTTCAAGGGCAGTTAGGTAATAATGGTGACCCTTCACCCAGATCACTCTGTATGGAGGGGTCACCAAGTAAGGGGTAGATGGTCTCTCTCTTTCTTGAGAAGACTGAGAGAGAAATGCCAGTAAAGGAAATCCAAATCTCATCACAAAAATATTCTCCTCTTTAATGTTATAAATAATGATTCTTGGAGTTCCCATTGTGACTCAGTGGGTTAAGGACCTGAGCTGTCTCTGTGAAAGTGTGGATTTGATCCCTGGCCTTGCTCACTGGGTTAAGGATCAGACATTGCCTCAAGCTGCAGTGTAGATCACAGATGCAGCTCAGATCCCTTGTTGCCGTGGCTGTAGCGTAGGCCGGCAGCTGCAGCTCTGATTTGACCCCTAGCTCGAGAATCTCCATATACCACAGCTGCAGCCATAAAAAGAAAAAAAAAAGATTCTTTAAAAAAAATGTACAAAAGCAAGAGACTGATTCCAGCTCAACTCCAATATGGCAAAACTAAGGGGGCTGCAGAAGGTTAAGGACAGAAGGAAATGTTAAGCCAGGAGAGGCCTCTTGTGACTATTTGCTGAGGGGTGTGCTTTGCTGGCAAAATGGGCCCCCTCCCAACCTGCCAGGTGTAGACACACTCAGGGGAGGTCTCTGATGCATGAAACAATCCTTCCCTGCCACTTAAATAGCTTTCTTCTTATGCTTGTGGAGGGAGAAAAATAAGCCCTCCCATATTGTTACACGCCAGCTTTTTTCTAAGCTAGAGCCTTCATTTCTGTGAGTTTTCTTTCTAGACTCATTGTGTGATTGGACCATCTCAGTGATTTTCCCATGAGCCTACTTAGGGGCTTTTAGGCTGGGAAGACTGGCCCTTAAATACTAAAATAAGCCAAGAGCGTTGGTCCTGCCTTTTGTGAGATGAAGCACATCTTCTGGAATGAACAGTGCTGAGGTAGTGGCAAGGGTTATCTGCCATGTCCTATGTGCTATTTCTGGTTGATGATGCTGAAGCTTTACATATAGCTCAATAGTCAAGCCATGTTCCTTGGCTCATCTACGACACTTTTTGATTTAATCTAAAACTACTAGAGTGTGTCTAAAGTTACTTACCAAGCTTGTCAAATCTGTGTTAGTTTCCTGGGTTTCTCACACAAGTCAGAGTCCCATCACCTTGCACAGCAATCAAAGAAAAGGACGGCTTCCTGCCATGTATGCTATTTCATCACCTAATAGCATGGTGAGGGACTTTGACATTGATCTTGCTCATGTATAAGATAAAGAAGTTATTTTGAAGGTCTTATATTACTTTACCTTCAGGTCTGTTGCTTTAGAAAATGACCAGAAATAGGAAAGATGGGGGGCTTAAGTTGTGGCCAGCATCTGTTCAGGGGAAATTTTGTCATACCTGAGTGGAGGAAATCTTCTAGATCATGAATCAGAGCAGGGGGGCTGGTGTAAGCTGGGCTCCAGGGGAGAGAAGCAGCCTCGGCCTGGCAACCTGTCAGTACCACTAAGTGTCACCGCCTGTGTTAACGTGGAAGAGCCTCCAGGACAGCAGGAGGATGAGAAAAATAACAAAGAAAGCAGCACAAATACGAAATAAACAGAGGAGAGGATCTAATTAAAATAGAGTAACTGAGACTCCCATTGCATTAAGGATATTTTTAGAAGCACCATGCCAGCATTTTATCCCTGAAAACGCCCACTGCTTTCACCAGTATATTAAAAATCTCTAGGTGCCTTCCCAAGATTGGACATTGGCCAGTTCTCGCCTGCTCTTACTTAGAATAGGAACAGGATATACTTTGTCTGCTATTTGAAATCTTGATTTTTTTTTCATCCTTTCCTTAGCACTCAAGTTGAGATTTATGATGTCACAGATGCTGCCTAGGTAGACTTTCATTTTGTTATTTATCCCCCATTTATTCTCATGTTTATTTCCAGGCCACCAAAACCACAAAATTCAGCCCACTCACACAATAAAAAATATATATGCAAGGTGGCTGGGAAAAATCCAAATCTAATTACACTAGTTCTTCATGGAGAACTTTTTATGAAGGAATGGAAGCTGTAATTAAGTGTTCTTCCCACTTACAGCAATTTAATTAAAAAGACTAAAGTTATTGATTTTTTTAAAAACTATTAAAATGTGCCCATGCTGCTGGTTCCAGGCTGTTGCTGGCAGACCAGGCACTCACAGAGTATAATTTTCCATTTCCTCTAGTACAATGAAACCCTTTATTAAATGCTTTCTCACTGTGGACAGATTGGTTTATAGTTGAAGCAAGCAGGGATTTATAATCCCTTGCTGCTATTTGCTTACCCTTCAATTCAGATTCTGCCAACACCACGCAGATTTATCTCCTGAGCTTTGAAAGGACTTTGGATTTGGGGTGATTTTATTGCATAGGCTGAAGTAGGCTCAACAGAAGAGATTGTGCCAAGCAAGTGGAGTTTAGGAGGACTGAATAACCTCAGTTTGTTCAGGATCATACATAAATCAAGCCAGATGAGAATGGAAGAAATGTTATCATCGGGTTGCTTGAGTGTCCTTACAACATGGTAGTCAGCTTTCTCCAGAGCAAGTGATCCAAGAGAAAAGTCAAGGGAGAAACTGTGATGCTATTTAAGACCTAGTCTCAGAAAGCACGCACGCTCACTTCTGCATATCCTCTGTAAGAAATAAGTAACCAGGTCAGCTCATACTCATGGGTTAGGAAGTAGGATCCATCTCTTGAAGAGAAGATGGCAAAGAATTTGTGGACATATTTTCAAACCACCACACACTTGCTTTTTCCTCTACCTGAACTTCTCCTGTAAATATTCAAAGATCTCACTCCTCCACTTTATTGAAGCCTTAGCTCAAATGTCACAACTATAAAGAGGTCTTTCTTTTTTTGAATTAAAGTATAGTTGATTTGCAAAAGGGGGTCTTGACCCCGTATTCCACCTAAAATTGTATCCAAGTCTCTCTCTATGCCATTTCTCTGCTTTATTTTTCTTCAAAGCATTCTGTCATCACCTAACATTATTTCTCCATCTCTGTTCAGCTCCCTCTTTTTTTTTTTTTTTTTTTTGCCCTTTGGGGCCACACCTGCAGCACATGGAAGTTCCCAAGCTAAGGGTCAAACCAGAGCTGTAGCTTCCGACCTACACCACAGCCACAGCAACGTGGAATCTGAGCCCCATCTGCGATCTACACCACAGCTCATGGCAACACCAGATCCTTAACCCACTGAGCGAGGCCAATATGGCTACTAGGAGGATTCGTAACCACTGAGTCACAACAGAACTCCCCAGCTCTCATGTTATAGTTGCCCTCCTCCACTAAAAAGGAAGCTCAATGAGAGCAAGAGATTTTGTGTCTTATGCACCATTGTACCTCCAGTGTCTAGAACACAGTAAATTTTCTAATAAATACTTATTTTTAAATGGGTAAACTCATTCATTTCCTCATGTAGCAACATTTCTTGAAGATTCATTGTTTGCAAAAAGACAACAGGCCACAGGAAAGGGGATTTATATGTAGAGATAGTATAACAAGGTTATTAAAAGCAAGTTCTCAGAGTTCCCATTGTGACTCAGCGGGTTAAGGGTCCAATGTTGTGAGGATCTCTGTGAGGATGTGGATTCGATTCCTGGCCTGGCTCTGTGGGTTAAGGATCCTACGTTGCCACAAGCTGCAGTGTAGGTCACAGACACAGCTCTGATCTGGTGTAGCTGTTGCTGTGGCAAAGGCCGGCAGCTGCAGCTCCAATTTTCAACCCCTAGCCTGGGAACCTCCATGTGCAGTGGGTACGGCCTAAAAAAAAACAAGTTCTCGACCTTCTATATGTTCAAGTAACATTTTGCAAAATGAGTTTCCCAGAGTATCAATAGGTGTTGCTCAAAAAAGGGCTCTACAGTTAATGAGAAAGTTTGGTTTAAATGACATTAAACATTTTTTTATTGCCACACAGCTTCTCAAAGCCTTTAATATGGTAATGTGCCATGTAAATCCCCCAAAGGATGAATAAAATAAACTGAATTTCCAAAAATTATTTGATTCTAACATTTTCTTTCATTGAACCCAGGTCCAAGAGAAAGAACAGATAAGGGAGTTCTGTCATGGCTCAGTAGTAACAAACCCAACTAGTATCCATGAGGACAACAGTGAGTGGGGGATCCAGCATTGCCATAAGCTGTGATATAGGTCACAGATGTGGCTCGGATTTGGTGTTGCTGTGGCTGTGGTGTAGGCTGGCAGCTGCAGTTCCTGTTCCTAGCCTAGGAACTTCCATATGCCATGGGTGCAGCTGTAAAAAGAAAAAAAAAGTAAAATGATTGATGATGAGATTCAAATTGGGAAGACCCTCTGGAATGGCTGTGATGGAAGGAAAGTAAAGGGTCTGGAAGGAGCACTTGCACATTTCCTTGGTTCCTCACATACCCGTCTGTTCTCTGATGTCCTTTCCATGCAGGAACTCTCCATCTTTGAGTCATCGGTTAGGAGCTCTGTGCCTGAGCTACAGTGAGACCATCAGAATACCTGATGGCTGAGTGAATGAACAGGTAATGATGCAGGGATTAAAGCTGTCAAGGAGGCAGTCCTTGTGTGGCTCATTTCCTTAAGAACCTGACTAGTACCCATAAGGATGTGGGTTCAATCCCTGGCCTCGATCTGTGGGTTAAGGATCCAGGGTTGCTTCGAGCTGTGATGCAGGTTGAAAATGCGGCTGGGATCCCGAGTTGCTATGGCTGTGGTGTAGGCCAGCAGCTGCAGCTCCGATTTGATCCCTATATGCCATGGGTGCAGCCCTAAAAAGAAAAAAATAGTTCATCAGAAAATGGTTTGTGCTTAATAGCAAGCATTTGAAAAACCACGAATTTAGGAAACTCACACATCACATAGCAAGTCTCACAGCCCTGTTATTACTAACAGTAAGTGAAACTTCATGTCACTAGGATCTTAAACAAGCACTTCTCAGACTTCTGTAGACATGAGAGTCATGGGAACCCTTTGCCGTCAGATTCCCATTCAGTAGGAGCTGGAGGAGCCTAGCCCTCTGCATTTTAACGAGCACCCTTGGATATTTTAAGAAATGCCCCTCCAAGATTTTGCCAATGAATTCCAGTGTTGAAGAGATCCAGAAGAAGGGACTTGTCATAAAGCTCAGTTAGCATATAGCAAGAACACTGTTGGGTTTCTTTTTCTGAGATAATATATTTTTTGGAGGAGGTTGAGCATGATGACACTGAGGAGGCAGATACAGAACCCCAGCCTCACCTCGGGCTGTCCCCACCCTTGAGTTTTTGACCACGCTGCAACCTCCCCCTCTGGATCCCACTAGTGACACCTCTGAGGAGCACTTTGAGATGAGCCTAGGGAGTTCTCTCAGAACATTGATGACAGAGGGTGACCGAAGAGCTTTATATTATCTAGGACATAGCTGTTTTACAAAATAGCAGCTCCTGGCACTTGCAAAGTATGCTTAGCATCTGATAAAATGAACTATATAAATGCAAAGTCATATTAATTGAGAGCACCTTATTGTGAACACCCAGTGAAAGTTACCCCAACTGGTATTAACACGAAACATTACATAAAAAGCAGGAATCTCCCCCCTCTTTCCCAAAGAGCCCGCTTAGCTCTTCACTGGCCTCCAGCAGTGCAAGAGGATGGACAGGGCCTCTGGGCACATTCACCAGCTGTTAAGAATCCACACCAGGGCCCTGGCCAGCACTTGCATTTCTTTCCTCCCAGAAGCTCATAAAACACCTTGGCTGACCCTTCTCCATCACCTCCTAAAAAGACAAAAACACTGTCACCAGCTTAGCCATTAGCAGGGACCCGATCAATTCTTTGATTTTCTTTTGAGCTGGTTTCTGTCTGTGTCAGGGAGGGCATTAGCATTCATGTCACGTGTGCATTTCATTCTCTTTCCATCTCTCTCACCGTAAGCAAAGTCCATTCACAAAGTCACCAAGTTTCTAGCATCTTTAAAGTTTGTCCCAGTTCTCTTGCACCCAGGCCTGGAAGATACTCAGGGCCTCTTTTTTTTTTTTTTTTTTTTTCTTTTTAGGGCCACACCTACAGCATATGGAAGTTCCCACACTAGGAGTTGAATCAGAGCCACAGGTGCTGGCCCAGACCACAGCCGTAGCAATGCGGGATCCTAGCAACATCTGCAACCTATGCTGCAACTTGTGGCAATTCTGGATCCTTAACCCACTGAGTGAGGCCAGGGATCGAACCTGCATCCTCATGAGTACTAGTGGGGCTCTGAGCCACAACGGAAGTCCTCACGGGCCTTTTTTTGACAGCAGCTATATTTCTCCGTGCACACAGAGCAGAAGAAAAGAGGGGAAGCCTTCCTGTGGGGAGAAGCTTTTAGAGTGTCATCAAATCTGCTCCTGGTCTTAGATATAAAACCCCAGAACTAGCCATAGCCATCTGCAACGGCCTTGTCCTTTGTCTAAGAGGCAGGCAGTAATTGATTTGACCTGCTTTATGGGGACAATCTCCCAGGCATGACTGAGTGCTAATTGCTACTAATGAGGTGGCATTTGGAACTGGCTTTGGTCTTGAGCTTCCTGTCCTCTTTCCTCCAAGCGGCATTCCTGCCACTGGGTTGCATGTAAACCTTCCAGTGAGCCCTCAACTATGACAAGCTCCACTTTCCCAGTTGTGTGTTAAGAAGGGCACATTCCATTGCCTTTCAAAAGGGTGCTCTGACTGAATGAGCCGTGCGTAAAGATGCACTGAGGCGACACTGCTCTTGAGGAAATGAACTCTAAATGTTACAGGATCGCTGGAAATTACTTTCCTAATGACTTTTACAGATGCCACCCATTTCCCTACATTCATTTCTCTTCCCCAGAGAAAAACCCACAGGCCCCAGCCCATGAAGAATGTTTTCTTATTCACAGTTACTTGGAGGAGGGGGCGCTAAGGTTGACAGTAATGCCTTTATGTCTCAAAATTAGCACGGGATGTCAGTCTTGAAGTCATAATCATTTGTCAAATTAATTGTAGCCCTAGGGAAGCAATAAATGCAGGCCTCCAGATCAGCTGTGGAGTAAAAGAGAACTAATACAGCTACCTAGGGCAGGGTCAGGAAACCTTTTCTACAGAGTACTAGGTAGTAAATATTTCGGTCTTTGTGAGCTGTACAGTCTCTGCCACTATTCAGCTCTGCTGTTGTTGGGGAAAGCAGCCCTAGACAATATGTATGGGAATAGCTGTGTTCCAATAACACTTTATTTATAAGAACAAGTGTCCAGTTGGATTTGGCCCATCAGTCATCATTTGCCAACTGGTGACCCAGAGTAAGCTTTCCAAAAATGCCTCACAGGAGTTCCTGTTGTGGCTCAGTGGTAACAAACCTGACCAGTATCCATGGGGATGCGGGTTCAATCCCTGGCTTTGCTCAGTGGGTTAAGGATTTGGCATTGCTGTGGCTGTCAGCAGCTATAGCTCCGATTCAACCCCTAGCCTGGGAACTTCCAAATGCCACAGGTACAGCCCTAAGAAAGAAAGAAAGAAAGAAAGAAAGAAAGAAAGAAAGAAAGAAAGAAAGAAAGAAGAAAAAAGCATCACATCTGAATGTATACAAAATTATTATAACCACGAAATGACTCCAAAGGCCTGAATTCCCTTATAATTATTCATTTCAATTGGTATTTTCCAGATAGTGTGAGAACCATGCCTAACATTTATAAGCTTCAGTTTCCTCACCTGTGAAATATATAATCTCAACGTTCTGACTGTCTATATTAACCTTCCAAGCTATTTCAGGCCACACTGATGCTTCCCATTCCTTGATTCTAATTTTTTTAATCAACCACAAATAACACTCAGAGAATCTTCTAAGAGCCAAAGCCACTATGTATATGTTAGCACAAGTTCTTGTACCTGATGCACAGGGAAGCCAATCAAACCAAAATGTCAGAGTTTGAAGCAGGGAAAAGTTTATTGTAGGGTCGTTCAAGGAGACTGGTAGCTTCCTGCATCCACCCCCCACCCCCGACCCCCCGACCCCCAACAAAATCGTAAAGCATTTTTAAAAGCTAGGTGAGGGAAGGAGGATCGCAGGGTAATTGATTAGCTTTTGCACAGTTCTCTGATTGGCTGATGATGAGGTCACATGTCTTGGTCACAGGGGCTAACTTTATCAATCCTTGGGGGTTGGTGCTGTGTGTACAGTCATCAAGTAATTAATATCTTCCATTTGGTGGAGGGGAGCAGTTTCCACATTTGTAAAACAACTTGGGAAATGCGCAAAAGATACTGTTATCTAGGTGCTTCAGAGAGAAGGTAAAGTTGAGGAAAAGGGGGAGAGGCAAAAGATAAAAGAAAAAAAAAAGAAAGAGCCTGACCTCCACTGCCCAGGATCTTGAAAAGCACCCCCCAACTCAAAATTAGGAATTCATTCTTGCATATTCTGCCAACACATACTTTGTTGTCTTCCAGTTTCTCTCCTCCATGAATCCCTACAAGATGAATTTTGAATTTCGCATTTGTGCTACTTCTTTTCCCCGCCCTACCTTCTTCTCTAGGTAAGGATTCCACACATTTGTTACATGTTTCCTTATCACTAGAGTGTTAGTTGGATGCATTGTTTTGTATTTTGTGTTTTTGGCAAAACAATTTAAACCGTTCTTCTAAATGTGGATGTGGACACACTATATGAACAGCCTAGTTGGAAACAGAAAAACCAAGGCATGTTGCTGAAACTTGGCCTCTGTCCATTGGTGACAAATAGAAATGTGGAGACACAGTTTTGGGTGAAGGAGAAAAAAAAATAGCTTTATGGCGTTGCCAGGCAAAGGAGGTCACAGCAAGCTGGTGCCCTAAAGACTGTGCCCTCCCTTGGGAGAGAACAGGAAGTGGTTTCATAGTTTGGGAGTAGAAAATAGGGCCACAGATAAGGATCAAGGTAGATGCAAGTTTTCATTCTTCCTAAGTTGGTGTTTAATGGCCCCATGACTGGTTCTGTTGATCCTCTTCTGTTGTTTTCATGTGTTGGGAGTTTTAGTTCTGCAGAAGAACTCAAAGGTATTGTTGTGTGTATCCCTTGAGGAGGGACCAGGACCCTACCCCAAGGCTGTGCTACTGTTTCTTGGCTGCTCCTCCCTGGTCTCTGCATCCCCTCCCTTCCCTGATTATCAACTGTTTGAACCTGCCTTTGGAGCTCAGGGAAGGTCATGGAGGCTGAAGCTTGTTCCCTAAAACCAAGAAATAGGGAATACAGAAAGGCTTGTGTGCCCAGGAGCCCCGCAGTGCCCTGCTCAGTTTCAAGTATAATTGAGAGGCAGGTTGCAATTATTATATGGTAATGTAGAACAAGAAGAAATAACAGCTAGGAACTGAGTGCCTTGGGTAATATTCCTGTTGAGTATAGTGAAAGGAACAGTGTGATGTGATTAAGATTGTGTGCTTTGGGTTACTTTTAATTTCTGGTTGCATTTTGCTCTTTTAGCTGTCTATACGTATATAAAGTCTTGGGATTAGGATGCACTAAGTTTGTCTGGGAACCATAGGCCTCTTGCTATTATTGCCACCACACACACAAAAAAATAGCTTTTATTGCTTTGCCAGGCAAAGGAGGCCACAGCAGGCTAATGCCTTAAAGGCTGTGCCCTCCTTTGGGAGAGAATAGGAGGTGGTTTTATAGTGTGGAAGTTGAAAATAGGGCCATAGATAAAGATCAGGGTAGGAGCAAGCTTTTATTCTTCTTCAAAGCTGGTGTTTAGTGGCCTGGGGACTGGTTCTTGTGGTCCTCCTTTCTGGAATGAAGAATGCTTCATAAAGTAGTTAACATCTGCAGAAGAACTCAAAGATATTGTTCTGTGTATTGCTTGAGGAGGAATGAAGACCCTGCCCCTAGGCTGCGCTACTGTGCCTGGACTGTGCCTCCCTAGTCTCTGAATCCCCTACCTTCCCTGATTAGCAACTTTTTGAGCCTGCCTTTTAGAACACAGGGAAGGTCAGGGAGGCTGAATGAGGCATATTTCCTAAAAACAAGAAATGGGGGACACAGAAAGGCTTTTGTGCCCAGGAGCCTCACAGATTCCTGCTCAGTTTCATTAGCAAACTAATTCAGAAAATAGAAAATACCAATAAGAAAAGTCAACAAAACAAAAGCCTAGCTTTATGAAAGAAATGAGTAATCAATAAGCCTCTGCAAGACAGATATATGGGATAAAGAGAGAATATGCCAATAAACACTGTTATAAACGACATAACCAAATAATGTTATAATGGAGATAATGGAGATTTATAAAATCATAAACTATTCAGTGAATAAGTTTCTACCAATAAATATAAAAATGCAAGTGCAATGGAAGTTTTCTAGAACAATATAAATTACTGTGGCAGACTATTAGTGCTTATCAATATCTGTATTCTTCTTTTCTTACTGGGAACACACCTGACACTATTTCCCAAGTGTCCTTGCAATTACATGTAGACAGTGATTGACTTCTGGTCAATGGACTGGCCCGGACAAGTTTTCTGAACATTTATATATAATTTTTCCAATACTAGTAAGAAGAGAAAACTGTCAAACTCATTTTACAAAGTTAATATGAACTTAATGTTAAAAACAGTACAAGAAGGAATTACAGATATGTGTATATTTTTAAAATTCTAAATAGGAGTTCCCGTCGTGGCTCAGTTGTTAGCGAATCCAACTAGGAACCATGAGGTTACGGGTTCGATCCCTGGCCTTGCTCAGTGGGTTAAGGATCTAGCGTTGCCGTGAGCTGTGGTGTAGGTCGCAGATGCGGCTCGGATCTGGTGTTGCTGTGGCTGTGGTGTAGGCCGGTGGCTACAGCTCCAATTAGACCCCTAGCCTGGGAACCTCCATATGCCGCGGGAGCGGCCCAAAGAAATGGCAAAAAGACAAAAAAAAAAAAAAAACCAAAGTAAAATAAAATAAAATTCTAAAAAAAATACTAGTAAATTAAATCCAACAGTGGTTTGTAAAATTAATACATCAAATTTAGAAGAGTTTGTTTACACTCGGGAATGAGAGAGTGATAAAACAGAAAAATACACGGAAACAACTTATGTGAGAAAAGTCGTTTGACTATCTCAATTGAATCAAAAAGAAAACACTTGATAAAATTCAACATCCATTCAAGATAATCTTAGAAAACTTGAAAGAAATAGGATCATCATTAACATCAAAAATATCTTTTTGGGAGTTCCAGTCATGGCGCAGTGGAAACGAATTCGACTAGGAATCATGAGGTTGCAGATTCCATCCCTGGCCTCGCTCAGTGGCTTGGATCTGGCGTTGCTGTGGCTCTGGCATAGGCCAGCAGCAACAGCTCCAATTGGACCCCTGGCCTGGGAACCTCAGGAACCTCCATACGCCTCGAGTGTGGCCCTAAAAAAAAAAAGGACAAAAGACCAAAAACAAAAACAAAAACAAAAACTTTTTGTTAAAGCTTGTATTACATCACATTTAATGGTAAAAATCTTAAAAATTACCCATGAAAGTTAAGGAGACTAGTTATCCAGTTCTCACTATAACTGAACCTTTTTTTTTTTTTTTTTTTGTCTTTTTAGGGCTGCACCCACAGCATATGTAAGTTCCCAGGCTAGGGATCGAATCAGAGCTGTAGCTGCTGGCCTATTCCACAGCCACAGCAACTAGGGATCTAAGCCGATCCAGTGTCTGCAATCTACACCACACCTCATGGCAATACCGGATCCTTAAACGGCTGAGCAAGGCCAGGGACTGAACCTGAGTCCTCATGGATACCAGTTAGATTTGTTAACTGCTGAGTCATGATGGGAACT
Source organism: Phacochoerus africanus (assembly GCF_016906955.1). Taxonomy (NCBI): domain Eukaryota; kingdom Metazoa; phylum Chordata; class Mammalia; order Artiodactyla; family Suidae; genus Phacochoerus; species Phacochoerus africanus. The sequence continues at coordinate 13,217,485 of NC_062560.1, read as the reverse complement.
CATAGTTTTTTTGTTTGTTTGTTTGTTTGTTTTTCATGGCCGCACTCCAGGCATATGGAAGTTCCAGGGCCAGGGATGGAATCTGAGCCTCAGCTGTGCTGGATCCTTTAACCCACTGCATAGTACCAGGGATTGAACCCACATCTCCACAGTGACCAGAGCCACTACAGTCGGATTCTTAACCCACTGTGCCACAGAAGGAACTTATAAGTGAACATTTAATGGGGGCCCTAGCCAATGAGATAAAACTAGAAAAAGGGAATAAAGAAGATAGGACTAGAAAGGAAAAGAAAACTGATCCTCATTTGTACATGAAATGATCATGAAAAATCCAGAATAATCAAAAAGTCATTATTAGAACTAGTAAGAGATTAGAATTAGCAAGATTGTTGATACAAAATCACCATACCAAAATTAACATATCTCATATATATCAGCAATATCCAGTTAAAGAGCAGATATAAATGTTTCAATCAATAACAGCAAAATACCAGAAGATACCTAGAAATAAATTTAGCAATGCATGTGCAAGTGCTTTTTGGATAAATTTTTTAAATGTCATAGAATGGCATAAAAGAAGACCTGAATAAATGGACAGATCAATATAATAAATACGTCAAGCCTTCCTCAATCAGTTTGAAAAAATGAAACTAGAAAGTCCTTGAAAGAGTGTGTGGTACACAAAAAGGAATCAACTGATATTAGCTGTGTTTCTATATTTGATTACACAGAAAAATTTTTTAAATTTTATTTTATTGCGGTAAGAATGAAAATCTACCTTCTCTCTTAACAGATTTTTAAGTGCACAAAAGTGTACAATACATTATTGTTGATTAGAGGTGCGATGTTGTACAGCAGATCTCTAGAGCTTAGTTTTGTTGCTTAACTAAAACTTTGTGCACATTGATTAGTGACTCCTTATTTCCTCCTGTCAACTACCAATCTACTGATTTGATTCTGTGAATTTGACTATTTTAAATACTTAGCATAAGTGGAATAATGCAGTATTTGTTTTCCTATGCCTGGCTTGTTTTGCTTAGCAAAATGTCCTCAGGGTTTATCTGTGTCAGCACATACTGCAGAATTTCCTTCCTTTTAAAGGCTGCATAGTATTTGATTGTTTGTATATACCACATTTTCTTTATCCAGTCATCTGGTGATGGACATTTAGGTTGTTTCTGCATTTTGGATTATAATTAGTGCTACAATGAACATAGGAATGTTAGTATCTCTTTGAGATCTTGATTTCAGTTCTTTGGGATCAGTACCCAGAAGTAGGATTGCTGAATTACATGGTAGTTCTATTTTGAATCTTTTGAGGAGTTTCCACACTGTTTTCCATAGCAGCTTCCTCATTTTGCGTTCCCACCCAGAGGGTGTTAGAGTTCCAATTTCTCCACATCCTTGCTAATGTCGTGGTCTGTGCATGTGAATCAGAAAGAAGAATTTTCCGGGTTCCAAGCAAGGTGAAGAAAAGACAAGTTTATTGAGGCAGCAAAAGATGCTGTTAACACAGCAGGATGGCTTCTTGATAATCAAGGAGAGCCGACACTGTATAGAAAAAAGAGTCTAAGATGAGAGATGCTACAAGTGCAGCAGGACAACTTCCTGATAATCAGGGAGTGCTGACTCCAAGCGTGCAGTTGTGTCTGTTTTTGTAACTCAGGGAGAGGAGAGGTCTCATGATACACCTGCTAACCTGCTGATTGGTTGGGGAAAGAGGGGTCTTAGGATACACTTGCTGGTTGGTTGGGGGTATATAATGCCCTTATAAGTGCAGGGTGAGGAGTGGGCCACATACCCTGCCCCCTATTGGGCCCCTTCTTAATAGGGGGCAGGGTGGAGTAGGCCGGGTTGCTCAAAGTGGGGGAAGGGGTATTACAATGAGATTGGTGGGGCAATGATAACGGTCTGGTACTTCTTGTCTTGGCCAGAGGCTTTGAGTTCAATTCTCCTTGAAGAGGCCTGGAAGCCCAACAGCTACCACTTGTTATTTTTTGATTCCCTGATAATAACCATTTTAACAGGTGTGAGGTAATGTCTCATTGTGGCTTTGATTTGCATTTCCCTGATGATTAGTGAAGTCAAGCATCTTTTTAATAAGTGTATTGGCCATTTTTATGTCTTCTTTGGAGAAATGTCTATTCAGTTCCTTAGCTCATTTTTTAATTGAGTCACTAAGTGGTTTTGTTTTGGTTTTTTTACTATTGAGTTGTAGAAATTCCTAATATTTTGAGGCTCAACCCCCTTATCAAATATATTCTTTGCAAATATTTTCTCCCATTCTGTAGGTTGCCTTTTTACTTTTTTGATTATTTCCTTCCCTGTGCAGAAGCATTTTAGTTTGATTAGCCCTACTTGTTTGTTTGTATCTTTTTTGCCTATGCTTTTGGTATCCAATCCATGAAATCATTACTAAGACCAGTGTCATGAAGCTTTTCTCCTATGTTTTTTTCTAGTAATCTTATGCTTCAGGTCTTAAGTTTAAATCTTTAATCCATTTTGAGTTGATTCTGGTGTATGGTGTTAAGACAAAGGTCCAGTTTCATTCTTTTGCATGTGGATATCAAATTTCCCCAGCACTATTTGTTGAAGAGAGTTTCCTTTTATTGTGTATTCTTAATATACTTATATCCCATTACTTGATTGATTCTACCAGACTCTGACTTTTTGAGTGTAGATTCTGTGGCTATTTTCACCTTTTATTTACTACAGTATCTTATTCATTGCCTATAAGTGCTGAATAAATATTTATGGAATGAACAAAGACTGAATGTTGGCCAAAATTATAAATGCTTCAGATGCTATTACAATATGCAGTGTCTTTCTCTTACAAAGGTGACACTTTGAATTAAAAGCATTAAATTCAGTTCAAGTTCTGGTTATACCGCAAATATCTCTTTGACTTGATGCAGGTGACCTCTGAGTTACATATTCTCTAACTTTAATGTAAAAAGGTTGAACTAGATGCTATGGAAGGTCTCTTCCAGCTCTGACATCTTCTAAATAATACCAGAATAGATTTAAGCTAATTCATGTTCAAATTCTCAGTCATTCTGTTAGTGCAAGTTTGCATGCCCAACACACAGCAAGGCCAAATAAACTGAAACATTGGAGTTTAGAGCAGGTAAAGGTTTACTGAAAGGCCATGCAAGGAGACAGGTGACTTGTGCCTCCAAAAAAATCCTGAACTCTAGGGACCAAAATTGTAAAGCCTTTTTAAAAGTCAGGTGAGGGAAGGAGGTTGCAGGGTATGTGATTAGCTTGCACACAGTTGTCTGATTGGGTGATGGTGAGGTCACAGGGTGGGATTAACATTATTGGTCCTTAGGCTCCAGGAGGCCTGGGGGCTGAGGGCTCCTGGTCATCAAGTAGTTAACATCTTCCATTTGGTGGTGGGGGATTTCACATTTGTAAAACAACTTAAGAAATGCACATCAGATACTGCTATTTGTACTTCAGAGAGGAACTAAAGCAGAGGATAAAGGGAAAGTTCCTGTTCAAGGAAGGCCCCAGAGAGTTCTGCTGGGTTGCAATTCCTTCTTGTGATTACAAAGATATCTTTTGGGAAGTAAGGGTAGGGATTGAGGTTGATTTTGTGACCAACAATAAAAGCTATTTTAAGACCTGAACATTAACAATATATGGTAGTCATTAAGGTTTTTCCCCAAATAATCTGACTCTCTTTTCTTCTACACGATAGTTTTGTTATTTTTTACTTTTATTTTTTTGTCTTTTTAGGGCTGCCCTATGGCATATGGAAGTTCCCAGACTAGGTGTCACATTGGAGCTGCAGCTGCCAACCTACACCACAGCCATAGCAATGATGGATCTGAGCTGTATCTGTGACCCACAACACAGCTCACAGCAATGCTTGATCCATAACCTACTGAGCAAGGCCAGGGGTCGAACTTGCATCCTCATGGATACTAGTCAATTTCATTTCCACTGAGCCACGATGGGAACTCCATACATGATAGTTTTGAACTTCACTCCCCACTGGAAGTTGGGTGTGGCTACGTGACTAATTTTGGCCAGCAAAATATGAGCATCAATGACATGTGTCACTGTCAGGTGAGAGCTTTAAAAGCAAGTGTGTGCTTCGGCATCTTTCTCTCCCTATACCACAATGATATGCAATGCTCCACATTGACACTTGTCCCAGGTTTAGGGTAAAGTGGAGCAAAATTCCCAATCAATTCTTGAAACATGCAGCAAAAGAAACAAACCTTCATTATTTCATGCCTCTGAATTTGTGGGATGATTTTTGCAAGAGCGAAACCCAGCCCTATCCAGATTAACACTCTGTATTAGTTCCATGTTCTTGTTTGCAAAGGGAAGGTTCTTATTTCGTCACAGAAGGAATTCAGAAATGAGATGGAAATTGAGAAAGAAAAGTGAGGATGTATTTAAGTGAGAAATACACCTCTTAAAGAGAAGTGGGCAGAGATGCCAGCGGCTACCCTGCATTTCTTTGGCACACTGGTAATAAGGGGCATCCAATTTCATAGGCGGAATATTCACTGGGAAGTAGGAGTTTGGGAGTCATATTCCCTAATTTTCATTCCAGTTCCACCTTCCTGAAGGGAGAAGGGATTTTTGTCTTTACTTAGCTTTGATTAGAAGTGTCATGGGGGAGTTCCCGTCGTGGCACAGTGGTTAACGAATCCGACTAGGAACCATGAGGCTGCCGGTTCGGTCCCTGCCCTTGCTCAGTGGGTTAACGATCCGGCGTGGCCGTGAGCTGTGGTGTAGGTTGCAGACGCGGCTTGGATCCCGTGTTGCTGTGGCTCTGGCGTAAGCCAGTGGATACAGCTCCGATTCGACCCCTAGCCTGAGAACCTCCATATGCCACGGGAGCGGCCCAAAAGAAATAGCAAAAAGACAAAAAAAAAAAGAAGAAGAAGTGTCATGGCATCAGTGCATGATGGGTACTTCTTATCTGCCTAGCTAATTATATTATAATTTATTGTAATGTATAATGAGCAACAGGTTACATTCAGAAGCTGGAGATTCATGCCCTTTCCACCTTTCTTGCCACTTAGCCCAAAATGTGTGGTTTCCTGTCAGTCTGGATGGTCCTGCTTTTCTTTGTCTGCCCATGGACCCCACTGTTTACATGAAGTGTGGTTTCCTGCCATCCGGCCCTGTGCCCCCCTTCTCTGCTCATGGCTAGTTATCTGCCTGCTATAACACTCTGATTTAGCAGTTGTTAGTTTACCATCCTAATATACTTGTTATCCTGATTAACTGTGGATATGTTGCAAGTATTTTATCACTATGAATGATTCGAAGTTCCTTTTGGCAGGGGCACTTCTGCAGCATGTGGGAGTTCCCAGGCCAGGGATTGAACCTGCACCAGAGCAGCAACCTGAGCCACTACAATGAAAACACCAGATCCTTAACTCAGTGTGCCACAAGGGAAGTCCTCAAGTTCTGTTAAAATAGGGATATAATCTTTCTAGATCACCATTGTATCTCCAGAGTTTGGAATGAAGTTCCCCTCCGCTATAAATTAGAGAATGAATAGTTATCTCTACAATACAGTTATGCTTCATTTCTTACATTCCAATATGTTTTCTTGAGTAGGGAAAAAAGGAATGGACATAAGGCATTGACCTGTAAATTGGATATAACCCTGAGTTTGCTCACTGATCCTAACAGGTGGAAAAAAAGATTGAAGACCGCTGAAAAACCATTCAGACAGTATGCCACCCAGTCATTACATTGGATTCAGCCCTTTGAATGCCAATATCATATCTCAGACAGAATAAGTCCTTTAGAAACACAAGAATTAAGTGTGCCCATTGTTTTAATTATCTTTGGGTGTCCTATTTACATTCATACAAATGACTGATTGTTTCATGCTAAATAGATAACAGTGGAAATTGTTACCTCATACAGAGTCTCTTTGGGGAATGTGAAGCGAAAAGATAAATATTTGAGAGCCTGCTATGAATAGGTACTTTCAAATATGCTATCTTTTATAAACATTTTAATTGATGTAAAATATGCATACAAAACAGTTTTTAACTCATGAGAATACAGCCCAGTGAATTTTCACAAGCTGAACACAGCAGTTTAATCAGCACCCGGATCAAGAGACAGAACCTGACCAGCACCCTTGAGGCCCCCCTCTGCCTGTGCCCATTTCCAATCCCTTACCCCAAAGGTAACCACTATCTTGTTCTAATAGAATAGATTGCTTTCGCTTATTTTGAAGTTTCTATAAATGGAACCAGAAAATATGTACTTTTCTGTGTCTAGCTTTTTTCTTTCAGCGTTACTCTAGTAATATCCATCCATATTATTGCAGCTAATTGTAGTTTGTTCATTTTCACTGCACACAGTATTCCATGTTGTGAAAATACCACTATGTATTTGTCTATTCTAAATAAGCAAGCTAATGGGTATTGGGGTAGTTTACAGTTTGGGGCTATTATGATTGGTGCTGCTATAAACATTCCAGTGCTTGTGTTTTGAGCTCATATGAATGTGTCTTTTAAGAATATATCTAGGGATGCTGTTACTGGCTCAGAAGGAATGCATGTGTTCATTTTTAGAAAAGACTGATAATTTTTCAAAGTGATCATGTGATAGATGGCCAAAATGGCCACACTTTCCATCCCTCCTCTATCCATATCTTTTTATGGTGTGACTGCAGTTCTAATCAAGAGGTGGAGTTTCTGGCAGTTCCCTTCATGGCTCAATGGTTAACAAACCTAACTAGGATCCATAAGGATGTGGGTTCGATCCCTGGCCTCGCTTAGTGGGTTAAGGATCCGGCGTTGCTATGAGCTGTGGTGTAGGTCACATCACAGACCCGGCTTGGATCCTGCGTTGCTTTGACTGTGGCCTAGGCTGGCAGCTGTAGCTCTGATTCAACCCCTAGCCTGAGAACTTCCATATGCTGTGAGTGCAGCCCTAAAAAACCAAAAAAAAAAAAAAAAGGTGGAGTCTCTTTCCCTCACCTTCGAATATGGACTAAGAACCCTCATCAGCCCCCATGTAGATAAGTTCAAATTATCATGCTGAGTGATGAGAAGCATGTAGCCCGATCAGCTCTCTCATATCAACCAACAGCTGGCCAGCCATCCGACATGTGAGTGAGGTCATCCTAGACCAGCCTGGCAGGTGCATGAGTGAGCCCAGCCAGTATCAACCAAGTCTGGTCCAGATCAAAAGAACCACTCAACCTTAGGCTTGTGAATAACAATAGTGATTGTTTGTCTAAGCCACTAAGGTACACATGCATAGACAATGGCTGTATATGTGATAATTTTGGCAACAGTGCCTTCAGGTAAATAGTGCTAACTTCATTTTATTCATGAAGGTACTCAGGTTCAGAAAGGCTAGGTAACTTGCCCTGGAACAGTCAGCTAGCAAGAGGTGGAGCCAAGAATCACATCCCACCTAATCCCAAAGCCTCTCTTCTTCTATATCATGCTGTTTATAAGGCAAAAGCTACCTACATAAATAAAAAATGTGGAGCTCTTATCTTCAACGTGATCTCAAAACTGCTTGAATACAAGTTCAGTTGTATTGCTTGGTAGACAGTTTTGGGAAATATCGTCATTTGAGCCCTATTTGAGTCACTCCTTCTAGCCCAGAAGATGGCGATCCAGTGGTCCCTTTGGTATCACACAGTGGAACTTAAGTTATAGATATTTATCTGTGCCTCTCACTGCAATAGAATTTTTTGCACGTAGATTGACCTGATTTTATTATATTTGATATTTACATATCTCTTGGCCTTTAAAATTAATCTTTTACCACATTTCTGGCTATAAAGGACTTTCTCTGAGGTGATGCCAGTATTGTGTACCTGGTAAAAGAGGATGCGAAAAGAGTCAACCTCAGGCACCCCCACTGACTGTCAGGCCTTGCACAGGAGGAGGTCAAGAACATGCCCTTCTCCAAGTCAAGTGATTTGTGGGTATAAAATTTAGACAGATTTGAATGTTTGTTCCAAACAATTGACAGAGCATTGTCAGGGGCACAGAGAAAGCAGTGGGCTCATCCTCCCATTCTCAGATATTTCTGTGTTAGTAGTGTCCTCCTTCCCAATAGATTCTAGAAACATATGCACCTGAGCTACAGGTACTCCCACATCAAATTCTACCAGAGATCACCTAGCTTCTTTGAGGTTCAGTTGGCTCATCATTTGCTGAGTAGTAAGGATCAGGAGAGATAGATAGATGGGGAGCAGGTGGAGAAAGAGAGAGACAGAGAGAGGGAGAGAGACAGAGATCACCTAACAAGTGTCTGATAGCAGAGCAGACACATGAACAATATCTATTAATTTTTAATTATTTATTTATTTATTTATTTTGCGTTTTAGGGCCACACCTGAAGTATACGGAAGGTCTCATGCTAGGGGTCAAATCAGAGGTGCAGCTGCCAGTCTATACCACAGCCACAAAACATGGAATCTGAACCGCGACTGTGACCTACACCACAGCTCATGGCAAGCCAGATCCTTAACCCACTGAGCGAGGCCAAGGATTGAACCCACATCCTCATGGATACTAGTCAGACTGGTTTCTGCTGCACCACAAGGAGAGCTCCTATATCTGTTAATATTGTTACATCATTGTCATTGTTGATCTTTCCCACCCTGGCGATCAATATCCCACAGCATTTTTTTCTCTCACAACCTTAACAAAGTTAGTCTGGAAGAAACTAATGTGACTGGCTGCCCATCTCAATGAGCCAGCATATATAAGACACATGAGCCTTGTTGGTAGAGTTAGTGGGAGGCAGTTGTATAGAAAGGAAGAGTTCCAAAGAAAGAGGGCATTCTGCTAAGTAACATTAGTCAGACAGGGAAAGACAAATACCGTAAGATATCACATATTTGGAATCTAAAAAGCCGAACTCATAGAAACAGAGAATGGCATTACAACCAGAGGAGGCTGGTACCTAACCCAAGTTCAGCTGCTCACCACTTGAAAGGCCAACACTCAAAGCACAAGTGTTGGTGAAAAGGAACAGTTTGCTTTATTCAGGAGGCCAGCAACCTGGGATGATGGTGGACTAATGTCCAAAGACCATCGCTAAGTTGCTAGTTAGGAGACAAAGTCTTAAAGGCAGTATGAGGGAAGGGGCTTCTGGGGTTTGATCAGCTTGTGTTCAATTCTTAGACTGGATGGCATCAAGGTGAAGGTTTGAGCATCACCAATCTTCTGATTTTAACCAGTGTAGGAGGGATCTACATGCTTGTGGTCAGCACTTTTCATCTGGTGGGGGATCTTCTTCCTGTAAAAACAACTTCAGAATATGTGTCCGGCCTTTATCATTATCTTTAGGCAACCAGGATTTCAGTGACTGCTATGTGGCTGGCTTATAGTCTAAATTGTTATCAGTTTCCCAACCCAACGAGTATTCTTTGTTTGTACATCTTCACATTTCCTAATCATTAACTCTTGAGCCAGCCTTTTGAGAATCAGGGGAGGTTTGGGAGACTAAAGCAAAAGACTTTTATGTCAAAGCACAGGGATTCAGGGAGCTCCTGTTGTGGCTCAGCAGGTTAAGAGCCTGACACAGTGTCTGTGAGGATGTGAGTTCAATCCCTGGCCTCACTCAGTGGGTTAAGGATCTGGCATTGCTGCAAGCTACAGCATAGGTCGCAGATGCAGCTCAGATCTGGGGTAGCTGTGGCTGTGGTGTAGGCCAGCAGCTACAGCTCTGATTAGACCTCTGGCCTCGAAACTTCCAGATGCTGCAGGTACAGGCATAAAAGGAAAAAAAGGACAGGGACTCACAGGCTTGTATGCAGTTTCGATCACCCCATTTCTTTGATACCTCTCAGTCTTTAGGGCAACAGGGATTGGATGAGAAAGGGAATAATATTTTGGATAGGGAGATGAATCATAAACTCAGCAGAGGAACTTGGTTTTAGGGGGACTCAGTTTCAGAGCAGTAGGCAGCCAGGGGAGGCGGAAATGGACAGATGTTGGTCAAAGGGCACAAGCTCTCAGTTATGAGATGAATAAGTTCTGGGGATCTAATGCACAATTAATAATGCTCTGTTATATACTAGAAATGTATAAGAGAATAGATCTTAAATGTTCCCACCACAAAACACATCCAGTGATGTGATGGAGGTATTAGCTAATGCTATGGTGGTCATCATTTTGCAGTATATGGGTGTATCAAATCAACACATTGGGAGTTCCTGTCATGGCTCAGTGGTTAGCAAACCTGACTAGTATCCATGAGGACGTGGGTTCAATCCCTGGCCTTGCTTAGTGAGTTAAGGATCCCTCATTGCCCTGAGCTGTAGTGTAGGTTGCAGACAAGGCTCGGATTCTGCATTGCTGTGGCTGGGGTGTAGGCCAGTGGCTACAGCTCTGATTTGATTCCTAGCCTGGGAACCTCCATATGCCACAGGTGAGGCCCTAAAAAAAATTGTACACCTTAAACTAACACTATGTTATATGTCAATGATATCTCAATAAAGCTGGGGGAAAATTTTAATGAAAGAGATAAAGGAAAATTTCCTTAGAAAGGAAGAGACATATTAGAAAGGCCTTTCAAGGGTAGAATTGACCAGACTTAGCCAATGAGGTGAAAGCGAAAAGTCACATGTGACTCAGAAGCTTTAAGTGTGGATGACTGAGTGAACAGTAGAGCCACCAACAGGAGCTAGAAAGGCAAGCAGGTTCACCTTGTTTGGGGAGAGTAAATGAGATTATTGTGACCTAACTGGGGCCTAGGGCCTCCCTGGTGGAGATGCTCTTATAGGCAGTTGAGGATTCAGAATTTGTATAAGGAAAGAGTTGTACACTAGAGAGAAGGGTTGGGTATGATCCAGAAATGAAGCTTGGATGATCTTACATTGTGGAAATTAAGAATTCTGAGTCATCTAAGGATGTGGGAAAAGGGGAAGTGAAATTTTAATAGGCCTGTAGCAATTTATAGCTCTAAAATAAAAATGACATATATATATATATATATGTGAGTTGTCTAGGAAAAACACATTGGTGATCAGCAATGAGAAAAATTAGTCTGGGAATCTGTCCAGGAGCATAGGGCCTTCTTGCTTCTTGCTTCACTCTCTAAACCTCCTTCCTCATTTTGGGGTAGCTTCCAGTTCCTACCTAGTTTCTCTCTCCAGTCCTGGCTTCAAAGTCTGGCTCAGGTTTCCAAATTTTCCCCTTCATAGAGTTGCAAAAAGAAGCTCAATTTCTCCTTTTTTTTTTTTTTGTCATCTAAGTATTCCTACTGCAGGCACAGAAATAGATAAAAAGTAATGGTGAGTAAGTTGTAGATTTAACATGGACTCTTTAAAATGCTAATATTCATTATCTCTCATTATCATGCAAATATCAGGCAATAGAGTGATGGGACCAGCATATACTGGCTCATGACATCCAATTGTTAAATAGTCAGAAATTTTGCAAGCCACAGGTTAAAGACAGCTATTATTAAAGATTAAATGATATAAACTTACAATGAAATAAATTATCAAAAGCCAAGAAAGCATTCAAACTCATCATTTCTTAATTGTTTTACTATGACCTATGTGCTTAGAGTTATTTGTGTTTATTATATCTATAGGGTGGAAATATTATATAATGGTGTGCTTCTGTGCATTGCTTCCCAATTCTTTATACAGTGATATCATATTGGTAGCTTGAAATATGCCATCATGGGACAGTTTATTACAAATCAGAGCTTTTTCATTTTCCCTTGGAGACCCAGTTGTTAAACATCTACCAGTACACCAGTGTTGTTAGGCATGTGTAATGTCATGAGAAAAGCAAAATATCTTGGGTTGAGGCACAAGGTTGGAGTTCAAGTTCCATCCCTGCTGAAAGAACAACCAGCCTTGAACAAGTCACTAAATGTCTCTTCAGTCACTATGAAAGAGTGTATGGATACCATTCTCCCAGAATAATGTATGTTGAAAAGTCTACTTACATAGCACCATGGGAATCGATCTTCATCTCTAGATTCAGGAATTAGTCTACCCAACTGTGTGCCTAACTGCCAACAGTTAACCAGGCTGTGCCTAATGTAGTCCAAGTCCATTTGGCTTGTAATTGCCATGTGATTTGGTGGGATATTTGAGCTTTCTAGGGTCAGTACTTAACCTTCTCCTTGGCAGTATGTGAGAAAAGTCAAGAATGTTATCATACCCTAATTGCAGGGGAAAATAATGGCCTAGATCAGGTCGGCAATGTTAAGGTATAACCAATACTCTCTTTTTCAGCAGAGAGCACCTTTAAAAACTGTCATTAAAACACTACAATATCAAAGCACTTTAAAATACAATTTCATTCTTTCTAACAAGGGAGAAATTTGGTGGATTTGTGTACACGTGTGTTTTTCAGGTACTAGGATGAAATACGTAAGATAGATTCATTTTGATAACACTTGTTAGTAGAGTTATGATCTAAAAGAAACCTCTAGGATGGGATTTTTATTAAAAAAACAAATATGTATTAAAGGAGTGCAGAAAATGATTTGCATCCTACATGGTGACACTTTGTCAAACCATCTGTAAAATTTATTTTGATGGGTTTCAGAGCCCATGTTTTCAGCCTGAAAAGTACATTCAAGTGATTTGTGTTAGCTTGTGTGGTTGAATGGTTGGCCTAGTTAATTCTACTACCTGTCTCAGTCATCAGTTCTTATTAGCTCTCATTTGATGAAGAAAACAATTTCTGAAATTCTATCTTCATTTCCAAATACCAAAGGATGTTTTATCTTTATTTAGATATCAGCATATCTATTTCTTGAAGACTGTTAGAAATTCACATACTCCATTGTTTGTTCACATAATCTATTACCATTTGTGTAACAAAACTACTTCTTATTAAAGACAAAACAAACATGCGCATTGAATGTGTCCTACAACTTCAAAGCATTCAAGTAACATTTCAGAATGCAGACCTTGGGCTTGGCATATTGTTAATTTCAGATTCCTAATACTTTTTATGTGACTCTTGTGAATATCTAGTTTCATACTACAGGATAGAAATTTTAAGTGGGTAAATGAAACAAGTGATATGATTGAGTCCATTTTAATGCCATGAAAAATTGAAAACCAAAGGTCAATGTATTGCATGCTATGTTAAAAATTAATTCCAGGTTACAAATATGCCAGGATCCCAAGATAAGCTATAACCACCGAAAGCAAAGTAAGGGATCCTAAGCACAAGTATATCTATGTAAGTTTCAGGGAGAGTTTCAAAGTACACAGAAGCAGAAATGAATGCAAAGATTGAAAATTCGTTGCGTGAGATAGAATATAGATAAACACAGCTATGGAAAGCATCATGATACTTAGACAATGGATAATACTTAGATACTTAGATTAAAACTGGAAACCTAGGAGTTCCCTTTGTGGCTCAGCAGGTTAAGAACCTGACTAGTATCCGTGAGGATGTGGGTTCAATCCCTTGCCTCGCTCAGTGGGTTAAGGATCCAGGGTTGCCACAAGCTGCAGTGTAGGTCACAGATGCGGCTTGGAACCTGCATTGCTGTGGCTGTGGCACAGGCCAGCGGCTGCGGCTCTGATTAGACCCCTAGCCTGGGAACCTCCATATGCTTCAGGTGCTGCCCTAAAAAGCAAAACAAAACAAAAAAACGGAAACATAACATTAATTTTAGCATGCATCTCAACCAGATAATCTAGGCTACTGGTCACCTACTTGGATTCTTATTTGAGAGATCAATATGCATATAAGTACATGACTTTAGGAGTGACTATATGGGAAATCTTTAAAATAGCCTCTCTTTCGGTCTCTCCATGTGGCATCTAATTCATTCATATTTTCACAAAACCCAAGTGACTTGTATATGTGAAGCATAGGAGACATCCAAGGAAAAAGAACAAGGTCTCTCCCATGAGGAGTTGCAGTTACTCTGGGAAAAAAGATACTCAAACTGCTAATTATTATGTAAAGTAAAACTAGAGATAGACTAAAAGTCCTACAAGAGTACCTACCTTTAAATGCTAGTTGAAGAGTTGAGTGCAATTTTTTTTTACCAACATTAGAAAGATTTTTCTAAAAAAATCTCTAAACCAAAGTTTGAAATTCAGATTGCCTTTTCGAACTGTTTTTGAGACTTTCAAAACTGAAAATGTGATGAATCACAGGGGTGCAAGGAAGTAAGGAGAAAGGCATCTGGGTAAACAGATGGGACCTGAGGAGGGGAAGACTAGACTGTGGGGGTCTTTGGAGCCAACCCTTCTCCCTACCGTGCCCTCATTTCCCTCTTCAAGCAGCAGATCAACTGTTTTTGGGCTTTGTTCCAACAAAAGCAAAGTTAGTAAGTTTTTGACAGAGCCGTGCATGCACACCAACAGAGGTCAGCATCATCCAAGTCTATTTAAAGCTTCCAGTTTGCTGGGTGTCAGGATTAAATCAATCATCAAAGGCACATTTACTTCATATAGTGACTGTCAGTTCACAGTTGTCTTCCTGAGAGTTCTTAGAAAGTTATTCCACCTTCTAGATGATTCTTTTTTGTTGTTGTTGTTTTGTTTTACCCTAAAAAGACATAATGTATCATTACCATTTCAGAAAAAGATACACCCCTCAGTTGACTCAAAACAATAATTTCCAGAGATCCCGTTGTGGCCCAGCAGAAATGAATCTAGTATCCATGAGGATGCAGGTTCAATCCCTGGCCTCGCTGAGTGGGTTAAGGATCCCACGTTGCCATAAGCTGTAATGTAGGTTGCAGACGCAGTTCAGATCCCGAGTTGCTGTGGCTGTGGCGTAGGGCTTAGGCCAGCAGCTGCAGCTCCAATTCGACTTCCTAGCCTGGGAACTTCCATGTGCCGCAAGTGTGGCCCTAAAAAGCAAACAAACAAACAAACAAAAACCCAACCAACCAACCAAAAAACAAGAGTTTCCTAATCAGAGCAAATCATATGGAACACATTGGAATGGTGTGACCTATTGCCATGAACCCAAATGACTTTGCTTTGGGTTCATATGATCAGTAACAGAAGTTATTTTTAGATCTTCAAGCTGTTGGAAGCATGAGATAGCTTCATGTGCTTCAAAGTTCTCTCATAAAATAGCCTTTCTTTTGACCTCTAAGTGGTTTTCTGTGCTATAATAATTTTAAGGCCAGTTTGTGTGCAAAAGAACCATAATCTCCTGAAAGATTGAAAAATTAGTGGATAAAATTAGGCAGAAAGGAAAATGCACCTTATAAACAATAACTCCCTAACACCTCTTCTTTGCCACTCCCACACACTCTCAAAAAAGTCTTCTCATTTTGCAGTCAGGTTTTCTGGTACAATTTAAAGTCAATAAATGAGGCAAGTTGCTGTTATGGTGCAATAAGATCAACAGTGTCTCTACAGCAGCGGGGACACGGGTTCAATCCCCAGCCCAGCAGCACTGGGTTAAGGATCCAGCATTGCTGCAGCTGCTGCATAGGTCGCAGCTGCAGCTTGTATTTGATTCCGGGCCTGGGAATCCACATGCTGTGGGGTAGCCATAAAAGAAAAAAATATAGTAATAAAGTCAATAATTGAGGGATGAGTGTGTTTACTGAGGAATTACTATGCTTCAGAAACTGTGCTACGAACTCAGGAAGAACTTGTAGAAAAGATTGGTGTGGGCCCTGCCCTCTGATGTTTACAATTAAGCTGGAAAGACAGTTGAAATCATTTTTGATTTTCAAGAGATATGGCTCTACCTGCCTGGAGTTGCTGGGGAGAACCCTTTCAGAATGTATACATTTTTTGTTTTTTTTCTTTTTTAGGGTTGCACCCGTGGCATATGGAAGTTCCCAGGCTAGGGGTGGAATTGGAGATGTAACTGCCAGCCTACACCACAGCCACAGCAACACAAGATCCGAGATGTGTCTGTGACCTACCCACAGCTCATGGCAACACCCACTCAGCGAGGCCAGGGATCGACCTGGATACTAGTCAGGTTCATTACAGCTGAGCCACGACAGGAACTCCCACAATGTATGCATTTATCAAGTCATCACATTGTATACTTTAAATAACTTACAATTTTATATGTCTATTATACTTTGATGGATAGATAGATAAATGGCTTCTGGTTTCTGTTTTGGAAGTTGTTGCCATCAGAGGAGTCAGATGTATTTCTCCAATTCAGGGATCATTGGGCCTCCTCGCTCATAAATAAAAGGAGACCTAGGTTAGGCCTTCAAGGGAACTCGCAGCCCCACAAATATCCCATCAGAAGTCATTCCATCATTCTCCTAGACACCCAAATTCAGACAGGTAGTTAAGTAGGACATGCCAGGGTATAACCATAGGAGTAGAGAATTTGGAGCCAGAAGTTCTGATTAAATTCTGCCTTCATCATTTACCAGCTAAGAACTTTGGTCAAGTCCCTATACCTTTCTGAGCCCTGGCTTTCTAAGCTACAAAATGGGGACAATAATTTCCACCATACAGATTTGTCCTGAAGTTCAAGCAAAATGCATATGAAAGAATTTTATGAACAAACTATGACTTTAGAAGCCCTTGCCCATTATCCTTATCAGTCACTCATTCATTCACTCACTCATTCATTTATACCAGCAGTCATTCCTTGAGAACCTAAAACTCATTCACTCACTCATTCATTTATACCAGCAGTAATTCCTTGAGAACCTAAAACTCTAACTACAACTAATAATAAATAATTTTTGTCCTTTTGGATCAACTACTCGCCTGTCCCCCAAGAGTGCATGACTAGCCAAGGGCCCTGCTCCAGAATCCAAAGCCAAGAACTTCCCTTTGTTCATTGCCATTTCTTCACCAAGGCAAATATATGTCAGACCTCTGCCTTCAAGGAACCTCAGTATTATAAAAAGATCATTCCCCAAAGCTGAATTTAAAAAACTCAAAATATAGGAAGATTCAAGTCATTTTTTTCTACACATTTTTCCTTCCAGTGTATTACTCATACATGCCCAACAGAAGCTAAATTTATCTATTTCTCCCAGCTAAGCCATCTGTTGCATGTAAACATCAATGATGCATGCATTTAGTTAATTATGGCTCTCAAAAAAAAAAAAAAATCTGACAACCAAGGGACATTCAGTGTTAGGTGTTGGTGCTAACATTACAGTGATAAATGACAAGATCTTTGTGTCAGAATGGATCTGGAATGGGTTTACCAATGAAAACGGAAAATTTGGAAATAGGAAAACATAGGTCTCATGAAAGGAGGCATGCACATCACAGAAGGGCAAGGAGTGAAAATTTTTACAAGTGTCACTCATGTAATAGGAGAAAATAATTCTAAAGTCATTCAAAGGAAAATGTGGGGGGCAAGTCCAAATTCACATACATTCTCTTGCCTTCCTGTGTCCCTTAGGCCAACGACATATCCATAATGAACTGTGTGTGTGTGTGGGGGGGTGTTAATCTCCATTGAGGGAGTGACTCTATTAAGTATGTTTTTATGGTACTCATTCTGTCAACAAACATTCATTTAATGTAAATTATTTATTGGCCTAAATTACACTTCCAGTAGAAATAAACGGCAAATTAGAGTAATGGTGAAATCAGTGTCGTCTCTAAAGTGTATCACCAACTTGTCTATTAATTTTGGTGAATTTTCTTTTTTTTCCTCTTCCTTATAATACCGAATGAGAATTCTTCTCTATGCTGCATTACAAAGCAACCTAAGGTGGAGAATATCAAATCAGGCTGCATAGACTATGACCCACCCTTGAGCATGTAATGATAAAATGAATACACAACATTGATTTATCCTAATTCTTAGAATAGACACAATGGCCACTGGAATCAAATGAGAGGTAGTAAATATTAAGTCACATTATACCCTGTTAAATGCTAGAGCCCAGTCAAAATCATGTCCTCAGTATCTTAATATTGAAAGCAATGAACTGTGCTCTTTATTCCTACCAAAGCTTAGTCTGAGGAATCTGGATAATTCTAATTTATTCTCAGCCATTGACGTTGCTATACACCACATAAAGATTGCAGACTTGCACACATTAATGAGGTTATTTGTTCTTGGGTATCCTGACAAAAACAAACCTACAGAATCAATATACAGAAAATTTAAAAGTATGCATACTTTCTCTTCTGCCTTACAAGCAACGTTCCCACTCCTTCAAGAAAAATCTTGTCTCCTTAAGGAATTCACTCTCAGATTCCAATCTCTGCTCTTGACTGAAGGCACATTTGTCATTCTATATCAGCAATAACCCCTGAAGTAAAGACCTTCAGAGCATCTTCAGCTCTTCTAGGACCCAGGAAAGTTTTTAAATGTTTCTAAAGTATATCTTTGCTATGAATATTTACAAATCCATGTATGTATTTTTTTTTACTTTAGATTTATTCTAAATGGTCAGAAGAAATTCTAAATGCATGCTTAAAATTCTCTATAAAATTCATTGTAATTTTTTTCAAGCAAAATACCCCATCAATACCCTGTATTTCTATTCATCTAGGACACTAAGAATTGTAAAAGTTACCATTGGTTCAATAACATCTTTTTTGGAGAAAAATAGGAGTATCACATGAATTATAGATAATTATTTCAAAACCATCAATGTATTAGGGGGTTGGGAGTTCCCTTGTGGCTGGCTCAGAGGGTTAAGAACCCAACTAGTATCCATGAGGATGCAGATTCGATCCCCAGCCTTGCTCAGTGGGTTAAGGATCTGGCATTGCCGTGAGCTGTGGTGTAGGTCACAGATGTGGCTCGGATCTGGCGTTGCTGTAGCCGTGGTGTAGGCTGGCAGCTGCAGCTCTGATTCGACCCCTAGTCTGGGAACTTCCATATGCTACACGTGAGACCCTAAAAATTAAATATATATATATACAGGAGTTGCCGACGTGGCTCAGTGGTTAATGAATTCGACTAGGAACCATGAGGTTGTGGGTTCGATCCCTGGCCTTGCTCAGTGGGTTAAGGATCCGGTGGTGTAGGTTGCCAATGCGGCTCGGATCCCGCATTGCTGTGGCTGTGGTGTCAGCTGGTGGTTATGGCTCCAATTCGACCCCTGGCCTGGGAACCTCCATATGCTGAGGGAGCTGTCCAAGAAATGGCAAAAAGACAAAAATAAATAAATAAATAAATTAAAAAACCCAAAATATATGTGTTAATGTATATTTTATAATTATATACATACATATATATTTATGTTTCCTTATTTGTGTATATATATATTTTCCCCTTATACATTTACATGTTTGTTAGTAGTTTTCATGATAATCTGTTCAATCTACATTTGAGAATTGAGAATAGGCAGAGTAGTCTCTGTAAGCTTAATCAAGAAGCATATGCAATTTATTTGGCTGACTATACGATACGTGTGTTTCATTTATCTTTAAGGTTTAGAGTAATAATACACACACACCTGAACTTCCTGTTAGTGAACCAAAGCAGGCTTGATTTTACATTAAGCCTCCTATGGCTACACTCTAATGGACAGTCTAGGGTTAGGTGACTTGGTGAGGAAGTGGACTGGAGTAAAGAGGATGAGGGGATATGGGGGATTACTGTCGAATAGAATGGTGGCTGATACCATATCTACAGGCCCATTAAATAGCTTAGAAACTTCATTTTTTAAAAACTATTTACCAACATCCCTAAAGAAAAGAATAAGTAATTGCATTTTGAAGAAATGATCATAATCTTTGGCTGGGGTAAATTAAGCAAAGAGCTAAGTTGTCTCTTACTTGCTGTATTTATTTCCTATTGATGCTATAACAAATGACCACAAACTTGATGGCTTAAGACAACACAAATTTATTATAATTCACAGTTCTGGAGATCAAAAATCTGAAATGGGCCCATTGGGCTGGAAAAAAAAAAGTGTCAATAGAGCTTCCTTTCTTCTGGAGCCTCTGGGAGACAATCTGTTTTCCTTGCCCTTTTCAGTGTCTGGAGGTTACTTGTATTCCTTGGATCATGGTGGCTCCTCACATCACCCCAGTCTCTCCTTCTATTGCCACATCTCTTTCTCCTTATCTGCTTCATTCACCACATCTCCATCCCTACCTGACTCTTCTGTCTCCCTCCTTCCCTTATAAGAGCCCTTTTGATAACATTGGGCTCACCCACATAATCCATGATAAACTCCCCATCTCAAGGTACTTAATCACATTGGCAAACTCCCTTTTGCCCTGTCAGGTAAAGTATTGGGAGGTTGTAGAAATTAGGATATGGACATCTTTAGGGGTGATCATTCTGTCTCCCGTAGTTGCTTTCTGTGTTTCTTCTCCATTCCTCTTAAAATGGAAGCTCTCAAGTGATGTTCTATAGTCCATCAGCAAAGAGCAAGATTCTCTGAACTCCAGTGGATCTTCTGTTACATCACTCTTTGTAGTGTGACAAAGTCAAGACCTCAGACTGTGGAAAAGCAGATAGGCACCACCTAGAACTTGTTAGAAATACAAATTCTTGGGCAAAAATCAGGAACTCTGGGGATGTGGTCCTCCAGGCGATTCATGCTTAAGTTAGGGAACCACTGATCTAGACTTAGATTTCTGATGTGTATTATTTGCATTAGGCTTCATTATTTTAAATCAGTGTTAGTCACATCTTTTTTTTTTCTAGTGTGCTTTACCAGTTATAGCAAAGATGCAAGTACTGGAGAGAGTGAGTAGGCCTTGAGCTCTTTTGCTAGGTTAATGCAATCAAAAGACAACAAAATATTATGGGAAAGCCATTTCATATTGCATTGTTTTCTTTTTTTTTCTTTGAAATATATTATTGTATTCAATTTTTTTCCAATTATATTGAGAAATCATTGAAATACAGCACTGTATAAGTTTAAGGAATATAGCATGATGGTTTGATTCACATATATTGTGAAAAGTTTACCACAATAGGTTCAGCTAACATCCATTTTATCATATAGATGCAATAAAAAGAAAAAATAAAAGGAAAAAAATTATCCTTGTTGTGAGAATTCTTAGGATATTCCCTTTTCTCTCCCTCTCTCTCTCTCTCTCTCTCTCTGTTTTTTTTTTTTTTTTTTTTGGCTTCTCCCTAGCATATGGAAGTTCCTGGGCCAGGGAGCAAATCTGAGCCACAGCTACAACTTAGACCACAGCTGCAACAATGCCAGATCCTTGACCCACTGCACTGAGGCCAGGGATCAAACCTGCACCCTTGTAGACACAATGCCGTATCCTTAACCCCTCTGTGCCACAGTGGAAACACAAGGATTTATTCTCTTAACAATGTTCCTATATATCATACAGCAGTGCTAACTATAGTCATGTTGTTCATCACATCCCTAGTACTTTACTTACGTTATAACTGTAAGTTTGTCCTTTTTGTTTTCATTTGGTTTTCATTTTTTAAATTTTTTTATTAATGACTTTTATTTTTTCCATTATAGTCGGTTTACAGTGTTCTGTCGATTTTCTACTGTACAGCAAAGTGACCCAGTCATACAAACACACACACACACACACACACATATATGTACATTCTTTTTCTCACATTATCCTCCATCATGTTCCATCACAAGTGACTAGACATAGTTCCCTGTGCTATACTGCAGGATCTCATTACTTATCCCTTCCAAATGCAATTGTTTGCATCTATTAACCCCAGATTCCCAGTCTATCTTATTTTCATTTTTTAAAAAGTTTTATTGAAGTATAGCTGATTTACAATGTTGTGATAATTTTAGAAGTTTGTACATTTTGAGTGCCTCCCCCCAATCCTCCCCTCCTCCCAATTTCCTTTTAACATCTTTTTCCATAAAGATTTTCCTTGGGGAGCCCCAAGCATTCACATGGCCTGCTAGGTATGAGATGAAATTAAACAGTGCCTATTAAATGTCAGGAGTTTCGTAAAATGTTTCTTATTTAGTATCTCATCATATTCCTCAGCTCAATTTTATAAAAATAGATCAGGTGAATTTTTGCCTTAAATAGGAAGAAACTGAAACTTAATCGAGACAGGTTTCACATCGGTTTGTTTAGTCACATTATACTCAGCCAAACATAGCATGAATATTTTCTGAACGAAACAAAAGAGGAAAGAAGGGAGAAAAGGAGGCCCCTAAGGTCACAGAAGGACTAAGTGGTAGAGACAGGATTCAAAGCCATATCCATTTGATTTCAAACACAACTTCATTCCATTATGCAACATTGCCTCCAGTGTGTGTGCACCTGTGTGTGTGTGTGTGTGTGTGTGTACACTCATATATAACTATATGTATATCATGCCCTATACTGTTAACAGATGATTACTGTAAGTAAGTTAATAATCGTGGATTGTAACTGGTTATTATCAGTTTTTCTTTTGATTATGACAATATACCCGTATTCATTGAGTTACCAGGGAATCTTTTCAAACGCATAGACAAATATGAACCCAATCCAATATAAAAATCAATTATGGATTGGTAGTTATAAATACACCTTTATATTTTCTGAGGGTTTTTTTTGTTTTTGTTTTTGTTTTGTTTTGTTTGCTTTTTAGGTCCATGCCTTACAGCATATGCAAGTTCCCAGGCCAGGGGTCAAATCAGAGCTGCAGCTGCTGGCCTATGGCACAGCCACAGCAATACAGATCAGGGCTGTGCCTGCAACCTACACCACAGCTCATGGCAATGCTGGATCTCCAACCCACTGAGTGAAGCCAGGGATTGAACCAGCATCCTCATGGATACTAGTCAGGTTCGTTACCACTGAGCCACAATGGGCACTCCTGTTTTCTGTTTTATTTTGTATGTGACACATACATAGGCTGGATATGTTTTAAAGGAGGAATATCTATAGTGAATTTTCCTTTTCCCATAAAAATCTTGCAAGTCATTTATTCATTAGTCATACTCTCATTTACTTTTGTCACAACATATGTTTCCTAATAAAGTTACTTAAAATATTGTGTTGACACTTTCGGAAAAGCTGATCCTACTGTAAGATTTTGTTTGTTTGTTTGTTTGGGGAGTTTTTTGGCTGCACCTATGGCATATGGAATTCCTGGGCCAGGGATTGAATCCAAGCCACAGCTTCATCCTATGCCACAGCTGCAGCAATGCCGGATCCTTAACCCACTACACCACAGCAGGAACTCCCAATCTAAGATTTATATCATAGGTGAATTCCATGGCATTTTCCATGGAATGTGGAACATGGTGGGAACAGTTATTTATCAGTTATGATTTAATACATTGGACTTTCATTTCTCCAGTGCATTCATGCATTCATGCCTTCATGCCTCCAGGGATTTATAACCTGGAGTCCATGGACTAGGTGATCCCTGGACAAAATTCAAGGTATCCATGAACATGATACGACCAGTTTCTCTGCATTTTATTTTAAGCATTTAAAAACATTGATTCTGAGAAGTAGGACATAAGTTTCACAGGACTACTAAAGTTCATGATACAAGAAAAAAAAACCTGATTTAACAAGACTCTATTTTATGATGATGTGAGATCGGTGTTGCGTGCACATTTAAGTGTATTTAATGCTTTAATTCAATTTCATAAATGACAATATCAACAGAGAGTTAAAGAACATTACCCTTATTCAAAGCATTGTTCTAGGCAACCAAGACACTTATTCTTTTTTTTTTTTCACATCAAGCTTCTTTTACTTTATTCTTCTATTTATACATTCTTCTGCTCCCAGATTTGGAGGCATATCATGATATAAGCTCAGCAGACCTGCTCAGAGCCTTTACCAGATTCTATTAGTTTCCCTTACCCCATTCCTGACCCTTATCCACCCCCACTCAGTCAAGTCCCCTGTCCAGTTGTTGCTCTTTTGGGTAAGAGAGCATAGACAGAGGTGGAAAACTGAGCTGACTGTCCCCACCCCCGGCTGCCCCAACCACAAGAGAGCTGTCCTGGATAGAAAGGATGGAAATTCCACTGAGGGATGGGAGCTTCTTCCCAAGGCACAGGGGCCACCCTCTCAACATGGCCACTGGTTTGTTCAGATTTGGGTAGTGTGCTGGCCCTGAGCAGGAGGCTGCAGTGCCTCCACCTGACTTAGGAGGAAAGGAATGTGAGGGCGCTGCTGGGGGTCCACAGTCGTCGTCATGGTCAGCAGCTGCCGCAAAGCTGAAGAATTCCTGGTGCTCTGCAGGATGCTGAGCTGGTTCTGCACAGCAAAGGCCACACTGTCATCCTTCTGGAATACCATGTCATGAGGGCCTTCCTCAAACATCGTGGCATATGACACACAGCCTAGGGACCAGACATCAGTCCGCTCATTGATGACACGGTGGCTCTGCATGGAAAAGAGCTCTGGGGCCCAATAGGAGATGGCGCACCACTGGGCCGCCCAGTCCTGTAGGGCCAGAGCCTGGTGGGAGCCCTCCACATGGATGCGTGCTTGATTCATGGAGCCCAAGTCCATTAAAACCCTCATCTCCAAGTAAGATGTTAGTGGGTTTCAGGTCCCCCTCCCCCAGATGCAGTGCTTATTGTCAATGATGACAGCTCCCCAAGAGCAGACACACAGTGTGTGGCACATAGTGTTTCGGTCATCCTCTTCAAGGACTGGCTGAGGCTGCCAAAGGGTCCGTCCAAGTTAAGTTGTCCTTTTCAGGCAAGGTGCTGGAGGTCCAGCGGATCACGCTGTCTTAAGCTGGAGGGAAGCGTCAGGGACCAGAACCAGTTTTATTCTTTTTTTTTTATTATTGTTTATTTTATTTTTTTTTCTTTTTTTTTCCCACTGTACAGCAAGGCGATCAAGTTATCCTTACATGTATACATTACAATTACATTTTTTTCCCCACCCTTTGTTCTGTTGCAACATGAGTATCTAGACAAAGTTCTCAATGCTATTCAGCAGGATCTCCTTGTAAATCTATTCTAAGTTGTGTCTGATAAGCCCAAGCTCCCGATCCCTCCCTCCCCATCCCCCTCCCATCAGGCAGCCACAAGTCTCTTCTCCAAGTCCATGATTTTCTTTTCTGAGGAGATGGTCATTTGTGCTGGATATTAGATTCCAGTTATAAGTGATATCATATGGTATTTGTCTTTCTTTTGTTCTCTTACTCATTCCATCTGTCAGTCACATATCATATATTTATTATAATACTTGAATAAATGTACTCATTCAAGTATTTACTGAATAACTATATTGAATATCAACTCCACTGCTAAGCACTATGGAAAATATACAGTAATTACTAGGGAACTCTTAATTTTTCAATGAACTTAATATCCACAGATCCAGACACATAATCAAATACAATCCCAATGCCAAGATAATTAGTTCAGGCCACAAAAGTTTCTTTAGAAACTCAGAGAATTAAAAGTCCACTGTGGGACTTCCCATTGTGGCTCAGCAGAAACAAATCTGACTAGTATCCATGAGGATGTATGTTCGGTCCCTGGCCTTGCTCAGTGGGTTAAGGATCCGGCATTTCTGTGAGCTGTGGTGTAAGTTGCAGACGTGGCTCAGATCTGGCATTGCTGTGGCTGTGGCATAGGTCAGCAGCTACACCTCTGATTTGACCCCTACTCTGGGAACCTCCATATGCTGCAGGTACGGCACACAAAAAAAGTCCACTGTGATTTGGGAAGCCTGGGGAGAGGCTTGATTGTTACAAGTATTACTTTTCTTGTTCACATCTATGATCAGAAACAGAATTGCAGTCAAGATGAATAAGATAATCTGAAAGATAAAAAAGGGATAAAAGAGAGCATTTTTAAAATTTGGCTTCCCATATAAAGAAGTTTCACTGGTGGAGGGATGGAGTGGGAGGCTGGAGTTAGCAGATTAAGCTATTATATATAGAATGGATAAACAAAGTCCTAAAGTATAGCACAGGGAACTATATTCAATATTCTATGATTAGCCATAATGGAAAAGAATATTTTTAAAAAGACCATATATATATATATATATATATATATATATATATATATATATATATATATATAACTGAATCACTTTGCTGTACCGAAGAAATTAACGCAACATTTTAAATCAACTATACTTTAATAACAATAAAAAATTTTACAAATTAAAAAAGCTGATTATGATTTCCTTACAGATACCAGGGCCATGATTCTGAAATTCACTGGCAAAGGAACTTCAAGCCTACTGTGAAATTTCAATTTATAAAGCACATTTATAAATTAACAGTTTCATGAATGCTTTATTTTTTAATTTAATTTATTTATTTATTTATTTTTGTCTTTTTGCCATTTCTCGGGCCACTCCCGTGGCATATGGAGGTTCCCAGGCTAGGAGTCGAATCGGAGCTGTAGCTGCTGGCCTACGCCACAGCCACAGCAATGCCAAATCTGAGCCACGTCTGCAACTTACACCACAGCTCACAGCAATGCTGGATCCTTGACCCACTGAGCAAAGCCAGGGATCGAACTCGAAACATCATGGTTCCTAGTCGAATTCATTAACCACTGAGCCACAATGGGAACTCCCATGAATGCTTTAAATAAGATGTAAAGAACTATGTAAAAATGATTAATTACTAAAGAAATATAAAGTGTTATAACAATAATGATTATAAAGACAAGAATATTACCATTCAAGTGCCCAGACTCAAAAGGATCATGTACAACCTGAGTCTATGGGAAGGGGAAGAAGCCAGAAGCAGGCAGGGCACAGGTAATGGGAATAAAGTAGTGGTCCGTGGCCACTGTGGAGACACCTGTACATCTTAATGATCAGCGTTCTAGGACTTGTGGAAAATATAGGTTTAGAACAGTGGTCAGATTATGTGTATGCAGAAGTCCAGGTGCTAGAAGGTAGGCAAAGCAACCAAGACCAAGGATCCTTTTAGAAGAGGACCCCAAGTCACGGGTCTGGTTTGATTCGATAGCCCAGGGAGCAGGGTGCGGACCCTAGTGCAGGAAAATCAAATAAACTAGGTATGCTCGTACTTATTCATTATGAACCAGCATTAATGAGAACCGCTAAGGACAAGCATTACCTTGGGCAGCATTAGGAAGGCCATTGCTGCCTAGCACCAATAAAAACCTAGGATAATCACACAGGATCTAGCCTTCACGCCAGGCAACTCAAATCTTGGATTTGTGTTCTCCGTGTAGCCCATCTGACCAGTCAACCTCCCCACCTTTGCTATATTTTGAACTACAAATTGCCCTGGCCCACGCTCCCCACCCACCCCCCCCTCCCCGCTCCACCCCCAGGAGACATGAGGTAACTCCCCTTCGTATTTCCATGGCATCATGAGTTCAGTTCCAACACAGTATACACCACAATGACTTGACATAATCTATGTACTTTGCTGTGAGCAGGAACTCTGATTTTCCTTGGAATCCCTAGCATGGAGCATAGGATCTGGCATAGCACATATGCTCAAGAAACAGTTATTGAATTGTTCTGGGTTAGTGCTCTTCCTTAAACGAGCCCTAAGATACTGCAGCAACTCTGAGCAGGCAACTTTACAGCTGCTTCATCTTCCCTAAATGTACTCCTTCAACAGGTGAAGCCTCTCTGCCCTGTACAGTATATCTGAAACCCCTTCTGTTTCCACTTAATTCCCTTGATTTCATGTTCTACAGAGGCAAACACAGCGATGCCTCTGCCAACATGTTAGGTATGAATTTACTCATTGAATTAAGCCTCTGCTGTCAATACTAACTCCAAACCGCAGCAGAAGCACCCATCTGACTATGAAATATGATCTTGGAAACTTGTTCATCATAAATACTAATGATTCGCCACCTTTCCACATTGGATAATATTTCCTTACAAGTTATAGCACAGCAAAACTCTAGAGATAGATGCACAGTGGAGGATCTGCAGTATTTTCAGATTCTGCCTGTGGTTTGTGCTCTCTCTCCCCTTCTCTGCTTCTCTCCTTCCCTCCCCCCTCCACCTCTTTCTCTTTGTCACTGTCTTTCTCTTGCATGTGTATGTCTCTTCCCCCACCCCTTTCTCCCCCTCTCTTCCCCTCTCTCTGTGTGTGTTTCTCGCTCCACAACTCCCTCTCCTCAGTGCCTCATTAACTGGATAATTGTATGAATATAGCTTTAAGGGTATATTATATCCTTCATCTCTACCTAGATAATAGAGCAAAAACCAGGGAAATTGCTCTCGATGGTACAAAACTCATTTATCACCAATAAACAGCAGCTGCTGGTGCTTGATAACAATGCTGTCCCTCAACACACTGAAATATTCATGCAAGGCTGTGCTAATATCAGAGCATGTTACGTGAAAAATGCTTGATAAACAGAAGTGGGGATATAGGTTGAAAGGGAAGGTAAATGAGCAAAGATGGAATCTCTTTAAACTAGAGAAATAAAAGTAGGTAGCTCACCTCTGAGACACTAATGTTGGGGCTCTCATTGGATTAGACAGTTATTAAGCATCTGTAGCCGCACAAAGAAAAATCAGGCTAAAAGATAAATTTAGATGGTCTAAATGGTCCAATTCCCCTCCAGCTTTATTTCCTACATTTGAAATCCCTTTTGTATTCAACAGGGAAGTACATGCATAATAATCCAATAAAATCATGAACATTGAATTCATGTTCATATAATATCTATTCTATATTATGAATTCATGTTTATGGTCTACCCCAACAGGGTGTCCTTTTGAGTTTTTTTTTCCAAAACAAGCTACAATCTCTTTTTTTGTTGTTTTTATTTTTGTGGCCAGCAACTGGCACCCATGGCCCCCACCATACCAAGGCTGTCATCTGAAATAGGATGTCCGTGTAGAGTACTGATTAGTCCTTAGGCAGTGGACATGTTACTCTGGCCATGAAAACCCCTCCTCCAACCAAATATTCTTTTGTCTCCCCAGCATATTTTCTTCCAGTAACATCACAGCTCCTCCCCCCCTTTTTTTTTCTCTTTTTTTGGCCACCCCACAGCATATCCATGTCCATTCCTGGGCTATGAATCAAATGTGAGCCACAGTCAAGACCTAAGATGCAGCTGCGGCAGTGCCAGATCCTTAACCCACTGTGCCCAGTCAGGGATCGAACCTGCATCCCAGTGTTCCCAAGATGCTGCCAATCCGTTTGCACCACAGTGGGAACTCCAACCCTTCTTCTTTTAGAAACTGCTTCCTTTACTTCAAATGTAGCTCTTGTAGGGCACATGTGTTTATATCATCCTCTTCCCAAAGTTAGAGTTAATTGGTAACAAAGTGGCCGCTAGACCCAAATCAGGACAAGTTCCTCCTCATGCCTTTTCCAGTTGGTATTGAGTACGAAATTCCCAATTTAGTAGTGAAAACAACAGAATATGATACTTAAGAGCACTTGGCAGCCATGTTCCCTGACTCATGGAGGAGACAGGTATTGGGGGAAAGATGAAGCCAACAGGCAGAGATGAAAGATGAAAAATAATTTCAGTGGTGTTTGTAGTGGACACTCTCAGCATTCCACCCATATTCCTATGAGACTCCCCCCCCCCCTTTTTTTAGTCTTTTTGCCTTTTCTAGGGCTGCTCCCATGGCATATGGAAGTTCCCAGGCTAGGGGTCTAATTGGAGCTGTAGCCACCGGCCTACGCCAGAGCCACAGCAACAAGGGATCCGAGCCACGTCTGCGACCTACACCACAGCTCAGGGCAACACCAGATCCTTAACCCACTGAGCAAGGCCAGGGAGTGAACCTGCAACCTCATGGTTCCTAATCAGGTTCGTTAACCACTGTGCCACGACGGGAACTCCCCTCTGAGCCTTCCTTTAACCATTTCCTGTGTGTGTGTGTGTGTGTGTGTGTGTGTGTGTGTGTGTCTGTGTGTCTGTGTGTGTGTCTGTGTGTGTTGGCTTCTAATGGTCTACACCTGTGACTCTATTAGGCCAACAGCTTTTGGATGACTGGAGATTCTCTGTGCATTGACATTTAATAGTCCACACCTGTGACTCTTCTAAGACGCCATCCTTTTGGCCAGTAGAGCTGCTTTGCCCTGGCATGTAAAACAAGAAGTGCCTGGGTCTACAATTCCCCAGCATGGGCATTGAGCACTTAGTCAATGGTTGACTGGTGTAGACTATGAAAACCAAGCTCCCTTGCTGCCAGTTGGAACAACTCTGAGTTATAAATTTATGCCTTGGAGCTCTTCTGCAGGATAAGGCTGAAGCTGGAACTTGGCTTAGAAGAACTTACTTGTTTGGTTTCTCCTTCACCATCCTGCTTCTCACACTCCCTTCCTGGTTTCTCCAAAGAGCACAGAAAGCAGAAATGAAGACAGCATTCAGGTGAGTCATTGGTCCCGATTATTCCTGAGACCGCTTGGTATACTTCTGAAGTTTGGTTATTAAGATGCCCAGTGCTCTTTCAATCCTGTTTTCTCTTCATAAACTGGTTCAAATAGGGGTTCTGTCATTTGCAGTCAGAAGAGACCTGATTAACTTGACAGCCCAGACACCCAGTCCAATGGAACACAGTGTGAGCCAAATGATTATTTTATAGGATATGTTAATATGAACAGTTTATGTGCTTGGCTAAACAAATGGTTTGACGGGTCGTTATTTTTCAGAGTTGATTAGTCAACGCCATAAAAATGAGTAAATCAATTTATATATTGTCAAAAATCCAGAAATAGCTAAAATAAAACCACCAGATCAATAAAGAATATCTAGTAAGTGTTTATTGTGCATATAAGAACTGTTCACGAACTAGAAGCCTCCCAAAATAAAAACTGGTATGAAGTTCAGAGGCCTTATAAAGTGAAAATGAGCAAGCTATTTAACTTTACAATGATTGGTCATTACAATGAGGGTTTCCAGATGGCAGGGGATTGGTTAAAAGCTATTATTTCATAGCATATTTAGGAGTATGACCTAAGTTTCTTTTATGATTGTCAGAGGTATTTACAAGAGATAACTTAAGAGATTTCACTTATGTTCATAAAATAAGCTAGATTCAGTTTTGCTTACATGGCTTAAATGGTTTTGTGTGTTCAGAGAATTCTCACATCCAGTCTCCATTTTATATTTAATTTTACTGGTATCGAGATATAGTTACATTTACTATTTAACATCCTTTGAAATAGCATAGTAGAGAAAAGTTGGCTCTGTGGATCCATGTAGTTTTACAAAACTGGTCTAGCAGAATACTGAGTAGGATATTAATAACATTCCCAATCTTATTATGATTATAGACAACATGTGATTTGCAATGAATTTTAAAGGCCCAGGAGAAGTTTACTGATGCTAATTATAAGAAACATTTTGACAGCCACCATCTGGAGCAATGCTTAAGTGAATATAGCTGCTAGAAATGAGTTTAATATGATAACCAGTTTATTGGGCAGGTTACAGAAATATCTCTCCACTAACTACTCATCAGGGATTTAGATCATTTGCTCAAACTTTTCTAACATTTCCCTCCCAGTTTGAAAGAATAAAGCACAACCAACAAAAAGCTGTACTCCAATGAGTTATAGATTTGGGACTAATTGGTGCCTGATTAAAGCTATTCAACCATGACTGTGTTATAAAGTAGAAGCAAAAATGGGGCCCTGGCAGGAAAGCCCGTAATTACTATGACAAAGAAACTGCAATCTCAGTGCTAAATTAAAAATGGAAGTGTTTGACATTTCCTTGAGAAAGGAGGTTCCATAAGACTGTCTTTTATGCATTAAATAATCTGTGAAATAATTATTAAATATTAAATTTAATATTGGGGAAAAATGGCTTGTGCATCATTGCCATGTAATTGTTAACCATTAATTATAACCATTAATTAACAGCATAGATGCATTGCCAGTTCATAAACTCAAGATATACGTTAGTGAATTTCATATACGCAGATTCTTTTTTCTACACAATTTATAGCAGAGGTGGAGTCGGGGTGTAGGGTGTGTGTTCATCTTCCCCGTGTGTTTTATTCAGAAATAACTCTCCTAGTAAATCAGATTTAAGGTATTAAGGCAATGCCTTCTATATGTTTCATTTGCAAATGAAGTCCCTTCATGTAAAGACATCTTCACGCTTCATATGGTTTTTGCAAATATTTCACAATGAAGGAAAGCCTGTTCAGTGCCACTTATGCATTTCAACCATTTGGATTGTGCTTTTGTTTATGATTTAGGCTGCTATTAACTTGTTCATTTGTGTATTCATTCCTTCAATCAATATTTGGTTGCCCACAGTTTGTAGGCACTGGGTATACCATCATAGCTAAGACATGACCCACTCCCTGTCTCCACAGACCAGCACTGGAGACAGACAACATGTAACATTCACTGGTATGATGTGATAAAGGCCAAAACAGACATATGTAACAGCTCTTAGAACACCTTGGTTGGATGGAAAGGGAAAGGGATGGTAGATGACTCATTAGGCTTCTAAGAAAGGAAAACGTAGACACTTGCCATTTGAACTGGGTCCTAGTGACCTTTACAAGCAAAGCCATAAAAGTATGGAAGCATAGTAGGGAAAGACTGAGAAACTCTGATAAGTTTATCCAGGATTGACAAATGTACAGAACCCCAATATCTGGCTAGTCAGCATAGGGAGAGCAGAATAGGACCAGCATGTTTGAGAGCTAAAGGAAATTTGATTTTTTGTGGTCCCCCATGTTGTGCTCCAGTCCGGTGACCAGGAAATTTCTCCTGCCACACTGAAGGACCTAGAGTGCATATTCAGGGAAACAGAGATTAAACTCAGTATTCCTGTTGATTGGCAGTGTGGTTTGCCTGCCTTTGTGGTACTTGGGCATTTGGGCTACACTTTGCATATATGAGACTTTTGAGCTTAGCAGTAGACACCATCAGCTAGTAAGGATAGGGCTCCTAATGTAAAGGCATAAAAGCAGTCTTGGTCTGGATTAACTAAGTGCTGGGCAGAGAAGACCTCAGTGGGTAAAAAAAAATTGCAGTATCTGTAATTGGATGGGATGGGAAAAAGCAGGCTCGATCACACCTCGGCATTACCAAAAGAATGAACATTTTCTGGCAAAATTGAAAAAGCAAAACAAGAACAGTAACCTTTAAAATTTAGAAACTACTACCTACTCTTATTCTAAATTCTCTGTATCTAATAAATAAGTACTGGGGATGTGATATACAGCAGAATTAATTAACACTGTTGTATGTATTTATGAAAGTTACTAAGAGAGTAAATCTAAACAGTTCTCATTACAAGGGAAAACTTATTTTTTCTACTTTTATATCTCTATGAGATGAAGGATGTTCACTAAATTTATTGTGGTCATTTCATGATGCATGTAAGTCAAATTGTTATGCTGTACAATTATAAACCTGGAAGAAAAAAAATTCTCTATATCTTTAGAATTCAACTAAGAGGAATTAGGGACCTCCTACATGCAGACACTGGCGGAACACTTCCAGTTTTAACCTTGGTTCTCAAGAGAGCATGCTAGAATCTACTGGAAACCATAGGATAAAACAGGTACATCCTCCTAAAATGTCAATTTTCCTTGATGAAAAATATCTAAAATATTAATGAATATAATATGGATTCATATTAGAATTCACTTGACATTTTATGCTGAAACAAAAGACTTCAAAGAAGCCTTGATTTTTCCATGGGTACCTTTGCATTCTTTTCTGCCATTAGGGGAACATTAGTGAAGAAATTTGAGAGGCCTTTATTTAATCGTAACAAATGCATTAGCCTTCCTATTTTACACTTGAAGAGGTTAAGACTCACAGAAGTTATGCATTTCCCCAAAATGGTACAGCTCCCTTAATTAGAAGATTTCCACTGATGTTTAAATATCAGCTTGAATAGAAATGAATGTAAGACAAGCAGATAAGGACCAACCTTAACTTCTCAGTGTCTAGCATTATATATTAACACTAACATTTCCAACTATCATCTTTTTCGACTGTTTCTGTCTAAACAATAAAAAATAAAAGCATTTAACTAAGTATTCCCTCTGTACTACAAACTGAAAACTTTCAAAGTTCCTCATTTCAAACCAGTTCCATGTTTAACATTTATCCTAAGCTTTGAGTTGCCTTTGGAAAAGCTGCATGTACCTACTGCCATCAGGGATGCTAATTCTTCATCCATTAATTTTACTTACTCAGGGAGATTAAGCAATGAGCCCAAGCATGCACAACTGGCACATGTCCATCCAGTTTAAGAAAGGCCTCAGGAGTAATTGACACAAGACAAATCCTCCAAGGAGCTATGGGCCACAGATGGAGCCTAAGATGTAAGAACTCTTCTAAAGGAACTCACTATCTCAAGATCTGGGACTTTTTCCTCTTTTTAACCTAGACCTATGGCAACACCATTGATATGAGACATTGTTATTTTTCACAAACCCATCTATAGCAGTTGACCCTTGGGCTTGCTCAGGAATGTATTCAAGATACTGTCTTTTGGCATTCTGCATTTCCAACCACCCACAGTAAAAGGCTGGAAGTCCAAAAACTACATTTACCAAAATCCCTTGACACTAGTATTCTAGGTGTGATAGAGGTTCTGCCAACTGTATATCCTCATAGGAGACGGGGGGAGGGGGGGGGAACAGGAAGGAGATAGAAGCCATTCTTTTCTATGTTCTTTGAGCATAAAGTTATGGCTCAGCAGGTTTGATGTTGGCTGGATTTCATGGTCATTATAGTAGTTTCCTAGTCTCTGCATCACAATCATGTTGGCATAAAATCTTGAAGTCATCATAGAAAAGGCCTCCTGATTTTGATCCCTTTATCCCTTCTAATAGTTCTCTAAGAACCCAATTCCTTGTATCAAATTTCTGTCTGTTTGAAATTCCTAAAGAGGTTTCTTCTGGGGAACATGATGACAGTCATATCAGTAGTGCCACTGTGAGTTATTATTAGCAAAAATGAGACTTAAAATACCAAACACAGGGATCTGAAATTATGGAGATAGATATGTGTTCCCTCCTTATTTTCTGTTGTTTTGGTTTTGTTTGTTTGTTTAGCTAAAAATGATGCAGGGCTCTTGTAGGATGGTTGTAAAATGGCTCTTTCCAGTGTTGGATAGTTCCCACTGTCGCAATGTATGAATCTGTTTTCTAAAGGTGAGTACTTAAACTAACAGTGATTCTTTCCAGTTGTCATTCAAATTCTCAACTCTGGCTGTACATTAAAATCACTCAGGGTCCTCAAAAATAATATACAGGGCTCCACTTCCAGAGATTCTTATATAATTGGGTTTGGTGGAATGCAGACATCAGTATTTTATAAAATTAAATAATATAAAATAAAATTTCAAAATTCCAATAATTCTAAAAGGCAACCAGAGCTGATAACAACTGGACTAGACCAAACCATAGCACTATATCTGAGCATAATTCATAGAATGCTTTCTCGGTACACAGATAAAGCCCAATACAAAGGCATGTGAAATGCTCTCATACCAACCTACTCGTAAAAGTTCAGGATTCTCTTCTGGCATAGTGGGTTAAGGATCTGGCATTGTCACTACAGCAGCTCAGTTCACTGCTGTGGTGTGGGTTCAATCCTTGGCCCAAGAACTTACATATGCCACGGTCACAGCACCTCCCCCCCCCAAAAAAGTTCAAATAAGGGTGATAGCAATGAGACCTGGACTTATCGAGGGATGATTTGGGGGGGGGGGGACTTAGGCTAAAATTTGAACAGTGAGTGGCATTTGCACAGGTAAAAGAGAAGGCAGGGGGAATCTGGGTAGTGGAAACAGCCAGGATAAAGTGACAAAGCAGATATGAGCATGTTACAATTGATAGGAGATGTGGGCAGTTGAAAAGCCACCCGGCAAGAAGGAGTGTGAAGGCTGCAAAGTGAGGGAAGGGGACAGATTTCAGACAGCCTCAGAAGCCAGGCAAAGGAGCCTAAACTGGAAGGTCAATGAAAGGGATGTCCTTGGTCTTCTGTCCTGACAGATGGTGCCATCTTTGGGAAACTAAGATTCCTGAGCTGAAAAGTATTTAAGCTTGAGAATGAAAGCTTAGTTATAAAGTGAGTCTCCGATCTTGGAATGGAAAAAGATAAGACAGTAACATGGGGTTTAAGTGGCATCACAGTTGTATGTCAACGGTCTGGTCTGAGGTTAATGATTCTCACAAAATCCTCAGGGAACGTAAGAGTATATTGGGGAAGCTGCGTCTTGCCTCATCATATGACCTGACATGAACTTAGTGACACCAGTCATGAACATTCTCAGTGCTCCTCCACCGAGATCCCTTCAGATCTCTTTTACACTTTTAGCACTTGCCCACTCTGGTTTCTCTGGGCTTTGGTTTCCAATACCTGCACCTGTAGGACTCTTTAGAGGACACTCTACAAACAACTGGAGCTGAATTGTGTACTGCAGAGACCCAGGAGTGTCCGGGGTTGATGTCCCCCCCACCCTACCCCCCATATGCTCAATTGTTCCGGCAGCCCTGAACCAATGACTGGTAGATGCCAGAGTATGGAAACCTTACTCCTTTCCTCCATGTTGAGACAAAATCTTGGAGCCTCTCTTATACCTTAGACCTCCAGTGTAGGATTGGACATAAGCTAACTTTGAAGGAACTTGGCCCAAGGTTGGGAGCTTTCATGGCACTCTCTCTTCCCTGTCCTTCTTCTCCAACTCCCTTACCAGTCTCCCTTAGGAGCACTTGCTAAACATATTGTGACTATAGGATTCTTTGCCTCAGGGTATCTTCTAGAGAACCCAGCATAGGATGGCACACTTCCATTTGCAGAGTGCTCTTACACGTGCCATGTAGACTCTGTTCATGGTGGGCTTTAATTGGCCTCTCTTCCAACATCAGATTTAAAAAAAATTTTTTATGACAACACCCGCAGCATATGGAAGTTCCCAGGCCAAG
Organism: Phacochoerus africanus; assembly: GCF_016906955.1. NCBI lineage: Eukaryota > Metazoa > Chordata > Mammalia > Artiodactyla > Suidae > Phacochoerus > Phacochoerus africanus. The sequence continues at coordinate 13,180,839 of NC_062560.1, read as the reverse complement.
GACTGAACCTGAGCCACAGCGGTGACCTACACTGCAGCTGCAGCAGTGCTAGATTCTTTAACCCACTGTGCCAGGCTAGAGATTGAACCCACACCTCCATGGTGACCTGAGCTGCCTCAATTGGATTGTTAACCCACTGCGGCACAGCAGGAACTCCTACATCAGATTTTTGTTGTTGTTCTTTTTTAGAGCCACACCTGCAGCATATGGAGGTACCCAGGCTAGGGGTTAAATCGAAGCTACAGCTGCCAACCTATGCCACAGCCACAACAGTGCAGGATCCAAGCTGCGTCCATAGTCTATACCTCAGCTCACAGCAATGCTGGATCCCTAACCCACTGGAAAGCCAGGGATCAAACCCACATCCTCATGGATACGAGTAGGATTCATTTCTGCTGAGCCACAATGGGAATTCCCGCCGCATCACATTTTTAATGGATAATTTTTTTTTCTTTTGCAAAAAGTAACAGGATAAAGCTAAGAATTTGACTTGGGATTTTGCCCAAGTCAAAATAGTTACTCTCCATTTTTACCAATTCTGAAGTTACGAATCAGCACATCAAATTAAAGCCCTAAATCTGATGTTATTGGATGCAGAAAGGATTATTTTTAAATGAATCACAGCTTAGCAAGGCCTCTCTTCCATTCATATCACTCCCAGCGTTCATGCTAATGATTTGTCTTATACTTCAAAACCAGACATATTTCTGTAAAAGCTCAGAATCTTTATCCCAGTTCCCTATTGATAGAATGATATATTTTTTTTCAGATTTAAGTGATCCATCACCCAGTTTTATATGCCATTCTAAGTCAATCTCTCCTGTGATCTTTAATCTACCCCCAAAACTTTATGTAAATACTTTTTGTTATGCTGTAAAAAATTCTGTCCTTATTTTCTTTCCCAGCCACATGCAAATGCACACATGCATGCGTACACACACACCCCCCCACACACACCCACACCCAAACACACACACGTACACTCCACATTCTACTCTGGAAAGAATTGTCTTTGTGAATGTTGCTATATTTCACATCACAGTACCTAGCTTAGTGCCTGGCATGTAATAGGCATGTAAAAGAAAACATCTTTTTCGAACTTGCATCATTATTAACACTGTTTTTCTTCCTGCATCCCTTTGCCTTTATAAACCCAGTGATTAGGGCAAGGAAAATACTCCCTTATTTAGGAGGAGGCTGAAATGTATTGGGAATTCCTCTCAGAAAGAAGGAGTTCCCTCCTCCTGCCTTGGAGGGATATAGGGAAGAAGAAGAAGAGGAAAGAAAGTGTGAGCACATGGGCCTTGGCTTTCTTACTCTGGCTTGAATCCTGCAGTGGAGACGTATGTTGCATGGTCTGGGAGAGAAGCTGGAAGCTGCGTGGTTGGGGGCAGGGTGCTGGGGGGGGGTGTGCTCCTAATTGGGAATTACTGACATGACAGGTAAGGAGGGAGAATGTTTTGTAGAGTGGTCCTGATGTGACTGTTTTGTGTATTGCCCCACTTCCCATCTGTGGAATGGATCTGAAAGTTCCCACATGTTCCACAGAAGGAGCAAAGTGAGGCTTGAGCATCTTCTTGAGACCTTTCCATGAAGGGTCTCCATGGAGGGGAAAGTAGCCTAGTATCTGAGGGATATAGGAAAGGTCACTCAGGGAATGGATGAACAGAACTATGAGTCAGAGAGCTCCCATTGTGGCTCAGCAGGTTAAGAACCCAGCTAGTATCCATGAGGATGTGGGTTCAATCCCTGACCTTGCTCAGTGGGTTAAGGATCCAGCATTGCCATGAGCTGCAGTGTAGGTCACAGACATGGCTCAGATCTGGTGTTGCCGTGGCTGTGGTATAGGCCTTAGCTGCAGCTCTAATTTGACTCCTAGATTGGGAACTTCCATATGCCACAGGTGTGGCTCTAAAAAGGGGGGAAAAAAGAGTGACTCAAAACTTGAAGAGTCCACAAAGCCAGAGAGAATCTAGGTGGGACCCAGTACACAAGGAGAGATGCTTGACTGTAATGAGAAGACAGACCAGAAGATGTATAAACCATGAACTTTAGCTGCGCATGCCAAAGGCAGCCACATCAGGGCCATAGCAAGCACAATCCAGAGTATGCAGTCACATCCATGCAGAAACCAGGCCAGCCCTACAAAGTAAATGGCCCAGGCCCCCTACCTCCCATTCCAAACACTAGAAGGGCTACAAGCTTCTCCATCCAACCACAATTGGGGGAAAAGTGTGAACAAGAAAAGAGCCTTAATGCGGAGGTGAAATTTGAATTGATTGCATATTCTATAACATGGATTGAATCGTATAAAAGAGATTCTATAAACCAGCAGAGAGAGAAAATCTGTTAACTTTTTTCTCTTGTGTCAGTTATAATTTTCTACACATAGTTTATGCAAATTTATAATCTATGTGAATTTCCGTGCATAATTTTCTATTACCACTGTAATAAATGATCACAAATTTAGTGGCTCAAACAATGCAAATTTATTATCTTACGGTTCTGGAGATTGTAGGTCTCGACACAGGTCTCCCTGCACTAAAATCAAGGTGTCAGCAGGGCTGCATTCCTTTCTGGAAGTTCTAGGAAAGAATCCATATTGCTGGGTTCATGAGCCCCTTCCGCCATCTTTAAGACCAGCATCTCTCTGACCATTCTCCCACAGTCACATCTCGCACTGACTAGGAAAGCTTCTTCACTTTCAAGTACTCACATGGTTAAACTGGGCACACCCAGATAATCCAGAATAACAACCCTATCTCAAGATCCTTAATATAATCATATTTGCAAAGACTCCTTTGGCTATAAGATTAGGGTGTCAATATCTTTGGGTGGCCATTATTCTACCTGGCATAGGCCACAATAACGTGGAGATGTCAGAGGCACTTATAAACATTCAAGGCCCTGAAGGGCCCCTCTAGGCTCAGAATGAACATACCGCCACTTCCAACTCATTCTCTTAGCCTGGGCCAGAGTCCAGGTAGGAGGCATGGCAGAGTCGCATGGCCAAGGGCCGTAATTTGGGGAAGGGAGAAGAAATAGAGCCATTTCTGCAACCTACTCACCTCCCACCCTGACACATAGTACCGTCTGCTGGCGAGCCAAAGATAGGCTTTAAAAGACAAGGGAACATGATAATATGAGAAAAAAGAATGTATATATGTATGTGTAACTGGGTCACCATGCTGTACAGTAGAAAACTGACAGAACACTGTAAATCAGCTATAATGGAAAAAAAAATAAAATCATTATAAAAAAGCTAATTCGCATCTCTTCATGCTCTCGCATTACTAAATTCAAGCCGTGTTGTAAGGTATAGAGACACAGTAAATGTTACTTAGGTAGAATTGAATTGATTTTAATTCTACCGTGAACAGGATGGTTATTATGTGAGCCTCTCAAAGCTGAAGAAGATATAAGGTAAATGTGAATAATGTAGCTGCATCATCTTTATTTGGCCACTTTAGTTAAAGTGATCATGTTTTCTGCTTAACTGTCATCCCAATTTTGTGGCTTTCAGTCAAGTTTTCCCCATCCATAAATGAAGTATTTCCTATATATCCATGAATTCAAAAGTAATAGAATATTGGGGTTCCTGTCATGGTGCAGTGGAAACAAATCTGACTAGGAACCATGAGGTCGTGGGTTCAATCCCTGGCCTTGCTCAGTGGGCTAAGGATCCGGCATTGCCGTGAGCTGTGGTGTAGGTCACAGCTGTAGCTCTGATTTAACCCCTAGTGTGGGAACCTCCATATGCCGCAGGTACAGCCCTAAAAAGACAAAAGAAAAAAAAAAGTAATAGAATCTGGCTAGAAAAATCCTGAATTTGGAGGAAAAAAGCAAAAATAAAACACTAATGGAGAAATAGATATAACTATTTGGAGAGTAGTGAAAATCCAAACACTTTTAAAAACTGTATTTTTAATCATGTTTTGGTCAATTTTTATTTCATAGCAGAGCTGCTTCATATGAATATATTTACTCAATTTTTTTTTGTCTTTTCGCCTTTTCTAGGGCCACTCCTGCGGCACATGGAGATTCCCAGGCTAGGGGTCTAACTGGAGCTGTAGCCGCCGGCCTACGCCACAGCCACAGCAACTCGAGATCCGAGCCACGTCTGGGACCTACACCACAGCTCACGGCAACGCCAGATCCTTAACCCACTGAGCAAGGCCAGGGATCAGACTCGCAACCTCATGGTTCCTAGTTGGATTCGTTAACCACTGAGCATGACGGGAACTCCTATTTACTCAATTTTGAAAGAAAACTTTTATAAAAGTTTTGGAACAAGGAAAGTTAAAAAATATATTAATTTTTTTTCTAGAAATATATTTATTTTGAACCAGTGAGCCCTCATGTTTTTCTTCTAAGAAGATTAAGGCAAGAACTAAAACAGACATGTGAATCTATTTGAAAGTGAATTTTGATTCTTTAACTATAATGAGGAAGGCCATGCTACCACAGTGCCTCTGATTTGTTTTCCAGGGCAATCAGTTACCTAGGCTGTCATTGCCACTGATCACTTGACAATGCATTATCTCTGTCCCTCCCTGTTCCTGCTTTGTCATGTCCTTTCACTACATTCACTGTTAGGTATCACCTGCACAGCCCCACCTCATTCCTGATCCTGAGCTGCTCATGACTTGGACTTCTTCCAATTCTACTGTTCCCAGGGAGGGTGTAGTTAGATTGGGAGGCCTACCCCAGGAAGAATCTGGCATGTCAGCACTGATCCCGGGTATCCAGTGAGCCCTCCAAGTCATAACTTCCCATCCACCTCTCCCATACCACAGTATCCCATTGCATCCCCTGGTGACTGGGAAGATAAAATGAAAATCTGACAATATTACTCCACTGCTCAACACTCTCCACATGGGATCTCATTCCAAATGGAATAAAAGCCAAGATGCAAAAGTTGACCCCCTTCCTGCCCCTCCAAAGTCATCTTTGACTCTCTCTTCATTCACTCTTTTCCAGCCACACTGTGCTTTCTCTCTCAGGGCCTTTGCACTTGCTGGTCCCTCTGCCTGGAACTCTTATTAATTCATTTCACACATATTTTGTATATGGATCAGGCACTGTTCTGGTTTGTGTGAACTAAACACAAGAAAACTCCTCCCCTACCAAAGCATACATTGTCTTCCTCAGGACTTTTTGTGGCTTCTTTCTGAGCCTTCTCTGTTTTTCCTAACTAAAGAAATTCATACCTCTAGTCACTCTATGCCATAACTCCCTTTTGTTTTCTTCATTCTTGCCATCAATTTTAGAGATGGTAATTCTAAAACATGTTTACTTCTGAATATAACAAACTGATTCTGCATAAGATGGGAAAATCCAGATCTTAGGAATTACTTTTTTAAAGCTCTGATTGTCAATTGCCAAGATATGCAGTATTAAAATGCCCTGTCATCTCAAACAGTGATGGGCAAGCCTTGTTGGGTTAGATTAAGGTTAGAGACAAGGACATCAGGGCTCAAAAAGACTGGGGATGGTGGGTTACTGGGGTTGTGGATAAGCTTCCCCTGGCCTTGTGGAGACAAGGCACAGTAAATACCACTTTGGTACCTCCTTTCTCTCCCTACCTCCCTACTTTTGCTGGTAGGGTAGAAGAGTGGTAGAATTCAGCTCTACCCAGAAGCAGCATGCAAGCCAGGAATGCCACTTCTTGAACACAGAGAAGCTGTGTTCTTCTTCAAGGTTGTAAAGAAGACCAGTCCCATTTCTAGGGCATGGCTGATGCTGGAATGCTTTCAGATCTAGACATTTCTGAGGGTATATGGAAATTTCCTTCTTCCCAACTGCACCCAGAGAAACTTGATCTTGTCTTTGCAGCAGAAGGGGAAGTCATCAGACTGCTTGACTACCAGCAATATCATGAAACAAAGACAACAATGGAAGAGCTTGGGACTCCTGGGCCCAAGCAACAGCAATAACAGCATATTTCCATTGTTCTTTGCTGAAGGTAATAGTAGTCAGAACTGAAGCTTTTGGACCAAACAGCCAACACTAAAGTTCTTAGAATTATCATCAAGGTGGACTACATCGAGGGAAGAAAGGTGTTCCTTGCAAACAGAAGGTATCAGGCCAACAAAACAGTTAACACAAATGAAAAAAGTCATGAGAAATACCCTTTATTTTGTATCCTAACCTGCTAACGCAGGACCTACCAATTTCATAAATATTAAAAGCACAGTTTTGAAATGAACATTTATTTCCCTTGAAGTGGGTTGTTTGTACCCATATAAAGACACTCTTAGAAACACTTCACTGTATCAAAAGTGCCAGTGAATTTATTTAAAATCAAGTCTGAATATCCCATTGACATTGAAAAACTGCCTGTTAATCTGCTTTGTCTCTGTGAGAGAGTCAAACTTTTCTTGTTACACAAGTCTGAAGGTTATACATGAAAGGGGAGTAGATGGAAAATAGATTAGTGGTTGCCAGGGGTGAGGAGGGGGATGGGGGGTGTCTCTTAAAGAGTAGCACAAGGAAGCTCCTTTGTGGTGATGGAACCGTTGTGTCCTGATTATAGTGGTGGTTACATGAATCTATACATTGATAAAGTTGCGTAGAACTACACACACACATATACACACGTACACACGAATGCATGCAAAAACTGGTCAAATGTGAATAATGACTTTAGATTGTACCAATATCAATCTCCTGGTTTTGATAACATACTATGTTATGTAAGGTGTTACCGTCACAAGGAGCTGGGTGTAGAGTACACAGAATTTCTCTGTACTTCCTTTCAACTTCCTGGAAATCTTTATTTTAAAATAAAAAGTTTTTTAAAAGGTAAAAATAAGACTTTCTTAGTTTGGAGTCAGAGGTTCCTCACTCAGGATTTGATGAGAAACAGCCAAGAAGAGGCCACATGTACTATATTCTGCTTGCCTCACATATGCCTCACACAGACTGGGAAAACTGCTGAGTAATTCAGAGTTCAGAGGTCTGAAAATGAAGAACAATATTCCCCCTCCAAAAAAAATAGTGTTTTTATTTAAAATTGTGGGAACAAAATCATATATTTATGACTCCCCTTGAAGAAGTCCCTGACACCAGGATGTGAACACACATGATTTATGTCCAACATCATCCCAGGAAGCACTATTGGGGAATTACAGGAAAGAAGGAAGGAAGTCAGTTAAGGGCATGTTATAGAGCCAATTTGCCACTGTGGGATACTGAAGCCCATTTTCCCTGGGGTACTCTGCCAGATAGTTTAGGTGCAGAAGAGTTATCCAAAATGAGGGGAGAAGGAGCCAGTGTTTTCATGGGTTGACAGGTGCATCATCTCTCCAGAACTCCAGCCTACTCTCCTGGTTGACAGGAAAAGTGTCACACACACTTGCACTTGGAAACTTTTCTTTTTTTTTCCTTTTTTTTTGTCTTTTTGCCATTTCTTTGGGCCGCTTCCGCGGCATATTGAGGTTCCCAGGCTAGGGGTCCAATCGGAGCTGTAGCCACCGGCCTACGCCAGAGCCACAGCAACGCTGGATCCGAGCCGCGTCTGCAACCTACACCACAGCTCACGGCAACGCCGGATGGTTAACCCACTGAGCAAGGGCAGGGACCGAACCCGCAACCTCATGGTTCCTAGTCGGACTCGTTAACCACTGCGCTATGACGGGAACTCCGCACTTGGAAACTTTTGAGTCCATGGGAATGGTCAGGGCCTAGGGGCTATGGGCAGCCTGCCAATAGTGACTCTACAGTGAATCATACCAAAAGGGTGATAAAGTGAGTAAAAACATGACATTGCAAATTATATCAGCTATGGATAAAGGATAAGTGACCTAAGATCCAGTCATATAACTTCTGAAACATAGGACCTGTTCTTACTGGCTGCTTCCAAAATTATCTCATTATCTTTCATGTACTGGAATTTCACAATGATATGTCTAGATGTACTTTTAGTTTTTTTAATTCTCCCTGAAATACTTATGCTTCTGAAATCTGAGGATTAATTCCTTCAACAATTATAGAATAGTCTCACCTCTTATTGGCCAAAGAATTGACTCTCATATTTCTACATTTCTTCGTCTTCTTCTTCATTTTCTTCTTTGTCTTCTTCATCTTCGTCTCCGTCTTCGTCTTTTCAGAACAGTACCCACGGCACATGGAGGTTTCCGGGCTAGGGGTCCAATTGGAGGTGTAGCTGCCGGCCTATACCACAGCCACAGCAATGCCAGATCCAAGCCATGTCTACAACCTACACCATGGCTCATGGCAACGCCAGATCCTTAACCCACTGAGTGAGGCCAGGGATCGAACCTTCAACCTCATGGTTCCTAGTTGGATTCCTTTCCACTGCACCACGACAGGAACTCCCATTTCTTCTTTTAGAACTCCAGTTAGATATACACTGTTTCTTCTCATTCTGTCCTCCATGCCACTTAATTCTGTTCCTGTTTCTACACGGTTAACTCTTTGTGATTCATTCTGGAGTTCTAGTTCACTGGCTCTCTCTTCAGCACTGCTAATCTGCATTAAAGCTAGCAATCATAGTTTTTTTCTTGGCTATTTTGTTCCTTGCAGAAATCTATGTGGTTATATTTCAAAACTGCCTGGTTTTTTCATAGTTGTCTTTGATTTCCTTCTTTATGTCTTTAATTATTTCAGACATACTTATTTTATCATCTTAATCAAATTGTTCTATTACTGAAATTTCTTAGCAATATAACCCTGCTGTGATTAAAACTGATAAGTACAATGTGATTCTCATTTATGATGGGTTGCTATCTTATGAGTTTCCTCATTTGGGGTTGTTCAAGTTCAATGAAGTTGTCTTTGTAAGAATCTATAACCAGGACCGAGGGCATATCCCTTCAGAGAGGATTTCTATATACTTCTTCCAGGTATACCAACAGTTTTACTTTTTTATGATTACTTTTATGTTGCTTCTTTAATTTTGTGGTTCCTGGACTGTCTGCTTGAGGAGCAGGTTCATTATGATTAATTTTATGAGAGACTTTTCCCCATGCAGAGCCTAAACCAAGACAAGCTTCCTTTGATGTCTCCCTGTTTCACTTGAAGGATATTTTTTCTTATCCACCCTTTAACTGCCAATAGGGATTCAGTATAAATGTTTCTGACTAGGAATAATAGAAATAAGTCCTAATAGAAACCATCAGAGGTTTTTGAGGTTCAGGAAAGGCTGTTATAACTCTGTTTCACCACTAGGTTTCAGGGGAGTCAGAAGTTAGCACAACCATCCAATTCAATCACTTCAAAAGATACCTGATGCAAACTATTACATTTAGAATGGATAAGCAGTGAGGTCCTACTGTATAGCACAGGGAACTATATCAAGTTTCTTGGGCTAGACCATAATGGTAGATAATATGAGAAAAAATGTATGACTGGGTTACTATGCTGTACAGCAGAAATTGATGCAACACTGTAAATCAACTATACCCTAATAAAAAATAAATTTAATTAATAATAATAAAAGACACTTCAGAGACTCACAGCTTCTGCACAACCTTGGGGGATGGTTCATAATATTAAACCAAGAAGCCACTGTAAAACTTCACATCTGCAGCTTACACATCTGTGCATGACCACCAGGCAAGAACAATGACATCAGCTTCTCTTTCATCTTCAACTCTTTCCATAATTCTCTACTGTTGACCAAATATAAGCCAAAATACTCTTTACAGGGAGTTCTCAGGAACATTGTTCTTAGGCACCTAGCTACACTGAAATTGGACAGAGAATAAGAGTTTAGAAAGATAATTCATGCCAACAGACAGTCCAGAAAATTAAGTTTATTCAGAAGACATATTTCCAAATTTCCTCCTCACTTAGAAACAAAGATTCATTGCCTATTTCTGTACATTAAAAGTCAGTTCTTGGTAATACTGAGACTGGTGACCTTCATTCCATTCACGCTAGGCAAGTGGTAACTTTGGATCATGATTTTATTTTTTGTCTGTAGCCACTTCTTTGTTTTTTCCTCTGAAGATTTCTCTTCTTTGTGTGTGTGTATGGCAGGAGGTGCGTGTATATACTACACACTTAAAATTTGTTATAGTTTGTCTGGCATTTCTGGCCATTTTATAGCAGAAGTGTTTTCCCATTAATAAGATCACCATATTGCTAGAACCATAATTGTGTGGAGTTTTTGTTGTGAGTTCATCCTTTTGGGGAGGCCAAGGAGTTAGTGGAACAGACTTTCCCCCACTGGAACTTGGTGATGTTCATTCATCTTACTAAAATTTTTTATTTTAAGTTCTCATCTTGGGGTTTCTGGATCATGTAAGTAACTTGTATCAGAACCTATTCTTTATGATTTTTAATTGAGATATAATTGTTATATAACATTGTGTAAATTTAAGGTATACAACATGTTTACTTGATGTATTTATCAGTTATACCACCATAGTGTTAGTTAAGATTGAGGTCTATCACATGATTATCATTTCATTTTTGTGGTGGGAAAAATTAATATCTAGTTTCTTAGCAACTTTGAAGTTTATGATACATATTTTCTGTAGTCACTATGCTGTGTATTATATCTCTAGGACTGATTTATCTACTAGCTGCAAGTTTGTACATCCTCCCAACTCCCCCAGTGCCAGCCCCTGGTAAACACCATCCTATTCTTTGTATTTATGAGTTCAGCATTTTTATAACATCATATAGTATTTGTCTTTTTCTGACTTAACTCACTTAGCTTAATGCCCTCAAGGTCCATCCATATTGTCTCAGATGGCAAGATTTCCTTCTTTCTCACAGCTGAGTAATATTCCATTGTATGTATAAAACACATCCTCTTTATTCATTCCTGTTGACAAATGCTTAGTTTGTTTATAAATCTTGGCATTTATGAATAATGCTGCAGTCAAACTGGCAGCACAGCTATCTTTAAGATGTTGTTTTCATTTCATTTGGATAAATACCCAGAAGTGTAATTGCTGGATCATATAGTAGTTCTAGTTTTACTTTTTTGAGAAAACTCCTTACTGTTTTCTATAATGGCTGAGCCAATTTGCATTCTTAACAGCAGTATACATAGATTTCCTTTTCTCCACATCCTTGTCAACACTTGTTACCCCTTCTTGATCATAGTCATTCTAACAGGTGTGAAGTAGTATCTCATTTTGCATTTTGATTTTTCATTTCCCTGGTGATTAGTGATATTGGGTATTTTTTCATGTACCTGTTGGTCATTTGGATGTCTTCTTTGGAAAAAGAACAGAATTCAGTTCTCCCACTAAAATCTGGAACAAGATAGGGATGCCCACTCTCACCACTGTTATTCAACATAGTATTGAAAGTCCTAGCCACAGCAATCAGACAAACAAAAGAATTACAAGGCATCCAAATAGGAAGAGAAGAGGTAAAACTGTCACTGTATGCAGATGGCATGATACTATATATAGAAAACCCTAAGGACTCAACCCAAAAACTATTTGAACTGATCAACAAATTCAGCAAAGTAGCAGGATATAAGATTAACATTCAGAAACCACTGCACATTTCTTAATCAGATTGTCTGGTGGATTTTTTGTTATGGCATTATATGTGTTCTTTATATGTTCTGGATATTAACCCTTTAGCCAATAAATGATTTGAAATATTTTCTCCCTTTCTTTAGATTGCCTTTTCATTTTGCTGATTATTTCTTTTGCTATGCAGAAGTTTTTTATTTGATGTAGTCCCAATGTTTATTTTTGCTTTTGTTGCTTGTGCTTTTCATGTCCTATCCAAAAAAAATCACTGGTCCTAAGACCAGTGTCTAGGAGACTTTTCCTTATGTCTTCTTGTAGGAGTTTTATAGTATCGATCTTATATTTAAGTTTTTAATCCATTTTGAGTTAATTGTTGTGAGTGACATGAGGAATCTAATTTTATTCTTTTTCATGTGAATATTTAGTTTTCTCAGCACCATATATTGAAGAGACTTTCCTTTCCCCATTGTCTATTCTTGTCTCCCTTATGAAGTATTAGTTAAGTGTATATTCTTGGGTTTATCTGGGTGCTCTGTTCTGTTCCATTGGCTTATGTGCCTGTTTTTATGCCAGTACCATGTTATTTTAGTTACTATAGCTTTGTAATAAAGTTTGAAATCAGGAAGTGTGATACCTCCAACTTTTTTGCTCTTTCTCAGGATTGCTTTGGTGATTTGGGCTCTTTTGTGGTTCCATATATATTTAATGTTTGTTTTTTCTATTTATGTGAAAAAATGCCATTGGAATTTCAATAGGGATTGCACTGAATCTATAGATGGCTTTAGGGAGTACCTTCATATCATTTTTAATCTCATAGACAACTCTTTTATTTTTACAACATCCCCCTGACAGCAATATTATTTGTATCTTCCTCAAGGCAAGAAAGAGTTATACACTTTGCATTATTGAGACAGATTTGGGGGGCTATGTAGCTTTATTTATGGGGCTACATTCTAGCTTCCTTAAGTGTGCAGGCTAAAGCATACATCTTCTGTCCCTGTGTGGGCCTCAAAACTCAATCTCCAAACCCCTGGACCTGATACTTCCATGACCTCCCACCGTTGCATCAGTTCTGCCTAGTGCTCTGGTGTTCCATTTCCTTTTCATTTCTAGTATCAGGGGATTTTATTTATTTTCTTTCAAGATCAGCTGTGTAGAAAAAGATCGTTACATTTTGTCCAGCATCTGTGCCTATTTGATTTTCCTTATCAGCTCAGACTGCCATATTGCTTAAAGCTTTGAGGCATTTTCCATTTTATCTGATATCATCTATAAAGGGCAAGGGGCTACAGCCTTTCAAGAGTTCTCTATACTGTATACTTGTAAGCATAAAAATAAAATACAATGAAAAGATACGGAACATAAATGGAATCCGTGACATTGTAAATATCAAAAATAATTTCAAAGAGACATTGGCTCAATTTCACATATTTTAGTTTAATAAAGGAAATACATCTTGAAACCAGTTATAATTTGGTAAATCCGAGGATACATCATGGAAATATAGTGTACCATGTATTTGACAAAGTGTTGTGTGACATTCAGGTAGATGACTTAAGGCATATTCATTATGGGGTAATAAGCTTAGTTAGGGACATAGCTTTTTAAGGAACACAACTTCAAGCATTTGATAGAAAAACCTGTTCTCAATCTGAAAGGAGATGGTGGGAGGTGAGGGGAAAAATTTTCTTAACATTTATATTGACAATATGAATGAAGACAGAAGACAAAGCAATAATAATAGCAGACAACAAAAATAACAAGGAGAGAACACAGTTTCTAAGCCATTTTGATGTGTTGAAATGCTGAACAAATTTCACAAGGTTGTTTTTTGAGAGTCAAGGAGAACTTAGGGTGCCTTTTGTGTAATTGACTTCAATGTTCCTCTTACCAATTTTCTGCAAAATCTGTCCAGTAAACTCTAAGTTCTTTTAAATCACTTACTGAGCTATAACTTACACACAATAATTGGATATGTTTTGACAACTGTATCAAATTGAGACATTCCCATCACAGTGATGCCCATCTCATTTAATCCTCTCTCCAAATCAGAGACAACCACTGTTCTGAGTTCTATCGAAAAAATTTAATTTTGTTCGACTTAGAACTTCATATAAATGGTTTAATATCATTTGTGAACTTTTTCTTACCTGGATTCTTTTACTCAAGAAAATGCTTTTAAGATTCATCCATGTTTTTGTGTGTATCAGTTGTACAAGTTTTTGCTGGTTTCACTTTGCTTTGTTGTTTTGTTTCATTGGTGAAAAGTAGACCATTGTATGACTGTTACTGAGTTCAAGTTCATACTGCTCACCATACAACAGCCCCAAAAATTGTGAGATGAGGAGTTCCCGTCGTGGCGCAGTGTTTGCCGTATCTGACTAGGAACCATGGGGTTGCGGGTTTGATCCCTGGCCTCCCTCAGTGGGTTGGAGATCCTGCCTTGCCATGAGCTGTGGTGTAGGTTGCAGATGCGGCTTGGATCCCGTGTTGCTGTGGCTCTGGCGTAGGCCGGTGGCTACAGCTCTGATTAGACCCCTGGCCTGGGAACCTCCATGTGCTGGGGGAGTGGCCCAAGAAATAGCAAAAAGACAAGAAAAAAATTGTGAGATGAGATGTTGGGTCAAGGAATGGCGACTTTATTTGGAAAGCCAACAGACTGAGAAGATGGTGGACTAGTGTCCCAAGGAAACATCTTACCGGAGTGAGAATTCAGACTTCTTTTATACTAAAAGGGGAGGAGGTGTGGCTAGTTGTTGCAAACTTCTTGGTGCCCAGAATCCTTTGTTCTTACAGCTACCCATAGGTCTGGTTAAGACGTTCTGTAAACCTCCAAAAAGATAATTGTTATCTCTGTTCTGACACTTTTTATCTCTATATGAATGGGAAAGTGTTGTACTTTTAAAAGTCAAGCCTGGGAGGCAGATAATTGAGAAAGGACTATCAACTCTATTTCAGGCTATAGGCAACAGTCATTTACAAAGGTTTAGAGACAGCATGACTCAGGATAGACAACAAAGCACAAAGTTTAGAGCTAGAGGAATAGATCCAATGTAGAATCATGTTTGTTCTCTGCTACATGAATCTACCACGATTATTTTTATCTCTATTCCCTTATTAAAAAAAAGTGAAGAAAAGGAAACTCCAGGCTGGGAGGTGAGGGCATGAATTAATGAAGCTAGGGGGAAGTTTTCTTTGGAAAGTATTGTTGGGAATCCTGTGGTGTTTTCCTATCCCCTTCCCACGTGGGGGAAAGGGAGAGGGGTGTTTCACCGCTCACCTCAAGCCTAATGAGACAGACTTTAAGAGGAGTACTCAGAAGGCTTGATATGTATTAAATAACTGCAGGAGTCACTATTCATTCTACCATCTATGTAAATAGTGACCCCAGAGCAGTATCATTTGACAATCAAGGACACAGTGGACTAGGGTCTAACTCATACTTGACTCATACCAAGGAGAGGCTAATGGCAGCATCAGAGTAGAGAGCTATGTTGAGAGCTATGTATCTCCACCCACTATAAGACAAAGGTACTTTATCCATCCTTTGGGCAAGATGCAGGCCCTGAAAGTGGGAGATAGACTTGTTTTATTTCCAACGGAAAATTGCTTAAGAAGTCGTTGTGACATGAAACAAAGTGATGTGAAAAGAACAGTATTTTTGGATGAAGAATCGGTGGGGAGAATACTCCTAAGCAGCCAGCCAGAGGTCCTACACTCACCCATACCGCACATTTCCCAGGGAAGCCTCTTAAAAACTCTGAAGTGCATCAAAAGTCAGCTTTAACTGCTTTCCAAACCTTGCATATATAAACAGGAGATCACCGCAGTACCAGTCATTTGGGACTCTTCCTTTCCCCTAATTCCATTCCTTATGCTGGAAGCTTCCAAAACTAAGGTCAGCCAACTGAGTGGGGAGGAGGAGATGCACCTAATCAAGAAAAAATCCTCATTCCTCCTAAACTATATCTACTCAGCCCAGCCCTGTTCACCCCGCCCCCAGTTTTAGATCTGAAATAGGACAAGAAAAAGTAGAGTGTGGAATGGAAATATCAACTACTAAAATAAGACTATTCTTATGACTGGAGGGATTTTATTACATGAGAGTGATTGGAAACCTTATGGATCATGCTCTGAGATTTCATTTCATAAGAAAACAGTCTACTGAGCAACTAGAGAAAAGAATAAAGTTGTTTTGTGTGCAACTCCAATTGAGAGCTTTGAAATATTCCATGAAATAGTTACAATCTTTTGTTAGAACATTTGATATTAGGAATACTTGCTGTATTTCTCTAAGGCTTTTTTTTTTTTCTTTGGCCACACGCACAGCATGTGGAAGTTCCCGGGCCAGGGATCAAACCTGCACCACAGCAGAAACCCTAGCCACTGCATTGACAACACCAGATCCTTAACTCACTGTACCACAAGAGAACTCCTCTAGGGCTAATTTTAAGGTTTAGAATAAACCTTCTAAACTTAGGGCTACAGCTAACTAAAGATGAGGTCCACGGGATGTCGTTGGAATACCAACTCGATTGTGTAAGACTAAATATACCGTCTCCGCAGATAGGAATCACAGATGTTTGCTCATGTAAAGGGTGAGATTTTTTGCCCAGCAAGTTTTTCTTGAAGTCTTGATTATCCATTATATTTTATTCTAGACTAAAATGTTCAGATAAAAAAGGGAAATATAGCACTTATATTTTCAAAAAAGGCAATGTATGAGGAAGCAAAACTGCAAATTTTAGAGTACAAACTTACAAAGTGCTTTATTTCATCCACTTTTAATTAATGGTTCTACAATCAATTGGGTTGTACTACAAACATGATTTAAATGTCATGATAACCAAAGTTGCTAGATTGATCCTTGTTCTACCTCATCACTGGTCATAGACAGAATAAGAATTGCATCTTTGAAGCAACCTAAATGTCCATTCACAGTCGGATACACACACACACACACACACACACACACACACACACACACAATAGAATACCACTCGGCCATAAAAAATAATGAAAAAAATGCCATTTGCGGTGACATGAATGGACACAGAGATTGTCTTACTAAGTGAAGTAAGTGAGGTAGAGAAAGACAAATATCATATGCTACCCCTTACATGTGGAATTTAAAAAATGATACAAATGAACTTATTTACAAAACAGAAACAAACTTACAGACATAGAAAACAAACTTATGGTTACAAAGGGGAAAGAATTTGAGAGGGATAAATTAGGATCTTGGAATTAACAGATACACACTACTATATATAAAATAGGTAAACAACAAGGACCTACTGTATAGCTCAGGGAACTCTATTCAGTATCTTGTAATAACCTATAATGGAAAAGAATCTGAAAAGGTATTTATATATACTTGTGCTGTACACCTGAGACTAACACAACATTGTAAATCAACTATACTTCAATTAAAAAAGAAGAATTGCATCAATGAAAATACCAAATGTCTGCTTGTAAGATGTGACAAATTAATGGCAAATGGTTGGGGAATTAACTGCAGAGATTTCACTGCTGAGTTTACCATAACTGTTTAGAAATTTCTTTATCATCATTAAAGATGGAGAATTCTGTTTGCCACTTGCTTCTTCATAGAAACATATACCTCAAAATAAAATAGCTATATTGTAAGTGCAAACTACTGGGAGTAACTGGACTTTCCTAGAAATTCCAGGGCTTCAGTAATAAATTCCTGGAAGCTCTGCTCAAAACATTTTTGCTTTGAAAAAAAAAGTAAGAAGAAATCTGAAATTAAAAATTCGAATGCTGGGAGTTCCTATTGTAGCTCAGTGGATTATGAACCCTACTAGTATCCATGAGGATGAGGGTTTGATCCCTGGCCTTGCTCAGTGGGTTAAGGCATTACCATGAGCTGCAGTGTAGGTTGCAGACACCACTTGGATCCTGCATTCCTGTGGCTGTGGCATAGGCCAGCAGCTGCAGCTTCAGTTTGACCCCTAGCCTGGAAACTTCCATATGCCTCAGGTGTGGCCCTAAAAAGCAAAAAGAAAAACATAATTTGTATGCCAAATTTTATGGCTTATGCATTCTTTTATAATATTCATTATTTCTTTTATTCATGATACATGGCATTTAATCAGCATTTACTATGTGCTCAAGATTATATCCTTGGATATTCAAAAGATGAATATATGTATTTTATTTAGGATGTAATGGTAATGTACAGGAAATAAATAACAGTATTAAACTTTAGGAAAATTTGCAAGTAGGCACTAGAACAAAGAACCCCCTCCCTCTCTTTCAAATATCTCAAGCTAGCACCCTCTGCTGCAGGAACTCAGTTCCTTTAAGATTACCCTTCTCTGCAAGCCATGACTTCACTATCAACAGTTATACCCCTTCTAGGGACATTCTATGAATTTCCATCAACTGGAGACCCACAATACCCTCCAAATTAAGGTGTTCTCATTCATTTGATAAATACAGCTTCTAGTACCACTGGTGGTAACCCCCACTGTTATGATTTACCCACTTCAAGCATTTCATGATTTTCCTTTGGAAACTAGAATTTTCAAGTGATGTCTTGGGTGGATAATGATGATTTCATTGTTCCTCGTTCATCTTCTACCTAGTGAGCTCTAAGTAGTTTTCACGCTCATTTGTAAAGCTTCAAATGCATTTCTCTAACATTCACATCATGACCATCTTAATTGGAATGATTTTGAGAGTGAAATAGAGTGCTATAAATAATTGTGCTGTGGTAATATGCGTAAACCATGACTATTCAAAGCTAACTAAGATACATGGCCATGCTACCTTTAAGACACCTAGGTAAAAGAAAAAGAAAAGACTGAAAAAGTTCTGGGAGCAATGGAAATTTTGCATCCTTATTGCAACCTTACTAAGCAAATAACAGAATTTCTTGGCATGAGATGAAGTTTGGTAATTTGTAGAAGGGACCTCAAAAAAACCAAAGAAACCTAATGTTCATATATTTTTATACTACTTGGAAACAAAATTAGGCCAAATGGACAGATTTGGGGAGGTTGATATGCTTTCCAATGCAGGCATTCCATTTCTAAGAAGCCAAAAAAAAAAAAAAAAGCCAATCACCCAATGGAAAAATGGGCAAAAACCTGAATAGACTGTTCTCCAAGGAAGATATACAGATGGCCAACAAGCACATGAAAAAATGCTCGGCATCCCTGATTATTAGAGAAATACAAATCAAAACTACCATGAGATACCACTTCACACAAGTCAGAATGGTCATCATTAATAAGTCCACAAATAACAAGTGGTGGAGGGGGTGTGGAGAAAAGGGAACCCTCCTGCACTGTTGGTGGGAATGTAAGCTGGTACAGCCACTATGGAAAACAGTATGGAGGTACCTTAGAAAATTATACCTAGAACTACCATATGACCCAGAAACCCCACTCTTGGGCATATATCCAGACAAAACTCTGCTTAAAAGAGACACTTGCACCTGCATGTTCATTGCAGCCCTATTCACAATAGCCAAGACATGGAAACTACCCACATGTCCATCAACAGACAACTGGATTAGGAAGATGTGGTATATACACACAATGGAATACTACTCAACCATAAAAAAGAACGACGTAATGCCATTTACAGCAACATGGATGGAACCAGAGACTCTCATACTGAGTGAAATGAGTCAGAAAGACAAATACCGTATGATATCACTTATAACTGGAATCTGCCGGAGTCCAGCTCCAGCGGCCAGGGATGAGCACCCTGTCGGGAATGGATGGTGTCAGCAAATGCACACAGAGACAGCCTCTTTGTCTCTTATTTCAGGGCTCTGGACTGCTCAAATTTTATTGGCATAGATGAGTGTTTATATAGACAGTTTTTAACTACAGATTACATCACAGTGTTAAAAGTATATTGGTTAACTTTTACATGGTACAGCAGCTATACATCATGTTCTAAAATCTTTATCTTAACTAAATTTAGTGAGTACAATTTAAGGGCAAATAGGTACAATACATCATGTGGAAAGGAGGAGACTCAGTACAAATCACCCATGGCCAGCCAGTCTTTACAAGTTGAAGAAGTCACAGACATAAGAATTTGTCATTCACAAATCTTGTTTTTAGATTAGTGTTTATCTTTAAAGCGTTATGGCAGGGGGACAGTATAAGAAAATATTAATCAACTTAACTAGCTATCACTTAAAAGCTTCTAACATCAAGGACAAAACTCACAGCTAGGTTTAATGAATAATATATGTCTAACTTCTATGAACCTCATTAAAATCCTAACTCTAAAGTTTACTGTATAACTAGTTAGTAGATAAACCCTATGTTTTTAATTAAATTGGATTTGAATAGGGGAAAGTCCTTCAGGATGAAATTCTTATTATATTATTGTTGCAATTTTGTTAAATCACAAATCACCACAGGAAAATAAGAATGGAAAATAAGAATAATAAGCAAATAACAGGAAAGACTGAGGAAAAACTGAACAACAAGTAAAACAACAGGAAAGACTAGGTCACCCGAGAAACAGTCCATGTTCTCTGGCACAAACATGGAAATTGTTTTCCCAGGAAAGCCCCAATTCTTCCCCATCAACATCAAAATGAGAGCCATGTAACCTGCACAGGCAGGCTTCAGCCTGCCCTCGGTTTTGCATCTTTCAGGCAGGCTTTTATCCTGACCAGAAGCCCACCTTTGGCTTGTAGCATTCAGGTGAGCTCCCTTCCTTGGTTAGGAACCTGCCTGGAACCTGCCTTCGGGTTTTTCTGCCATCTGGCAAGGTCCCTTCCTTAAGTCCCTGCATCTCCTCGGCTCCCTGCAGGAATCTAATATACAGCACAAATGAACCTTTCCACAGAAAAGAAAATCATGGACTTGGAGAATAGACTTGTGGCTACCCAGGGGGAGAGGAAGGGAGTGGGAGGGATCGGGAGCTTGGGGTTATAGGATACAACTTGGAATGGATTTACAATGAGATCCTGCTGGGTAGCATTGAGAACTATGTCTAGATATTTATATTGCAACAGAACAAAGGGTGGGAAAAAATGTACACATGTACGAGTAACTTGGTCCCCATGCTGTACAGCGGGAAAAAAAAATTTTAATGCATAAAAAAAGAAAGAAATTTGTCCAATGAAACAGTTATGCATAAGTGCAAATATTTGGCTACAAAAACTTCACCTAGCAGTGCTTTCAAAAAAGAAGGAAAAACCTAATTTTCAAATATAGTGAATTGAATTATATACATCATCATATCCATACAACAAAATCACATACAGTCATTAAATATAGCATGATAGGTTAAATATTTACAAGCATATGAAGAAGTTCTCACTCTGTAAACATTTTTGAAGCAAGATATGATGTACTATATTAGTTTGGATCCTGCTTTATTTATTCTTAATTTCTGATTATTTATTGAAGTATATCTGATTTTTAGTAAAAATAAATTTGTCTCTCTTCAAGGAGAAAAAATAGGAATGTTTACTAATAAAATGTCAACAAGAGGGTGAGATAATGGCTGATTAAAATTTTTCTTCCTTTGCCTTGTGAGCATATTTTGTAAATAACATAATAAAACTTATAATAATATTTAACATTCGGTAGGCCAAAATACAAACGTCAGTAGATCCAGGACAACATTCTGCCTTCTGATCAGAGGGCAATCTTATGGATATGCGAGGTAGACAAATTCTACCTCCATCTTTTTTTAAATTTTGTTAATATATTTCTCCAGGGAAGATATACAGATGGCCAACAAGCACATGAAAAAATGCTCAGCATCCCTGATTATCAGAGAAATACAAATCAAAACTACCATGAGGTACCACCTCACACCAGTCAGAATGGCCATCACTAAGAAGTCCACAAATAAGTACTGGAGGGGGTGCGGAGAAAAGGGAACCCTCCTGCACTGTTGGTGGGAATGTAAGCTGGTACAGCCACTATGGAAAACAGTATGGAGGTACCTTAGAAAATTATACCTAGAACTACCATATGACCCAGAAACCCCACTCTTGGGCATATATCCAGACAAAACTTTCCTTAAAAAAGACACATGCATCCGCATGTTCATTGCAGCCCTATTCACAATAGCCAAGACATGGAAACAACCCACATGTCCATCAACAGACAACTGGATTAGGAAGATGTGGTATATATACACAATGGAATACTACTCAACCATAAAAAAGAACGACGTAATGCCATTTACAGCAACATGGATGGAACTAGAGACTCTCATCCTGAATGAAGTAAGTCAGAAAGAGAAAGAAAAATGCCATATGATATCACTTATTTCTGGAATCTAATATGTGGCACAAATGAACCTTTCCACAGAAAAGAAAATCTTGGACTTGGAGAATAGACTTGTGGTTGCCCGGGGGGGAGGGGGAGGGATTGGGAGCTTGGGGTTAACAGATGCAAACTATTGCTCTTGGAGTGGATTTACAATGAGATCCTGCTGTGTAGCACTGAAAACTATGTCTAGATACTTACAATGCAGCACGACAATAGGAGAAAAAATTATGTATACATGCATGTGTAACTGGGTTCCCATGCTGTACAGTGCAAAAAAAAGTGTGTTGGGGGAAATAACAATAAAAGATAAAAAAAAATTTTGTTGAAGTGTAGTTGATTTACAATGTTGTGTTAATAATTTCTGCTATACAGCAAAAGTGATTCAGTCATACATTAATATATTCTTTCCATTATATATTGGAAGAATATATTAATGTATGGCAGGATATTAAATCTAGTTCCTGTGCTATACAGTAGGATCTTGTTTAATCCACCCTATGTATAATAGTTTGCCTCTGCTCATCCCAAACTCCCAGTCCTTCCCTCCCCCAGATTCCCTCTCCCTTGGCAACCATAAGTCTGTTCTCTATGTCTTTGCATCTGTTTTTGTTTCATAGATATGTTCATTTCTGTTGTATTTTAAATTCTACATGTAATCATGGTATTTTTCTTTCTGATTTAGTTATGATAACCTCTAGGTTCATCCGTGTTGCTGCAAATAGCATTATTTCATTCTATTTAATGACAGTAATATTCCATTGTATGTATGTGCATATATATATATATGCATCTTTATTCATTCATATTTTAATGAACATTTAGGTTGTTTCCATGTCTTGGCTATTGTAAATAGTGCTATGAACATAGTGGTGCATGTATCTTTTCAAATTATAGCTTTGTCTGGGTAGATACCCAGGAGTGGGACTGCTGGGTCTCAGGGGAACTCTACTTTTATTTATTTATTTATTTATTTTAGGCCTGCACCCGCAGCACATGGAAGTTCCCAGGCTAGGGGTCAAGTAGGAGCTGCAGATGCGGGCCTATGCCACAGCCACAGCAACACAGGATCTGAGCCATGTCTGCAACCTATACTGCAACTCACAGCAATGCCAGATCCTTAACCCACTGAGCAGAGCCAGGGATTGAACCCACACCCTCATGGATACTAGTCAGGTTCAGTACGCTGAGCCACAATGGGAACCCCTCTGTTTTTAGTTTTTTAAGGAACCTCCATGCCATTTTCCATAGTGGTTGTACCAATTTAAAGTCCCACCAACAGTGTAAGAGGGTTCCCTTTTCTCCATACCCTCTCCAGAATTTATTATTTGAAACTTTGTTAATGATGGCCATTCTGACTGGTGTGAGCTGGTACCTCATTGTAGTTTTGATTTGCATTTCTCTAATAATTAGTGATGATGGGCATCTTTTCATGTGCTTATTGGCCATCTATATGTCTTTTTTGGAGAAATGTCTATTTAGGTCTTCTGCCCATTTTTAGAGTGGGTTATATGTTTTTTTGTTATTGAATTGTGTGAGCTGTTTGTATAGTTTAGAAATTAAGCCCTTGACAGTATCATCATTCACAAATGTTTTCTCCCAGTCTGCAGATATTTTTTTTTCCTTTTATGGCCACCCAGTGGTATCTGGAGTTCCCAAGCCAGGGGCCATATCCAAGCCACAGCTGTGGCAATGCCAGATCCTTAACCCACTGCTGAGGATTGAATCTGTGTCCCAGAGCTCCAGAGATGCTGAAGATCCCTTGCACCACAGCAGGAACTCCCATAGATTGTCTTTTTGTATTGTTGGTGGTTTCCTTTTCTGTTCAAAAGTTTCTAAGTTTGACTAGGTCCCATTTGTTTATTTTTGTTTTTATTTCTATTGCCTTGAGAGACTGACCTAAGAAAACATTAGTAGACTTATGTCAGAGAATTTTTGCCTATGTTCTCTTCTCAGAGTTTTATATCTTGTGTCTTGTCTTAAATTTAACTCTTTAAGCCATTTTGAGGGTTTTTTGGGGGGCCACACCTGCAGCATATGGAAATTCCCAGGCTAGGGGTCAAACCAAATTTGCAGCTGCCTGCCACAGCCACAGCAATGCCAGATCCAAGCCGCATCTGCGACCTACACAGCAGCTCATGGCAAGGCTGGATCCTTAACCCACTGAGCAGGGGTGAGGATCAAACCATATCCTCATGGATACCAGTCGGGTTGATTACCACTGAGCCACAGTGGTAACTCCTTGAGTTTATTTTTGTGTATGGTGTGAGGGTGTGTTCTAACTTCATTGATTTACTTGTGGCTGTCTAACTTTTCCAGCACCACTTACTGAAGAGACTATTACTCATTGCATCTTCTTGCTCCCTTTGTCAATGATTAATTGTCCATAGGTGCATGGATTTATTTCTGGTATTTCTGTTCTGTTCCATTGATCTGTATGTCTGTTTTTGCGACAAAACCTTGCTGTTTTGATTACCGTAACTTTATGTTATTATATAAAGTCTGGGGGGGGGGGGTGCGGGGTTACACCTCCTGCTTTTTTTTTTCCTGCAGGATTGCTTTGACAATTCTGGGTCTTTTATGGTTCCATATAAATTTTGGGGTTATTCGTTCTAATTATGTGGAAAATGTCATGAGTAATTTGATAATGATCACATTCAATCCGTGGATTGCTTTGGGTGGTATGGCCGTTTTAAATATTCTTCCAATCAAAGAAGATAGGGTATATTTCCATTTCTTTGAATCATTTTGGGGTTTTTTTTGTTTGTTTTTGGGGGGTTTTTTTGGGCCACACTCTTAGGATATGGAAGTTCCCAGGCCAGGGATCAAATCCAAGCCAGAGCTGCAAGCTATGCCACAGCTGTGACAACACCAGTTCCTTAACCCACTGCACTGGGCCAGGGATCAAACCCATGCTTCAAGAGCAGCCTAAGCCACTGCAGAGACAATGCTGGATCCTTAACCCTCAGTGCCACAGTGGGAACTCCCATTTCTTTTTATCATCTTTAATTCCTTTTATTAATGTTTTGTAGTTCTCAGCATATAAGTCTTTCACCTCCTTGGTGAGGTTTATTCCTAAGTATTTTATTTTATTTTTTGATGAGATTTTAAAAGGGATTGTTTGTTTACATTCCCTTTCTAATATTTCATTGTTAGTGTGAAGAAATGCAACCTATTTCTGTGTGTTAATCTTATATCCTACTACCTTGCTGAATTTGTTCATTAGTCTGGTAGTTTTTGTGTGGAGTCTTTAGGGTTTTCTATATATAGTATCATATCATATGCATATGATGACAATTTTACTTCTTACCTACCAATCTGAATGTTTTATTTCTTATTCTGGACTGATTGCTGTTGATAGGACTTCTAGTACTATACTGAAGAGAAACAGTGGGAGTGGGCATCCTTCTCTTGTTCCAGATTTTGGCAGAAAGGCTTTCAGCTTTTCACCATTGAGTGTTATATTGGCTATAGGTTTGTCATAAAGAGCTTTTATTATGTTGCGATATGTTCTCTCTATACCCACTTTTGTAAAGGTTTTGATCATGAGTGGATATTGAATTTTATAAAATGTTTTTACTGAATCTTTTGAGATAATCATGTGGTTTTTGTCTTGTCTTTTGGTGATGTGGTGTATCACATTGATTGATTTAGTAATGCTGTAGTATTTTAGTTTTTGCTTCTCTGATAAATTCTTTATCTCTCCTAATCTAAATGATAATCTTGCTGGATAGAGTACCTTAGTTTGCAGATATTTCCCTTTCAGGACTTTGCATATATCTTGCCACTCCCTTCTGCCTGTAAGTTTCTGTAGAGAAATCAGCTGGTAGACTTATGGGGGTTCCCTTGTAATTCACTCTTTGTTTTTCTCTTGCTGCCTTCAGAATCCTCTCCTTATCTTTAACTTTTGCCATTTTTTATTATAATCTGTCTTGATATAGGTCTATTTTTGAATTTATCTTATTTGATACCCTCTGCTTCCTTTACCTGGATATGTTTCCTTCTTTAGAATTGGGGTATTTTCAGCCATAATTTCTTCAAATACATTTTCAATTCCCTTTTCTTTTTCTTCACCTTCTGGGATCAGTCTTATGCATAGATTGGTATGCTTTATCTTATTCCATAAGTCTTTTATATTGTTTTCATTTGGGTTTCTGTATGATGTTCTAATTGGACGATTTCCATTATTGTATCTTCCAGATCACTTATTAATTCTTCTGCTTTATTCATTCTGCTATTCATTGCCTTTAGTTCACCTTTAGTCACTGTAAAAGAATTTTATAATTTTTCTTGGCTTTTATAGTTTATAGTTCCTTTTTATAGTATAGCTTTTCTGTCACTAGCCCTTCTTTTGCTGTTTTTTGCTTTTTGGGCCACACTTGTGGCATATGAAAGTTCCCAGGCTTGGGGTCAAATTGGAGCTCTAGCTGCTGGCCTACACCACAGCCACAGCAATGCAGGATCCAAGCCCACATCTGTGAACTACACCACAGCTCATGGCAATGCTGGATCCCTGACCCACTAAGCAAGACCAGGGATCAAACTTGCATTCTAATGGACACTACTCAGATTTGTTTCTGCTGAGCCACAATGGGAATTCCTCTCAATAGCCTTTCTTAATTCCTTCAGTATTTTCATTATCTCATTTTTTAACTCAGAATCTATTAAAGGGGTCCATTTCAATTTTTTGTCCTTTCAGGGAACTTCTCTTGATCTTTTAACTGAGAGAGGTTCTTCTGCTTCTTCATTTTTTTTTCTTCTGCTTTATGAGTTTAGGAGAAACAGTTATCTACTGTGTTCTTAGGGGACTAATACTATATTCATGTAAGACCATTCCTGTATAGATGTAATATTTTTTGATGTGTCCACCTCCATCTGTATAATATCTGTCATTTATGATGTTGGCTCCATCCTCAAAAACAACACCTCAAAGAATCAATAAAATTGTATAAACTATCTTAACACTCATTTGACACTCAAGCTATCTCCTTGGGTCAAGGAGCTGATTTGTATCATCCTAAATGACCAAATCATAAAACAGTTTATAACATATTGACCATTGAAAATTTCAAATCTTTCTTAATGTTTCAGGAAAGCAGTCGCAAGGTTTACCTTGAGGACATTCCTATAATAAATAAAACTCAGACAAATTAAAGGATGTGGGCAACTAATGGCATCCTTTCAGAAGAGGATCTTAAATGATGTCAAATACACAATTTCTCTCATGGTTTAATTACACTTGAAAATCGGTTTTAATAAATAAAGGGGTATATCCTTGGCCATGAGTGATTTGACCATATTGGGAAGTCTATTGGAAAACTGAATTATCATATCATTAAATTCTGAAATAGCTTGTGGAGTTATTGCAGTAATATAGAATGCAAAATAAAATAGCCTGTTCTCATGAACTCAAAGATACATTTTGAAGGAAGACTCATGACTAAGGAAGTTGATGAGTGTTTTGCTCATGAATGACCATCATCACTTGTAGGCAAATATGAGTTCATTTCACACTGTAATTCTTTCCCCTCTACACACCTCACTCTCTGCCCCATTGGTGCCTTTTTATAAGATAGGGAAATGTGGAGTTGCCATTGTGGCACAGCAGAAATGAATCCGACTAGGAACCATGAGGTTGCGAGTTCGATCCCTGGCACTCGCTCAGTGGGTTAAGGATCTGGCATTGCCATGAGCTGTGGTGTAGGTCTCAGATGCAGCTTGGATTCTGCATTGCTGTGGCTGTGGCATAGGCCAGCAGCTGTAGCTCCAATTGGACCCCTAGCCTGGGAACCTCCATATACCATGGGTGTGGCCCTTAAAAGCAAAATAAATGAATAAACAAATATCAAAAATCGTTGCAATTCTCACTTAAAATATTAAAAAATAGGGAAATATAGGTAGGTCAATATAGGATAGATGAAGTAAAATTGACATTTATGGGGAGACGGGGTTAAGATAGCGGAATAGAAGGACTGGAGCTCAATTTCTCTCCTAAAAACAACAAAATTCACAACTAAAGACTGAGCACACTTCACCAAAATGGACCAGAAACCTTAAAAAAGATACCCTACTCCAGAAGAAAAAGAGGAGGCCACATCAAGAGGTAGGAGGGGTGATTTCGTGATATAAACAACCCCATACCTCCTGGGTGGGAAGCTCCACAGACTGGAAACTAACTGGTTCACAGAGACTCACCTACAGGAGTGAGAGTTCTGAGCCCCACATCAAACTCTCACTTGTGGGGATCTGGCACAGGGAGAAAGAGCCCTGGAGCATCTGGCATTGAAGGCCAGTGGGGCTTGTGCGCAAGAGCTCCACGGGACTGGGGGAAACGGAGACCCCATTCTTAAAAGGCGCACACGGACTTTCACGTGCACTGAGTCCCAGGGCAAAGCAAAGTCTCCAAGGGAATCTGGGTCAAACCTGACTGCAGTTCTTGGAGGACATCCTGGGAAAACAGGTGTGAATGTGGCTTGTTGGGAGGGAAGGACATTGAAAGCTAAGCTCTCAGGAATATTCAGCAGCAGTGCCTTTCTCTGGAGGTGGCCCTTTTGGGAAAATCTGGCCCCACCCGTCAGCCAGCCCAGCCAGCCGCTGAGAAGCCCCAGGGCAAATAACAACCCAGGTGGGATCACAGCCCCACCCCTCAGTAAACAGGCTACCTAAAGACCCCTCAGGCACACAGCCACCTCTAATCCCATCCAGAGACTAAGCCCCACCCACCAGAGGGATTAGAATCGGCTCCTCACCAGGGGGCAGGCATCAGCCCCTCCCATCAGGAAGCCTACAGCAAGCCCCCCATACCGACTTCAGCCACAAGACGGGCAGGCACCAGAAGTAAGAGAGGCTACAACTCTATTATCTGTAAAAAGGTCACCACACCAAAAACCTATAAAAATGAAAAGACAGAGAACTATAACTCAGATGAGGGAGAAAGGAAAAACCCTAGAAAATCAGCTAAGCAATGAGAAGATTCTCAGCCTCCAGGAAAAAGACTTTAGACTGTTGATGCTGAAGATGAGGCAAGACATTGGAAATAAACTGGAGGCAAAGATGGACAACTTACAGGAAACACTGACCAAAGAGATACAAGATATAAAACTTAAACAAGAAGAGATGCAAAATACAATAACTGAACTAAAAAATTCACTAGAAGCAGCTAACAGCATAATACAGGAGGCAGAAGAACAAATAAGCGAGGTGGAGGACAGATTCGTGGAAATTACAGAGGCAGAACACGAAAGAGAAAAAAAGATTGAAAACAAATGAAGAGAGTCTCAGAGAACTCTGGGACAACATTAAACGCACCAACATCCGTATTATAGGGGTGCCAGAAGAAGAGAGAGAGAAGGGGACAGAAAAAATATTCCAAGAGATAATAGCCGAAAACTTCCCTAACATGGGGAAGGAATCACTCACTCAATTCCAGGAGGCACAACGAGTACCATACAAAATAAACCCAAGGAGGAACACCCCGAGACACATACTAATCAAACTGACCAAAATGAAAGACAAATAGAAAATCTTGAAAGCAGCTAGGGAAAAGAAACAAATGACATTTATGTAAGTGTGGGTTCACATCAGAACCTTCTATTTTTTTTTTAAAGAACTGACTACATTTAAAATAAGGTTTAACTTACAGGCCTAAAAATGTACTCATCATTTGTCAAACACATTTCTAGTATATAAAGCAAACACCACAAGTTAATAACACCCCATGTTTATAGGAACTCTGCAATATCTCAGCAATACCTCTGACTTTAACTCCTTACACCCTCCTCCAGTTCTATGTGGAGAGAAACACCCTATGGCAGAGATAAATCATTGACTTTGCTGCAGGAAAGCAACTGCTCTAGGGGAATCAACTATTCTCATTTAGCCAAGACTTCCCAGTTTTAGAATGAAGTATTCAGCTTCCTAGTAAGTACTCAGTGCCAGGCAAACTGGGACACTGGTCACCCTATTGGCCATCCCTTAGTATCACCTGATTTTTGTCTTCTACATATTATTATTTGGTCAAATGACAACTTCTCTGGGCCTCTGCTTGAAAGAAGATACAAAATATCACATATCTCATAAGTTGGTAGTGAGGACTGGATGAGTTTTTATGTGTAAAGCCATTATAACACACATGGCCCTATTAGTGTGCACTAAGTGAAGAGCATCATTATTATTAATCAGGTCATAGAAGAAGTAACATTACAACTGAGCCTTAAGGTATCAGCAAAGAGTTAATCAAGAAAAGATGGCATAAGGAGGAAAAAATGGAGAAGGTTAAGTAAATACAGTAAATAGGCTATATAAAAGTAAAGCAAGATGTTTCCTTAAAAACAAAATATATAAATAATGGAGTAATGCCAACACCAAAAAAATATTTTGCCTTATCTAATAATTTTTTTTAATGTCTGGATTTGCCCTTAAATGCAACTCCTGTTACCCACACCTTTCTAGGATTTATTTATAACAAACTGCAATCTGACCTTTAATAAAACATTGAACTGACAAGCAAACCAGATTTCACTTACTGAAATAGAAGGTCAAGAATTGTAGAGCATTAAAAAGGGATCTTCATTTGTATCTTGCCCCTTAGCTTCTATTTGAAGAAAATAGAATCAAAAGCTATAAATCCAGTCTTTTCCTGTTAAAAAAATCAAAGGAAAAATTAGCCTAGGAATGTTATCACAGTAAATAAAGCCATGACAACTTCAAATTGACAGAAGCATCAAATGTACTTTCCTTGTATTACACATAAATGTAAATATGAACTTGTATGTCATTATGAAATCACAAAGCCTTTACCAATATCAAAAGTATTTACATCTTGAAAAAATGATGCAAAATAATTGGTTTGAGTTTGGGACAA
Organism: Phacochoerus africanus; assembly: GCF_016906955.1. Taxonomy (NCBI): domain Eukaryota; kingdom Metazoa; phylum Chordata; class Mammalia; order Artiodactyla; family Suidae; genus Phacochoerus; species Phacochoerus africanus. Next base: position 13,150,228 of record NC_062560.1, on the reverse strand, counting down.
GTTTTTTTTATTGTTTTATGGCCACACACATGGCATAGGGAAGTTCCCAGGCCAGGGATTGAATCTGAGTCACAGTTGTGACCTGTACCACAGCTGTGACAATGCCAGGTCCTCTAACTCACTGCACCAGGCCAAGGATTGAACCTGTACCTCCACAGCAACCTGAGCCACTGCAGGATTCTTGACCCACTGCTCCACAGCAGGAACTCTTGGGGAAAGTTTCTAAAACTTTTGGTATTGGAAACTTGCAAGCATACACAAAAAGAAATATATATAACTCATGTGCTTATCACTCAGATTCAACAAAAAATCATTATTTTGCCATCTTTGTTTCAATTATTCATATACACACATAGACACAGTTTTTTTCTTTTTGTTGGAGCATCTTAAACCAAATGATGGACTTCATGTCATTTCACTGTAAATATTTCAGTTTAGTTTATATTTGATAAAGGCATTATTTTTAACCTACCCACCCTGCCATTAAGATACCTAACAAAATTAACAATTTCTTAATATCTCACAGTTAATCTATATTGCAAATTTCTCCATTTGTCTCAAAATCACATTTTGAGTTAATTTGTTTGAATCAGTATTTACAAGGTCTACTCATTACATCTGATTACGGCTCTTAAGTCTCTATTAATTCTATTACTGAGGTTTTTCCTTTTTTATTTTTTGGTTCTCATGATACAAATTTGTTGGGTAAAGTTGGTTGTTTGTCTTGAAGAATACACTGTGGTTGGAATTTTTATGATTACTTCCTCATGGTACCATTCAACTTGTTCCTCTCTTCCCTAATATTTTCTGTAAACCAGTAGATAGACCCTGAGGCTCAGTTCATTTAAGGTTCAGTTGTTTTCAGTGAGAGTAATTCAAAAGTAGTGCTGTGAACATTTTACTATATCTCATGATGAGGCACCCAATGTCTGATTGTTCCATTTTTAATGATGTGAAAATAATCATTGGGTTCATGGGCTATCAGCCCAATCCATCCATTGGGAAGTTATTGATTGACATTTCACCCAGTGGTTTGATGTTATTGATGGTCATTGGCTACATTCATTATTTCTTTAATGGTTGCCAAAATAATGATTTTCTAATTTTGTTCTGTATTTATTATATAGAACTTTCCTATGCTTCTTTCAGGAATTATTGCTCACTATCTTGCAATTCATACAGAAAAGTCAAAAAAAAATCTTGACTCTGACATTTTATCAATTTTCAGCAAAATGTACAACCTACCAAAAAAAGACAGTAATTTTTTGGCTCTCATTATCCTTTTGACACAGTCAGTATAATTTTCTATAGCATCATCTGCCTTCTGGTACAGAGTTTCAAGTCCATTTTTCCCAAGGCTTGCTCCAGATACAAAATCTGTCATTTCTCCAAGGAGCCTTGGCTCTTTTTTTATCAAGGAATTGTATATTTACAACATAGACAGGGCAGTTAAAGGGCTTATTGCTATTGGATTGTCACTAGTTCAAGACATTTTCAATGAGCAGATGGGGGGAAACATTTAATGAAAAAAAAGTAATAAGTTAACCTTAAGTTTTTCTGTTTACATCTAAGTCTACAAGATTTTTGTTTGTTGTACCACTTGAATCTCTTTTCTTTGATACTGGAAATCTTGATGTCTTCATTTTTAACAGTTTTCTTGTGATAGCTTTGATATATAAAAATTGTATATATTTAAGGTGTACAACTTGATGTTTTGATATTTGTATACACTGTGAAATGATCACCACAATCAAGCTAATTAACATATCCATCACCTCTCCATAATTACCATTTGTATGTGGTGAGAAGGTTTAATTTAAGATACATCATCCTAACAGATTTCAAGTATACCCCACTCTACATTAGATCTCATCTTACATATCTGAAACTTTGACCTATAACAAATATCACTCCATTTCCTCTTGCCCTCAGTTCGTGCAACCACTGTTCTACTCTCTTCTTATATAAATTTGACTATTTTTGAGTCCACATATAAGACAGATCATATAGTATTTTTTTGTCTATGTCTTGCTTATTTCACTTAGCATAATGTCCTCCAGATTCATCTATGCTGTTGAAGATGGCAGGATTAACATCTTTTTTAAGGCTTAATAAGATTTTATTGTACCACTGACCCTTGAACATCACAGGGGTTAGGGGCGCTGACCCCCATGCAGGTGAAAATTCACAGATAACTTTATAGTCACTTGGCCCTCCATACAAGCATTTCTTTCCTGTTTGTGGTTCCACATGCACAGATTCAACCAACTTCACATTGTGTAGTACTGTATTATGCATTTAATGAAAAAAATCCACCTATAAGTAGTCCCGTGACATTCAAACCCATGTTGTTCAAGGGTCAACTGTGTGTGTATATGTATCCATTCATCTGTCAAAGACCTAGATGTGGGATTGCTGAACCATACAGTGTAGTTCTACTTAAATTTCTTTTGAAGAAATTTCCTACTCTTTTCTGTAATAGCTATAGTAGTTTACGTTCCCACCAGCAGTATACAAAAGTTCCTTTTTCTCCACATCCTCACAAACACTAAAAATCTTGATTTCTAATGACAGTAACATAATTACTTATTTCCTTCATTGAAAATATGTCTATACTAATTATAAACCATCAGTATGAATGTTACTACTAACATAAAGTCACTAATATGGTTAAGATTTCTTTCTGGTTCTCTCTGTTCTCAGGAGATATCACTCTAGAGACTTATAGTCAATTCACTGTATTTTAATGTCATTTGATATTATTCTTTTTTCTATGAGCTAATGACATCTTGATATATAATTAAGTTTACTTGTTTCAATTTATTTTCAATTAATTTCTTTTTTTGCTTTGTTTTGTAATTATGTGACACATTAGATAGTTCAAAAACAAACTGAATAGCAGTGTACATTCACTAAATTCTTCCTTTACTTCTGTCTTTTCCATCCTATTTCCTCCCCCTTTGGGTAACCACTTTAAAATTTTAGTTCATTTTTCTTTTTAAAATGTAAGTAAATATAAAGATACATATTCATATCCCCATCTTTATTGCACAAAATTCAGATACCATAATCCTGTTCTGTACCTTGCTCTTTTTAGTTGACAATTTAGCCTGGAGATCATTGTGTTTCAGTATACAGAGTGTGTCCTCATTCCTTATACGGCTTCATAGTGTTCTATCATGTGCATTTATCCCGGAATATTGGTCTTCTTTTGATGGGCTTTTGGGCTGTTTCTAGCCTTTTGCTTTTAAAATAATACTGTAATAATTAGCCACATATATATATCATTTTTAATTTTTGTCTGAGACCATTTAAATGGATGAATTAACCAACTACAAGCCCATCTACTGCATTGTTTGAGAAGATGACCCCTCACAAAAAAATTTGATAGAAAAGATTAATTCCATAATGATGATGATGTTTGTGGTTCGTAATAAAAATCATAATTGTCTTTGTTAATTTCACAATTATACAAATATATACTCATGATAGTGAATGCACATATAGCATTGTAATGGTAATGAATGTAAGTGATCACTGGATGTTCCTCTTCCTTTTGCATTCATGAAGCTGAAGCTTGGTATTATGCCACCAAATGCCTTACTAGATTTGAGTCTAAGCATGAGCTTCATAGCAACACTATTTGAACCATTGTATAGTGCCAGGACTTGGTTGTGGTGTTTTTTACCATGATTTCCCACATGACAGCAGAGGTGATCCAAGGGTGTAAAACCGTTCATCAAAATGACAGTAATGTCCTCAGATTGCAGGCAAACCACCAGAAGCTGGGAAGAGGCAAAGAATTCTTCCCTACAATTTTCAGAGGAAAGATGGCCCCGCTGACATCTTGGTTCAGGTTTCTAGCCTCCAGAACTCTGAGAAAATACATTTCTGATGTTTTAAGCCAAAAAACAAAAAAACAAAACAAAACAAAACAAAACAAAACAAAAAAACAGTGACAGTGGTGTCCTTGACAGTTGAGGAAGAGAGGCTCTGTCATTATAAAGTGGAGACAGTGTGATCCTGAGTTCATGAACCTGGTTCACATCTTGGCTCTACCACATAGAAGCTCTTAAATCTTGAGTAGAAAAGGATGTGAAAGCCAATGATATTCTTGGCATGGTGGGACACTCAGGCCTAATTCACCATTGCTGCAATCTACTACCACTGCTTCTCTTCGTACTGCCCATCTTTGGCAGAGTACCTAGATTCTCCTGAGGCATATTCAAAGGGCATGTATGACAGGTGCATGATGAGAAGGGAAGAAAAGTTTTGTCCTTACTGTTTTCAAATGTAGCAGCACCTAGAAAAACTAACTGAAACTGTATCTACTTCAGGATAGACATGGATGAAAGGTCACTAAGAATCCAGATGGCCTGCTATCATCTCTGAACTTCCTGTATTTCTCAGGGTAGATGATTTAAGATTTATATTCCCTGAGGAAAAACCACAGTTACCTAGGGCTTTGAAAAAGCTTACATTTCTTTGCAAAAAGAATATCCCAGATGTTATGCTCTCATTTTGCTACAAACGTATATACAGATATTATCTAGAGTACTAGTCATTTTGGAAAAAGACACAGAAGTTACTGGAGGACAAATGATCCAGAATCCAGATTCAGCTATTGGAGAAGAATGAGTTTATGTGATAGACAATTGCTTTGGCTTTTTTTTTTTTTTTTCGTTTCAACTGGATCAAGTTGCACCATCTCAAAAAAAAAAAAAAAAAGAGTTTCCAAGCAACAGATGAAGTTTCCATTGGACCATGAAGGATCCAGCTTAATAAATCTTTTAGCTAAAACCTTTTCCTTTTGAAATTATGCTCCCCAACATTCCCAGGTATATGACCTGTATAAGGGAGAAGATTTTTTAATCTCCATATTTTCTTGTCTAAAGTACAAATTCCAATTGGACACTGATAGGGTGTTATGATTGACATTTCATTAGCCTTTAAAATGAACTCAGGGAGTTCCCGTCATGGCTCAGTGGTGAACAAACCCGACTAGTATCCATGAAGACTCGGGTTCAAACTCTTTCCCAATGTTTGGTCAACTACATAGTGTAGAGGGAAGAGCAAACCACTTGGAATCAAGAGACCTGAATTCAAATCTCAGTGTCACCTCATAGTCATCCTATGACTTTGGAAAAGAAATGGACCTAAACACATGGAGATGTGGCACTAATGACCAAGGCTATGGGTGGACCACATAAGTCCATGTGTATCCCAAAGAGGAATGTAGGGAGGAGTTGCTGTGGCAAGAACCTATGTAGTAATAAGCAGATGGGTCAGATCCTTGGCATCTGCTCAAATTTTTATCAGTTTAATAGTGGCCATGGGTATCTCTGGATTAATGGAAGTATTTACTGGAAGCCGGATCCATACCCTTGGTAATGAGGCATCATCGACATTCCCTGCTGCCAGTCTCTATTTACCCAAACCTAATTCCTCTGCTCATAGTTAGAAGGAGGGAAACATACTTAATCATTCACTTATTTACATTTAGGGCAAAGTACTTCATCCATTGTATCAGAACACAGCTTTACTAGCTCTGTCATTAAATTATATCAGTTCTTGGGTAAACTTTCTGGCTCTCAGTTTCCTCCTCTTTAAAACAGGCATTTTCACATTCCCCTATTGCTTTCTGCCTTTGCTACCTCCATAGTACCCTCTTACTGTACTTCAGTTACCTTGTTAATAACCTTATATAATTAGTGGTTTTCTGTGTGATCATCAGTTGTGGTAGCAAGTAAAAGTCATTTACTATATTCCTAAGTATGCTACAAATCTTAGATATTTTCTGCCATATCCATGATGGACTTCCCTGTCTCTCTCTCTCTCTCTCTCTCTCTCTCTCTCTCTCTCTCTCTCTCTCTCTCTCTCTCTCTCTCTCTCTCCTTTTCAGGCTACACTTAACTTCTCTTCCTCCACCACCACCAGCACCAGGCCATGCCCCTACTCATTCACCCCGACTCCATAGTTCCCATCACAGGAAATTTCACCTCATCTCCTTGTACATCAGAGTTCTCTATAACCAGGTCCCAGTATCACTGTCAAATCTGATAACCCATTGAGATAGCACATTAACAGGAACATCTAGAAAACCTGCAAGATATCAATGTGAGCTAGTCCAATCACATTACCACCTAGTTGAGAGTAAGGAGCACAGGGTTAGAGACTGATAGATGCGCTTTAAATCTCTTTTGGCTTTTACCAGCCATATAGACTTGTGCAAGGGTGGCAGGCACACTCTAAGATGGCCCCAATGATCCCCACCTGCTGGTATTCACACTCTCCCCTCCCCTTGAGTGTGGGCTGAACATAGTAACTTGCTTCTAACAAGTTGGATGTAGCAGACTTGATGGGATGTTACTTACATGATTAGGTTACAAGAGCTTATGACATCTCTTGCTATTAGATTCCCTCAGCTTGCATGTTTTGGCTAAGCAAGCTGCCATATTGGAGAGGCCCATGTGCTGAGGAATTGAGGGCAGCTTCTACCCAAAAGCCAGGCACTGAGTCCTTCAGTCCAGTAACCCATGAGGAACTGAGTCCTGTCAACAACCACATAAGCTTGGGACACCCTTCCCTAGTTGAGTCTTAGGATGATTACGACCCACTCAATGCCTTAACTGCAGCTTGTGAGAGACCCAGAAGTAACGGACCCAGTTAAGCTGCACCCAGATTCCTAATTCACAGAAGCTGTGAAATCATGAATGTGTATTGTCTTAAGTCACAAAATATTGGGTAAACTCTTTATTACACAGCAATAAATAAGTAATAAAGCAAGTGAGGTCAGTTCTCTGAGTCCTAGCCTCCCCGTCTGTAAACTGAGTTCAAAAAATGCCATTCCTTTTAGAGTGATTGTGAGGGTTAATGAAATAAAGTTCTCCAAACATGTTAGAGTCTCCATATAAACTAATTTATTCAGATTTCCTCCATCCCCAAAGCTGAGTTAACATTCAGTAGGTTGAGAGCATGAATGTTATGATTAGAGTGGAAAGATGGGGAAGCAAAATATTCTGAATCAAGCACTCTGGGAAACAAGGAATGTCAAGCTCTTGTTACTCCACAAAAGGAAGAGAACTTGGGACAGCAGGATTCCACAGGTACAGAGAGAGGAGCTCTTGCCCTTCCAATTTCCTCCTATTCCACAAACTTACCAGTTGCTAGAATTATGCCATATCCTATACAAAGTATGGGTTGAAGTTACTTCTGAAGTAGGTGGTTTGACATATAACCATCAATTACAATATTATTGCCCTGTATCAAGTAGTTTGAGTTTCAAAAGCCAACTTGCTGTTAAAGCATGCTAGTCAGTGAGGAAAGACCCTTGGAAAATATAGAAATCAAAATAGAAAATGGAACTAAAACACAGTCAAGTAAATAGAGAGCAAACTTCCATGTGGGGAAGCCAAAACTATATCAGTACAGGAAATCTGAGGAGAAAGGAAGGGTAGATGAGGAAAAATAAGGTTATGGGGGAAAATGTTGAGGGAGAAGAAGAGAAGAGGGAAACATCAGCTGAGTAGGCAGTTCTCAGAATGAAAATCAAAGAGGACCCTTCCTATTTTGGAAAAAGGATGATAGAACTTAACTTTCTCTGAAAGAAAGATGGGTAAGATCAGATAGAAATGCAAGTTGTAGATATTTAGCTTCAGTCAGCACCATACACAGGCTGGGGACAGTGGTGTGGTGGGGCTGCTGTGGAGGTGGGAGGAGATTTCTCTTTCCTGTATCATCTTCAAAGTATCGTTGTTGTGTCTAGTACAAGAAAAATTGAGCTCTGCTTATAGGCTCTTGGTTACTACAAAATGTAATAACTTTCTAGCAGACCTCAGTTCTCTCAAGAGTTCTACTGTGAGGGCTGAGGTCGGTTACCAAGGATAAACCTATTTCTTTTGAGAGTTGGAAAGCTGTCATCTTTATGCTTCAGTTATTCCCTGAGACTCCCTCCTCATACTTTTATCTTTATCTTGTAAAATGGAAAGAAATAAATTTGGATCCATTCCATCACTTCCCTTGATTACCAGTACTAGAGTCTTCACTGACAGTTTTGATAAATTCAAAATGATGCAGAAGTAAGATATTCCTTATAGCCTAAATGCTAGTAACATTTATAATGTCATGCTTCCAATCATACATAGGAAATGTCAGTTTCCTTAAAATACAAAATCTTGATTTAAGCAGGTCTGGATAAAAACCTTTATTACTCTGGAAAGGAGGTAAATCAAGGATTTTTTTCACCTATACATAAATGGAAGAGTTGGCATAAAGGAGAGAGGGACTTTTACAAAAAAAGAACTGCAGTGTTCATCAGTGATACTCATGTGCCCCCCTCCCCCTGCAAGTTTTTTCCATTCAAATCTTTGATTTCTATCTAAAATAGCATCATGTGTGGCAGTGAATAAGGTTGAGGGCCCAACATATCATTAAGTCACACACATATCATTAAGTATCACAGCCACCTTAAATTGTGGAAATGCTATAATATAACAGTTTGTGCTTGTTTCTACTAAATCACCCCAGAGGCTTCGTCATTTCTTGATCAGTTTTTATATTAATTTCTCATCTTGGAGAAATCCTTCACTAAATGAGTAGCATAAATTTAGACTTCGCATTCATGCATAATGCTGATCTGAGGCTTCAATTGCATGCAAAAAATGTTTTTTTCATCTAGCCCCCTAATAAAGACAAGAAAGGCAAGCTTCTTTGTGCTTAGCTGGGATGACGGGCAGAGTGTTTGTAGTTCCTCCTTTACCAAGGGAACAACACTTCCATGTCCTAAACTTATGTAGATGTCTTAGTTCCAGCATCTTCCTTCTGCATTATATGGGCCTAAATTTCTGTTATTATGCAGGCATAAAATCTTGAGATAGACAATGATGCAAGATAATATAAGAAAGGGAGAGGGTTCCCATTGTGGCTCAGCAGGTTAAGAACCCAGAATCTGTGAGGATATGGATTTGATCCCTGGCCTTGCTTAGTGGGTTAAGGATCTGGCATTGTTGCAAGCTGTGGCATAGGTTGCAGATGCACCTCGAATTTGGTGTTGCCATGGCTGTGTCGTAGGCCAGCAGCTTCAGCTCCAATTCAACCCCTAGCCTAGGAACTTACATATGCCACAGGTATAGCCTTTAAAAAAAGAGAGAAATACAATGTACGTATATGTGTGACTGGGTCACTTTGCTGTAAAGCAGAAATTGGCATAACATTGTATATCAACTGTACTTTAATAAAAAAATCTCAGATCTTGTTTTGGTTATCTATCTCAGATCTTGTTTTGCTTATATATTGCTGAGTAACAAAGTACTCTGAAATGTATTGGCTTAAAACAAAACAACTAATTACTCTTTGTATGACTGGGTCACTATGTTATACATCAGAAATTGACACAACGCTTTAAATCAACTATACTCTAATAAAACTAATTATTATCCCCCATGAATCTATAGATTGAGCTCAGCTTGGCAAATTTTCTACTCCATGAGGTGATCGGCTGAGCTATAGTCATATAAAGGGTTTCCTGGAGATGAAACATTCAAGATGGCTCATTCATATGACTTAGAAGTTGATGCTAGCTGGTGGCTGGGGGCTTAGCTCAGGCTTTTGGATGGGATGCATTGGTGCTCCTCCATATGACCACTCAGTGAGACTTGCTTGAGCTTCACACAGCAAAGCACCAGGATTCCAAGGGAAGGTGCAAGGTATAGATCCCCCTCCTTTTTTTTTTTTTTTTTGGTCTTTTTGTCTTTTTCCAGGACTGCACCCGTGGCATATGGAGGTTCCCAGGGTAGGGGTCTAATTGGAGTTGTAGCTGCCAGCCTACGCCAGATACAATCTGCATCTACGACTTACACCATAGCTCATGGCAACGCTGGATCCTTAAACCATTGAGCAAGGCCAGGGATCGAACCCGCAACCTCATGGCTCCTAGTCAGATTCATTAACCACTGAACCACGATGGGAACTCCCAAGCTATAGATCCTTTAAGTCGTGACCTTAAATATTACACAGCACCATTCTGCCTCACTTTATTGGTCAAAGCAAGTGGCAGGCCAGCCTCAGTACAAATGGAACTTTTTCTTCTTGATGGGAAGGGCAGCAAATAATTTGTGGCCATCTTTAATCAACCTCGGCCTCTATCCCACTGGAGCCTATATCTGATTCATTTCCCTCATACCCCCTCTAATCTTCCACTCATAAAATGAATTTACATTCCTTCTTTGGTTTTGGCAACTTAAGATTAATCTTGTTTTTCCTTTTGAACTCAACTGTGTACTTAAATTTTTTTTCATTTTAATGTCGTCCTCATTTCTGAAGTTTTAGTGTGAGGATAATCTTGTCGGCTATCCTGCCAGAACTCCATATTTCCTCTGTGTACTCCAACATTTAGGAAACCAAGGTATGTTTGTTAAACAAAGCCAACTTGTAGTTATTTTTCATAAAGCAACAAGATTTTTCTGCTATGCCAATTAAAAATTTCTGCCACAGAGAAGAAAGAACATTTGTATGTGTGCCTTGCGGCACAACAGGCACACAATTTGCTTGATCCTCTCTCTCCCTCTCCCTCTCCCTCTCTCCCACTCTCTTTTCTATCTAGGAACCATTGCTCCTAAGTTGGTCATTGTCTGCTAAGCAATAGAAAGGCTCTATCCAACAATGGTGTGGCAATGTATATCTCATTATTATAACTAATTATTACAATTAGATCAAAAAGAAGCTCATTTGAGCCCAGTGGCCATGCAGAATCAGGAATCACCAGAGAAAAGCAACACAGTGAATTCAGCCTTCTAGCTGATGAGTGAGAAAGCAATGAAATGGAACCAATAATTCATCCTGTTTCTGTTCCCATCCATACTCTCTTGTTTCTTTTAATGCTTAAGACTTCTACAGTGTTACATTTGGATATGGAATATTGTCTTGGCCCTCCTTTTAATTCCAGGGTTGTACCCATGTCCATTTAGTGTGGTTCATTTCATTTCTAAATGAAATGAAATTTGCATTTATATAGCCCCTAACATACCACATGGGCTACTAAAAAGCCCTTCACAGCAGAAACAATTCACAAGCTTAGAACTGAAGCTCTTGTAGCAGGCAGATCCATCCTCAAAGTCTTAGATCACCTAATATTACCTGCTTTGAGTGCTCAATGGGTTAGGAATAGGAAGGCAGGAATACAGAGTTTTACTTCCTTTTTAACAGCTTTATTAAGATATAGTTGAGGAGTTCCTGTTGTGTCTCAGTGGGCTACAAACCTGACTAGTATCCATGAGGATGTGGGTTTGATACCTGGCCTCGCTCAGTGGGTTAAGGATCCAGTGTTGCTGTGGTGTGGTGTAGGCTGGCAGCTGCAGCTCCGATTTGACCCCTGGCCTGGGAATTCCCATATGCTGCAGGTGTGGCCCTAAAAAGCAAAAACAAACAAATAAACAAAAAGATATAGTTGACATATAACATATGTGAGTGTAAGGCATACAACATGATGATTCAATACACATATATATTGCAAAATGATTACCACAATTAGGCTGTTTATCATGTATTATGGTGACAACATTTAAGATCTACTCTCATAGTAACTTTCAAGTATATAGTATAGTATTTTTAACTATAGTCACCATGTTGTACATTAGATCCATAGAACTTATTCAGCTTAAAACTGGAAGTTGTTCCACAAATACATGGAATCTAAAAAGTCAAAATTATAGAAACAGAGAATAGATTGTTGGTTATCAGGGGCTAGAGTAAATGGAGAAAATGAGATGTTGGCCAAAGGTACAACTTGCATTATATATATTATATAGTATTATATTACCAATTAGCCAAAATGTTTCAAAAAGAAAGAAGTGATAATAAGAAATCTGATTCCCTAGGTGTTGCTATCAAATGACACAACATGTGTAGAAGGGCTTTTAACAATAGCAAAAAGATACACATATGGATTTTTAATTATTACTGTTGATGGCAGATTTAGAATTAGAATCAAGGTCTCCTGACATAATCTGGAGCACTTTTCACTTTACCACACTTTCTATCTCTTGCATACTGATGATACATGCCAACAAGGAGATGAAACCATTTAAAGAATGGATACCTCAGTATAGCTGTTACATTTAATTGAGAGGCTGTTGGATTGATCTGGGTGATCTAAGAAAATGGTCATGCCATAAGATTTATACATGTATTCTGAAGTGCTCCCATAGCTTTAATTAATTTTTCATTAGAGTATGGTTGATTTACAATATTGTGCCAATTTCTGCTGTACATCAAAGTGACCCAGGCATACATATATATACATTTACTTTCTTAAATTATCTTCCATCATGATCTATCCCAGGAGACTGGTTATAGTTCCCTATGCTATACAGTAGGAGCCCCCATAGCTTTAAAATAGTGATTTGTCTTCAGTTGCATTAAAATGACACTAACATTAAAGAATACCTCAATTACCAGAATACATAGTTAACATAGCTCTCAGAGGTTTAACAATACTTTTCAGACTCCAGCACATAATCTGCCACATAAAATCTGATCTTAAGGTTTTACTTATATGGATAGTTTGACACAAAGCTAAGGTGAATGTATTTTCTAAATTCAGTTATTTGAATTTCCTAATTTTGATTCTAAATTATATCTAGAGAGAGATAGATATATGGAGATATGTACATATGTATATGTTATACATATTCATAATATACATACATACATACCCATACATAAACTCTAGCACCATTCTACTACCAGCATCCTCTCACCATTCAATAACCACTTCCTATGCCCACTGAACTCCTTTCTAACTAGCTCTAATTAACCTAAGAAGTAGTTTTTTAAGGCAAGAATATTTGTAAATTACTCAGGAAGTGCCACATAACACATCTTTAAACTTATCAATTCATTGAGATGAAAAAGTTTTAAAATAGAGCTTTATTGTGGTAAAAATACAGTGGAATACTACTCATCCATAAAAAGGATGAAATACTGCTCTTTGCAACATGGATGGACCTTGAAGGTATTATGCTAAGTGAAATAAGTTCAAGAACAAAATAAATGAAGAAACCAAACCAAACAAACAAACAAACAAAAAGTAGCTACAGAGAACAGAGTAATGATTACCAGAGGGGAAGAAGCTGGAAGGTAAAATGGGTGAAGGGAATCAACTATATGGTTATTGATGGAAACTAAATTCTTGGTGGTAAGCATACCATAGGGTAAACAGAAATAGAAACATAATGTTGTACACCTGAAACATATAATGTTATAAATCAATGTTATCTCTATAAAAACTTTTTAAAACAGAGCTTAACCTACAATTCAAGGACTTTTCATACCAGAAGATATGAACTCTGGTTTTTTATAAAATAGCAACATATTTGTGGAACAGAAGTCAAATGAATTGCTAAGAATTTATAAAGACAGGAGAAAACATCTCTCTAACAGCATTTCATCCTTGGTTAGAATCTGGCATAGTGGAATAGTCATCATGGCCAAAAATTGCCAGTAAATATCACAAAAGCCAGTCTCTTTCTAAATTGCCCCTAGCATTGGTTCTACCTAGCTCAAAAAGAAAATATCTATTTTTCAGTAGATGACTTAAAAAATACTAAATTAAAATTCATACATCTGGAAGACCCACTGCAATGACAATTAAAAAGAGATTCTATGTGTCCTTTTAAGCCCCTCCCTTTTTTTTAGCAAATTTTGTGTTCTCTTATGAAGGAATTTCCTCCCAATTTTTATGCTCTGGAGACCAAAGAGTAGTCACTGGGTTTCCCTTCCTTATAATATCCGAATGAGTCAATAATCTAATTTTACACAGAGATGACATATGGGATGGGAAAAGCTAAACATGTTTCTAAGAGGAAATTGTTATCAAAGAAATAAGAGAAGTGAAACAAGATCTCCCATCAGGTGTACAGGTAGAAAAAACAATTTGTTTTGTTTTGTTTTGTTTTAGGGCCACACCTGCAGCATACAGAGGTTCCCAGATTAGGGCTCTAATCAGAGCTGTAGCTGCCAGCCTACGCGAGAGCCACAGCAACGCTGGATCCGAGCCATGTCTGTGACCTACACCACAGCTCACAGCAACACCGGATCCTTAACCCACTGAGCAAGGCCAGGGATCGAACCTGAAACCTCATGGTTCTTAGTCTGATTCATTAACCACTGAGCATGACGGGAACTCCCAAAAGAATTTTTTTAAAAAGCAAAACTTCATAGCTTCCTAACCCAGAAAACCTCTCTAAGGCTGGCAAGACATGTAGTTTAGCTACAGAATTAAATTTGTTGGTCTTTTTTCTATATCCAGGTATAGAAAGTAATTCTCTGACCTCTAAGGTAATGGAAAAGAACTTGCTATCAAGTGTGTGTGTGTGTGTGTGTGTGTGTGTGTGTGTGTGTGTGTGTGTAGAGAGAGAGAGAGAAATAAATACTGAGATGGAAGTAGAAATAGATACTTTTTCACTGTAATGCCAATTAAACTCCATGACGTTGGAAGCCTATTTATTTCTCCCCAAATTACCTTCCTGCTCAGCCAGCAGCTAACATAGCTCTTCACCATTCAGGAGGCATTCAAAAAATATTTGCAAGATAAATTTCATCTTGGGCTTTCTCGAACTACTGCTAGAGAACTACTTGTCTGAAAAGGACCTTGGCACACAGCTCAAGAGAAACACTCAGAGCAGCAGAGATGAAGCATCCATTTAAACAGGTATCTCAGGAGTTCTGGTTCAAGAACCCCAGCCATAAAGATCCAAGAGATTGAGATAAGCCTGCAGGTGTCTGGAGGGCTGTAGGTTGACTTACCATGGCTCCTCAGGTAAGAAAATAATGTCTCTTGTAATAACTCATGCCAAGGAATCAAAGCTAAGCTTAGTATTCAAGTTTTGCCCAAGGACAATGGTTCTAGAGGAAATGAGAGGGCATTGTTTGGAGAATATGCTGCTCAAGTTGGTATCTGACAAATACTACATCACAGTGGTAGGGACCCAGGGCCTTGGGTGTGAACGTGAATTCTGTAATAAGTAGCTCTGTGACACTGAGCAGATTCCTTAGCCTCGTTTTCTTTGGTGGTAAAATTGAGTCATCACTACTATGGATTTCCATTGGGTAAAAATGACCTAAGGGTGGCTTCTTATTTCTGACAAGTTGACAAACCACTTCCTAAAAAACAAGAGAAAACCATGAAATGAATAAGTAAAATTATGAAAACCTTAGGATGCCCTGAAGGGCTGAGGGCAAGTTGGTTATAAATGAGTGAAGGAATGAGAAGGCGGCTACCTAGAGTGGAATGCAGCATTTGCAGCAATGGACCAGTGGATAAGAGGTTAGAAGACAACTTTACGGTCCTCCCATTGTTTTTTGTTTGTTTTTATTCATTTTTTTTCGGTTATACATATATGCATATCCATTCTCTTTCAGATTATTTTCCCACATAGATCATCACAGAATATTGGGCAGAGTTTCCTGTGCTATACAGCAAGTCCCCATTGGCCAATCATTCCATATACCATAGTGTGCATATGCCAATCTCGAACCCCCAGTCCATAACCCACCTATCTCCTTTGGTAACTATAAGTTTGTTTTCAAAGTCTGTGAGTCTTTTTCTGTTCTGCAAGTGAGTTCATTCGTATCCTTTTTTTAGATTCCACATATAAATGATATCATATGATGTTTATATTTCACTGTCTAACTACCTTCACTTAGTATAATAATAATCTCTAGTGTCAGCTGTGTTGCTGCAAATGGCATTATTTCATTATTTTTTATAGCTAAGAAATATTCCATTGTGTATATGTACCATATCTTCTTGATCCATTCCTCTGTCAATGGACATTGGGATTTGTCCAGAGAAAATCATAATTTGAAAAGATACATGCACCCCAGTGTTCATAGCAGCACTATTTACAATAGCCAAGACATGGAAGCAACCTAAATGTCCCATTGTTTATTTCTTCTCAGTACCTTGAGGCTATCATTACCTGTCACACCACTAGAGAAATCCGGGCTGCCAGGAGTCTTTGGGGGTGCTAACAGAGAGCAAAGAAGTACTTCTTTGGTTAATAGCTAATGAGAATAGCGTAGGTTGGAAAGGGAAAAATAGTAGCCGTACAGTGGAGATGTCTCTGCACTGGCAGAGACATCCTTAACCAAGTGATTAAGTTTAACATTATCAGTAATAAGTCACAGTTATGTCATGTATCCCTGATATGACAGAGTGAGAATGGAAATTTATCTCTGAGGTATTTCCCCCCAAACTCATAACTCCATTCCACCTTTGAGAAAACATCAGATGCACACAAAAGTGAGGGATATTCTACTAGATATATGGCAAATACTCTTCAAAACCATCAGTCATGAAAAACAACGAAAGTCAGAGAAACTCTCACAGATAAGAGGATATGACAAATAATGTGGCATCCTGGAATGCAGAGTAGAACAGTAAAAAAATGACATTAATAGATAAACTGGTAAAATATATAGAATAAAGTCTGTAGTTAATAGTACTGAACCAATGTCAGTTTCTTAGATTTAACAAACACACCATGGTTATATTAGATGATAACATTAGGGGAAGCTGAATGAAGGGTGTATGGGAACCCTTTTTCAGCTTTTCTGTAAATCTGAAATTATGCCAAATTTTAAAATTTAAAATGAAGCACGTGTGTGTGACTCTGCCATCCTTAAAAGTCACTCCTCCACCCCTATGATCTACAAAGCCCCAGGAGTGGTGGGAATTGCCTCATTCTTGTACTGCTTTTTAAGAGATTGAATTCTCAGCAAGGGGCGTTGCCTGGTAGGGTTCATCATAAGTGCTTTCTCAAGTTCTCTTTTTAGAAATAATAGACTAGATTGTTTTGGCCCTACTCTCCCACTGAAGACAACTGAAATAATGTACAAGTATTTAAATGTCTTCAAATCATTGGGGAGCTACAAACAAAGGAAAGAATGAAAAGTCCAAGGGTTCAGAGAGAAGAAAAATTCGTAAGAAATGAGCTCGGCGTTTGGGTTTTATTTCTACTTGGTCCAGTGTTAAGTTCAAAAGGTAGTGGCTGAAAGGCTGTGAAACTATACAGATATTTTTAGAAGACCCTCAGATATGAGATAGATGAAAATTGGAGTTAAAGGCCTGCCAAAAAAAAGTTTCTGATGAATACTCCAGGTCTTGTAGTTGTGACAACAAAGGGTTACACTCTGTGAGTAGAGATAAACCAGAATTAAATCAATCCTCCTTAAGTTGGAAACCCTGGGAAATACCTCCAAAGAAGACATACACATATACAACAAATGGTCAATATCACTAACCATCAGGGTAATGCGAATCAAGACCATAATGAGTATCTAGACAAAGTTCTCAATGCTATTCAGCAGGATCTCCTTGTAAATCTATTCTAAGTTGTGTCTGATAAGCCCAAGCTCCCGATCCCTCCCACTACCTCCCCCTCCCATCAGGCAGCCACAAGTCTCTTCTCCAAGTCCATGATTTTCTTTTCTGAGGAGATGTTCATTTGTGCTGGATATTAGATTCCAGTTATAAGTGATATCATATGGTATTTGTCTTTGTCTTTCTGGCTCATTTCACTCAGGATGAGATTCTCTAGCTCCATCCATGTTGCTGCAAATGGCATTATGTCATTCTTTTTTATGGCCGAGTAGTATTCCATTGTGTATACATACCACATCTTCTGAACAGAAGAAAGAGTGGGGGAAAAAATGTAATTGTAATGTATACATGTAAGGATAACCTGACCCCCTTGCTGTACAGTGGGAAAATATAAAAAATTATTTAAAAAAAAGATTAAAAAAAAGACAATAATGAAGTATCATCTCACACCTGTTTAAGTGGCTATTATTAAAAAAGACAAGAAATCACAAGTGTTGGTGAGGATGTGGAGAAGAGGGGACCCTTGTTCACTGCTGGTGGGAATATAAATTGTTGCAGCCATTGTGGATAACAGTATGGAGTTTCCTCAAAAATGAAAAACATAGAAGTACCATATGATCCAAAAATCTCACTTCTAAGTATATATCTAAAAAAATAAATCAGGATCTCGAAGAGATAGTTGCACTCTCATGTTTATTGTAGGACTATTCACTATAGCCAAAATATAGAGACAACCTATATGTCTGTCAGTGGAAGAATGAATAAACATAATGTTGTAATGTACAGGATGGTGACTATAGTTAGTAATAATATATTGCATACCTGAAATTTGCTAAGAGAGTAGTTTGTTTGTTCGTTTGTTTGTTTTAGCTTTTTTAGGGCTACACTTGTAGCATATGGAAGTTCCTAGGCTAGAGGTCAAATTGAAGCTGCAGCTGCAGACCTACGCCACATCCATGGCAATGTGGGATCCAAACTGCATCTGTGACCTACACCACGGCTCATGGCAATGCCAGATCCTTAACGCCCATTGAGTGAGGCAAGGGATCGAACCCTAATCCTCATGGTTACTAGTCAGGTTCGTTACCAGTGAGCCAAATGGGAACTTCAAGAGAGTAGATTTTAAGTGTTCTCACCAGAAAAAAAAGTAACTATGTGAGGTGATGGATATGAAAATTAGCTTGATTGTGACTATCATTTCACAGGGTATACTTATATCATGATATAGTATTTTATACCCTAAATATATGTAATTTTTATTTTTCAATCATACCTGAATAAAGCCGGGGGAAAATGAGGTCTCAGCAAGACCACAAATTAAAGCTCAACCTAGAAAAATCAGTATTTTCCTGTAACAGAAATAACTAGCTAGGGGATATAATAAAATAATGTGTCATCCATAATGGCAATAAAATGTAAAAATAAATACACAAGACTTCAGTGGAGAAATTATTGAACTATATTACATGACATGAAAACTTTGAATTTATGGAAAGAGATTTCATGTTCTGGGCTGAGTCAATTTAATATTGTGAAGAAGCCAATTCTTCCCAAATAAACCTGTAAGTTCAATGTAATTTCTATCTAAATTTCAGCTGAGGAGTTCCCGTCGTGGCGCAGTGGTTAACGAATCCGACTAGGAACCATGAGGTTACGGGTTCGGTCCCTGCCCTTGCTCAGTGGGTTAACGATCCAGCGTTGCCGTGAGCTGTGGTGTAGGTTGCAGATGTGGTTCGGATCCCGCGTTGCTGTGGCTCTGGCGTAGGCCGGTGGCTACAGCTCCGATTGGACCCCTAGCCTGGGAATCTCCATATGTCGCGGGAGCGGCCCAAGAAATAGCAAAAAAGACAAATAAATAAATAAATAAATTTCAGCTGAAATTTTTTAGGAACTTGATGAAATTATTTTGAAATTTATGTAGAAGAATAAAATGTGCAAATAGCTATTCAACTTTGAAAAAGAAAAGCAAAGAGGAGGACTTGACCTAGCCAAGAATTAAGGTATTCATAAATCCCATGGTAATAAATACAGTGAGACATTGGCAAAAAACAAAGAAATAAACAAAAACAAGCAAATAGACTAGTGGAACCAAATAGAAACTCTAAAAGCAGAACCAGAAATGTATGAAAACTTAATATGTGAAAGTGTAACAGAAATAAATGTAGGAAAGAAAGACTGTTCTTAGTACAGCCTCAGGAAAAATTGGCTCATTATATAGAGAAATATAATGCTGTATTTCTCCAATGCATCATATACAAAATGAAAGCTCAAGCTTAATGAAATATCCAAGTTTGAAAAATTAAAACTCTAAAATAATAGAAGATAATGTAAGAGAATATCTTGATGATATATATAGATGATGTAAGTGAGGGGAAGAGCTTCTTAAAATGGCAACACAAATTATAATGCAAAAACAATTGATTAATTTGGCTATGTCAAAAACTTAAAGTTCTGTTTAACAGAGAAAACCATGAATAAATTTGAGACGATGAAAGATATGAGTACAAGTTTTTAAAAGGGTCCTCTAAGGAAACTATGAGTAGGACTAAATTTCTTAGTTCAAATATCTTAAACCAGAATGGATTTCTTTGCAACTACCCAAACTCCATTTATATCCCAAAGCTTGGACATTTGTTGAATACTTCAAAATGGCGTATGGGCTAAGGTCTTAATGTGAAGTGCAATGACATTGTGATTGTTTCTCTTTAATAGATTATTAAGCAGATAATTTGTAATGACAAGTGGAAGAGAGAGAAACTTAAAAAAATATTTAAACCTGCCTTATCAGTTGACAAAGAAAAATGAGCCCAAAGACATCATGTGACTTCCTTAAAGTCACAGTCAAGTTCTTAGTTTTGTCTTCTGATAGGAATTATGGGCAAAATCTAGAAGTCTGCATGGAGAGTTCCCTTGCAGTTTGGGGATTCCATGTTATCATTACAGGTCCAAGTCGCTGCTGTGGTACAGGTTTGGCCACTTCTGTACACGACAGGCACAGCCCAAAACATGAAATAAAGTCTCATGTTCAGATTTTGATGTTTTAAAAAATCATTCTGCATGTGATTTTGTAAATTTCCTCAACCACTTGGCAATCTTCAAGCAAGTAAGGCCCTTTTAAAAGACCTTCAAAATAAACAAGAAATAAAATGGAAATGAGTTACCTCTTAATACCTCCCTGCACATTTTCCTTAATAAATGAATAAAATCATGTCTATTTAAATTTTAAAAGCAGCAGCGATGAATACAATATATTAATGTACCCACACAGACCCAGGGCAGGGGTGGGGGGTGTTGTGTGTGGCAAAAATATAGTAGCAAACTGCATAGCATACCTAGGGTGAGCCTGAGGAAGCACTTTTTCTGTAAATTCAGTGATATTTCTCCCACCAAGAGAGAGAATATTGCCTAAGAGGAAACTTTTATAACTCTGAAAACCACTCTGCTGAATGCCAAAAAGAATGTTGAAATCCCTTCCCAACACCTCAGTAAATTTTCATCCAAATTTTGTAGATAGATTCAACATCAGCGAGTTCTCTTGTGGTGCAGTGGGTTAAGGATCTGGCATTGTCATTGCAGTGGCTTGGGTCATTGCTGTGGCGCAGGTTCAATCTCTGACCCAAGAACTTCCATGTGCTGTGGACACAGCCAAAAAAAAAGAATCAGTTTCAGTGAGAATGCCCATCATACTCAAGCATTCACAGTAAGAGAGTAATCTCTTAATCTATATGTTCCCCCAACTCCCTTATAATCACAACCATTTACACACTGAGCTTAGCCCCTAACATCTCCAGGTGAAGACATCACTTGGGTCTTAACTGTTAAATTATAGACCAATAGATCTGTAATTATCTTCCATCACATAAGTCCCTCCTGTATAGCTTGTACTCTTCCACATGTGATGAGTTGAACACGACAGAAATTAAACTATGTATATAAAATCTAGATGTAAATATTACACTAAAAGTAAAACTGCCTTATTATCTGACACCAGGCAAAAAAAAAAATGTTTGCTGGTTGTATTTTTTAAAAGATATAAAGCATTTTTATGCTTCAAGAGAAAGTTTCATGTTTCTTTGAGTTGTATAAGCTGTTTTTATATTTTGGATATTAACCCTTTTTAACCCTTTATTGGCCATATCATTTGCAAATATTTTTTCTCATTCAGTAGGTTGTTTTGTTGATAGTTTCCCTTCCTGTGCAAAAGCTTTTACGTTTAATTGGATCCCATTTGTTTATTTTTATTTTTTGTTTCCTTTGCCTTAGGAAACAGATCCAAATATATATATAGCTATAATTTATACCAAAGAGCATTCTGCCTATGTTTTCTTCTAGGTTTTATGGTTTCTGGTCTCACATTTATATCTTTAATCCATTATGAGTTTATTTTTGGGTTTTTATATGGTGTTAAGGAATGTTCTAATTTCATTGTTTTACATGTAGCTATCCAGTTTTGCCAGCACCACTTATTGAAGAGACTGTCTTTTCTCCATTGTATATTCTTACCTACTTTGTCACAGATTAATTGAGCATAAGTGCCTGGGTTTATTTCTGGGCTATCTATTTTGTTTCATTGATCTGTGTGTGTGTTTTTGTGGCAGTACCATGCAGTTTTAATGACTGTAACTTTGTAGTATAGTCTGAAGTCAGGGAGTGTGATACTTCCAGCTTTGTTCTTTATACTCCAGATTGTTTTGGCTCTTCATGGTCTTTTGCGGTTCCATATAAATTTTAGGATTATTTGTTCTAGTTCTGTAAAAAATGTTATCAGTATTTTGATAAGGATTGCTTTAAATATGTAGATTGTTTCAGGTGGTATGGACATTTTAACAATATTAATTCTTCCAATCCATGAACACAAGATATCTTTCCATGTTTTTTTATCATCTTCAATTCCTCCATCAGTGTTTTACAGTTTTCAGAGTGTAGGTCTTTCACCACCTTGGTCAAGTTCATTTGTAGGTATTTTATTCTTTTTGATGGATTTTAAACAGGATTGTTTTCTTGCTTTCTCTTTCTGATAGTTCATTATTAGCATATAGAAAAGTACCAGATTTCTATACATCAATCATATATCTTGAAACTTTACATATCATTTTTTAATGGGCAAGACTAAGTTAGTTTCTAGATATGCCCAGTTGTATAATAAAACCACAAATATACACAAAGAAAGATTATTATAAAAAATAAAGATAGTGGTAACATTTGAGGGGGAAAAAGAATTTTGAGGCAGCCCTGACACATATGGTCATTTAATCTTTGACAAGGGAGGAAAGAACATCAAATGGGAAAAAGAAAGTCTATTCAGCAAGCATTGCTGGGAAACCTGGACAGCTGCATGCAAAGCAAGGAAATTAGAACACACCCTCACACCATGCACAAAAATAAACTCAAAGTGGATGAAAGACTTAAATATACGACAGGACACCATCAAACTCCTAGAGAAAACATAGGCAAAACACTCTCTGACATCAACATCATGAATATTTTCTCAGGTCAGTCTCCCAAAGCAGTAGAAATTAGAGCAAAAATAAACCAATGGGACCTCATCAAACTGAAAAGCTTTTGCACAGCAAAGAAAGCCAAAAAGAAAACAAAAAGACAACTTACAGAATGGGAGAAAATAGCTTCAAATGATGCAACCAACAAGGGCTTAATCCCTAGAATATATAAGCAACTTATACAACCCAACAGCAAAAAAGCCAATCAATCAATGGAAAAATGGGCAAAAGACCTGAATAGACATTTCTCCAAGGAAGATATACAGATGGCCAGCAAACACATGAAAAAATCCTCAACATCGCTGATTATAAGAGAAATGCAAATCAAAACTACCATGAGATATCACCTCACACCAGTCAGAATGGCCATCACTAATAAATCTACAAATAACAAGTGCTGGAGGGGTTGTGGAGAAAAGGGAACCCTCCTGCACTGTTGGTGGGAATGTAAACTGGTACAGCCACTATGGAGAACAGTTTGGAGATACCTTAGAAATCTATACATAGAACTTCCATATGACCCTGCAATCCCACTCTTGGCATATATCCGGACAAAACTCTACTTAAAAGAGACACATGCACCTGCATGTTCATTGCAGCACTATTCACAATAGCCAAGACATGCAAACAACCCAAATGTCCATCGACAGATGATTGGATTCGGAAGAGGTGGTATATATACACAATGGAATACTACTCAGCCATAAAAAAGAATGACATAATGCCATTTACAGCAACATGGATGGAACTAGAGAATCTCATCCTGAGTGAAATGAGCCAGAAAGACAAAGACAAATACCATATGATATCACTTATAACTGGAATCTAATATCCAGCACAAATGAACATCTCCTTAGAAAAGAAAATCATGGAGTTGGAAAACAGACTTGTGGCTGCCTGATGGGAGGGGGAGGGAGTGGGAGGGATCAGGAGCTTGGGCTTATCAGACACAACTTAGAATAGATTTACAAGGAGATCCTGCTGAGTAGCATTGAGAACTATGTCTAGATACTCATGTTGCAACAGAACAAAGGGTGGGGGAAAAAATGTAATTGTAATGTATACATATAAGGATGACTTGATCCCCTTGCTGTACAGTGGGAAAATAAAATAAAATAAAATAAAATAAAATAAAAAGAATTTTGAGGCGGGATTTCAGGGAATGACTTGCAAAGTTCTATTTCTTGACTTGTGTACTAGTTAGGATCATATTTATCTTATAATAATGCACTAAGATGCACATTTGTTTTGTGTGGTTTTCTGCATATGTATTTCATTTTGCAATAAAAAATATTTTAAAGTAATATTTATACTCATATTACTATCAGTTTTGGCATGTTTTCATTACATTTCTTCTCATCTACCTCTACTCACCCCCATACTTATATTTACATAGTGATGAGGGTCCACCTTAGTTGGGGGGGTCCAATGGAAAGAAAGTCTTTCTCAACTTCTAGATAGTAAGGCTCTTGAAGCCTCAGGGTAGGATGTGTACACTATTCTATGTGGGGTTTTTTTTGGTCTTTTTAGAGCTGCACCTGCAGCATATGTAAGTTCTCAGGCTAGGAGTCAAATTGGAGCTGCAGCTGCTGGCCTGTACCACAGCCACAGCAATGTGGGATCCAAGCCATGTCTGCAACCTACACCACAGCTTACGGCAATGCCATAAGGATCCTTAACCCACTGAGTGAGGCCAGGGATCAAACCCGCATCGTCATGGATACTAGTTGGGCTCATAACCACTGAGCCACAATGGGAAATCCTCTTAGTGGAATTTTGATGATGTTTATTTATGGGATCTAAAAGTTTGTCATAAACCATTTGCACTGTGGAACTATAGGGGCTTTGTTTACTAGAGATTTTGAAAACAATGGCAAAAGGTATGGGAATAGTGGGAATAGGAGTTTCCATCGTGGCTCAGTGGCTATTGAATCCGACTAGGAACCGTGAGGTTGCAAGTTCAATTCCTGGCCTCGCTCAGCGGATTAAGGATCCGGTGTTGCCGTGAGCTGTGGTGTAGATCACAGACATGGCTCGGATCTGGCATTGCTGTGGCTGTGGCTGTGGCTGTGGCGTAGGCCAGCAGCTACAGCTCTGATTAGACCCCTAGCCTGGGAACCTCCATATGCCGCAGGTGCAGCCCGGGAAAAGACAAAAAGACAAAAAAAAAAAAGAATAGTGGGAATAGAAAGGCATTACTGTGTGAACACTCCTGACAGGCTCTGGATTCCTAACAGAGGTGTATATACAACATGTTCCCTGGGTTCTTTTGAGGCCAGACTATGGGAATTTTTTCCCTTTTGCATTTGCCTCTACCTGGACTGAATATGATTTTTCTGCTTTTGATAAGAATAACAATACAATATGAAAAGCCTGCCTATCTAGAAGACATGTCTAGACAAGTAATTAGGTTAAATGCCCCAAACATTTCACGATAGTAATATAAGGTGGCATGTTAGAGAGGCCTGAAGAATAATCCTATTATATTTACATGCAGATATTGCCCTTGGGGCTGGCCTAATTAGTCCCCTTAATCACTATGGCCCTTTCAGCACTAAGCTGGTGAAAAGCTAAACTTAATTAATACTCTCTGTGGCCAAGTAGAGTTCAGGCTAAAGTGGAGCCTAGGCTCACAGCTGTCAGGGAAATACTGCTGCATTATTTTTGCTTTCCTTCTATAATCTCTGCTCACTTCTCCCCAGGTTACAAGCGTGTAAACAACTTGAGGACATCATCTTCAGAGTCTACCTAGACTTTGTCCATTTTCATAGTTGGTTGTATTGGGAAGATCAATCCAGTAGTCATATTTCTGCTGTGGTCAGAATCAGAGTCTTTGATTTTTATGCTTTTATATTGTCAAAAATTTCCCTGAGGATGCATCTAAAGGCTCTTGCAAATCAGTTCTGGTATCTTTAATGTTGTTTCCCTCCCCTGTGAATTTTGGGTCATAGACACATTTGAGAATCCAATACAAGCTCAGGAAACTTTCTTCAGAAAAAAAAATGTGCATAATCCCATTTTACAGGCAATTCCAGAGATTGCATTGATTTCCTGAAGCCTAGCTATGAAGCATTTCTTTCTTTTTTTTCTTTAATTTTTAAATTTTTATTATAGTTGATTTACAATTTTCTATCAATTTATGATGTATAGCAACGTGACCTAGTGATATACATACATTCTTTTTCTCGCATTATCCTCCATCATGTTCCATCACAAGTAGCTAGATATATGTCCCTGTGCCATACCAGCTGTGAAGCATTTCTATCAACAGACTCAGATTGAAGAATCCCTATTCAGTATCCTTTCTATAGCTATACACATGTGGTTGTTTTTGTTTTGTTTCCAAAAATGAAAACAAGCTGATAACAGCCAACATAGCAAATTTGGATAAATTTTATATAAATAGGTTTGGATACCAGAGAAGATATGTACACAACAGGTGTGTGTGATTTGCTTTCTGAGCTTAGGAAAAGGTTCAAGATCTTTCAAAGTCTTTTTCTAAGTGAGCCTAAACTTTATATCCACCATACTGTATCTTTCACACATGGGTCTGAAAGTTGATTCAGTTGGTTGTTGTATGGAAAGCAATTGTTTTTATAGTAAAAATGGTTGGTCTTTACATAATTAACCTATTCATTTATGTGCTTATATGTACTTCTATGAATAATAAAGGGAATTATAGCCATAAGAGACAGTCAAAAACTGTACAACAGGCTCTCACCTGTTTCACATCAGTTTCTCCAGAAGCTGATTCTGAAATAAGTCCTAAAATATAAGTATATTTTGGAGGTAGTTTCAGGGAACATTTGAAGGGCAGGTGAAAGTTATATGGGACAGGAAGAAAGGCAAGAAAGGGATTGTAGTGAAACAAGTTACTACTCTGAAAAACTGAAGTTTGAATCATAATAATTGCACTGTATTTCCTCTGAGTATGAATAAGTTAATATGGCATATTATTGCACTGAACCCTGCAAGTCTCTGTATCCTAATAAAGATGAAATTACTGCAAAAGGCTGGGGGCGGGGATGATGACTAGAGCTTAAATCCACTGGGGAGATCTGGGAGCCAACGTGAAACACACACCTCAGAAATATTACATCCAAAGGGCAAGAGAGCTTTGGTATCTACCCTTCATTTCCCATTATGTAATCGTTGAGGCCTGCATCTAGAGGATATTAATTCTCTGGCATGTCTAGACTACTGTGTGTGGGTAGACAGAGGGATTTGGTGACTAGAGAGACCTTTGAAAAATCACAGGTGCTGGCAGTTGAGTCAAGGTGTCTTGGGAGTTCCCACTAAAGTGCAACAGAAAGGAATCCATCTAGGATCCATGAGGATGCTGGTTCCATCCCTGGCCTCGCTCAGTGGGTTAAGGATCCGGCATTGCTGAGAGCTGTGGTGTAGGTCACAGATATGGCTTGGATCCAGCATGGCTGTGGCATAGGCCAGCAGCTGCAGCTCTGATTCAACCCCTAGCCTGAGAACTTCCATATGCCATGGGTGCAGCCCTAAAAAGCAAAAAAAAGCAAAAAGAAAGTCAAGCTGTCTTAAGCATATGTCAGTGCCGAAGAGGTAGGGGTTGGGCAGTAACAGCAGCTGCTATTTCCTTCAAGCCAAAACAATAACTAGCACTGGTGACACTTAGAGTAAATAACAATGTTTTCCCCCATTTTATAGTTTCATTGTGTGCTATAGGATGATGGATGCCTTTCCTGGAGTCCCAAAAACTTGGCATCTGTCAAACAACTTCTGCTCCCTAATAAATCGTGTTCAGACAATAACATTCAAATTTGCTGATTTGTTTTAGTTTGTACGTTACTTCCCTCTGGCTGTGGCAGCTAAAGCATCATCAGAAGATGTTTTAATGATAAACAAATGAAGTCCCTGCCAAACATAATTAATTTTCTCTCATATAATTTATTTTCCTGTGTGACATCACCATAGGATTCTATGTGACAAGGAAAATAAATGTAGTCTTGATGGAAACTGCTTTAATTCATCCTCTAAACTGAAATCTAGAGTAACTTCAAGGGGAAAGTTTTTCCTGGCATGCTTTGCTTCCTTTGAAATAGCTACCTAATAACGGCTAATGTCCTTTGAGTGCCAGGCTCTGTTCTAAGCCCTTTATGTGTATTAATTCTTTTAAGTTTCATATGTCCAGGAGCTTTGTACTAACATCAGTCATATATAATAATTAAAGACAAAGAGGCAGATAAAAGCTGGTAAAGCTACATAAATGGTATGCAGAAAGTTCTAGAATTGAATGTCTCCTAACAACTATACTACATTTTTTCCTGCCTGCATCTCAACTAGCACAAGCAAAGTAAGCATCCAGCAAAGTCTAGAGATGACTTTCTCTTCTTCCCAAACTTTTGCCAGACATGGATTCCAACTGGGGTTTTTATGAACTCCTAGGAAATGGGTCACTTCACAATTTTGATGTTCCTCATAATGGAAGCTGTTCCCACAGATATTTAGCAATGTGCTCTAAACAGAGACCTAAACATTTTCTGTAAAGGACCAGGTCATAAATATTTTCATATTTACTAGCCATATTTAGCCTGAAAATAACCATAGATAATACATAAACAACTGGACATATCTTTGTGCCAATAAAGTTATGTTTAAAACACCAGCAGCAAGTTGGATTTTGCCCACAGGCTAAGTGTACCAACCTCTGTTCTAGAAGTATAGAACTAGGGCTTCTCGGCCTTTCAACTAAGATCAAGTGTAGAACTATAGAGTACAAATTACATTCATCATTAACTGTCCATGAGGTTCCACTTTCAGAAAGCTTTACGTATGCAAAGCCATGATTACACAATTTGTAGGAAAAACTCTTATGAAGCTAAATCTAGATGGAAATTTGAGATGTCTTAATCCAATGAGGAAATTAATATAGAAGATATTCCCACTTGATTTTATTTCAGAATAAAGCCCTCTTTTATTGCCTCTGAGCTTTTTTAGTATCTGTTAACTAGTGAAGGGAAGATTGTGAGACTTACGGAAAGAATATTCGGAGGAAATGACTGCTCTCCTTGTTAAAATTAGGCATAGACTTACAGAGTTTCTTCTTCAAATTAATTAAATGAAGAAATAAATGTTAAAGAATTGGGATCAGGAGTTCCCGTCGTGGCGCAGTGGTTAACGAACCCAACTAGGAACCATGAGGTTGCGGGTTCAATCCCTAGCCTTGCTCAGTGGGTTAACGATCCAGCGTTGCCGTGAGCTGTGGTGTAGGTTGCAGACGCGGCTCGGATCCAGCGTTGCTGTGGCTCTGGCGTAGGCCGGTGGCTACAGCTCCGATTCGACCCCTAGCCTGGGAACCTCCATATGCCGCGAGAGCGGCCCAAGAAAATGGCAAAAAGAAAAAAAAAAGAATTGGGATCAGAGTTCCCTGGTGATTCAGCTGCTTAAGGATCCAGTATTGTCACTGCTGTGGCTCAGTTTCAGTCCCTGGCCCTGGAACTTCTGCATGCCGTGGGTGTGGCAAAAAAAAAAAAAAAGAATTAGGATCAAGTGAGAATGCCAATAAAAAAAGCTTTACTTTCTCATGCAGGATAGAAAATAAAAATAATCCCATTTACAAAAGTTTAATTTTTGTTTGTGTTTCTTACAGTGAAATCAAGTGAATATATAGCTAGTCTCTGGAGTTAACCAAGTGATATAAGCTTGTCTAATTTAAGAGATATTTTATTTTCTGGAAAAAAAAACTTAGATGTTAGGAAAAACTGACTCGATTATATGGAACAAGTTATAATTGCAGCATCCTAAACTAAAAAAGACCCTATACATTAGTTATTGCAATTCCTTCATTTTACAATTAGGAACTTGAGGCTCAAGGGGTTCAATGTCATGCAGAAGGTCATCCAATTAGAAATGAAACTGGGATTGAACCCACATGCATTGATGAGAGTCATCTTCTAATTTTAGAGCCAGAAGGGTTCAATCCCAACTCTGCTACCTATAAATTTCTAACCTCCAGGAAGTTACTTAAACACTCTGAGTGTTATTATCTGCAAACTGGGGATGACTAGTGATCATTTGAGGTATTGTAATGATTAAATGAAATATCAGGTATAAAGTCCCAGGTACCTATTAGTTGCTTAATAAATGATAGCTATACTATTCCATTGGATAATTCTTTTTTTTTTGTCTTTTTTGCCTTTTCTAGGGCCGCTCTCGTGGCATATGGAGGTTCCCAGGCTAGGGGTCCAATCAGAGCTGTAGCCACCAGCCTACGCCAGAGCCACAGCAACAGAGGATCTGAGCCGCATCTGCAAACTACACCACAGCTCAAGGCAACGCCGGATCCTTAACCCACTGAGCAAGGCCAGGGATTGAACCTGCAACCTCATGGTTCTAGTCAGATTCGTTAACCACTGCGCCACCAAGGGAACTCCATCCATTGGATAATTCTTTATTGAGAAATAATATATATGGTAAGCTCTACATCAGGGACTGGGGATACAAAGATAAATAAGATAAAATCCTCACCCTAGAAATGATCATAGGAAATGGACACATGAAAAGATAATTGGTAATATACATAATCTATGGTAAGTGCTATAATTGAGATATGCATGAAGTGCTACGAGACAATAGGATATGGAGCATTTAGAGCCGTGCTTGTCCAATCCAGTATCTATTGGCTGTACAAAGCTATTAAGCAGTTGTAACGTGGCTCATTCAAATTGGGATGTGCTAGAAAAGTAAAATACAGGATTTTGAAGACATCACACCCCTCCACACACAAAAAGTAAAA
Source organism: Phacochoerus africanus (assembly GCF_016906955.1). Taxonomy (NCBI): domain Eukaryota; kingdom Metazoa; phylum Chordata; class Mammalia; order Artiodactyla; family Suidae; genus Phacochoerus; species Phacochoerus africanus. Next base: position 13,119,585 of record NC_062560.1, on the reverse strand, counting down.
GACCTCATAAGTCACTTTCTATACTGAGTAACTTTTTAAATGAAACCCTTCAAAAAATAAGGCAAATTCCATCTCCCAAACAGTCTGAGTCTGGTAAAGAACACAGGCAAACAATTGATATAATGCAATATCGGACTAGCAATATTAGATGGATACACATGGGGGAAAGCCGTGAGCCTCCGTCATACATGATATGACATTTGAGCTAGTTCTGAAAGCTGCGTGGTTCCCTTGGTAAAGAAGCAAGGAAGGGTACTCCAGTGGTCCAAATAGAGAAGGTGGGTGTAAAGACATGGCAGTGTTCTGGAAATGACAAGCAGTTGTTTCTTTTACCCATTTTCTAGGATGTCCTTGAACTCCATGTGAAGAACACAGTGCTGTTTCCAAATCCCTTCCATAGTTTAGTTACTCAAGCAATATTTATTCAGCATGGACTAATATCACAGTGGTTAGAATTTACTGAGTTCTTACATTGTGCCAGCCACAAAGCACTCTTCATTTAATCTTCAGAGTAACCCAGTGACATAGAAAAACTTATCCCCCCATTTATAGGTGAAGAAGCTGAAGCTACAAAGATTAGTCACTTGCCCAAGAACATTCCATTAGGAAAAGGCAGAGATTATAAGACTGCCTGATAGCAAATTCTATACTTTCAACTCCATGAGGATAAGCCTCCCTGCCTCATCTAGACCCTCCCAGGAAGAACAAAGCAGGAAGGTCACAGTATAGCCAGAGGGAGGAGCTCCCGTTGTGGTCACCCCGTATGTGACAAGCCAGCCCTTATCCGAAAAACAGCTCTCCAGAAAGCACATTTGGGAAAAACAGAAGGGTCGACAGATAACTTTTTGTGGAGATACTTAGAGTTGCCAGAAATGGTCCTGGAGGGTGGAACTCCAGAGAGCGAGCAACCAAGAGAAACAGTTTGGAACCGCCATAGGGAAAGCTGCCCCCACTAGGAGGAGATGTTCCTGGAAGCTGCTGTCAACAGAGATGCAGGAAATCATCATCACCAGAGGTGGTTACTGAGGCCACTGCTAATAGAAAGGCATGCTGGGGAGACATTGTCAGCAAAGGCTTAAGGACGTCTCTGCTATCTCTAGAGAAAACTCTCATGACATAAAGGCAAATGACTAACTCCATTGATCATTCAGTAGTCTGCTTCCTAAAAATATGGAATAAAATTCCCTACCTGTAAGTCTGGGAAGATTAGACCCCAGAACTTCTGGGGTTTCTTAGACCAACAATGTGGGAAAAGAGAAAAGGGAAGTATTATGTCAGAGAGAGAGCTGAACTATGACCCCACGACTCAGTTTCTGGTGGAGGTTTAAGCCTTTGGAGAAAAATACAGGGTTACATATACATGGCATATATGGAAATAACCTGTTGTACAGGATTAACCCAAATAAGTAAAGTTTTACTCCATGCCAGTTTTCACTTTTAAATATAGAAGACTATTGGAATTTGGGGTTTTCATGGTACCACATGGTGATCAAAAAGATCTGGGTCACAATGGGAATCAGATTGTAGAACAGAAGTTCAGTACATTTGACCATACCTGTGTCTGAGCTGGATAGCGGAGAGTCTGAGAACCCAAGCCTCAAAGGATACTGCCTGGACTGAATTCCAGCCTTTTCCATTCCATAGCCATTTGACCGTCAGTGATTACTCCTCACTTCTCTGAGAGCACAGATTTTGTCTGTCATGTTCTCTACTACATTTCCAGGACCCAGTATATGCCTAGCACATAGTCATTGCTCAATAAAAATCTGTTGAGCTAAACTGAATTGAATAGCATCATCAGAATCATCCTTGTCAAATATTTATTATGTATCTGGGATAGTATGGTGCATTTGATACTGGAAAATTCAAAATCAATGTAAAAGGATTTCAGCAGATTCTATCCAGAATCTATAGAATTTTTACAACTTAAGAATAAGACAAACAACCCAGTCAAAACATGGACCAAATGATGTGAATAGACATTTCATCAAAAAAGATAAGCAGACGGATACTAAACACATGAAAAGATGCTCAACATCATTAGTCATGAGGGAAGTGCAAATTCAAACCCCAAAGAGATACCACTTCACACCTTCTCCAATGGCTAGAATGGCTATAGTCAGTACAACAGACAATGACAAGTATAAAGAAACAGGAACTCTCTTACTTGCTGATAGGAATGTAAAATCATACTGCCATTTTGCAAGATTGTTTTGTAGTATCTTAACAAGTTAAAGTTTTATAAGACATTTTTGGTAACTTCTCTGTATTTGTTTCCACTTCCTCATCTGCAAAATGAAGATCTTGATAGCAAGTAATTCATAAAAACTATCCTAAAAATTAATGAGGTAATACAAGATTAAACACATCACATGGTGCCTCACCCATGGAAATAGTCAATAATTGTTATTTATCATTCTAAATGTTATTATAATTATTATGTTTAATTATTTATCCATGGATGTTGAGGAAAGGAAAACAAATGTCAGCTAATATACAGAGAAACTTCCCAAGAATATGTGCTTATTTAGCTTTAGGAATTGTGGAAGAGTCATAATAGATGCTTTTCTGCTCTCACACTGGAAAACAAGAAAACAGCAAACATGCTGAATCTACTTGGGTTGGAAATGTACTCTTTTGAATAAATTAATTTCAGATTAGGTCATATTAGTCAACATAATGGGGGCCACAAAAAATGAATTACTTTCCAGCATTGTTCAAATTTGTCTTCTCAAGCAAGATGAAACAGGCAACAGTAATTACACCCCTAGGTCCCTCCAGTAAGAAATAAGCTCTCAAACAAGGCGGGGCATTGCTGCTTGTAGTGACCCTGTAGGGGTTTTGAGACTGCTCTGAGTATGACCTGTTTGCATAGGTTTGCTGCGCCACCCAGATGCCAGCAGAAGAGTTATCACCATCATGTTCATTGCTAGCCACATCCATCCAAAAGACAAGAACAGACCAGTGTAGTTCTGCACCTGGGGGTCATAACTGGCCAGAGGGGAGTGTACTAGTTCACTAGGGCTGGCATGACAAAATTCCACAGGCTAGGTGACTTAAACAACAGAAACTTCCTTTCTCACAGTTCTGGAAGCTGGAAATCCCAGATCAAGGTGCAATCACATTATCGTTCCTCTGTGGGTGTGGATCCCTGCTGTCTCTCAGCATGTCCTAACCTCCTCTTCTTTTAAGGACATCAGTCAGATTGGATTAGGGCCCACCCATATGACCTCATTTTACCGTAACTGCCTCTTAGAAGGCCCTGTCTCCACATACAGTCATATTCTGAGGGCCTCCTAGGCCAAAATATCAGCTGTCTCAAATAAGTTTGTGTTCCTAGTGAATTAAATCAGGTTTATCAATTAGAAATTGAGTTTTTACATTGAGATGGAACCCAGAGGGGTCATGATTTCCATCTGACAGGTAGGTGAGGGTGTACCCTCCATTAGCTAGAACAGGTGGTGACCAAAGGGTTAATTCTCCTCTTGAGTCACATAAGAAATCCAAGAAAGATGTCATAAAATATATTTTCCATGAATCATTATCATTTCTGAAATGACTTTTACAGAAATATGTGATATGTTCTTGGCATCCCCTAAGAAAAACAATTGATGGAGGGAAAAAAATATATATACATACATGTGTATATATGTGTGTGTGTATATATATATATATGTATGTATGTATGCGTGTGTACACACATACATATATATATTTACATATATATCTTTAAACCTGAAATTTCCCCCAGCAGGACTGTAGGAAAGCAATGGTATTTTGAGCCAAAGGTTCCAAGCCAATTCTGCTTAAATGATGCCCTTGAGGCTCTTTTTTGAAAAGCTGAGTGCCATCATTGATCTTTCTCTAGTTGAATGGACAAGGTGCCCCAAGGCATCTCCCAAACACTTTTTCATTTTATCTTTTAAAGATAAAAGGCAGCATCTTCCTCTAATACATTAGATCAAAGATACTCAACAAACAGAGAACAGAGGACAACAATAAGACTGCATTTATCTCCTTATATGCTAGGTGACAGGCTTCACTCCATCAGCTCCCCTGCTCCAGCAAAGCCTCCACCTCCCTAGTAGTAGTAGTAGTAGTAGTAGTAGTAGTAGTAGTAGTAGTAGTAGTAGTAGCAGTAGTAGTAATGAAAGAGCTAGTGTTCATTAGGAGCTTACTCTGCATCAGACATTGTTTTATGTATCTTATGTATTTGAACTTATTGAATCATTGTGATAAGGCTAGGAAGACAGATACCACTAATAATATGAGAATCCCATTTTGCAGATGGGAAAAATGAGGGAAGGCAGGTGATGTACCTTGAACAAGATCACAGAACTTCTAAAGTGACCGGGCTGAGAGTTGGACCCAGCCAGCATGGCTCTGGCATTCATTCATGTTCATGCTGCTCTCCACCGCTCTGCCAAGCACTCTGTCATCGCCTACCAGAGTATCCCACCTTACACAACTTGACCCCACCTCCTCCCACTTCTGCCCTCCTTAATAGCAAACAAATGATTTTCCAGGCGAGCTTCCTTGTAGGTTTATTTTGGAAATAGTATGCTTGGATGTCAGATCAATTGAAAACATGGAAGTCACATATTCCTCTTTGTGGCACTTGTGTACCTGTCTTCCCCCAACGAGATTTAAATCCCTTTTGAGAACGAGGATCATTTGACAAAGTCAGCAATCAAGTGTTGAGAGGAGCCTACTTTGGCTGCAGTTTCTGGGTTTACACAAGTCCCCTCACCAGGCACTATTCTGGGCACTTGGTAGGGAAAGATAGCGAAGAAGACAAATAAGCAGTCTCTGCAAAGAGCTGACCTTCTAATCATGGTATTTTCTCAATGCTGGCTGCACATTCAGATCACCTGGGGGACTTTCAGCATAAATACCACTGTCTGTGCCCCCCCCCACCCCGAGACCAGAATCTCTAGGGGCCAGGCCAGGATGGTGCTAGTGGTTACTCAAAACAGCAGACCAGGCTTCACCTATCCCTGCGGAGAGGGACAAATGTAAATGAGTAATTAGAAGACACTGTGGTGAGGAGAAGCGCACAGTGCTATAAATAGCGTGAAGACAGCAGCACCACTTCAGACCAGAGACCCTGCAGAGGACTTCATAGTGGAGGAGACATGGACCTGGTCTAATTGGATAAGAAAATGCTCACAGGGAAGGGGTGGGGGGGAGTTGGATATTCCAGGCATAAAGACACAAAGTTATGGAAAAGGAAGATGCATTTTTAAAAGAAATATGGTTCCCCCTGGCGAAACAGTAGGTGGGTGTCGGCCAGGAAGGAGCCAGATCATTAATGGCCTTGGGTGCCCTGCTGGGTGCTGCACTTTAATCCTTCAATGAAGGAGTCCTGGCTGGCTGTCTTAGTGAAGTATGAAACGATCCCCTCCATCCCTGAGGTCATGTAAAAGAGACTTAGAGGCATTCCACGTTTTACAAATAGGAGCCCCCTGACATTATCTCCTCCTTCGTAGGAGAATTCAGTCGTTCATTCATTCATTTATCTTTTTTACGGCTCCCTCCGGCATATGGAATTTCCTAGGCTAGGGGTCAAATCGGAGCTGAAGCTGCCGGCCTGCAGTAAGCCACAGCAACATGGGATCCAAGCCGCATCTGCGACCTATAACACAGCTCATGGCAATGGCAATGCCAGATCCTTAGCCCACTGAGGAAGGCCAGGGATTGAACCTACATCTTGTTGAGTTCTTAACCGACTGAGCCACAATGGTAACTCCTAAAAACACTCTTTTAAACAAGTCTTGCATCAAAGAGCTCAAAGGTAATCAAAGCCTTGCTTTAATAAATCTCTCTATGGAAATGTGGGCCTTGCAAAATTATAATTCTTAGAGTTTAACGACAGGATTATTTTGCACCATTGGTAGTGACAAGAAGCTATATTAAAGATGGTCAATCACCAGTCTTATGACTTGCTGCAAGTTGTTTCAGTCTCTGAGCCTCAGATTTCTTGATTGCATCATAAGAGATTATTCTTTGTTCCTACCAGCTCTGAAATTCTGTGACTTTTATGGATTCTAAATTTTTTCCAACCCTAAAGTTTGGTGATCATAATCACTTTTGAAGCTAACTCACAATGATTCCTCTGACAGCCCATGAAAAGCTATTTTACACCTTGGTCTACCCCCTACCCCACCGCCCAAGAGCAATCAGCTTAAAATGTTTTTCTTTGACAAAAATGTGGGCTTAGTTCTTAAAAATGCTGTCAGGTTGCATGCAGTTTGATGGAGCTGCTTAAGAAATCTGTCAACAGCATCCTGGGTTAAATTGTTGAGCAAGCGAACTGATCCTGTACTAATGTAGTTGAATATTTTCTGACAGCCTGCGATAGCTTCTTTAGCTCTTTATGTTCTGTCAGCTACTGGAGATAACTTCTTAAAGAGGGGTGAGTCTTTATGCATTAAAGAATGTCAAATGTGGTTCCATCACTTACATTTCAAGGGCATTCTATGCCAGGCTGCCCTAGGTCTCTGTTGGAATGCCCAGAAAGTTCTGCTAGCCCTTGCTCCAAACAAAACTATTCTGTTTCTTCTTAGAAGATTAAGGCTCATTCTTGTCTGAATATTTGAATTTCACCAAAAAAATATTAAAAGCCATGGCTTTGGATACACAAAATTAAAACGAATTACTTAGGACCCGTTTAGGGCATCCTAGTCTCTTACCATGTCAGAGCTTCATAGCCTACCTCTTCCATTCCAAGAACCATCCCACCTGTTTCCGTTACCGGTTTAGAATTAAAGCCCCAAAGACAAACACAGATGGCTACTGGTCATATTTTACCCACACACTGTAAGTGTGAGACATACTGTTTAGCTCTTATTGCTGCCAAAGTGACATCATTACTCTTATTAAAGTGTAATGACAGAAGTTCTCATTTTGGCTCAGCAGTTACAAACCCGACTAGTATCCGTGAGGATGTGGGTTCAATCTCTGGTTCCACTCAGTGGGTTGCTGTAATTTGCATTGGATCTCATGAAGCTGTGGCATAGATCGAAACTGCAGCTCCGATTTGACCCATAGCCTGGCAACTTCCATATACTGTGGGTGCAGCCCTAAGAAGCCAAATAAATAAATAAAAATAATGAAGTGTAATGACAATCCCATGTTCATGTACGTGTTCAAAGCCTGGTCTCTGGATTAGAAGTATCAGCCTCACCTGGAAACATAGGAAAAGTACAGAATCTAAAGCCCCACCCTAGATGTGCTGAATCAGAATCTTCATTTTAACAAGATATCCAGGTGATTTGTAGGCATATTAAAGTTGGAGAAGCACTGGCTTAGAGTATAGGCTTTGGAGTCAGGCTAGCTGTGTGACTAGGCAGGGAAAATAAAATGTGACATTTACTAAGAGCTTACTGGTGCCAGAACTGTGCCCAAGTCATCCTAATTAAAGAACATCTCTGAGCCCCTGTTCGTTTTTATGCAGGAAAAAAAAAGAAAAGAAAAACCCAAGATAAAGATACTTAACTCATCCAACAAATAGAACCAACAAGCTGCTCCATCCTAAACCCAGGTGTCATCCTGTCCTGACTGCCCTACCTGCAAATTCTCTCAGGATTCCATTTACTTCTCTCCATCTGCACAGCCAACAGCTTAATCTTATCATTTCCCTTGCCTGAACCACTGCAGTAGCCTCTTTATTATTATTATTATTATTATTATTATTATTATTAAAGTATAGTTAACTTACAATGTTTCTTCAATTTCTATTATACAGCAAAGTGACCTAATCACACACAATTCCGTGTGCTGTACAGTAGGGCCCATTTTCCATCCTTGTAAATGTAACACTTTGCAACCAAAAAAACTCAAATTCCCAGTCCATCCCACTCCCTCCCACCTCCCCCCACCCCAGCCCCCGGAAACCACAAGTCTGCTCTCCTTGGCCATGATCTGTTTCTCTTTTGTAGATAGGATCATCTGTGTCATATTTTAGATTCCATAAATGTTATCATATGGTATTTGTCTTTTTCTTTCTGACTTACTTCACTTAGTATGAGAATCTCTAGTTCCATCCATGTTGTTGCAAATGGCACTAGTTTGTACTTTTTATGGCTCAGAAGTATTACATTGAATATAAGTACCACATCTTCTTAATTCATTTCTCTGTTGATGGACATTTAGGTTGTTTCCATGTCTTGGCTATTGTTCATAGAGCGGCAGTGAACATAGGGGTGCATGTACCTTTTTGAATGAATGTTTTGTCGAGATATATGCCCAGGAGTGGGATTGCTGGATCATATGGTAGTTCTACATTTAGTTTTCTGAGGTACCTCCATTCTGTTCTCCATAGTGGTTTTACCAGCTTACATTCCCACCAACAGTGTAGGAGGGTTCCCTTTTCTCCACCTCTCCAGCATTTGTTATTTGTTGACTTGTTAATGATGTCCATTCTGACAGGTGTGAGGTGGTACCTCATGGTAGTTTTGATTTGCATTTCTCTAATAATTAGCGATGTTGAACATTTTTTCATGTGCCTTTGGCCATCTGTATGTCTTCTATGGATAAATGTCTTTTAAGGTCTTCTGCCCATTTTTCACTTGGGTTCCCTCTTGACTGGACTCCACCAACCATCCATCTCAACTCAATCCATTTTCACATAACATTAAAGTATATATTATTTTTAAAGTTAAACATAAAATGCCATAGAGACAATCTATAATAAAAAAATGATGTGTAAGATGTAATAATTTCCAAGTGTAAGCAAAGTGACCTGGGCGTAACTTCAGGCAGGCATATGTGATACAGGTCTCATGGATTCTAGGAAAGGGTAAAGCAAAATGAATAATCTGTACAGGGAACTTAAGTCTCTCTCTCTCTCTCTCTCTCTCTCTCTCTCTCTCTCTCTCTGTCTCTCTCTCTCTCTCTCTCTCTCCCCCCCCCTCTCCCTCCATCTCCCTCTCTCTCTACCTTCTTTGTAAATCTGTACTATGGCAGTGGACATGAATGTATCAGGCTAGCTTTGAGATCAAGCATTTGCCTCCCTCGGGCTGATATTTTTTGCTATCAAGGTTGCCTTTTGAGTATCATTTGCATTCCCATGAATAGTCTCCTAAGGGAGAAAATACACTGATAATCATCTTATCTACCTATCAATCTTGCATCTTAGCATGTTAATAAATTTGCATTGTTTTATTCATCTGTCCTTCATGAGGTCATCCCCCCAAACCAGCTAATTCTGAATAGACTGAGTAAATCATATTCTTGATAGCTATACTGATTTGGTTGTAAAACAAACCACCCAGACACACAGTGATTTAAAGGTACAGCTGTTTATTGAACTCATGATTATAGGTCATCAGTTTAGATTGGGCTCAACTGGCTGGCTCTGCTGATTTGAGCTACTCTGCTTGACCTTGGTTGGGACACACACATGTAGCTCTAATCAGCTGCCAGGCCAACTGGAGGCTGGCTGACTGTCAGTTCTCCTCCACATGGTGTCTCATCCTCCAGTAGGTCAGGCTGGGCTTGGTGGAAATATTTCAAGAGCATGAAAAGGACAAGACCCAATGCACAAGCACTTTTAAAGTTTCAGCTCATATCACATATGCTCTTGTCAAATTGGACAAAGCAAGTCACAAGGCTAAGCCCAGAGTCAGTACAGGAGGGAAGCACTAAAGAACATGATTACTGGAAGCCATGAACAAATTGAACCATCCTTGCATGCAATTCACCAAGCATCTGAAGCTGATAACCTGGACACAGACATGATATCAATGAACTAACAATCATTAAAACCAGGCAGCTTCAGACATTCTTGAATCACTGTCTATTTTCAATATATCCAACAACTGCAATATTCTACAACATTTTCTTAAAGTAAGATCAACCCATGTGCATGTGATGCATGAAAACAAAAAAAAATATCTTAATCCACAAAGGGTGGGTGGGCACTGCCACCTCCGTCTTTCCTATATTTGATATCATTACTATGAACATGAAGTGTTAGTGGCATGGCTCATATCCATGTTGTATTGTCGGGAATGGGAGCAGACAATGAGGAGCCAATTCTACACCTTGGCATATAAGGAATCACAATTTTCAACATCCATAACAGACATCAGATTTTTCTGACCTGTCAAGAAATTTGACTCAACTGTGTTCTGCTACTAGATCAGAGAGAGAGAGAAAAACTTGTATGTGTCTCCAAATACAATTGGTGAAGAGAACTCTTCATATTAGCAAAAACTAAATTAAAAACTGTCTAAAGTGGTTAGATCAGAACTCTATGGCAGATTTCAAATAGAGGAACTCAGTAAAACCTGGGTTCTCTTCTGGAACAATCTATGGGTAACATGTGCCTGTAGAAAGCCTGGTGAGCTTTCTTCCCAGAGTCATAAATAGGAGATAGGATATGAGCCCCACTCTTTTTGGCATCACCCATGAAACTATGTGGAATTTTTTACCAATGCATCTTCACTTCTTGAGATTCAGCCATCAACAAAGGAAGAAGTAAGGACACTGATATCTGATCTCTTAAACCTTTTTCTTTTTCCTTGGCTCTTTCTTCCAGAACCAAAAGAACTTCCTGGCCCAGTGGAATAGAAGCATCTCCTCCCCATTCCCTCTCTCCTTGTGTATAATCTTTGGTTTCTCCCATTCTTTTCCTAGTCATAAACCTTTTTTATGGCCATGCTCACAGCAAATGAAAGCTCCTGGTCCAGGGATCAAATCTGATCTGCAGCTGTGACCTATGCCACAACCATGGCAACATGAGATCCTTAATCCACTGTGCCACCACAGGAACTCCCCTAGTTATAAACCTTTTGACCCACAAAATAGTGGAAAGGGAACAACACCTAAAAGGAAATAAAATATATATTGAGTTATCATTTTCAAAATGTCATCACCATCTACTTGTTTTCAAAATTATATTTTTTTCTTCAGCAGAAATGGAAACATTTCCCAAGTACAGCAGAGAGGTAGTGCTTTGTAATACCAAGACTATCCCAAAACTTGGTATAAAGAATAAGCTGGAGAGGAATTTGTGTTACAGTATATCTTAAATCTCTCTTGTCATCCCTCTTTTTTCTCTCTTTTAACCAAATATTAATGGATGGAGATCTGTGTAGTGGCAAGAAGATTGTTGTAGTTAAGAAACATGGTTTTGAATCCTAGATTTTCTTTTTGTTATTTTTTCTTTTTTATTAATGGTTGATTTACAATGTTGTGCCAATTTCTGCTGTATAGCATAGCAACCCAGTCATACATATACATAAACATTCCCTTTATTTTATTATCTTCCATCGTGGTTTGTCCCAAGAGATTGGATATAGTTCCCTATGTATACAGTAGGACCTCATTGCTAATCCATTCTAAATGTAATAGTTTGTACCTACTAACCCCAAACTCCCAGTCCATCCCACTCCCTCCCCTTTGGCAACCATAAGTCTTCTGTCCATGTCTGTGAGTCTGTTTTTGGTTAGATAGGTTCATTTGTGCTGTATTTTAGATTTTACATGTAAGTGATATCACATGGTATTTGTCTTTCTCTTTCTGACTTACTTCACTTCGTGTGAGATTCTCTAGTTGCATCCATGTTGCTCCGAATGGCATTATTTCATTCTTCTTTATGGCTGAGAAAATCCTAGGTTTTCCAGCTGGTAATTTTATTATAGGGAACAAATTCACATTTCCCTGAGCTTCTGTTTCTCTTTGTATAATATTGGGGTAAGAATGTCTTTCCTCACTGCATTGTGATGAAAATGAAAGAAAGTACATAAGCAGACACCTACTTCAGTGCCCGGCCCATAGTAGATGCTAGGTAAATGGTAATACTATAATACCCTCAGCAAATAAATTTTTCTGCTCCAAGCATAACATGCAACCTCCAATCCATCTCATCCCATGACTCTCCTTCTAGCCTGCAGGTGTTACCAACTTTACTCTTTTAACAGCTCAGCCTTTCTCTCTGCAAAGGCATCCCAGCAGATCTGAACTCAAATTCTTTCCAGGGCTGAAGGAGGTAGGAGGGGAGGAGAGGAAAATTTTCCCCACCTGCCTGCAGCGTGGACATCTTTGTGTTTGCATAATCTCTTTATGCAGTGCCTCGAGTCCAAATAGCTCACGAAGCACTTTATAAACTTTACTGACTCTACAAAGCATGTTGCAAAGAGAAAGTACTAGGCCCACCACTGGGATGGCTCCCCTCCAGGGTACGGTGAAGAGGTTGCAAAACCTGGCACAGTAGCTCTTCCCAGCAATTAGGAAGGTAAGTAAGGAGAAATGCTCTGACTTCACCTGCGGGCACGGGAGAGCTGGAATCCTAAGAGGAAATGACCCTAGCTGGAAGTGTAATGAGAAAAGAGAGACGCCTGGCTTTCATAACCATGGGTAGCCAAGAAATTAGATTTGTGATGCACCTAGAGATTTAATTTGTTTTCTTCAAGCCAGCATAATGCTCAGAAAATAACGGATCAAGGTTTCTCACAAAGTGGCTGGGCAGGACCACATCAGAATCATTTGAGGTGTTTTTGTTTTTTAGTTTTTATTTTTTTAGGGCCACTCTCATGGTATATGGAAGTTCCCAGGCTAGGGGTCGAATCAAAGCTGCAGATTCAGGCCTACACCACAGCCACAGAAACGTAGGATCCAAGCCACATCTGTGACCTACACCACAGCTCACAGCAATGCTGGATCCTTAACCCACTGAGCGGGTCCAGGGATCGAACCCGCAACCTCATGGATACTAGTCAGATTCGTTACTGCTGGGCCACAATAGGAACTCCTTGAGGTGTTTTTAAATATGCAGATTCCTGGGCTCACCCCACTTCTGTGGCTGATCCAGGGCATCTTGGAGCCTGGGAGTCTGTGTTTTAAAGTAACCTTCTCCAGTAGTCATTATGTCCCCCAAAATTTTGTCTTTTGTTTAATTTCCACTTCCTTATACTGCTCTCTGGAAAATGGTAGAGAAGCAGCAGAAGAACCAGAACATCCTAGAGAGACCAAGTAGCAACACTGAGGCACTGAGCCTTGGAAATAAAGAAAAACTCTCCCTCTTCCTACACCCTATCCTCAAGAGAGAGAAAATATTGAAAAGTATAGTCTTGATACATATCACTTATATATAGAATTTAATATACAGCACAAATGAACCTTTCCACAGAAAAGAAACTCATGGACTTGGAGAACAGATTTGTGGTTGCCAAGTGGGAGGGGAAGGGAGTGGGATGGACTGGGAATCTGGGGTTAATAGATGCAAACTATTACCTTTGGAATGGGGTTAAGCAATGAGATCCTTCTGTATAGCATGAAGGGACTATATCTAATCCCTTATGATGGAGCATGATGGAGGATAATGTGAGAAAAATAATGTATATATATGTATGTGTGACTAGGTCTCTGCTGTACTGTAGAAAATTGACAGAACACTGTAAACCGGCTATAATGGAAAATATGAAAATCATCTTAAAAAAAGAAGAAAGAAAAGTATAGCCTTATGCCTTCTCACAAACTAAGACTCCAGTGAGCTCCCACCATAGGTATCTCTATTAGGCTCTTTCCAAGTTTGTATTTTTAGGTCTATTGAAGTATAGTTGATTTATTTACAACTATGTAAAATGGTTCAATTTGCATTTGTTGTGTTAGTTTCAGGTATACAGCAAAGCTATTCATAAATATAGATACAATCCTCTTTTCAGATTCTTTTCCCTTATGGGTTATTACAAGATATTAAGTATACTTCACTGTGCTATACAGTAGGTCCTGTTGTTTATCTTTTTTTATATATAGTAGTGTATATGTTAATCCCAAACTCCTGACTTATCCCTCTCTTTGTAAAGAATCCTTTTTTTTAAGAATTCTTAACTCATCTGATTATACCTTAATTTTCTTCAAGGCATTGGTTCTTGCTGTTTTTCAAGTCAATGACTGCTTGAGACTGATGGGAACTATAAATTCTTTCCTCTCAAAAAATGTACACGCATACAGTATTTAGCAGATAACTCAAAGTCACATGACTGTAAGTATGGTCCCCACACCAGTAACGTCAACCTCACCTGGGAACTTGTGGCAATGTAGATGCCATTGGTGACAACGTGGATGAACCTTAGGGGCATTATGCTAAGTGAAATATGTCAGATAGAGAAAGACAAACACTCTATGGTCTCACTTACATATGGAATCTAGAAAACCCAAAGTCACAGAAATAGAGAATAGATTAGTGATTGCCAAGGATGGGAGGTAGGGGAGGAAGGGAAAATGGGTAAAAGTGATCAAAGGGTACAAACTTCTGGTTATAAGATGAATAAATTCTGTGATAAGTAAAGCATAGTGACTGTAAGTAACAAAACAGTATTGTATATTTGAAAGTTGCTAAGAGAGTAGCTTTGAAAGTTTTCATCATACATACATACAAAAATTGTAACTATGTAAGGTGATAGATGTGTTAACTAACCTTATTATGGTAAGTATTTTGCATTATATACATATATAATCTTAAGTGTACAAATGTTACATATCAATTATATCTCAATAAAGCCAGGGGAAAAGGGAATGTAGATACTGGTCTCAATAGATGCAGTAAAAGCATTTGACATAATTCAACATCCTCTCATGGGAAAAACTCTCAACAAATTGAGAGTAGAAGGAATGTACCTCTAAATATTGTGTGTGGGAGTTCCCGTTGTGGCTCAGTGGTTAAAGAATCCGACTAGGAACCATGAGGTTTCAGGTTCGATCCCTGGCCTTGCTCAGTGGGTTAAGGATCTGGTGTTGCCCTGAGCTGTGGTGTAGGTCGCAGACGTGGCTCAGATCCTGCGTTGCTGTGGCTGTGGTGTAGGCCGGTGGTTACAGCTCTGATTAGACCCCCTAGCCTGGGAATCTCCATATGCCACAGGAGCAGTCCTAGAAATGGCAAAAAGACAAAAAAAAATTAAAAATTAAAAAAAAATAAAATGTGTGTGTACATTTTTAAACACAATAAAGGCCATATATGACAAACCCACAGCTAACATCATGTTCAGTGGGGAAAAGTTGAAAGCTTTCCTACTGAGATCAGGAGCAAGACATGAGTGCCCATTCTCACCACTGCTATTCAACATGGTGCTGGAAGTTCTAGCCACAGCAGCTAGGCAAGACAAAGAAATAAAAGGCATCAAAATCAGAAAGGATACACATATATTAATCTAAGGATTCCACCAAAAAGCTGTTGGCACTAATAAACAGTAGAAATCATACAGAAATTTCAACATACAGAAATCATTTGCATATCTATACTCTAACAACAACAGTCTGAAAAAGAAATAAAGAAAACAATCCCATTAACCCCCATTAAAAAGAATAAAATACCTAGGAATAAATTTAACCAAGGAGGAAAAAATCTCTGCCTGAAAATTATAAGATGTTGATGAAAGAAATTGACAAAGACACAAATAAATGGAAAGCTATCTGATGTCTTAAGCCACTCAGTTTGTGGTACTTTGTTACAGCAGCCCTGGGAAACTAATACTGGCTACTTCAGTCATTCTCTTGCCTATATTCCTTCTTTCATCATGAATCTTATACCAGTCTTCTTCATGCTCACTGAATCCAGAGGACACATGGAACAAGCTCTAAGAGGTACCAATGAAGCCTTCCTCAGTGACTTGAGGGGAAGGTGAAGCATCCACTTTCACCTCCACCACAGGATGAAGAAAGAGGAAATGTCACACAACTACAGAATCCAAAGAATCAGTCAATAAATATCTCTCCCTCCCTCTCCCCTTCCCTCTACCTCTCTCCCCCTCCATCTCTGGGAGCTCCCCACCCCCTCTACTGGCCTCTCAAGCATCTATCTTCTTATATACCTGAGTTGATGTTGAGCTAAGGGTCCAAAATTCTGTCTATGTGTTCATCGAGTCCCTCATGTTGAAACATTGGAAGGTGAGGGTACTTAATACTTTTTATTTTTTGTTAAGAGCCTTTGAGACTTTAGCAAAAGCTAAGACAGGTAGAATCCCATTTTAAACTCCTGATACACTGGAGGGAAAAACATCTTTGGCTTCTGTTACCTTGGAAACTACTTTCTAATTTCTAGTGATGAGAAATGTAAATGAAAATATGATCTGATAAGTGGCTAAGGTCCTCTTGCTAATTGTCTAAGTCAAATAGAAATGAAATGGCATTCTGGAAACATCAGAACTCTTGTTCTCATGAGTCCTCATAAAAATCTTTACATCCACTGAAATCATACCTGCGTACTATTTGCAGAGTGAAGCTTGTACTTTTCAAATCCAAGGAATAAGGGGAAAAGGGAATTTTCTGAAATATGTGCAGGTAGTTTCCAGATTTTGGATAGGTTGTGTTCCAAGAGTTTATTTTCGTAAGGTTTTTGAAATGTAGAATATATTTTCTTAACAAAATGGTGTCAAAGAAAGTGATTAATTTTTTACATTAACCCCATAACTTAGTGTAGTTTGATTTTGCTTCTTTTGGTATAAGAGATCTTGAGCCACTACTTGGTGTCAGGCACCAAGCTAAGCATTAGGGTTATAGCATTCGCTCTTAATGCCCATCCCTGACACCCAGCAGATGCTCAATAAATATTGCATACACTAAGGCATTAATGGATACATAAATGGATCTTAGTTGAAGGGAAATGAAATTGCAGGCAGGCTGCCAGGCCTGGATTTGAACCCTGGATCCTTCTTTGACTTATTTTATGACACTGGGAAAATCATTTCCTTCCCATGAGCCTTGGTTTCCTTACATGTGATATGGAAGTAGCAAAATGCCATGAGGACCAAATGAGACAAGATACGTAGAGCAGCAGGTAGAATGCCTTGCACATGGGCATTCAGTGATGTCAATATCATTATAATCCTCTTGAATGAATTAATACCTGCCAAGTCAGTACATCAATGAAATAGGAAAGAACAGTCTCATCTTTCTAACTCAGTGTTTCTCAACTGGGAGTGACTTTGCCCTCCCCTCAAGGGGACATTTTGCAATATCTGTTGGCATTTTGCATTGTCGTAGATGGTGTTGGGGGTTGCCATTCTACTATTGGTTAGAGGCTAGTGATACTATTCAAATTCCTATAATACACAGGGCAGTCCCCCAAACAAAGAAATATCCAGCCCCAAATGTCAGTAGTGCTGAGGTTAAGAAACCTTGCCATATACTTGCAGGACACACTGCTTGATGATCCACCTTCTTCCTTCTGTCTGATTCCAGCCATTCCCTTGCTCTTTTCCACACCTAGCATCTTTAGAATCATGTGGACTCCTAGCATTGAAAGATACTAGCTTACTTTGGTGTCCCCCAGAATCATACTCTCAGACAAGGTTTGACTGGAAGTTATTTGGGAGGTGGAGAAAACAACAGGAGAGTGAAGAATTGGGTCAGGGGTGCAGAGTTCACTGCCAGAGTGGGCAGCTAAACCCAGGAGCCAGGGTAGAACTTTTCTTAGAGTTATCCTACCCAGAGATGAGGTATCCACAAACACATCGCCATCTTTTGTTAAGGGCTGCTCCCAAGATGTTGATCCCTGACATCTTTGGTCTTGCACATGAGTGGTAAAGTAGTGTTTGGAGACCAAATTGAAATGCAACAAAGTGCGGGTGCTGGGAGTTGGAAGTCAGGACAGTGTGCCCTGATGTAGTAAAGGATGATGGGTTATGGGCAGGGGAGTGACAGCATCTCCTACATAGGTTTGTCTCCACGGCTTTGCTCAGGAGCATGAGTGCTGGAATCTCAGTGCTTGGATGCAAATTCTGGGTGCGTCATTGACTTGCTTTGTGATTTTGAACAAGTTACCATTCAAACTTCAGTCTCCTCCACTGTAGTTTACAAATGACAGTGGTGCCGACCTCATAGGGCTACTGTGAGGTTGAAATGAGAAAGTACAAGTGAAACACATAAAGTACCTTGCTCAGACAGCCTTAGCTATTACAGAGATAAAGGTCATAATAAGAACTAACAATGGTTGAGAAATTTACTCCATGCCAGGCACCCTTTTAAGTCTTTGCTGTGCCCTGAGTCATTTAATCTTCCCAATGACTCTTGGAGGTAGAAGCCATCATTATCTCTGTTTTGCAGGTAAATACAAGGTACTAAGTGGTCAGCCACATCAAGTTGTGTTGCTTGAGATAAGATCTGAAGGTTGGGAGACACCCGTTAGATAAAGAAGGAGAAAAGGACATTCCAGAAGTAGGAGGATGCGACATTCATGTATGCTAAATCAGCATGCTCTTTAAAAATCTTTCTCTCCTTGTATGGTGACAAAGTCAGACACTGTGAAAAATGACCAAATATTTCCTGATGATCCAACTGCCAGTTACGATCATTCACCTGAATTGCACAGTGACATTTTGCCCAAGCCCTGTGCTCTCCAAAGCAAGTGGTGGGCGGCAGTTCAGTCCTAAGGAACGCTGTTTCTCTTTCACCACAGCCTGCAGTTACAATGAAACCTGACCTTTGCAGTTTCATTCTTAGGCTTTTGATGTTGGGATTCACAATTGGACAATGTTGTCAGCAGGGAGACGCCTGGAAGCAGAAGAATATTTATGGTAATAAAAACTTGAGCTCTCAAAGGACCAGCTAAATTACAGTTGGCACAAGGCATATTAGAACTTGTCCAGCTTTACTGTCAGCCCTCTGAATTCATGGCCTTAAAAGGCAATAAATTGCGGGAGGAGTATTCTGCTTAAGCAGATCAGAGGTAAAAATGAAAATGGAGAGCCTCTAAAATGAAAATTATAGAATTCCAACTTTTCTCCTAAATTTTCTCAAAATAGAAGATTACCTGACCTGAACTGGGATTTTATTAAAGAATAAGAAATTCCTCTTACCATCTTTTCCCTCAATCTGATTCCCTTCCCCCACACTTTAACCCCATATTGTGGGGAGGGTGTCTCAAGTTGTTTAACTAACGAAGAAAAAAGATTGAGCAGGAGTTAACACCACTTTGCTCATTTATCCTATTCTGTTTGCCCTTCCATGCCATAACATTGTGAACACTAAATCTAGAAATTGAAAACACTTTTAAAGAAAGAAAAAGCTCACCGTGAATATCCTGTAAGATTTTATTGTATTAAGTTTAGCTTTTATTCCTTTCATGACAAACCCATCTGTAATATGAATATCCTTAATTTACAAGTAAATTTAACACATTTATCAAGTTAGAAAGTACTATACCAGCATTATATGCAAAATAATAAGGGGATGATGATTAAACATTTATTCATACCAACCTTAATAAGCAAAATATTTCTCCTAAATAATCTGAAAAGAAGTTAAGAAGCAAATATATAAATATATACATAAATACATATAAATAAATATAAATATATATATATATATGAATGCCGAACAAAGTGTAATCAATGGGAAAATCTGTGTTTTAACCCTGCTTAATGAGATGACAGCTTTGTGCTGCCTCAGCCGCATACATCCACCTGGGTACAACCATTAGCCAACCTGTCTTCTCTTACTGTAACATATGCCATCTAGTTCTCCAGGAATGATGTAAACAAAGACAAAAACTACAAGATAAATAGGAGACACCAACAGCCTTTAAGTGTATTTCAGCTAGAATAACTATGTCCATGAGAGTCAAAAGTGATGGAATTCTATCCACCTTAAGGAATATAACAACATAGGCCCTTCTTTCCTGACACCAGCTTTTGGGAAATGAGATTCCACACACTGCTATTATAACTCAGTCCAATTTTTAACAAACAAGACCATGAAAAAGATCTTCCTTATGTCTAACTTAAATCCTTAATCTTGCACTTTAAACCACTTTCCCTTTGTCTTCACTTGATGGAGAGAAACTTTCATTTACCTATGTCCATTTTCTTATTTCCCTTTAGCCTCTCTGAGTCACTCAATTCCACTGCTGTTTTTACTTTCCTACAATGTAGGCATTTTCTGAGCTGTGTATGAACTCTCTAAGGTTCTTAAACTTCATGAGTTTTGGATTTCAGAATTACATAGGTTATGTAAAAGAAGTCTGAACAAAGAGTGTGTATAAGCTATTTTATTTCAAATTTATTTACTCTAGATATAAATACATTCCTTTTATAACAAAAATATCTAACAGTGTGGAGGCATATCGATTAAAAAATAAAAGCCCTATCTCAAACCATTATCCTTCCTAAAAGTAAAAACATTTAAAAATTCAGTGTATCAGTAGTTCCTGTTGTGGCAGAGCAGAAACAAATCTGACTAGTATCCCTGAGGATGAGGGCCTCACTCAGTGGGTTAAGGATCTGGCATTGCCGTGAGCTATGGTGTAGGTTGCAGCTGCAGCTCAGATCTGGCATTGCTATGACTGTGGTGCAGGCCCACAGCTGCATCTCTGATTCAACCCCTAACCTGGGAACTTCCATATGCCATGTGTACAGTCCTAAAAAGCAAAAAAAAAAAATCGTGTCTTCTTGGACTCTTGTCTTTCCATTTACAGACCTATATATGTAAACATTTGCAGTTGAACTTTAAACAATGCAGGAGTTAGGGGCACTGATCCCCCCTCTCCATGTAGTTAGAAATTTGCATACAACTTTTGACTCTCCCAAAACTTAACTATTAATAGCCTACTGTGGACTGGAATCCTTACTGATAACATGAACAGCTAATTAGTGCATATTTTGCATGTTATATGTATTAACATATTCTTACAATAAAGTAAGTTAAAGCAAATGTTATTAAGAAAATCATAAGGAACTATACTACAAAGTTAAAGTAATCAAAGTACTATGATACTCACACAAAAACAGACACATAGATCAATGGAACAGAATAGAGAGCCCATAAATAAACCCACGCACATATTGTCAGTTAATCTATGACAAAGGAGGCAACAACATACAATGGAGAAAAGATAGTCTCTTCAATAAGTGGTGTTGCAAAAACTGAACAGCTACATGCAAAAAAATGCAATTAGAACTTTTTCTCCTACTATATACAAAAATAAACTCAAAACGGATTAAAGACCTAAATGTAAGGCTGGAAACCATAGAGGAAAACACAGGCAGAACACTCTTTAACATGAGTCTTAGCAATATTTTTTGGATCTGTCTCCCCCTGCAAGGGAAATAAGAGCAAAAATAAACAAATGGGACCAGTAAACTTAAAAGTTTTGCACAGTGAAGATAACCACCAATAAAATGAGTAGAGGGATGGGAATGGGTTAAGATATTTGCAAATTATATGTCTGATAAGGAGTTCATATCCAAAATATATAAAGAGCTCAGACAACTCAATATCAGGGGGAAGAAAAACACACACAACTGGATTAAAAAATGGGCAAAATCCTGAATTGAAAGTTTTCCAAGGAAGATATACAGATGGCTAACAGGCACATGAAAAGATGAATAACATTGCTAATCATCAAGGAAATGCAAGTCAAAACTACAATGAGATATCACCTCACACCTGTCAGAATGGCTGTCATCAGAAAGACAACAAATAAAAGAACATATATACATATATATATATAACTGGGTCTCTTTGCCATACAGCAGAAGTTGATGAAACATTGTAAGTCAACTATAATAGAAGAAATAAAAATACTAATTTAAAAAAAGACAAGGAGTTCCCATCATGGCTCAGAAGAACCAAATATGACTAGCATCCATGAGGATGCAGTTTCAAACCCTAGCCTCACTCAGTGGGTTAAGTACATGGCATTGCCATGAGCTGTGGTGTAGATCGAAGATGCAGCTTTGATCTAACGTTGCTATGGCTGTGGCATAAGCCAGCAGCTATAGCTCCAATTCAGCCCCTAGCCTGGGAACCTCCATATGCCGCAGGTGCGGCCCTAAAAAGACCAAAAAAAGGCAACAAATAATAAATGTAGGTGAGGATGTAGAGAAAAGGAAACCCTAGTAACACTGTTGGTGGGAATGTAAATTGGTGCAGCCACTATGGAAAACAGTATGGTTGTTCTTCGATAACCTAAAAATAGAAGTACCATATTATCCAGTAATTCCACTCCTGGGTATATAGCCAAATAAAACAAAAACACTAAAGATACATGCACCCTCATGTTGATAGCAGCATTATTCACAATGGCCAGGATATGGAAGCAACCTAAGTATCCAGCAGCAGATGAATGTGTGAAGAATATGGACCATACACACACATACACACACACATCAAAATATTACTCAGCCATAAAAAAGAATGGAATTTTGCCATTTGCAACAACATGGATGGACCTGGAGGGTATAATGCTTAGTGAAGTAATTCAGACAGAGAAAGAAAAATACTGTATCCCACTTATATGTGAGATCTAAAAAATAAAATGAGTGGATACAAAAAAAAAAAACCCAGAAAATGGGAGAGAGTGGGAGGGATGGGGAGTTTGGAATTAGTAGATGCAAACTATGACATTTAGAATGGGTAAGCAATGAGGTCCTGCCATACCGCACAGGGAACTATATCCAGTCTCCTGGATAGAACAGGAGATGGAAGATAATATAAGAAAGGGAATGAATGTATATGTATGAATGGATCACTTTACTGTACAGCAGAAGTTGGCACAACACTGTAAATCAACTATACTTTAATAATAAAAAAAGAAATCTGAGCTTTTAATTCCTGCCTCACCATCCTTAACAAGTATGGTAGAGCTTAATACCATCTACTGTGCTTAGTCTCTGGACCTTTTGAGGACCTGAATGTGTGAGTCTCAAGGCTATCATCTCTTCAATGGTTCTAATACATTACATGTCTAATGCCTGACCAGTATTATGTAACCTGTGAATAATATAGCAAGGTGATGCTCATAGCATAGTAAGAACATGTAGCCAAGTCTTGTATATGATCTCAATAAACTATGCAGAATTCCCCAAAGCCCAGAGCAATGCTTCTCTTCAACTCATGCTCTAGGAGCTCCTCTTTTGCCACCTCATTCCAGAAAGCTGAGGGATTAACACCAGGGAATGACAGTCTGTGCGTATCAGGGATTTAGTGATATCTCTATATTTGAGAGTTAATCGACTTTCATCTTGCCATTAATAATGCTGGCATCCTTCGACTTGTAATACTTTGTTTATATTCTCCATCACCCAGGAGTTTGGAAAGGAGGAAAAGTGAGTCCAAAACTCACCTCAGTCCCTAGCACAGAGAAGGACACACCTTTCCTTGGGACCCTACCTGTTACATGATTCCTGTATAAACTGCCCTTCTCCTTTGTATGATTATAGGCGCTCATATAATATCCAATAATGAGTCTCCTGTAAGATTCATCTAGAAATAAGTTATGATAGCTATATGTAGTCAAACTTAATCTCTTTCATAAGAACGGCTATAGCCCTTCATTCAGTGGTAACTTGGGAAAGGGATCCTCTTATATGGTTCCATATTAAAGCACTGCATCACTTAGGAAAGAAATTACATTGCTATATTATGATGCATTTCTTTTCTGCACAATAGAATAAAATCTGTAAAATCTGATATATTCAATGTGCACCAACCCAAACCATTTGTTCCTGCTGGGTCTTATTATGAAAACAAGTGCTGCAGAAATGGGTGTTTGTAAATTTCCCTTTATATTATATACACATAAAGATGTTTAAATATGAACATATATGTAGAAAATATTTTAGTGAGCTAAAGCTTAAAAGACTTAATGTGACAGTGAGCTAAAACTTTGGGAGTTTTAATGAATTACATGGAGCTTACCTTCAGAGGAAGTCATAATATATAATTACAAGATGAAGGCAACTCAAGCCATAGCATTCACAGAGGTAGCCAGCATATTTCAAATGAGTTCATTTTAAACCATGGCCACGTGTAAAAATACTGAACTCTAGTTCTCTAAAATGTTCATTTCGAAGATGATGTTGCATTTGTATTTTCGGTTTCATGTTACAGAGGAAAAAGAAAACATACCAATACATATTTCATGAAAGCTACTTCATGAGTCTAATTAAGAAATGACAAGTTCTGCCGTGTGTGCTCCATGCTTCCAACCTGTGGGCTTTGCTTTCTTATGATGTAAATTGGCATCCTCTATAAAATTCTCTTAAGATGATACATGCCAAGGGAGTCCTGCCCCTCCTCAGATAGATCAATGACTGCAACACTTCACACATTTTTTGATTTGGGGTGGGGGAGAGTGGTTTCTGTTTGTGACACACAACTTCATTTTATTTAATATTATGCCATATCCAGTCAAATTTGTAAAACATGCTAGTGACTCAATTATATTTATTACAAAATGTGATGAGTACAATCCTCTAAATTTATTTTCTTTGAAGAGAGGGTTTTTTTGTTTTGTTTTTGTTTTTTTAGGGCCAGACCCGTGGCATATGGAAGTTACCAGACTAGAGGTTGAATCGGAGCTACAGCTGCTGGCCTACACCATAGCCACAGCAAATGCCAATCCTTAACCCACTGAACAAGACCAGCAATTGAATCCACATCCTTATGGATGCTGGTTGGGTTTATTACCACTGAGCCACAATAGGAACTCTCTGAAGAGAGTTTTTTTTTTTTTTTTAATGGAAGCTCAGGGAAATTTTTCAGAGAGGAAAACTGGATGAAACCAATATGTACTTGGGATAGGGGCTGCAGCTCTACCCCCCGGAGTCTCCACTTGAAACATCAGTGATATCATGTATCCAGCAACAGGCTTGAAGCCTCTGTGCATCCTTTGCCAGTTTCATTTCCCTCCCTCCCTGCTCCTGCAAAGTTACCGATCTCCTGAAACTGTTCTCTACCATTCCCACGCTTTCCTTTATGCCTTTGCCACATGTGTATGTATCCATAAGCAAATAATTATTGCTTGCAAGTTTTTTTCTTTTATAAAGACTTTTGTGTATTTTTTGGAGTTCCTGTGTAGGTCAGTGGGTTAAGTATCCAGCACTGTCACTGCAGTGGCTCAGGTTGCTTCTGTGATACAGTTTCGACCCCTGGTCCGGGAACTTCGATTATGCCATGGGTGCGCCCCCCCTACACACAAAAAAACTTTGATTTATTTTTTCTTTTATTCTCTTTTTATTAAATTTTATTGGAGTAGAGTTGACTGACAATGTTGAGTTGGTTCCAGGTGTACAGCAAAGTGCATCAGTTATACATATACTGATATCCATATACACATATCCATTCCTTTTCAGATTCTATTCCCATAGAGGAATTGAGGGAATTGAATATTGAGTAGAGTTCCCTGTGCTGTGGTAATGAAAAAGTTGAGAACATGTTCTCCATCTGCTATTTTCCCTTAGTTTTATGTCTGTAAGATACGTGCATGTTGATATGTGTAACTCTAATTTATTCCTTTTTCACTATGAAGAGCATTCTGATGCATGAGTGTATCACAGATTATCTGTTCTTCTGTAGATAGTCATGTCAGTTGATTCTGTAACTATGAGCATCCTTGGGCAGTTTTCCTTGTACACACGTAAGGGAGTTTCTCTGGGACATGTACCCAAGAATGGCATTGATGGAGCTTGACTAGCAGCATATTCAGCCTTATCAAATGTTGGTCAAGCTACCCAGATTCAAGGGAAGAAACACAAACCCCACCTCTTAAAAGGAATTTCAAAGAATGTGTGACCATCTTTAATTTATCCAGGGCTGGGGGCATGGGGATGGCCTTCTCTCTACCTCCCCACTGGCACAGCAAAGAAAGGAAAAATCACTCTATGTCAACAATGCTCTCTACTTTCATCCAGTCACCTATTTTTGTGGACATTGTGTATGTGTGTGTGTGTGTCCATCCTTAAGGGTGATTTTTGTGCCTACAAGAGTATTCTGAAGTTTTGTGCATGTGTTTTAAAAACCAACATTCAGGAGTTCCTGTTGTGGCTCAACAGTAGCAAATCTGACTAGTATCCATGAGGTTGCGGGTTTGATCCCTGGCCCTGCTCAGTGGGTTAAGGATCCAGTGTCACCCTGAGCTGCAGTGTAGGTCACAGATGCAGCTCATATCTGGCATTGCCGTGGCTGTATCTTATGCTGGCACCTGTAGCTCTCCGATTTTACCCCTAGCCTGGGAAGTTCCATAGGCCACAGGTGCTGCCCTAAAAAGGAAAAAAAAAATCAACATTCAACTTATTTAAGTTACAAATTCAAAAATCTAATTACTTAAGTTTTTAAAAGCTTAAAATTTTGTTCTGTGTGTAAGTCTAGCAGAATTTAGGAATAACCTTTAAAAGGCCCTTAGATAATTTTGCTCCAACTTTAAACTTAATTAAATGTCTTTAAGTACTTTTAACTAAATTTACAAATGTATTACATTCAGTTTTATTTTTCAAAAAATATCTACAATTGTATGATTTCATAGACAAAACTTTCAAGTTCTTTTTTTATTGAAGTATACTTGATTTATAATATTATATTAGTTTCAGGTGTACAGCATAGTGATTCAACATTTTTACAGATTACATCCCATTAAAAGCTATTATGAAAAAATGGCTATGATTCCCTGTGATGTACAATATACTCTCATAGCTTATTTATTTTATGCAGAGTAGTTTATGTCTCTTAATCCCACACCCCCATCTTGCTTCTTCCCACTGGAAACCATTAGTTTGTTTTCTGTATCTGTGTGTCCTTTCCTGTTTTGCTATGTACATGTCTTTGTTTTATTTTTTTAGATTCCACATATAAGTGATACCATAGAGTATTTGTCTTTGACTTATTTCAGGAAGCATGATATTCTCTATGTCCATCTATATTACTGCAAATGGCAGAATTTTGTTCTTTCTTATGACTGACTATATTCTTTCTCTTATATCATCTTCCACCATGGTCTATCCCAAGAGATTGGCTATAGTTCCCTGTGCTGTACAGTAAGACCCTATTACTTATCCGTTCTTAATGTAATAGTTTGCATCTACTAACCCCAAACTCCTCGTCCATCTCAATCCCTCCTCCCTCCCTCTGGGAACCTCAAGTCTGCTCTCCTTGGCTGTGATCTGTTTCTGTTTTGTAGATAGTACCATCTGTGACATATTTTAGATTCTACATATAAGTGATATCATATGGTATTTGTCTTTCTCTTTTTGGCTTACTTCACTTAGTAAGATCTCTAGGTCCATCCATGTTGCTAAAAATGACATTATTTCATTCTTTTTATGGTTGAGTAATGTTCCATTGTATATATATATATATATATAACACATCTTCTTTATCTGTCTATGGATGGACACTTGTGTTGCTTCCATGTATGTCATAGCTCCTGTAACTAATGCTACTATGAACACTGGGTGTATGTATCTTTTCGAATTAGTGCCTTTATTTTTTTCCAGATATATGTATCTAGGAGTGGAATTGCTGGATCATAGCAATTAAAAATTTTCAAGTTAAGGAGTTCCCGTCATGGCGCAGTGGTTAACGAATCCGACTAGGAACCATGAGGTTGCAGGTTCGGTCCCTGCCCTTGCTCAGTGGGTTGACGATCCGGCATTGCCATGAGCTGTGGTGTAGGTTGCAGACATGGCTCGGATCTTGCGTTGCTGTGACTCTGGCGTAGGCCAGTGGCTACAAGCTCCGATTCGACCCCTAGCCTGGGAACCTCCATATGCCGCAGGAGCAGCCCAAAGAAATAGCAAAAAGACAAAAAAAAATTTTTTTCAAGTTAAGTAATATTTATAAATCTAATAAATTAAACTTATAAGTAGGACAATACTTAAGTACTCTAAATATTCTAATTTAGCTTATATAGTAAAATTTCCATTTAACGGTGCAAATCTGATTACTTAATTACATAATTTAAAATTAAAGGACTGACTCAACACTCTTAAAAGGTTAAATTCTTTTAAACATTACAGACACTTAAAATTCTAAATATATATCACTGCTTTAAGACCAATATATAGTAATACTACTACTCTGATTGTCTAAAATACTTCTAACTTTAATTCTAAATTTTTCTGGCATTAAAGACTGCTGATCCACTAAAAAACTTTATGTCATCCCACACAATTTTCAGGTTGGCTTCCCCTGTAATTTGGAGTGTTGGCCCAGACACAACTGAATGTTTGCCAACACCACGGATAGAACTAACTGGGCCTTATTTATTCTTTTAACAGCAACTTCGAAAGTTTCAAACATAGTGGTACATAGCATCTTTTTGATGTGTCATATTTTCAAGCTAGATTTACTCCGTCACTCCCACCGAAGTGCTGGCCTCAGTTGATTTAATTTTGAATTTCTTTAGCTCATCAGATATGTACATGTGTTTTACCCAGATATATTCATGCGTTTTCCTTCTAATTCAAAAAAACCTTTGAACTTGACTCCTTTCATGTAATTCTTATCTCCCAGACCTATATGACTCTTACAGAAATTAAAAGCCTAGTCAGATGATCTCTCATCTCTCACATAGCTTTGTCTGACCATTTGATCCCAAACCCCTAGATGGGGGGAGTAACTGGAGACCCCCAGCCAGCTCCTCTGGGCACATTTGTGGGGCTTTGCTGATGGGGGAGAACAGTGACCCCCGCCCTGAACATGAAGTGCTGAGGATTTCTAGGCATACACTAATGCAACCACCCCCACCCTACCCTCTTCAACAGAGACATGAAAAAAGATTACTCTACTTTCGTGGAGCATTTCAGAAGCTGCAGCTTTCCCTGAAGTGGCCACCCTTTCTTTTGAGAGTCAATTTTACAAAATGATTTAACTTCCCCTCCCTGGCTAAGCAACAAAATGAACACTGACATCTGGAAGTGCACAGAGTAATTTACTGAATACTTACCATGTACCCTTGCTCTATGCTAAATGTATTTTACATGCATAATCTCAACTTTGTGTTCATACTAGCCCCATGAAGTGGAAACTGTCCCCCTTTCACAGAGGAAGAAAAGTGAGGCTAAGAGAGGTGTGTATTATGTAAAAATGAGTCTGATGTATCTCGGAATTGATGTCTAAAAATAGAACCAGTCTTATCTAAATAGGGCACATTTCATCACATTGGGAAATTTTCATTGTTTTTTATTTTTCATGTTTCCCTTTAAAGCAGGAGTCAGCAAATGTTTCCTGTAAGAAGCCGAGTTAGTAAATATTTTAGGCTTGGCAGTCCATAAGGTTTCTATTGTTAGAACTGAACCTGACTTCATTGCAGTAGGAGAGTAGCCCTGACAATACCTGAATGAGTGGGCGTGGCTGTGTTCCAATAAAGCTTTATTTACAAATATCAGGTCATAGTTTGCTGATGATGGAGCTGTTCTGAAACTGGCTTGTGCCACTGGTGACTCAGTTCTAGCAATTTACTAAAAAGCATTGAATTGTACACTGAAGATTGGTAAAACTTTATGTCAATTATACCTCAAAAAGGCTGTTAAAAACAAAAATGAGTTGGCTTCTAGTTTTAGATAGCAAACCGCCTGTCTTTTTTTCTTTTCAAATTCACTCACAATTTTTATTTATGATATATTCCTCTCAGAATGATCAGAAAAAATACCTGAAAACCCACTGATGGGAGTTCCCATTGTGGCTCAGCAGGTAACAAACCCAACTAGTATCCATGAGGACATGGTTCAATCCCTAGCTTCACTCAGTGGGTTAAAGATCCAGTATTGCCATGAGCTTTGGTGTAGGTCACAGTTGCATACAGCTCCAATTCAACCCCTAGCCTGGAAATTTCCATATGCTGCAGGTGTAGCTCTAAAAAAAAAAAAAAAAAAAAAAAAAAAAAAAAAAAACCTGGATAACTCTGCTCACAAAAGAAGTGGCCCTGCAGTTCCTTAATTGTATTTACCTTTTTCTTAAATATACTTCTCCCCCTCAGGTTGAGGAGAGGCAACGAAACCTCTGCTATGAGACACAAGACAGTTCTGGATAGTTCTTTATCAGCTCACATGCAAAAGGGGAAATTCGTGCTTATGGTTTGATATCTGTAACCTCAGCTCTAAATATCTGTTGCCCAAATAAATACACAGGTACATTTGATCTTTTTGAAGCAACTGCATGTGCACTATTCCGTGTTTTCATTGATAGATGCCAACGCATAATAACCAACTAAGAATCATAACAGTGTGTTACTTTCCTTTTATTTTACCATCTCTCTGACTGTATAACACATTTTTTAAAAATATTTACGGTACTTCTTTTATCCTTGTAGAATTCTAAAAGATATTTAGAAAGGTCTTGGTCTTCTCGGGGAATAGCTCAATTGGTGGCAATTAATGAGGACAGAGCATCGAACTGCTTCTTCCAAGGGTCCAGCTGTGGCATCGTGTAAAAGCTCCTTGCAACGTGAATGTGACCAGGCTGTAGAAAAGGCCAGAAGAAAAACATCAGGCAACCCCAAGAATATCGTAAGTCCTTATCCTGTCTTACAAGCTCACTCAGGAGAAAGCTGCAAAAGAAAAGGAATAGAGAAGCTCAGAAATAATTGCCCAGGATAACAACAACAACAACAACAAAAGCAGTGGTTTTCTGTCACATCAAATGCAGGTCTCTTCCCAGGGAGCCCTTATCAGACTGTCAAAACGAAATGAAAGAAGACAATCTGGTCTTTATAATTAATTTCCCCATTTCTTTCCTTAGTCTGCACTGCCCAGGCAGTTAATCTTTGCTCGATATGCTTGTGTCTCCCTAAGTAATTAAAATCTGTGTCTGTGTTAGAAGGCAGAGTGCCACATGCCAACCAGGAGAGCAGGCTTCAAGCCTGTGGGAGATGAAAGAAAAGAGGAGAGAAAGGCAAACAAGAAGGGGGAAGAGTTGGATGGACCTAGAGATGATCATTCTAAGGGAAGCAAGTCAGACAGAGGAAGACAGATATCATGTGAGATCACTTATAGGTGGAATCTAAAAAGAAAATGAGACAAATGAATCTATTTACAAGACAGAAATAGACCCATGGACATAGAAAACAAACTTGGAGTTCCCATCGAGGCTCAGTGGTAATGAACCCGAGCAGTATCCATGAGGATGCCAGTTCGATCCCTGCCCTAGCTCAGGGGGTTAATGATCTGGCGTTGATAGTTGAGCTGTGGTGTAGGTTGCAGACTCAGCTCGGATCCTGCATTGCTGTGTCTGTGCTGTAGGCCTGCAGCTGCAGCTCTGATTCAACCCCTAGCCTGGGAACCTCCATATGCCGCACATGCAGCCCTAAAAACAAAAAAGAAAAGAAAACAAACTTATGGCTAAGGGGAAAGCTAGGGTGAAGAGGTAAATTAGGAGGTTGGAATTAACATATGCAAACTATTATGTATGAAATAGATAATCAACAAAGACCTACTGTATAGTGCAATAAACCATATTCAATGTCCTGTAATAACCTATAATGGAAAATAATTTTTAAAGAATAGATGATAGATAATGTCTAACTGAATCACTTTGCTGTACACCTATAACCAACATGATATTGTAAATCAATTATACTTCAATAAAAACTTGAAAAGAAGGAAGGGAAAAGGAAAGGAAGGGGTGATGAGTCTGAGTAGATAAACAGAGAAAGGAAAGAAGAAAAATTGGACTTTGAGAAAAGATAAAATCTTCAAGTTCTTCCAGACCTATCATGTTTTAGAAGCCAACCCAGAAATACTTTCTAGTAATGCCTCACTGGGCCCATGGGTGACCCTGCGTTGGTATGCCTACCACTACCATGTAGAATCTGAATGGATTTCTTTTCAGGCAAGTATTCAAATCCCACAAGAGTCAACCTAAATACCATCTCTGCTGAGTTCAAATGTCTGGATCCAACTGTAGTGATGGTGTGGAATCTCTCCCTGCTGATTCTTGCCAAAGAGGAGAACCACTCAGCAAAGCTCAGTCTGAAGAAATAGTGTTTGTCCATTGTGGCCAGCATGTTCCTCTGTCTACTCCATTTGATTACATGAACATTAAATGTTATCCTTGTAGAGACCAGATCACCAGACTTGTGCTCTTTATCCATTTTATTTTGGCTCTTCCTAGTCTTGCATTTATTGGCCTGGGCTTTGGTATTAGACCAGCAGGCAACATAAGGGAGTTGATTTACATTAAAAAAAAAAAAGTGCTCACATTGCTTTCTTGGGGTGGGGTGGGGTGGAAGTTGTTTGTTTTTTAGCACATAACATGTTGTCCTTTTTAGTACAAGCCAGAGGAGAAAACTCTTTGAAGACCCAGGAGAAGCAGTGTCTATGATATATGCTCCCACTAAAATATGAGGGGTCTTTATTTTGGCTCAAATTGGGATAAGCGGCCCATCTCTCTCTCTCTCTCTCTCTCTCTTTTTAAGTAGAATTTATTTTTTTAAGGCAGTTTTGGGTTCACAGCAAAAGTGAGCAGAAAATACAGTGATTGCCTATGTAGCCCCCATCTCTCACAAACACAGCCTCCCCCATTATCAACATCCCCCATAGAGAGAGGTACTTTTGTTACAGTAGATGAATCTCCATTGATACATTATTATCACCCAGAGTCCATAGTTTCATGAGAGTTCACTCCTAGTGTTATACATTCAATGGCTTTGGGCAAATGTATAATGACATGTATCTAGCACTATAGTATCATACAGAATAGTTGATTGCCCTAAAATTCCTCTGTGCCCTGCCTATTCATCCCTCCCTCCCTCCTAACCCCTGACAACCACTGATCTTTTCATTGTCTCTATAAGTCTGCCGTTTCTAGTGTGTCATAAAGTTGCAGTCACACAGTTTGTAGCCTTTTCAGATGGGCTTCTCTCTCTGAGCCATTTGAATTGCAGTTTCCTCCATGTCTTTTCATGGCTTGATAGCTTACTTCTTTTTAGCAGTGAATAATGTTCCATTGTCTGGATACCACAGTTTATCTCTTTGCCTACAGAAGGACATCTTAGTTGCTTCCAAGCTTTAACAATTATGAATAAAACTGCTATAAACATTCATGTGTGGGTTTCAGTGGACATAAGTTTTCAGTTCATTTGGGTAAATCCCAAGGAAAAGGATTTCTGGATCATATGTTAAGAATATATTTAGTTTTGAAAAACAAAAAACAAAAAACCTGCCAAACTCTCTTCTAAAGTAGCTCTGCCATTTTTCTTTGCCAGAGTTCCTGTTGCTCCATATCCTCACCAGCATTTGATATTGTCAGTGTTTTGGGTTTTCGCCTTTCTAAGAGAGTATAATGATACCTCACTGTAGTTCTAATTTGCATTTACCTAATGACATATTGTGTTGAGCATCTTTTCATGTGCTTGCTTGCCATCTGTATATCTTCCTTGATGAGGTGTCTGTTCTGGTCTTGGGTTTTAATTGTTTTGTTTTGGGGGGGGTTGTTTTGTTTTTTTGTTTGTTTTTGGTTTTTTTGGCTGTACTTGCGTCATATGGAAGTTCCCAGGCTAGGGATCAAATCAGAGCCACAGCTGTGACCTATACCACAGTGGGGGCAACACTGGATTCTTAAGCCACTGCACTGGAGTGGGAACTCCCAGGTTGTTTGGTTTCTTATTGTTGAGGTATAAGAGTTCTTTTTGCGTTTTGGACAACAGTTCTTTATCACATGGTCTTTTTCAAATATTGTCTCTCAGTCTATCACTTGTCTTCTTATTCTCTTGAGAGAATATTTCTTCTTAAATGCAAAACCCATCTCTATTTTTTTTACTTTTTTTAAATTTAATTTTTAATTTATGTTGGAGTATAGTTGTCTTAGAAGGTTGTGTTTTATGTGTACAGAAAAGTGATCAGTTGTACATAGACATATATCCATCTTTTTTCAGATTCTTTTCCCATATTGGTTATTACAGAATATTGTGTAGATTTCCCTGTGCTGTACAGTAGGTCCTTGTTGATTATTTTATATATAGTAGTGTGTATATGTTAATCCTAAATTCCTAATTTATCCCTCCCCCAGCCACCTTTGCCCTTTAGTATCATAAGTTTGTTTTCTGAGTTCCTGGTGTGGCTCAGCTATTAACGAACCTGACTAGCATCCATGAGGACGAGGGTTTGATCTCTGGCCTCACTCAATGGGTTAAGGATCCGGCATTGCCTTGAGCTGTGGTGTAGGTCTCAGATGTGGCTCAGATCTGGCATTGTTGTGGCTGTGGCGTAGGCCGACAGCTACAGCTTCAATTAGACCCCTAGCCTTGGAACCTCCATGTTATGCCCGTGCGGCCCTAAAAAGACAAAAAAAAAAGAGTTTTTTTTCTATATCTGTATTTCTATTTCTGTTTTTTAAATAAGTTCATTTGTGTCTCTTTTTTTTTAGATTCCACACATAAGTGGTATCATATGATATTTGTCTGTCTGACTTACTTCACTCAGTATGATAATCTCTAGGTGTATCTGTGTTGCTACAAATGGCATTATTTTGTTTTTTCTTGTGGCTGAGTAATATTCCATTGTATATATGTACCACATATTTTTATGCATTCACCTGTGATTGGATATTGAGGTTGCTTCCATGTCTTGACTATTGTAAATAGTGCTGCAATAAACATAGGGGGTGCATGTATCTTTTCGAATTATGATTTTCTCCAGCTATATGCCTAGGAATGGGATTACTGTATCATATGGTAGTTCTATTTTTAGTTTTTCAAGGAAACTCCATTCTGTTTTCCACAGTGGCTGCACCAGCTTACATTCTCACCAACATTGTAGGAGGGTTCACACCCTCTCCAGCATTTATTGTTTGTTGACTTTTTGACGATGGCCATTCTGACCTGTGTGAGGTGATACATCAAGGCCCATCTCTTTTAGTATGCTTAAGATTGCGATATACATTTGGTGTATTAAATTTATCTTTACTTGCATATCATTTTTCTACTTTTCATTCCATTTGCCATATGTCCGTGATTCTTACTGTTTATTTTCATGACATGAATTGAGTACATATGCATTGTAGGAATTATAGAAAATATGGAAGAAAAATTACCACCCTCCTTCCATTTCCCTTCACTCCCCACCCATCAATACCTCAGTTAACATTTTGAAGCAACTTTATTTTTTCCAGGTGTACAAATATTTAAAGTTCTTCTGCAACATGAAATCATGTCCTAATATTTTTCATAAGCTGCTTTTCAAACACTTTCCCTGCTATTAAGTATTTTCATGCAGTGTTATGTTTAGTAGTTGCACAGTATTTCATCATTTATTTAATCAGCCCCACTTTGTTGGATATTTTAGTGGTTTCCAAGTTTTCACAAAAAAAGGTACTACAGTGAGCATCCTTGTAGCCATTTCTTCATATTGATTCAAGTTCATTTGCTTCCTCTTTTATCTTAAAAGTAGAACCACAGGCTCTAAAAGGATTAAAATATTTTAAGAGTTTGCTATGTACTACCAAAGTATTCTCCAAGTGGGTTGTATCAATTTATACATCTATCTGCAGTGTATAAACATATCTGTTTCTTGGAGTTCCTGTTGTGGCTAAGTGGGTTAAAAACCCAACTAGTATCCATGCGGATGTGGGTCTGATCCATGGACTTACTCAGTGGGTTAGGAATCTGGTGTTGCTGTGAGCTGCAGTGCTATGGCTGTGGTGTAGACTAGTAGCTGCAGGTCCAATTCAACCCCTAGCCAAGGAACTTCCATATGCTGCCTTAAAAAGACTATATTTTTTCTATATATAATATATATGTTTCTTAAGCTTTGACCATATTATGTACTATCTTGTTTATTTTAATCTGTGTTGTTTGTTAGACAAAAATGCATTTCAATGTTATTTTATTTTTTAGCTCTTTGGTAATAGGAAAGGTTGAATTATTTGTTCATTTTCAATTTTACATTATAACTCTTTCCTATTACTTACCCATTAGGGTCCTTTGTCATAATTTTCTCCTGAGACTCCTCTTTTCTGTAACTGGTTTGTAACAGCTTTTATGTGCTAAGAATCACAATCATTTTATACTAACAATAGGGTCTGGCATACACAGTACAAATATCTTTTCCAGTTTGTCATTGTTAAAGTCAAGTTTTGACATGTAGAACTTCTAAAAATTTTACTCAAACCATTCATTGTTTATTTTATTATTTTTGGCTTTTGTGTGATGCTCATGGAACTTGAACAAGAGCTTTCCTGTGGCAGCTATTGGTGCTGGAGTTAATTATCAAGGATTCCCTATTTTAAAGAGAGTCATAAATACTTGGGAGCAGAAACCTCCTCAAAGGACTTGCTAGGAAGGAATTGAACCTCATTTGCCACCCTTTCCCCACAATAGTTCCCCCACTTTCCTAGATGATGTTAAAAGACAAGGGGCAGGAGACAGAAGAGTCAGTCACTCAAGGGAGCACAGTAGTTTTTTTCCTCCCATACTCCATGGGCATCCTTACCAATTCTGAATCCAGAGAAAGGACAGGCACTAAGGGGACCACTAGTTGCATGTCCCCACAAAGAGAATGCAAGAAAAGACTGCCATCTGGACACTAGTTGTACATCTATTCAGGCAGAAGATGTGCTTCTCTGCCTCTGGGTTCCCTGAGCAAGGGAGAGGACAATAGGCAGGAGACCCTAGGCAGCAGGAGAAGGGGAGTAATGCCCTTCATTTTGGTATTCAAGTGGTCATGAGCCATTTTACTGGCTCCCAACCCAAGATGGCTACCTTCTGTGAGAGGGGAGCCAGCCTCAAGCTGCTATGGAGTGCACCACCCTTGGAAGTACCTGAGGGAGAGACAGAAGAAAATGTGCTGGGCTAGTTTTTTAAATTAGGGAAATGTATCAGGAAGTAACCCTTTACAGCAACCTTCAAAGAAAACATGGCGCACCATGGACCAGAGCCCAATCATAGGGCTGCCTGTCACACGAACAACCTAGAAAATAAGTCAGTATTAGACAGAGAAACAGCAAAACCAAGAGAAGGAACAACTGAGACTAGTTAGGCAGAGAGATTCTTCTTGTTCTTTCTCCATCTTCATTAATGTAATGGTCATGGAAAATGGAGAGAAAGCATCCCAAAGCAGAGAATCTTCTTGACTCTTGTTTTTCATGCTCCACATCAGCATCACTCTAAATACAAGGCATCTGTTATCTGGGAGAGACAATGTTATTGATGGGCCAACTCATTATAAAGGATTGACAGCTAGTTCATTGATATATCATGACACATTTTCTTGGAGATGGATAGGATCTAAGGAAATGGATACAAGCCAGGTGTGTTTTGATGAGGAAGAGAAATCCATCTAATTCTGACAGTTTTCCAAAAAGGGAAGGCAGGGGGCAGCCCTAAGACAAATGTGCCCTGCCTCCCAATTCTGGCTCTCGCCAACCCTGGAAAAAATGCTTCTCCACAGGATGTGAAAGTCAGGTTTGACTTTATGGGTTGTGAGATTGGGCACCTGGTGTTTTTTGACTGAACTGTTTATTCATGGAATTCGCTCCAAAGGTAGCCCACAGAGCACCTGCCATTGCCTGGGGTCTCTGTGTTAAGCTGGCTGACAATGCATAACCCATGTCAGGAGGAAGAAGAGGTTGTTATTCAAACAAAACAAAATTTTAACAGAAAGCAGTAAACAAAGGAGGGCAGGAGAACAGTTGGCTCTCACTTCCTCCCTTCTCGAGAATCGGTGACCCCCAAGATAACATAAGGTTAACCCTTGTGATCCAAATATAAAGCAACTGTATTCCACCCCTTTCTGTAGCATCCCCAAGGGAACTTTTTCCCTACACTCCCACTCACATGCGTAGGGGACAGCAGTACCACCCCCTGTACCCCTAGAAGTTGTCATAATACCTTTCACATAGGCTAGTTGGGAGGGTTAAGTGAAATAAGCCATCTTAAGTACTTGTTAGATCACCTAGCATATAATACATGCTCAATAAATATTATAACTATTATTGGCTTTGTTCCTGTTCCTCTAAGAATTGACTTCCCAGCAGTACAAACTAGAATAATCAGTGAGTCTCCAGTGCCTTACAAATAATGTCATTCCTTGTTAGGAGGGCACGGTTAACCCTTCAAGATCTGACTCCATCCACCTGTTAAATCTCACCTCTTGTCATTTCTTATTTCAAATTCTAGTTCTATCCAGTTGAATTACTTGCATTTAATTGAATGGGCCCTGCCGCTGAGCACCAGCAGGCCCTTGTATAGTCTACTGCCTCTGTACTATGGCCCCTAGGGAACCCTTCCCTTTTCAAATTCCCATTCACTTGTCATCTCCTGACCTCCCTACTCACATCACCTGCCATTGGCAGCCGAGAGCCAGATGGTGTTCCAGTGTGATCCCACAGCACTCTATGTTTACATTCATTCTCACACTTCATCTGTTGTCCTTGGCTTTTTTTTACTTGTCTGTGCTTTCTTAAATTTTAACAGACATACAGATGACCTGGGTATCTGGTTGACATGAAAATCCTGACTTAGCATATTTGGATGGGGCCATGATTCTACCTTTCCAACAGACTCCCAGGTGATGTTAATGCTTCATTTCTTTTTTTTTTTTCCGCCAAAGAATTTGGCTCTATCAGTATTTTTAATTTGATTTTTTTTTTTTGTCTTTGCAGGGCCACACCTGCAGCATATGGAAGTTCCCAGGCTAGGGGGTCGAATCTGAGCTGTAGCTACTGGCCTATGCCACAGCAACACTAGATCCAAACCACGTCTGTGACCTAGACCACAGCCCATGGCAATGCCAGATCCTTAACCCACTGAGGGAAGCCAGGGATTGAACCTGCATCCTCATGGATACTTTTCGGGTTTGTTACCACTGAGCCACAATGGGAACTCCAATGCTACATTTCTCGACCACACTTTGAGTACCAAGGCACTAGACAGTGATCTCCTTAATGTCAGGAACCCTGCCTCCTTAAATCTTTATACCCCCAACACTCAGCCCATTCTTAAATAGGGAAATTCTCCTTCCTAAACATTAGAATGAACATACCTGGTCACTCTTCCCCAAATACCTACTTGTGCAATGAGCTAACAGCATGTTTCCTGGTCTGAAAAAGTTTTCCTTCAACTTCCTATTCTCTGCCCCAGACTGTGTTATAAAACATGTCCTCCTATTGCAGAGATCACTTCACTTCTCATTCTCCTGTTCTAAACTGTATATTTCCCCTTTTCATAATTCCTATCAATGAGAAGATGACAGAGTCAGGGTAAAGTGGTAAAGACAAGCAAAAGAATGAAACATAGAAAAGAGAAGAAGGAAAAGAAGAAAAGGAGGAGAGGGAGTTCCTACCGTGGCTCAGCGGCAATGAACCCAACTAGTAACCATGAGGATGTGGGTTTGATCCCTGGCCTTAATCAGTGTGTTAAGGATCCAGCACTGCCATCAACTGTGGTGTAGGTTGCAGACATCCTGCATTGCTGTGGCTGTGTTGTACGCCGGCAGCTACAGCTCCGATTCAACCCCTAGCCTGGAAGTTCAGTTAAAGTATTAAAATTAAGCAAACAGGAGTTCCCGTCGTGGTGCAGTGGTTAACGAATCCGACTAGGAACCATGAGGTTGCAGGTTCGGTCCCTGCCCTTGCTCAGTGGGTTAACGATCTGGCGTTGCCGTGAGCTGTGGTGTAGGTTGCAGACGCAGCTCGGATCCTGCGTTGCTGTGGCTCTGGCGTGGGCCGGCGGCTATAGCTCCGATTAGACCCCTAGCCTGGGAACCTCCATATGCCTCGGGAGCGGCCCAAAGAAATAGCAAAGAAAGAGACATAAATAAATAAATAAATAAATAAATAAATAATAAAAAAAACATTAAGCAAACAAGAGGCTAGACTCATACAGTTGTTCCACAGTATATAATGTGTGGGACAGAACTACCATCTAGGAATAATGCCTGTGGGTTCCCCAGGGCATAGATAGTACATCTATGACACCTGAAAGGAAGGTCTCCAAGTTACTCTGTAGACTTTCACATCTCTCAATTTACCAGGGATTGTCACTTGGGAAGCCTAGAGCTGGCTATCTGGATTCTAAGGATATCTTTAATAGCTTGACATGATAGCAGCTGTGGATTCTTGAGACATCTCCTACTTACTGGAGAGAAGGCGAGACCTTGAAGAGATAACTCACTTTCAAACTGAACCCCAAGGCAGAAAGACAAGCCTGAGGTCCTGTGAGAAGACGTGGGCTGCTGAGGAATGTTCTAGCATCTGAGTTAATAAAATGCAAAAGATAAAAATAGGCAAAGAGAAAGCAAGTTAAAACTAAATCCATCAGTAAATAAAGCTGAATCAAGCTGTATTGTGCAGAAAGGAAATTCTCTTACATGTGACTAACCATAAAAATCCTTAATCACTAGTCAGCTTTAATGATATGCACCAGAAGTTTTATAGTAAGTGAAGAATTTTCTATTAAACACTTCCTTATCATTCTCTTTCTGTGGGGGAAAAAATTCTACGAGGGTCATAACCGTCAAACTAAAAATTCCTTTCTTTTGGTTTAGAACTTGGAATCAAAAGACATCAAAAATAAATCTGCTTGGAAAAAAGTTGTTTGAAGTTCTTTTCATGTCGGTAAAATTAGGATAACATGCCATTTTGGCCTGGGTAGAGAGAATAGGAATCTCTGTGCTTTTGAAAAGACACTGAAACCTTGCTTTCCAGAGCTTGGCAAGATAACTAGCACCTCCACTAATTTTAGGAGTGGCCGGGCTTCTTTCACCTGGGAGCTGTGTCCTTTATGACCTTTCTGGGTCTTTCTCCATAGGACCATTAGTTCAATATTCATCCACATGTGTTATTCAAATGTATAATATTTTGGAGCATTGAAATCTCCATATGATAATTTCCAGGCTCTACAAGAACTCAGAAATATGCTTTCCAGGTATTGGCATTTTCTCTGACATAGCATTCAGCTTATAAGAGTGTTCCTCTCACCAATGTTTATAAATTTGTTGATAAAAATTAATAATAATTAAGAATTAAAATGTCAAGGACTGCAGTTAGCTTCTGAATAAAGCCCTTCACTTTCTCTCAAATGTGTTCACATTCCCACTGTTTTAGTCAGGGTAAGATAGGCTATGCTACAGTAACAAAAAACGAAACAAAAAAAGCAGGAATTTCAGCGTCTTAATGCATGAAGATTTATTTCTTAATCCATCTTCTTCCTTTTTCTGGCTCTGCCAGCTGGAAAATGTGGCTACAGTTCAATGTAGCAGGTGAAGAGAGAGATGGAGATGACATACAGATCCTTAATTGTGTTACCCAGCAGTGACATGTGTCACTTTCAATCAGGGTTCATTAGCCAGAAACAATCACATGTTCAAGACTAGCTTCAAGGAAGCATGGGAAATGTAGGAGTGAACATGGTGATTTAGTGAGCAGTACAGTCTCTTCCATGTCTACAAATTAAAACTCTTGGAATAATAGAATAGAATGGATATTTATTGGGAGAGGACAGCACAGATGTGCATGTGCTCACACGCGTATGCTCACCACCTTCCCAAGACCCTTGCACCTAAGGCTAGAACTCACATTATCAGTGAAATTACAAGTTATGGGGTACTCCTGGGGCTTCTAGAACATTCTCCAAGCAAGGCAGGGCATCTTCCGGGCACTAATGGCTTTGAGATGACAGGCAGCACATACCAGGACCGAGAAGGAAAGAGAAACACGCAAAGGGCTGCCGAGATGTTTGTGTTCAAACT
Source organism: Phacochoerus africanus (assembly GCF_016906955.1). Classification (NCBI taxonomy): domain Eukaryota; kingdom Metazoa; phylum Chordata; class Mammalia; order Artiodactyla; family Suidae; genus Phacochoerus; species Phacochoerus africanus. The sequence goes on along the minus strand of NC_062560.1, from coordinate 13,078,186 downwards.
CCTTTTCAAAAGAAGCACAACATTTTTAGTCTCAATAATTAAGCACAGTGCTTTTCTTCAGAGACAGAAAGTGCCTGCTCCAACTATACTTGGAAAGAGGAGTTTGTCATGAGTAAATAAATATTATATATGGTGAGTGACTAGGAAGCAAGGAAGTAAAAGGTATTGTCAGTGCCATGTTATAGGGAAAGTGAAGGTGTGGCTCGTGATCTGCCCCAGGGCTTGCAGAGCTGGCTGTGTAGGGGTTTTCCACTGTCTCCAGTGGTACCTGCCTGGTTGAAAGGAGCAGTCAATCGTATCCTACAGTGACCTCTGGCGGGCATTTGTGCGTTATACTTGAGTACATTGGCGTTTGCGGAGGGAGGCAGATTCCTGCACACCAGAACTGGAAGGCACTGAGAGATGATCAAGGGTGAACTCCTCATTTTACAGAAGAGGAAAATGAAATTTTGCAGAATGAACTGTTTCAAAGATGGATTTTAAGACAAATAACTCCAGCTCTTCACCTGGCCAATAGGTAGGCAGGTTCCATCTTAGCCACTTACGCATTTGCTCTAACCTCCTTCACAGCCTTGGAAGGTGGGTATTTTTCCCCAAAGAAACTTGGCCTTGGTCTCATGGGGAATATTAAGCATTCTTCTACCCTTTCCTTCTCTTCCTCTTTTTTCCCTCCATCTATCTTTCCTCCACGTTTCTCACGCATCCCAAAGGTGTACGTGGGCTATGCTGCCACATCCAGGTGCCCAATTTTTAAAAAAATTTTATTGGAATATAGTATAGTTTTTATTGGAATATAAGTAGTTGACTTACAATGTTGCACTAGTTTCATGTGTACAGGAAAGAGAATCAGTTATATGTACACATATATCCATTCCTTTACAGATTCTTTTGCCATATAAGCTACTACACAGTATTGAATAGATTTCCCCGTGCTGTACTTGTGATGTATCTATTATATATATAGCAGTGTATATATATTAATCCTAACCTCCTAGTTACCCCCCTCCAACATTTCCTCTTTGTTAACTGTAAGTTTGGTTTCAAAATCCTTTGAATCTCTTTCTATTTAGCAAAAAATTCCATTGTATCATTTTTTATTAGATTCCACATATTAGTGATCTCATATGATATTTGTGTTTCTCTGTCTGACTTCACTTAATATTGTAATTTCTAGTTCCATCCATCTTGCTGCAAATGGCATGATTTCATTCCTTTTTATGACTGAGTAATATTCCATTGTATATATGTTCCACATCTTCTTTATCCTTTATGCAGTTGGACATTTAGGTTGCTTCCATGTCTTCAGGTGCCCAAATAGGTCAGCAACACTAGGCTCTGCTTTCCTGTAAGTGGTCTTTCCCAACATGACGGTAGAGGTGGCTGCTGGCAGCTCTAGAACTTCCTTCCACCACTTGAACAAGACCAGTGGAGAAGAAAGCTGCTTTCCTGAATGATCACCCAGAGTCCTGCACAGTTTCTCATGAGCCAGACCTGGATTATGGGTGACCACATCCAGACTCATGGGATGGGGTCAGACTCACGTGGACCATGTGGCTCCCTAACTACATACTGAGGAGGCAAACAAAAAATTATCCACTACATTCTAAGAAGTAAAAAATGACTCCCACACTCTGCTCTCCTGGGCGTTTTCAGGTCAAGATCCCTTCACACTGTAGTTTAACATTCCTCAGCCATGAAGCCATTCTTCCAGGGCAAATTTTGGGTACCACATAAAGGGTAGAAGGAGCTCTGTCTTCCTTGCCACTGACTCAGAAGACCCGTGTATTCCTTCCATTCTGTGCTATTCTGATTGGAGGAAGTGGCATTCTCCATGGCTTTCACTGAGAAAAGGAATCTTCTCTAGACTTGGTATTGTCTGGAAATAATACTGACATTATTTTAAGGTATTTCACCCTATCCATGTCTCCTACATTCCACTATAAATGACATCATCCTGCAGAGGCTTGAATAAAATCTTTCTTTTATCAAGAAAAGCCTGCCTTGACCACAACACACAGCAGGAGGAGTCACTGCTGTCTAATTCTTTCATGCCCCCTGCAGTTCAATTACACCAAGTTACCCCTAGCTTCTAAAATTACATTTTAAGAAAAAGAAGACTGACGTTCGCATTTTTACCTAGTGGTTTCATGAACAGTCAGTGGTCCGTAAGAGCTAATTCTCTGTTTTTCAATCCTAAAATGGGTGGATCAAGAACTCAGGGAACAAAAATCTAAAAAATGGTTTAGGCAATGAGTTAAAGAATGCCAGGCAGTTATCTCAAGGAACTGATTTTTCGACCTGAAAAGCAGAGTGCAGCCAAGCTCTCTGAGGCCAGGCTGAGCAATTTATCAAGTATCTTCACTTCATTTTAGAATAAGTGATAAATGACATGGTCATCCAAAGGTCTTAGGAAGAGTCAACTTTTTAAAGAGAATAAATCATCTGATGATAATCATTCTCTTTGAACCTTCACTTCAGGGTCAGCAAGAAAACCACAGGCTCTATCATGACTCCATTGAAAGATGTTTCTAGTAAATTAGCCAAAATATGGCATCTGCTGCCTTCATTCCCAACTCCTATACCTCTTTGGAAAAAAATAGATTTTAATGCCTCACTCAGATGAGCAAGGAACTGAAGGTGACAATTGTAAAATTTTATAAAATAGGAGCTACTACATGTAGCTATTTATTTATTTGGAGGGATGCCCCCACATCATGTGGAAGTTCCCAGGCCAGGAATCAAACCTGTGCCACAACAGCAACCTGAGCCACCACAGTGACAATGCCTGATCCTTAAACCACTGAGCCACCAGGGTACTCCTAGATAGCTTTTTAAACAGTCATTGCAACCACACCTAATTTTTAGGTCACATTATTATTCTCAGTCTGTATTTTTCTCCTTTTCAAGTAAGAGTAATTGGGTTTAACACATGGCTTTACAGAGTTTGCCTGAAGTAGTCTGTCAAAGAACCAAGGTTTAAAAAAAAAAAAAAAAGAGTTCCCATTGTGGTACAGCAGAAACAAATCTGGCTAGTATCCATGAGGACTCAGGTTCAATTCCTGGCCTCGCTCAATGGGTTGGGGGGATCTGGTGTTGCAGTGAGCTGTAGTGTAGGTTGCAGACATGGCTCAAATCCTGCATTGCTCTAGCTGTGATGTAGGCCGGCAGCTGTAGCTCCAATGCGACCCCTAGCTTGGGAACATCCATATGCCATGTGTGAGGCCCTAAAATCAAAAAAAAAAAAAAAAAAAACCAATGTGTCTCATTCATACCCTCCCCTCACCAGTACCACCCCATTGTCTGAGGCATCCAGCTTTGGCTTTGGGCATGCCTGGAATCAGGAAGTTCTGTGATGCTCTGGAAAGCTTCAAGTCCACCAAAAATTTTGTTGGCATTTGATCTCTCCATACTGATTAAATGATCCAGCATAGGTCACAGCTGCAGCTTGAATTTAATCTCTTGCCTGGGAACATCCATAAAAAGAAAAAAAAAATATATATATATATATTATCAGTAACTCATATTCCACAGCATAAGTTGCAGTTCATAAGAATATTAACTATATCTTAAGGGAAAATTTATCAGATCCATGGAGGGAGCAAAATACTCATGAATGATAAACTTGTACTCCTGGTGTCTGTGAAATACTCTCTTTATTCAGTAGCAATTGAACAGACAGAAGAATCTAGAAGATAAAATGATGCAAGTGACATGCACCTGAAGAAAACCGGACACATTAAGTTTATGGGGTCATTACATTTGTTCCTAAGGTAACCAGATTATAAAACCAACTTTAGGAGTTCCCTGGTGGCCTAGTGGTTAAGGATCTGGCATTGTCACTGCTGTGTTGCAGGTTCAATCCCTGGCCCAGGAACTTCCATATGCTGTGGGCACGGCCAAAAAAAAAAACCCAAACAACAAAAACTGATTTTATAAGACCGATGGGCTATTTCATTATTTCAATTACATTTTAGTTTCATGGTTGAATTAATAATGAATCATATTTATGGTTTGAAAAAGATTATAAATACATGAGGTGATGTTTTCAAGAGGTCACCATATTTTAATTGCTCTGTGTGATTATTCTCATTTTTCACAAATGAAATGTCTGACCCAAAAAATAGTATCCCCAACTGAAAATAGCATGCACAGAAAATAATTATTTTCTCTTAAAAATGTGGTCACCACTATAATATATTCAGAAGGGGGCACCCCATGGGACATATCTTGGTTTCTGCCCAAAGGAATTTATTCTCATCTTGATGTTCAACATTATCTTGTAAAAGAACATCTCATCTATAAATAGATCCCTGAGAACACATAACATCAATTTATTAGAGTGGAACTTGAGTGGATTTGAAAAAAAAAAAGTGTTGGTAATGATGAAAATTTCAGAGAGGTGAGACAAATAAAAAATAAGAGGATCTATTGCTATGCTTTTTTTCATTGGTTTGGAAATTTTTCCATCCATTTAAATGACCCTCCTGTGTACCAAACACTATCTTACAACTTTGTCATAAAACTTTGCCTTGTCAGCTATCTCCATCTTCTGCCTGTTCCCTAAAACTTAAAGGCTAATCATCTCTCCTGACTTTTAGGTACATTTTCTAACTTTATTGGTCTCCACATCTCTTCCTTCTCTCCCACTATCTTCCATAAAACCACCTCTAATATTCAAAAGTCTGTGTTGGAAATTAGCTCCCCCAAAGCTTCCCACCTTTAACCTCACTTCATATGATCAAAATCTCTGACTTCTGGGTCCTCTGAGAACTTCCTTTAATTTACACAACCCTACTTTACACTGGGTAAAATATTCTCTTCTCACAGGAGCCTTCTCTAACACCAATCAATGAAAATGATTGAGTCCATTATTGAATTCTGATCATTTGCTTTGTTGCATGGATCACAATTCATAGTCATGTTTTCTGGTTTATTTACTTATTATATGCTCCTCCCAAATACATTACAAGCTTCTTTTTTTGTGTGTGGGGGGGTCTTTTTGCCTTTTATAGGGCCACTCCCGCGGCATATGGAGGTTCCCAGGCTAGGGGTCCAATCAGAGCTGTAGCCACTGGCCTACGCCAGAGCCACAGCAAAGGAGGATCTGAGCCGCGTCTGCAACCTACACCACAGCTCAGATGTGGTGAGCAATGTCGGATCCTTAACCCACTGAGCAAGGCCAGGAATCGAACCCACAACCTTATGGTTCCTGGTCGGATTCATTAACCACTGCGCCACAGTGGGAACTCCAAATACATTCCAAGCTTCTTGAAAGAGAAACGCTGTTTGGTTCATCACTCTGTATCCAACACCTAGCACAGTTCCTAATATATAGTTGGTGCACGAGTAAATGAAGAAATGAAGCCATTATCCTAAAATTATTCCCTTTGTATTTTACTGGACGGAAATTATTCAGTCCCAGTGTGTCTTCCTGAATATTCTGTAACACCCCTCCCATTACTACACATTGGCAGTCATTCAAAAAATGATGAAGAAAATATCTGTATTCAAACTGTAGCAATATTAACTGTTACAGGCCTATAAGGTACCAAACAGAAAACTATATGATTAAAAATATTGTGACTGAGGTTCTCAAAATGGCATCTTAGGGCCCCCCTGCCCCCAACTGTTGACATATTATTAAGGTCTGCAGAGTCTGGATTTTTTTTTTTACTTTTGTGTTTTCATTTAAATAATAACCTAAAGTTTTAATATGCCACATTGTGGATCATCAGAGTGTCCTCTTTAAATCAGAAACTGTCTTTTACTTTCAGATATGTCTCTTGGTTTGTTTTTTTTATAATCACTTTGGCCTCCAAGCGATTTCCCAGAGTGACAGTGTTTAACTCACAATGTGTTGATAAGCATGTCTGGCTTCCTCTGGGTTGGCATTTTCTTAATGTTCAAATGACAGCAATCAGCCCACATCTGCCTTTGAAGTCATCCTGAATTCTTGTACTAGATATAAAGGCAAAACTTTATTTTTCAGTAATAATTTGTGCTTGAAAGACATGCTCATAGAATCAGACTTTAGTTTCTAAAGTATTCTTCAGAAACTGGTACTGTATTGAACATAATGAAAACTTCATGGGGTAATGGAATGAAGTATTAGGTTAATTGTCGAGGTTAATATGAAAACAGGAAAAAAAAACAGCTAGTTTTCTGTAGAAATTGAAAGCTAATTCTAAACTTCATATAGAATATGCAAAGGACCCAAATACCTGAAAAAGAAAAACAAAACCAGAGGACTTTCGGTCCTGCCTTCCAGACTTAGTATAACATTATAGCAGTTAATACAGTGTAGTATTGGCCTATGATCCACAACTATATCCACAAAACACCAGAGTCAAGACAGACGCACACACCTGTAGCCAAATGACTTCTGACGAAGATTCCACAACAATAAGTGGGCAAGGAAAGATTTTCAACAGATCACACTGGAATGAATGACTGTCTGTATTAAAAAAAAAGGATGGAATTTCTTTGCAGAACAGCTACTGACTCACAGACTTTGAAAAACTTAGTTTCCAAGTGAGACACGTTGAGGGGTGGGGGGATGTGCTGGGGGTTTGGGATGGAAATGCTGTAAAATTGGGTTGTGATGATCATTGTACAGCTATAAATGTAATAAAATTCATTGAGTTAAAAAAAAGGTGAAGTTTGACCTGTACCTAACACCATACACAAACCTTTCTCAAGATGGATTCCAGACCTCAGTATGAAAGCTTAATGATAAAGCTACTAGGAAAAAAAATAGGAGAAGTCTTCTTAGAATGCAAAAGTCTCTACCCTTAAAAGAAAAAAATTGATATGTCAAATTTCATAAAAATTTACAACTTTTCCTTATCAAAGGACAGCATTAAGAAAAAAAATTCAAGCCACAGACTTGAGAAAAATTAAATACATATTTAATTAATACTAAATACATGTTATAGATATATATATCCAACTTGTGTCCAGAATATGTAAAGAACTCCTACAAATCCATTACAAAAAAGACAAACAATTGAACAAAAAATGGGCAAAAGATATGAACAGACCTGTCAAAATAGTCAATATGTGAATGGCCAATAAAAGCATGAAAAGATGTTCAGCATTGTTAGTCCCGACATAAATGCAAATGAAAATCACAATGAGATACCACTACATATTCACTAGGAAGGCTCAAATTCTAAATTTAAATATAAAAATTTCCTGTAAAATTGGATTGTTATGATCATTACATAACTAAAAATGTGATAAATTCATTTGAGTAATAAAAAATAAAAATAATTTAAAAAATTAAAAGTAAAAAAATAAAAATTAAAAACCAGCAATACTAAACAAATGCTGGCCAGGATTCAGGGCAAAGGAAACTATTATATTCCTGGCAGGAATGTAATGTCCATATGGCTGTTTCTTAATAAAGTTAAACATAAAACTACCTCATGACCCAGCACTTCCATTCCCAGAGACTGGACAAAGAGAAATAAAAAACACATGGCCTCAAAAACACTGTATCAAGAATGTTCATTGCACCTTTATTCATAATAACCCAAAACTACCAGCACACCAGCTGCCCCATCAATAGAATGAAAAATAAATTGTGGTGTATCTGTACTATGAGATACAACTCAGCATTAAAGGAAAATTAACTGCTCATGCAAGCAACCTCATGGATGAATCTCAAAGTCACTAGGTTAGGTGAAAGAAGCTAGACAGCAAAGACTATATATTACCCTATGATCCCAGGCATATGAAGTTCCAGAACAGCGAAAACTAGTCTATAGTAATAGAAATCAGAACTGAGGTTGCCTGGTGGAAAAAGAGAATTAACAGGAAAGATGTACAAAGGACTTTTATGAAGTGATGGAAGATTGGAAGATTCTATATCTTGATGGAGGTGTTGGTTACTTAGGTGTACATACTGTCAAAACTCATCCAATTATATGCTAAAGATAAAAGCATTTTACTGTATAGAATTGTACTTCACACATACACACAAAGAAAACAGAGAGGTAGGAGGAACAGCTGGTAAAACATTTTTTTATGACAGTGTTCCATGTGTTTTTATTTTCCTTCAACAGTGGTAGCCCTGCGAAATGCTATTTTTAGAATGTAAGCCATAGAGGTGGGAGCTACATCTGTTTAACTTGCTTAACATCATACCAGTCCCATTGTCAATTACTAGCAGGGTTGTTAGATGGGGGAGGAGGGCAGAGGATAGCCAATAACAAAAACTTGCCTTGAGTGCAGGAAAAAAAAATTAGCGGAAAGTGAAACAGTAAATATCTCAGAGCATTTCAATTTAAGGTGTATCACTTACGAAGCAATCTGTACCAGCCGAGTGTGCAGAACATCAGTTAAATAGCTTCTAACTGTGCAAGTAGTCTGCATTCCATTTCTTCTCTACTTCTGTTGAGTTCAAATGGTACCATCTGTTACATGAGTTTAAAAACAGATGTCTTCACCACCACCAGTGTCTTATGTCCTCTATCATAAAAGGGGAAGGGAGTGTGGCAGGTAACATACTAGTGATACTTGGATGATACTGGAGTAGTATAAAACATCAAGTCCTATGACCCTTTTATCCTAAAAGCAAGATTTAATTAAATGAAAGTGATTAGTTAGAGCTCCTAAATCATGACTAATGAAGCTTAAGAATGTAAAGTATGGAGTTCCCAATGTGGCTCAGTGGGTTAAGGACCCAATGTATTCTCTGTGAGGATGCAGGTCGATCCCTGGCCTCGCCCAATGGGTTAAGGATCTGACATTGCCACAAGCTGTGGCATAGTTCACAGATGCGGCTCAGATCTGGCATTGCTGTGGCTGTGGCATAGGCCTCAGCTGCAGCTCCAGTTCAGCCCCTAACTGGGGAACTTCAATGTGCCACAGGTGTGGCTCTGGAAAAAAAAAAGAATACAAAGTGTCTTGTCTGGACTGGCTAAGATTGCTTAAAAAGAGGAGGTAAAAATACCTGTAGTATTATTAGATATCCATGGTAGGAATTCTATCTTGAAAGGAAGAAGAACAAGGTCAAATCCTATCTAATAAACCCCAAAGATAGTAGAAAACAGTCAAGTGATGCACCTCCATGACTCATGGATATAGTTGAGTCATTTATAAGCAACAAAAATAACAGAGTGAGTTGCCCGAATCCTCAATCCCATAGATGTCAATAGAGAAAAGACGTGTCGGGTTGGGGGGAATGTCTCAAAGCCTACAGGTGTTTGCAGAACCTCCCCCTAAATCCCAAAGAGAACTACTGTAAAGGAATTCATCAGAAACATAGGAAATGTGATTCCTGGAAACATCAATGACTAGGGAAACAGAAGTCATAGTTTTTCTCTCAGATTTCTACTACTAAGCTTTTGTAACTCGGGCAAGGGAAAACTGTTCCTTAAATGATGTATACAAAGATGGTAGTGAAGCAGCATTAGAAATTATGCATTAATCCATTATACTAAAAAAGAAAGTGGAGTCATCCAGTGAGTAAAAGATAAATGCAAATTACTGCTACTATTGTCAATAATGCTGTCAAATTCTCCTTTAAAGATCCTTTCAGCTCTTACAGATATTTTGATATACATATTTAAAATTTCTAGTTGTAATTAAAAAGTGGTAATGTGTGCCTTATTGATGAGATATCAGTAAAATGCTGGGAAAAGCAGCACTTTGCAAATTATTTTCTGATCTGCCTTCAGAAGGTAAGACAGGCAGGAAAGGATTTCAATGAATCTCAATTCAAATGCCTGATGTAAAATGTCATAGCTAACACAGTGTGGGACAGGATAAATAAATATTCCTATACAACTTGCATAGTAATCCCATATTAGAGAACATATCTTTTAAATTAATCAGTAGAATAAAAATAATAAACATATAGGTGTTCATGCAGCAAGAACCACAGTATCAGGAAACTGAAAATAACATACATCTGCCGTTAGAAAAGTTATCATGATTCTTCAATTAAATTAAATGCCATTCAGCCATTAAAAATTAAATATTAGAAATATATATATATAATACTGAAAATTGTAAAATACCATGGGAAATGCACAGTAAAGTGACTAAAGCAAAATTCTAAACTATATATTTATCTATGATGCCAATACATACATATATACATAGATAAATAGATAGATATAAAAGACACAGGGAGATATATTCAAATTGACATAATCAATTTTTTTCTTTTTTATAAACACTATAATGCTCTTTAGTATTGCTTATAATAAATAAGCATTTGTTCTTTTTTATGGCTGAGTAGTATTCCATTGTATATATGTACCACATCTTCTTAAGCCATTCATCTGTCAGTGGACACTTAGGTTGTTTCCATGTCTTGTTTATTGTGAATAGTGCTGCTATGAACATAAGTGGGCATGTAAATCCTCAAATTATTGTTTCTTCTGGATAAATGCCCAGGAGTAGGACTGCAAAATCATATGGTAGTTCTACATTTAGTTTTCTGAGGAACCTCCATACTGTTCTCCATAGTAGTTGTACCAATTTACACTCGCACCAACAGTGAAGGATGGAAGATAATATGATAAAAAGAATGTATATATATATATATATATATATATATATATATATATATATGTAGGACTGGGTCACCATGTTGTACAGCAGAAATTGATACAACACTGTAAATCAACTATACTTTGATAAAAATAAAATGTAAAAAAAAATAAAATTGCAGATACTCTTTAAAAAATAAAATAAAGTAAATAAGCATTTATAAAATTTGGAATTGAAGCACAATAATGACATTTCATTCATTTAAAGTGTTGACTATGTAATAGATGCAGTGCTAAATCCTTTATGTACATATCTATCCCCGAATCCAATCAAACCCCCTACAATAGCCAATAATAGTAATTTAGGGCACGTCCTGCTACATCTCTCACTAGGCTGGTATACAAACAACTGCAAGTGAGCAAAAGGGTCTACTTTTTTTCCACCTAACTTATATCATAACCTATATTTTACCCTGAAGATTGTTTTCCCTCCTTCCTCAGTAATATATCACTAAGTCAATATATACAGCTATAATTCATTTTTCTAGTAATTCATAGGAAGAATTTGCATGATTAATTCAGCCATTTTTCTAATGAGGAACATCAAGCTGTTTCCAGTTGCACCACTGCAAGAAAAAGCTGCCTGGATATTCCTTTGGCTATACCTTATGTCGTAGTGTGTTCAATCTTGTAGGATAGATTCCCATAGCTGGGGTTGCTGGCCCAAAGATATATCCATTTTTTCATTTCTACAAACATTAAAAGGTAACTTTCCATATGTAGAAGGTGGTACAACATTCACCTTCCCACAGCGATACACAAATGTCTGTTTTCCCAGATTGTCACCAGTACTGAATGTTATCGACCTTTTTTTTCCATGTGGGCAAGGGAAAGTTGTGCTTCAAATCTGCATTCCCTTTAAAGCTAACAAGGTTAAGCCTCCTTTCATTAGCTTATTTATTATCTGCATTTTAGTTTCTATAAATGTGAACATTCTTTTCTATTGTATTGTTTTCCCAATTTGTGGGAGTCCTTTGAAAATTGAAAGTATTGCATTTTGCCTGTCTTATATACTTTGCATAGTTGACTCAATCTATTCCTTGTATTTTAGCTTTTTAGTATACATTTTTTTTATTCAGAAATATTTTTAAATGTGTATTCTATTAGTCACTTTCTTGATTGCCTCCAAGATTCCTGATCTCTGCTCACTCATAAAGATTTCATTTTACATTGAGATTTATTAATCCACTAGGTACATAATTGTATCCATGGTATAAGGCCATAGGTTATAATAATTTACCTCCAATTGGATAGCGAAATAATACCAACATTTAACGGTCTTCCTTTTCTTTTTTTTTTTAATAAATTTTATTGGAGTATTGTTGACTTACAATGTTGTGTTAGTTTTCAGGTGCACAGCACGGTGAATCAGCCATACATATACATATATATCTATTCTTTTTCAGATTCTTTCCACATGTAGGCTATCACAGACTATTGAATAGACTTCTTGAGCTATATCGTAAATCCTTGTTACTCAACAATTTTTTATAATAATCTTTCTTTTCATACTGAATTGTAAGGCCAGCTTTTCCAGTATTAACTTTCCTATATTCTTGGATATGTGTTGAGAGTCTTTACCATGTTCCATTATTCTGCTTATTATTTCTCAGGCCATTGACATTATGGTTTGATTACTATAGATTTATTATAAGCTTTATATGCTTAACACTAGATCCTGTCCTCCTGATTATTTGTCTTCTGAAACATAAATTCTGTTAGCAAATCTCACTCATTTCTTCTTCCACCTAAATTTTTAGAACAACTTTTATATTTCCAAATATGCATTTCTTTGGATTCTGAGAGGAATTATTTTTCATTTACATATGTATTGGGGAAAAAATGACAGTTGTAGGCTACTAAGTCTTCCCGAACAGTACACGGCTATGTTTCTCCATTTATTCAGGTGTTGTTTCATGTTCTTCAATAAAATGTTAAGTTCTATATCCCTACTGATAGAGTATTTTATAGCTTGATGTAACATTATAAATGAAATTTTTTGTCCATTTCTTACAAGTTAGAAACTAATGCTTCATAACGTCTTGTGCCCTGTTCCTACATATGTAGAGAGAGGAGCAGGTCAGCAGGTGAGTCAGGCCAGTTATGTACGAGGGAACACGTCATCCAGCCAGGACTTCCTCATCCATCTTGGAGTTGTACATTATACAGTTTGATTACTGGGTGAGGAATAGTACAAAACACTCAGGAATGAACATAGGCCCAATGTCCCCAAACTACCAGATCAGCCTGGGCTGAGTTCTGTGCCATCAGAATGGGAAATTTCCCAGAAGTCCCTGGAATCTTGTTAACAAGCCCTAGAGTGACTACAGCAAATGTCCACATCATTACTTGTTGAAAAGTCTCTTCTCCTCTCTGTTGATTTTTGAAGTTATTGTGTGAGTGTGTGTGCGTGTCTGTGTGTGTATTTCTAATACAAAGCCATTTTTGGAAGTTACCATAGGGAGAAAAATCAGCAACCAGGTCAAAACTTTATTTACAAAAAAACAGACTAAAGAAATTTAACTTAAATATCTAAAAACATAGAAATTTTTAAAACATTTTTATGTTAAATAAGCTATAGTGCATCCGTATAGAGGAATCTGACACATCTATACAAATGAATCTTATTGAGTTTGTATAAAATATATTTCTAAAAACATTTCATGGCATTTCAAATGCTCCTGCTAGCACATTAAAATCAATAGAAATCTTTCAAAACTGCATATTTAATTTGACATTACTTTTAGAAACAATGTGAGAGATAGAATAGGTGAGAAATACATAAATACAAATGTGTTACGTATAGAGGGATCATAGTACTCTTTATATATGTGTAAAGGGATTCTACTTCCTTTTTATTTTCCAGATTTTCTACAATAAGCATAATCGGATAGAAAAAAAGATCTTATTTAAGATGTACCTTCTTTTACACTCATACTTACAGAATAGATAAAGCTATTTTGCCTTTTGTTTGTCTTTTTTCCCCTCATTTACAATATATATTAGTTTCCTAGGGCTGAAGACTGCCATATCAAAATACCACAAATTGGATGGCTTAAAACAACAGAAATTTACTCCCTCCCAGTTCTGGAGGCTAGAAATTTGAAATCAAGGTGTCAGCAGGGCCTTGCTCCCTCTGAAGGCTCTAGGGTAGGATCTTCTTAGCATCTTCTAGTTTCTGGTGATTGCCAGCAGTCCTTGACCTTCATTGGCTTCTAGACACATCACTCCAATCTCTGTCTCCATCTTCACAGGACTCTCTTCCCTGGGTCTGTGTCCAAATCTCCCTCTTCTTACAAGGACATCAGTCATTGGATTAGGGCCCACTCTAATCCAGTATGACCTCATCTTAATTTGATTCCATCTGCAAAGACCCTATTTCTGAATAAAGTCACATTGACAGGTTCTGGAGGTGAGGACTCCAACATATATTTAGGAGGGACAAAATTCAACCATAACAGTCCACCCTCTGGCTCCCCAAAACTCCTATCCTTCCCACATGCAAAATACATTCACCCTATCTTATCCCCAGAAGTCTCCTTTTTTTCTCTCACTCTCTTCCCTCTTTCCTATATTCTTGTGGTTTATTTTTAGAAACTAAATGCAAGCATGACTGTGACACAACTCTCTTAGACAACCAGTGCCCATATGATCAGACCTTTATTGGGCTAAAATTAAATCCAAATAGATTGATCCAGATCTTTGCTCCCAGACAAAACTGCTATTTCTGTCAACGATATAAAGCCCAGGGTGAAGTTCTTACTTGGTAAAGCCCTTATCGCTCCCCCAAACCATAGCACAATTTTATCAAGTGCTCTCTGGGCCAACATATACAATGTGGATCAGCCATCCAGGCCACTAAGCATCACTTTGACTATTTGGCCACAAAACAGTGCTCCCTGATTTTAAAATCATGCCGCTCAGCCAAATGTTTCCATGTCTGCAGAAAAATTAATATCTCCCCTTCAGGAAGGTAGTTATAATTCACGGTTCAGCCCTGGCAACAGCATGAGCTAATTAACCAACCTTGGAAACAAAATAGAGCCATTTTTATTTTATTTTAAACCTGTTTAATAAAAATGATATGCATAGCTGCTGAGGCAGTAGCCACTGCCAGGAAATTATTATGAACATAAATTAGCAGCACAGTTTGTCTAACCCAGAGGTAAGCAAGTTTTCAGACTGATTTGTTTTTAAAACAGAGATCAAAGTTGTTGAGAGAAAAATCATGCACAAAATGCTGACACATTGATACAGAGCTAGAAAAGTAAAGTTTGGGGAAATTAAGGGAACAGACCACGAGGCTAGATTCAGGTCATAGATCCTAAGTTTGATGGAAATGTAGCATAGGAGAAGGAAGAGTAAACTCCAGGGCAGAAAGCACTAAAATCCACTCAACTGCACCAATTCTGTGTGCTCTCATGTGAGAAAGGCAAGCCCTCCAGGCAGGACCTTCTTCATCACTGCAGGGCCCCTGCAAACAACAAAGGACTAATTTCCAAAAAATACAAACAGCTCATACAGCTCAGTATCAAAAAAGCAAACCACCCAATCAGAAAATGTGCAGAAGACC
The DNA here is from genome assembly GCF_016906955.1 of Phacochoerus africanus. Lineage (NCBI taxonomy): Eukaryota > Metazoa > Chordata > Mammalia > Artiodactyla > Suidae > Phacochoerus > Phacochoerus africanus. The sequence goes on along the minus strand of NC_062560.1, from coordinate 13,063,051 downwards.
TAAATAGACATTTCTCCTAAGAAGACATACACATGGCCAATATGCGCATAAAAAGATGCTCAGCATCACTAATTATTAGAGAAATGCAAGTCAAAACTACAGTGAGGTAACACTGACCTCACACCAGCCAGAATGGCCACCAGCAAAAAGTCTACAAATAGCAAATACTGGAGAGGGTGTGGAGAAAAAAGAACCATCCTACACTGTTGATGGGAATGTAAATTGGTACAACCACTGTGGAAAACAGTATGGAGGCTCCTCAAAAAACTGCACGTAGAACTACCACATGATCCAGCAATTCCATTCCTGGGCATATATCTGGAAAGGACAAAAACTCTAATTCAAAAAAAATCCATGCACCCCAACATTCATTGCAGCACTATCTGAGACATGGAAGCAACATAAACGTCCACTGACAGGTGAATGGATAAAGAAAATGTGGCACATATGTACAATGGAATTAGCCATAAAAAAGAACAAAATAATGCCATATAGAGCAACATGGATGGATCTAGAGATTATCATACTAAGTGAAGTAAGTCAAAGACAAATACTATATGATATCACTTATATGTGGAATTTTTTAAAATGATACAAATGAACTTATTTACAAAACAGAAATAGACTCACAGACATAGAAAACAAACTTATGGTTATGAAGGGGGAAATGGGGGAGGGATAAATTAGGAGTTTGGGATCAACAGATACAAACTACTATATATAAAATAGATAAACAACAAGGTCCTACTATATAGCATATGGGACCCTACTCAATATCTTGTAACAAACTATAATGGAAAAGAATCTCAAAAAGTGTGTGTGTGTGTATATATATATATATATCACTTTGCTATACACCTGAACCTAATGTGACATCATAAATCAACTAAACTTCAATATAAAAAAAATTTCCAAAAGGTTGCAACAGGAGTTCCCACAGTGGTGCAGCAGGTTAATGATCAGGCTTGTCTTTGTGGTGTTCCTGGTTCAGTCCTTGGCCTGGCACCATGAGTTAAGGATCTTGCATTGCTGCAATTGTGGCATAGGTCACAACAGCAGCTTGGATTTGATACCTGGCTTTGGAACTTCTATATCCCATGGGTGTAGCCAAAAAAGATGAAGGTTGCAACAGAGCATTAAACCAAAAAACAAAAACAAAAACAAAAAAAACAAAATCGCTTCTAAGCATAAGACCCTTTATGACCACATGGGTTGTACTGTCTCTGGATTTCAAGAGTTTAATCAGTGAAACGGGAAAAAAACAAAATTCCATTTGCCTTGCATCCTTCATGGGATGATTGGGGTGACGAATTGAGATATCTATAAAAAACACTTTGCAAATTTGAAAGCTCTTTATCCAGAGAAGAGGTCATGGAGAGTCTAGAAACACAAGTAGAGGGTCTCCTGAATACCTCCTGATCACTTTCAGGAATTTGATAAGGGACAGCCAAATACTTCATCTTTATTTAGTGTTTTATAAATCATACACTTGAGATGGAGCTCAGTCTTGAAAGTTTCCACTGAACCCAGAGAAACCAGTTGACTAAATACAATGTAGTTTCTTGGATTGGAGCCTAGAACAAAAAAAAAGAACAATGGGAAAACTGGTGGAAACCCATCAAAGCTCTAGAATTTAGTTAATAGTAACATGCCACTGTTAATTGCTCAGTTCTGACAAATGCCCCACAGTTATACAAGTTGTTAACATTAGCGGGATGCTGGGTGAAGTTTGCGTAGGAACCTTCTTACTAGCTTTGCAACTTTTCTGTAAATCTAAAATTATTCCAAAATAAGAAGCTTATTTTGAAAAGTAAACTAGTCCAGTTTGACTGACTGGGAGAAAATGATGATTCTTTCTTACTTGGAGGCAAAAATAGCAAGATTAACTTCTATATTGAAATGTGGAAACCTGTCCTATGTTCCCTAGACAGTCATTTTAAGTTATACACACACTTAAATACATGCATACATATATACATAAATAGAAAGGAAAGGAAGCAGAGGAGAAGAAGTACTGGATAAATGAGAATAACTTGAAATTTTGCTTCAAGTACACAGTATTCTACATATTTCTGATTTACTTGGAGATTCTACTTTCATTCCAAAATCTTCCTTTAGCAGGCATCACTCCATATTCTTTTCTTATTAACCTTTTTTTCTGATTGCAAGATTAATTCATACTTGTGAATTACATACATAAACTCCCCCAAAATTATCTATAATCCTATCACTGAGAAGGAAACGTGGTCAGCATTTTGACTCATTTTTACCACTCTCTTGTGTGTGCATGTGAACATAAAATATATTTGAGAATAATGGAAGCCATTGTATATAAACTAGCAGTTCCAAGATTATGTTCCATGGAACATTGAGATCTGTGAACAAAAATTGGGGAACATAGAAGACCATATTTTCCCTCTGAGAGATTCACTCTGCTAAGTAGCATCGTGGAAGCCAAGAGGAGTCCTGCATAACTTTTGAAACTTGGATTTCTCACTGTATGAATTCTATTACCCAAGAAAATAGTCCTTGGGAAACTCCTTTTTTTTTTTTTTTTGCGGGGCGGTTGGGCGGGGTGGCTGCACCTGAGGCATATGGAAGTTCCCAGGCTAGGGGTCAAATTAGAGCTGCAGCTGCCAGCCTCCACCACAGCCCCAACAACGCCAGATCCAAGCCACATCTGCAATCTACACCGCAGCTCATGGCAATGCCAGATCCTTAAGCCACGGAGCAGGGCCAGGGATAAAATCCACATCCTCATGGATACTATTCAGGTTCGTTACCACTGAGCCACAACGGGAACTCCCAGGAAACTCTTATATATGAATAGATTGGTTCCAGATTTTTTTCACTTAACAAGAAGTTATGAGTATTTTCTCATATTACTAAATGTTAATTGCAAATATATCAAATATTACATCAAATAAGTGCTTCATTATTTATTATACCAGCAGTCGACAAAAAAATTCTGGGAAGAGCCAGATAGCAAATATTTGAGGTTTTACACCCTTTATGGCATCTGTCCAATGACTCAGGTCTGCTGCTACAGAGTGAAAACAGCCATAGACACCACGTAAGCAAACAGGTGGGTTGTGTTCCAACAAAACGTCCATGTAATTTTCACGTGTCATGAAATATTATTCTTCTTTTGAGTTTTTTCAACCATCGAAAAATGTCAAAAAACATTCTTAGCTCACAGACTGCACCAAAACACATGGTGGGGGCCATATTTGGCCCACGGGCCATAATACGCCAACCCATTTTTTTTTCCAATTAAAAAAATATATATATATATGTATATATGGAGTTCCCATTGTGGCTCAGTGGTAATGAGGCTGACTAATATCCATGAAGATGTGGGTTTGATCCCTGGTCTTGCTCAGTGGGTCAGGAATCTGGTGTTGCTGTGAGCTGTGGTGTAGGTCACAGATGTGGCTCTGATCCCTCGTTGCTGTGGCTGTGGCATAGGCCAGCAGCTGCAGCTCCAATTCAACCCCTAGCCAGGAATGTGTGGGTGTGGCCCTAAAAAGCAAAAAGAATAAAGAAAAAAAGAAAAGAAGAAGGAAGGAAGGAAGGAAGTGAAGGAAAAGGAAGAAGTAGGATGAAGGAAGGAAGGAAGGAAGGAAGAAGGAAGGAAAGGAAGGAAGGCAAGTATGTAAATTCCAAGGCGAGCGTACTTCATTACCGAAAGGCTAAAAGCCCGAAAAAGAAAGACCTCCGCAAACAAGAAAGAACTCCCCTCCTCCCTCCATCACCCCCGCCCCTCAAGCAAAAGAAAAGAAAAGAAAGAAGAAAGAGAGTTATATTAGGCATTTGGAGAAATAAATCTTTGTCTGAATTTCTGATCATTTCCTTTGGATAGATTACTAATAAATTCCTGGACCTGAACAACTAAGCTAGGGAATATGAATATCAGGTTCTAAAAGCATATTGCTAAATTGTTCCACAGAAAAGAAGTACAATGCTCAACAGCAGGGTTCAAATGTGTTTGTCTCACTGTAACCATGTCAGTTTTGACTATTACCATTTTTTAACTTTTGACAATTTGATGGATAAAAATTAGCATCATGTTTTACAATGCATTTCTCTTATCTCTGGTGAGGTTGGAAAATTTCTCCTGTTCGTCGATATGTACATTTCCTCATTTGTAACATATCTGTTGTGTGCTCTTCTCCCATTTGTTACTGAAATATTCTTTGTTTAAGTTGAGGTTGTTTGTTGAAGTCATGGGAGCTCTTTATATACTGGGCGTATTAACTCTTCTTGGCAAATAGTTTTCTAATTTGTTGAACTTTTATTTTGATTTTAATATTTTCTATTATAGAGGTGATTTGAAATTGTATAGATTGGCTATAGATTGAATATAGGTATATATTATAAATTGATATAGATTTATAAATCTATTTATCCGCTTCAGTTTCTTCCTTTGCTTTTATTCATCAAAGTCATTCCCTACTTAGGTCATTTGAACAGTCAACCAAATTTTCTTCTGAATTTTATTATATTTTCTTGTCTTATCATATCTTGATATCATATCATTTATAACTCTTCATATTATCTGATAATCATTTAGTGTATAGTATGGGGTGAGGTCCTAAACTATTTCTTTCCAAATTGTTTTTTCTGATTTTGACTTTTCTACTACCATTTATTATATAAACCACCCCTCCCCTTGCTGGTTTGTGAGTATCTTTTATGTAAACACTGGAGTCTAAATAAGCGTAAAAATGGGCGGTTATATGAGAGTAAGAACTGGATGGGGGGCATTTCTAAGCCATTCTCTTTGTCTGTCCTTTCTTACACCAGCTCAATACTGTCTAAGCTCTTATGATTTTAGCAGACATTTGAACATCTGTTAATATTAAGCTGTATGATAAAATACCCCTCCAAGTTCTGACTTCTCAGAAGAACTTAAAGGGCGTCTTGGGGGTATTTATATTAGGAGAGAAAAACCCAGCATATAAGTGAATAGTCTTAGCTGAAACCATACACAGGTAATTAACATCAAGTTTCTAAGAGAAAAGTTCCAGATTCGAACCAAAAAAGAAAAAATTATCTGGTAGTAAGAGTTGTGGACACTTAGACAATCTTGAGACAAATTATTACCCCATTTCTTTTATCTATGGATCACCTCAGTCAGTTCTTGATTCTTTGGATTAAATCTACTACAAAAAATGAGGCTAGAACTTCATGGATCATCAGTCCCGTATTGGCTGTGATTTTAGCCTTGCCCACATCCAAAGGCATTAGCAGAATCTTAACAGAAAATGTGCTTTGTGTAACAGCGTCTCTCTTTTCCTTCCCTGGTCACCTTCCTTGGGTGGGTTATAAACACAGAAATCCTCAGTGTGTTGGCCAGATTGACTGTGTAGATGTGGAGGGGCACACTACTGCCCCTAGGCCACATCTAGACTCCAGTCTCTTTCTGCACATAAAGTTTTTGGAACACAGCCCTGCCATTTCTTTCTCTTATTGCCTATGAATGACACAGTTGAATAGTGGCAACAGAGACTGTATGGGCTGCAAAGCTGAACTCTCTGGCCCTTCAGAGAAAAAAACTTGCTGATTGGGCCATGGAATATCGGTTTCCCCTGACGTGCAGACCCCTGCCAATCTGCCTTCCTGAAGGTAAAGACAGACTCTTATTTCTCTTTTACTTTCACTTCAGTAATTCCTATCTGCTTTTAATTAGAATCGAATCCAGACCTCAGCCAATCACACAGAAGACCAGAGGGTAATACAGTCACAACTTTTAATTTCCCTCCACTAGGCTGCAATCAGCAGTGAAATTCAATCTGATTGTCAAGGCCTGAGAAATGTTCAAGCTAGGACTGAAAAAAAAAAAAAAAAACAAGGTATAAAAACTAAGAGCAAAGTGCCTCTTTCGTTGTACTATTTCTGATGTATAGGCAAAGCCTAGTCGAAGGTGAAAATAGCAAGGTGGAAATATCCAAGTTTCAGGATGTCTAAAATAGATGCATTATTTTTAAGTGCATTTCTTCTGTCAGTCTGAAACCTCTTCAGGTAAGAGCCCAGACATTTACAGGCCTTTGCCATCCACGAGGTAATTGCTGGCTCTTACCCAAGAGGTTCAGTTCCTGAGCCATGTATTTAAGTGACACTGTAATAATAATCTTATGTTTCTACAGTAGTGATGAGAACAGCAATGGACTGAATGATAGCAATGTTCTGGTCTTACCCTGTATCTTAGACTTCTGAGTTCAAAGCATGTAAATTGTTATGCAAATCATTCCCTGCAAACTCAGCCACAACATTTGGTAAACAAAATTATAGGAACACCTCATTTATTCCACCTTACCAGAAAATGAGGTATTCCATGTAAGTACAGTTTCCAAATAAACACATGTGGAGTTCAGAGTTTTTTAGTCCTAATCACATTGGAATTGGTTTTTGGTCCAAAACAGACTGCTTTGGACTAAATGCCAAACACTAGATTTGTTTCGTGACCAAGGGCCATCACTGAGAGTATTTAACACAGTCAAGAACCATCCTTGTCCTTGAGGAGTTTATAATCCAGGAGTCGGCATTTGTTTCCTGTAAAAGGCTAAAGAGTAAATATTCTAGGGTTTGTGGGCCACGTACGGTCTTTGTTGCATACTCTCTGATTGTGGAGAAATAAAACTCTAGCTGGGACAGTAGGCTTGTAGAGGATCTGAATTGAGTCTTCAAGGGATGAGTGACACTCTTTGTTTGCAAAGGGGAATATATATCCAGAATATAGGAAGAACTATTACAACTCAACAACAAAATGACAAACAACCTAACTGAAAAGGGGGCAAAGGTCTTTAATCAGACCTTTCTCCAAGGAAGATAGACAAACAGCCAATAAGCACTTGAAAAGATGCTCAACATCGTTACTCATCTGGGAAATGCAAATTCTTATTTTAGTGAGATGAATTCGGTACCACACCTAAGGATGGGGCTGGGTGCTAGGAGAAACAACTATGTGACTAAAGGGTTAGAACTTTGTTTTTTCTTTCTTGTTTTTTCCCCCATGACCATGGCATCTGGAAGTTCCCAGGACAAGGAGTGAGGGAGTGAACCCAAGCCACAGTAGCAACCCAAGCTGTGGCAGTGACAATGCCAAATCCTTAACCTACTGTGCTACAGGGGTACTCCAAGGTTAGAACTTTCAAGCTCACCCCCATTGATTTCTGGGGATTGGAGAGCGGCTAGAGATTGAGTTCAGTCACCAATGAGTAATGATTTACTCAGTCAAGACAAGGTAACAAAGCCTCCATAAAAACCCAGAAGGACAGGGTTCAGAGAGATTGTGGGTTAGTAAACATGTGGAGGTGCTGGGAGAGTGGGATGCTCAGAGAGAGCATGGAAGCTCCATGCCCATCTGCCATCCCTTGCCCTCTGCATCTCTTCCATCTGGCCATTCCTGAGTTACAACCTTTTATAATCAACCAGTGACCTAGTAAGGGAAATAGTTCTCTGAGTTCCCCAAGCTGCTCTAGTAAATTAATGGAACCCAAGGAATGGGTCACTGGACCCTCTGATCTATAGCCAGAAGCCTAGATGACAACCTGGACTTGCAACTAGTGTCTGAGAAGGGAGTTGGGGGTGGAAGACAGTATTGTAGAACTAGCCTTAACCTGTGGGATCTGATGCTGTCTTTGGGTAGTAAGTGTCAGAATTGAAATGAGTTGTAGGACACCTAGCTTGTGTCCAAGAATAGCTTGGTGGTGTGGGATACCCCCCGCAACACACGCATTAGAATTGGGTGTCAGATCCTTTTCCCTGTTTTTCTCAGAAGGTTTTACTTTTCCTGTTTAAGTCTTAGTCCACCTGGAACTGCTGGGTTTTTTAGGGGGAAAATCAGGGCTCTCACTTTAGAAATGAGAACGTCACATAAGATTATCTCTGAATTTTGAGTTTTGTTTGATTGGTTTTTTTGGGCTTTGAAATTTGGTTTTGTTTTTGGAGGAGTGAGTTTTTTGTTTTTATTCTAGTTTTTTCAATTATCTTTGCACATATGGTGCTGTGGAAAATGGTTTTAACTGCAGAGGCACAACAGAATTGATTTAAGAGTACTACTGTTCAAAAACTCATTCAAAAAGATACATGTACCCCTATGTTCATAGCAGCACTATTCACAATAGCCAAGACATGGAAACGACCTAAATGCCCATCAACAAATGGATAGATTAAGAAGATATGGTACATATGCACAATGAAATATAACTCAGCCATAAAAAGTACAAAATAATGCCATTCGAAGTGACATGGATGTAACTACAGTTTATCATACTAAGTGAAGTAAGTCAAAAAGAGAAAGACAAATACCATATGATATCACTTATATGTGGAATCTAAACTATGGCACAAATGAACCTGTCTACAAAACAGAAACATTCTCACAGACATAGAGAACAGACTTGTGTCTATGGCCATACCACCCTGAATGTGCCTGATCTCATCTGATACTGGAAGCTAAGTAGGGTTGGGTCTGATTAGTACTTGGATGAGAGAACAGACTTGTGGTTGCCAAGGCAGAGGGGGGAGAGAGTGGGATGGACTGGGAATTTGTGGTTAGTAAATGCAAACTATTACATTTATAATGGATAAACAATAAAGTCCTACTCTATAGCATAGGGAACTATATCCAATCTCCTGGGATATACATGTAGAAGTGAGTGACTTTTCTCTACAGCAGAAATTGGCACAAAAAAATGTAAATCAATTACAATTCATAGCCTACTGTTATGGCCCCTTTCCTTTTCATGGACATCTCTTTGATTCCAGACTTGGTCCAGTGGGTCTTGAACAAGAGTGTACAGCTGTAGATGTGAAAAAAACCAAGCTCAAGTCAAAGAAAAGGAAGGGAAGATGCCTGAGTGGCAACACCATGATGATGTGGGCATTTACAATAGTTATCAACAATCCAAGTCTATGGCCATTTGACCAAGTCTCATAGAACTGGGTTTAGGGCCAGGTTGTTGGGGATACTATCAAAGTTGTTCTTGGGATATTGTGCCTATAGTGGGGATAAAATGTTGGCTCACAAGTTCATTCTTGTTGATAGTGAGGCTCAATGCACAAGTTTCAGCAAGGAGCTGGAGAAAGAGCAATAGAATAAGAGTGACAGATGCTCAGAGACCTTAGGGTCTAAGCTTCTAACTCTGCAGAGCTTCTAACGCCCCTGGGCCACTGGTTGGAATCCTCACACAGAATAGGAAGGTCAGGGAGGGCAGTCCTCAGGCACCTCTGGCCAGCTGGCTGGCCAGCTGGCTGGCAGAATTTTTGTGTCTCTCCTTTATTCCTTCAGCTTGTGCCTCCTCTTGTGAGATTTCACTCTACCCCACTTCATGCCCATCTTTGTCCCATTGTCTTGCTTTACTTCCATTGAATTACTCTTGGAAAATACTGAACTTGAAGTTCCCAATGTGCGTCAGTGGGTTAAGAACCTGACATAGTGTCCCTGAGGATGCAGGTTCGATCCCTGGCCTCACTCAGTGGGCTTAGGATCCGGAGTTGCCACGAGCTACGGTGTAGGTGGCAAATGTGGCTCAGATTTGGCATTGCTCTGGCTGTGGTGTACGCCTCAGCTGCAGCTCCAATTCAGTCTCTACCACAGGAACTTCCATATGCCACAGGTGCAGCTGTGGAAAGGAGAGGAGAGGAGAGGAGAGGAACAATAATACTGAACTTTTTGTAATAAGTTTACATGTTGTTATGGTTGAATTGTGTCCCCTTGAAAGAAATGTTGAAGTCTTAGATTTCTCTGGTGGCCGAGTGGTTAAGGATTCAGCATTGTCCCTGCTGTAGTGCAGATTCGATCTCTGGCCAGGGAATTTCTGTATGCCACAGGTGCCACCAAAAAAAGGGGGAAGTCTTAAACCCAGATACCTGTGGGTGGTACTAGAGTACAATGGGCTCTTAATCCAATATAACCAGTGTCCTTACAAGAAGAGGGAAATTTGGACAGAGACCCAAACAGAGAGAAAGAACACAGCATTGTGAAGACAGAAGCAGAGGTTGGAGTTAGGCTGCCAAAAGCCAAGGAATGCCTGGGGCTAAGAAGCTAGGAAAAGCTAAAGAAGGCTTCTTCCCTAGAGCCTTCTTAAGGGAGCATGACCCTTAGGACTTCTAGCCTCTGGAAGTGTGAGAGATTGAATTTCTGTCATTTTAAGCAACCAAGTTTGTCACACTTGGTCACAGAAGTCAGGAATCTAATACACATATTTACAGTCTATCTTCTACCCAGGCCCAGGCCACATACACCACGAACATGAAAATGAGGGCAAAGACAGGTCCTGTATCTCTGTTACTTAGAACAGCACCTAATACGGAGTTGGCACTCAGTAAATATTTATTGAAAGAAGTGACTGTAACATGTTTTGGCACCTGAGATGCCATTGCCACCTCCTGTGCTTGTACCCCCTCCCTCTTGCCTCTCTTCATGTCTCTTGACTCTTTGCAAATCTATCTCAAGACCCTGCCAAGAGGCTTTCCATTGCCACCTCTAACTGCCACCATGAAGCTTAGAGCTGTGCGGTCCAATTCGGTGGGGCATTTGGCTTGTTGAGTGCTTAAAATACGCCAAGAGCCCTTGAGGAACTGAATTTTTAATTTTATATCACTTTAATTACTTGAAATTTAAATATAAAAATTAAATGCTTGATTCAGTTACTGGAAAATGTTTAAGTATGCTTGGAACGTCTTTGGGTATGTGAATCTACTTTTTCAACTGTCATTTTTCTGAAATCCAAATGCAAACTAAGTATGTAGAATAAAAATTTAGCATCCAAATTGAGACGTGCTTTCAGTGTAAAGTACACACTGGATTTCGAGGACTTAGATTAAAAAAAAAGAATATAAAAGTTCTCGATAATTTTGTGTTGATTACATTTGTAAATTATAATTTGAATATATTGGATTAAATAAAATTGATGATTAAAATTAATTTCACCCATTTATTTATTTATTTATTTTTTGCCATTTCTTGGGCTGCTCCCGCGGCATATGGAGGTTCCCAGGCTAGGGGTCCAATCGGAGCTCTAGCCACCGGCCTACGCCAGAGCCACAGCAACGTGGGATCCGAGCCGCGTCTGCGACCCACACCACAGCTCACGGCAACGCCGGATCGTTAACCCACTGAGCAAGGGCAGGGATCGAACCCACAACCTCATGGTTCCTAGTCAGATTTGTTAACCACTGCGCCATGACGGGAACTCCTCACCCATTTATTTTTTAGGGCGACTACTAGAATATTTTAAATTACAGAGATGACCTACACTGTATTTCTATTGGAAAGAGCTGGCTTAGAAGTCATCAGTTCTGTCATCAAACAAAGCCTGGTTTCTGTCTCCACTTTCTCTGTGAATTGCAAATGACACACTTTTCTGAGAGTGGGTTTTGTCATCTATGGCTTGTAAGATCTTTGCTAAGCTTAAAAGAGATAAATAAGGTAATTTGTACAATGAACGGTATAGAAGGGCTCGATGAAAGGTAATTCATTTTCAGTGGTATAATAATTATTACTTTTCCTGATGGGAGCATTAACATGTTTCTACCTGTTCTATCCTTCTACAGTAACCCTCCCTATTAAATATTATCTTCCCTTGACCTATGCTGCCAATCTAATTTGCAGGACCCAATGCAAAAAGAAAATGTGAAAAACAAAGGAAAGGTGCTTTTAAAGTTATTAACACATAAAAAGTGTTCCCTCCTTCACCACTTCTCTCTCAGCTTGTGATGGTGGTAATTGGTAGTCCATTCTAGGTTCCCTCAAGCCTCTGCCATGGGGTAGTCCTGATGTGATGCACACCTTCCCCTCCCAGACAATGGGAACCCTGACCGTGTAACTTGATGTGGTCACACATGTGTGTGCACCACCCCTTGGCTGCCATGTTTCCCCTCCAGCAGGCTACCTGGTGATGCAACAGGCTGGAATCTCCCATTCCCAGGACACACTTAGCACCTGGATCGTGGTGGGTGGAGTGTGCTGTCCTTCCCCCCACCCCGCTCCCTCTGGTCCCCAGTAATGACGAGATGGAGATGTGACCAGCACATACACTCAACCCCAGGCCTCCCCACACTTTCCCCTCTCCCCTGCTAGAGGCAGACAGTAGCAGCAGAACTAGCCTCCTCAACACCCTCACAACAGTCTCTGCTGGAGCAGAAGGTGGCTACAGTCAGTGGGTGGGGAGGGATGAGGAAGGGCAGGTGGGCCCCCAGCAGCAGGAAGCAGCTAAACCAGTGGATTAGAGCCGGTCCCTGGGTAGTGGCAGTGGTGGGAGGGGGAGCTGCGCCTGCACCCAGGATCCAAGCGCCCAGCACATGCTCTGTTGTTCCATTGGACTCCACTTGCCAAACACAAAGTCAAATGAAACTTCTGAAAATTTCAAGATGGTGGCTGCAGAGCACTGAATGCCAAGCCTGGGGCCCTTCTAAGGGCAGGACGCTGTGCAACCGCATTAGTTACATGCCCATGAAGGTGGCCCTGCCTTGACCTTGCAGCAGACACATGGATGCCCTGCACTGACCCCTTCAAATCTCTTTTATGGGTTCTGTGTGCCCTTCTCCGGGCTTCTACAGGCTTTGCTTCTCAAGGCTGGCCCCTATAAATGTCCTCAGAGCGCAGGCCCTCAGCCTCTGTAGCCACCTCACTCTCCTGTACTGAGAGCCTTGATGTCTGGAAGTTGACTTCCTCCCCAGGAGTGTGGGAGTATGGAAGCTCAGCTCCCTGCCTTGAGACCTTGAGGCTTGGACAGGTTCTGAGGCTTCATCCATCATGCCAAGCTCCCAGGGATTGGGCAGAAGCTGGGACTTCTCTGTCTTGCACCCTCCCTTCCTACCACTCCTGGGAGCACTTCCCTCGGAAATTCTTATGTCAGGGTCTGCTCCTGGGGAACATAAATTCAAACAAACCTCCCTTTTAGTGCTTTTATTTATTTATTTATTTATTTAGGGCTGCACCTGTGACATATGGAAGTTCCCAGGCTACAGGTTGAATCAGAGCTGCAGCTACCAGCCTACACCACGGCTGCAGCCACGTCCGTGACCTACACTACAGCTCATGGCAACACTAGACCCTTAACCCACTGAGTGAAGCCAGGGATCAAACCGTCATCTTCATGGGTACTAGTTGGGTTGGTTACTGCTGAGGCACAAGGGGAAGTCCCCCTTTTAGTGCTTTTAGATAATAATATCAGTTTCGAGGACTGCCATGTACCAGGAGGCATGGTGCTGGGCGCTTCATCCCGTCAAGCAGTCCCTATATCTTCCTTGGTGTGGAGCAGAGCAAGCAATGATGATTTGCTTGGGAAGAAAAGCACAAATATAAAAGAGCAGTCATCATTTGCGAAGCAGGATGCTTAAATTAAGGGAGTAATGTGACACATCTTCAATTAGCAAGGCTCCTGTGACAGAATTGCCCCGTCATCAAGGCACTGTTTTCAGTGTTATTCAGGCAGTCAGATGGCACTTCTTAGGATTCAAAGAAACTGAAGACTTATTTGCTGCCTTTAAACCAAAATATTCTTAAGATAAACATACAGACTCATTTAGACATGACCATATGTGACACCAAAGAGCAGAATCATCTATTTTGCTCTAATGGAATAAGTGAAAGAAACTCCATGGGAGTTCCCACTGTGGTGCAGTGGGTTAAAGATCCAGTGTAGTCTCTGTGGCTGCATGGGTTTGATCCCTGGACAGTCACAGTGGGTTAAGGATCCAGTGTTGCTACAGCTGTGATGTAGATTGCAGCTGCGGCTTGGATTCAGTCCCTGGCCTGGGAAATTCCATATGCTGCGGGTGCAACCAAAAAAGAAAAAAGAAAGAAAGAAAGAAACTCCACTGGAAAAAAAAATACACTCAGTGTCAAAGCAAAGTGCAGTCTGTCTTTCTCTTAAAAGCCGCATTTTATTCTGATGAATTAATACCAGTTTTTCTAGACAGAAGAGAAGAGAAAAAAATCCTCTTTTAAGTAATCTATTGGATCATTAAGGAATTTCTTTGATTCCTGAGAGTCTCCTTGAATTAGAGAATTATATCTTAATGTTCTTCACTCCTGTCATCATCCAGAAAGTAATTTTTCCCTTGTAAAATGAAAGCCCGATTTTTCCCTTTCCAACATGAAAAATTAGCAGCTGTACCCGCATGAAGGTGAAAATGTTAAACAAAAATTTTTTTAATAAATTGTGTATAGGTATATTTTATCTAAATCATGACAACTTATAAAAGTTCTGTTATGTTCATTTAATAAGTATATTTTTAAAAACTTGAAACATATAATACTATGCAAACAGCATGACAGAAGGTCAAGACAATTTGCCGTGAGCTGTGAGGTAGGTCGCAGACACGGCTCTGATCTTGCATTGCTGTGGCTGTGGCTCGGCTGGCAGCTGTAGCTCTGTCACCCCCTAGCCTGGGAACATCCACATGCTGTGAGTGCAGCCCTAAAAAGCAAAAAAATAAATAAAGATCAGGACAATTGAAAACCCTATTTAATCCATTGGGTAGCTAAATGTAATGTAAATAATGTCATTATAATTGCTACTCATTTCCACATATTTCTATGGAAGATTCATCCAGAATGTTCATACGATATGCCCAAAATCTGGCTTTTTGGCAGTAGCAGCCTGAAACAGAAAGGCTATAAGGGATGCAGTTGACAGATAATCAAAGCAAAAAAGTGTTTGTTAATCATTTACATCTGCACAGGTACTATGTAGATTTTTTTTCTTTTTTTAGGGCTGCACTCACAGCACATGGAGATTCCCAGGCTAGGGGCCCAATTGGAGCTACAGCTGCCAGTTTACACCACAGCCACAGCAACGCAGGATCTGAGCTGCATCTTCGATCTACACCTCAGCTCACTGCAACGCCAAATCCTTAACCCACTGAGTGACGCTAGGGATCAATCCTGAAACCTCATGGTTCCTAGTTGAATTCATTTCCTCTGAGCCACAACGGGAACACCCTATGTAGATATTTTTAATTTAGTTTTTTTAATACATATTACAATTTTATTGTACAAAGTTCAAAGTCACAAAAGGGCATACAGCAAACAGTCTCTGCACACCATCTCCCTACCCACCCATTTCCTCGCCCATGTTATTAGTTACTTGTGTATCATCCAAAGGTTTTCTCTGCACACCCAAGAAAATGTGAGTCCATTTTTTCCTTCTCTTTTTATATCCACACTGGAATGTCCCTTGCTTTTTTGCACTTCATGATAATGGTCTATTTTATTTTATTTTATTTTACTTTACTTTATTATGGCTGCACCTGCAGCATATGGAAGTTCCCAGGCCAGGGATTGAATCTGAACAGCAGCTGTGACCCACACCGGAGCTGCCGCAGTCAGATCCTTAACCCATTTTACCACAGCAGAAACCCCTGATAATGATGTATTTTAATCAAAGGCTATTAATACAGTCTTTGAACGTCAAATTTAATTCAGTACCATAACAGGAGATTCCCAAAGTGACAACCACTGGACAATTAATATTCAAATCACCAAATCAAATTCTGAACCCAGCTTAGACCCAGAGACTCAGAAATGTGTACATACTAAAGGGTATGACCTGAAGATGTCAGGAATAGAACATTGGCTCTGGAGTCAAATAAATCCGGGTTAGATTCAAGTGCAGTCTCTTTGTGTGCCCCTTGGGCAATGGGGATAATGATCACTACTTCTGTGTCCCTGGGAGTAGAGATGAGATGAATGGTCATATTAGGAAACAATCTCAGGACCTGGTTTGGCAGCCCATAGGCACCCACACCAGCATCTTACAGCCCTCTCCCTGGGAGTTCTAGCAACCCCTCCCACCACTCTTGCTCCTAGCAAAGTAGGGAGCATCTTTGCTGCCCCTCCCTTTCCTACCAACTTGTCACACTCCCTTACTTTCCTTCACAACTCATTTAACTTAAGAACTAACTCATGAGTTCCATGGATAGAAATTTCCAGCAAATTCATTTAGGGAGGAACAGGCACAAGCAAAGAACATACATATTATGATTAAAAAAAAAAAACTAAGACACAAACAGAGATAAAGGAAGAGAACACTCTGAGATGGTAGCTGAGAAAACCTCTCTGAGGAGGTGACATTTCAAGGTCACCAAAAGATGACCAGTTAATATCAGACTAATACTCATATTGAAAATAGTTATAAATGTTGAACAAGGTAAAGAGCACAGACATTAGAAAGCACTCAGGACAAGCAGCTCTAGAAACTTTGATAAGAGAGAAGCCCAGGAATTAAGCTACACATTCACCCCAGCTTTTCCCAGAGAATGCTTCATTCTCACAGCCTAAGCCAAAAGCAACCGTGTTACTGAGCTAAGGAGATGGAGGTCACAGTTTGGAGCTGCCAAAGTGGCTGGAACTTGAGGGGGAAAGTTTCAGAGAGACTTTGAGGCCCAAATTCTGCACAAAATTTCCCCTCAAGTGATTGGCTGCCTCCTAAGCTGTGTACACACAAGGTGAGATTCTAGGAAACCCATAGAAACAGCAACTAACATGGCCAACCAATGTTCTGAGCAAAGCACTAACAGCTGAGAATTTTTCCAATCCTGATAAAACCAATGAAAGATAGCAACCCACAGATTCAAGAAGCTCAGTGAACCCCAAACAGAATAAATATAAAAACACCACATGAAAGTGTATCTTAGTTTAACTGTTGAAATAGAGGCTTCATAGTGTGTTTTCATTCTGTTGTCAGGGCAGACATCTCCCCTAAGGGAAAAGATGAGAGCGAGTACAGTATATGTATATCAGATGAGAATATTTCAATAGAACAAGAAGGTTACTGTTACATGTGAGAAAGAAGTAGGGCAGGGGGAGAGGGAGAAGACAGATGACTGAAGGAATAAAATGCCCAAAAAGGCATAAGAGAATGGGATCCAGAGGTCAAGTGGAAGGTTTGGAGGGAAGAGAATCACAACAAGCTAGTGGCAAGTTCTATGTATTTATAAGAGTGTGTGCATATGTACGTGGAGTGGGCTTGCAAAAATGCAGTCATTCTATACATATTCTTTGGTATCCTACTTTCTTAACTTTATGCATTATGAAGGATTGTAGTAAAATGCTATTTAGAGCACTTACCACTTCCATGCCTATAGCCCAAATTGCCCCATCATTTCCTGTATCTCCTTTACTGAAAGGCTCCTTGTGGCATAGTAGTTGCTTTGACCACCCACTGGCAGGCTAGAAGTGCCAGGGAATTAATGCCTCCTGAGAGCAGCTCTCAACAAGTGGCTAATGGGATTTGGCAAGTAAAAGTACCTCCGTTGCCTTGCCCCTGAGCTAATTCTGAGGTATGGTTTTATATTGTATCCCCAAATCTCATCAGTTCCCATTCATGGTACATAACTTGTTAATTCTTTATTGCCTGCCTTTCCACTTCCTGTGTCACTTATCTTTACTAGAGTTTCCTTCACCTCCCAAATAAGCCACCTGCATTTGAATTCTTGTCTGAAGAGTCTTCTTTTTTTTATTTTTTATTTTTTTATTTTCCCACTGTACAGCAAGGGGGTCAGGTTATCCTTACATGTATACATTACAATTACATTTTTCCCCCAGCCTTTCTTCTGTTGCAACATGAGTATCTAGATAAAGTAAGAGTCTTCTAAGGGAGTCAATGCTAAAACATCACCTGTCCATAATAGCAAGGTGAAAAAGGACGTCATAAAGATTAAAGGAGGGAATATCTATAAGTTTTTAAAATGCCAGACATATAATTGGCATTCTATGTATCTGTTATCATTGTTACTATTATTATTATCACTACTATCTCCACTTTTGATAGTTGGCAACCTCAGAATCAATAATTTTCCCGAAGTACCTCCTACTTTTTTCACTAAGGAATGGCTTATTCACCAGACAACTGGACATGCTCCATCATTTCCATTCCCTGTAGGCTACAGCAGGCCTTTACCCTTAGCAAAATGCTTAGAATTTGAATGACCTGTATCTGAATTAAATTTTTTGTTGTTGTTGAAATCCTTCTCCAAAACCTTCACAGTCTTCACTCTCAATCACATATGAGGCATGCATTATTAATTAAATGACAACATTATTACGGCCAGTAATTGAATTACCCCATAGTGCCTGCCTGCAGTAATTAACATCTATCAAAATAAAAGAGGAGGAGTTGTGTTGCCCTTATTGCAAATGGTTTGGTTTCATGGATTTTTGATCAAATTAAATAGAATCAAACTCACAAGTAATTGAATTAAGTGAAAGGCATTGCCCTTATTTGTTCCCAGACCAGACTGAATATTGAAAGTCCACTTTAGTGTCTACACATTTTTCCTTAACAAACTTCTTCCTTCTAATTGTAGACCCATGAACAGGAACTACATTTTTAAACTGATGAATGGTATTCTCATCAGGCAATATTTAGGAGCTGTTTTACACATGAGAAACTACTTAAAAGTAAGAACAACCAATTAAATCTAAAAATGATTCCATAGCCACTGTACCAA
This sequence comes from Phacochoerus africanus, assembly GCF_016906955.1. Lineage (NCBI taxonomy): Eukaryota > Metazoa > Chordata > Mammalia > Artiodactyla > Suidae > Phacochoerus > Phacochoerus africanus. Next base: position 13,044,586 of record NC_062560.1, on the reverse strand, counting down.
TTATGGGCATAACCAAGGAGCAGTTTGTGTATAAAGATACGCATAAAATCAGAATGGTGTCAGAGTTGGTCAATAGCTGTCAATGATTTTGATTAGTGGAAAGCAAAACAGTAATACAGGGAAGTGCTGAGCAGGCCAAAAACTGAATCAAAGGGAAGTTTTCTCACAAATAGGCAAACAGGTAGTCTCTCAACCAGACACATGACTGCATACAGAAAAGTCAGTAGGAAGATAGACCACCCCCAAAATAAAAGAGCTTTTTTGCACCAAACTACATCCCCATCAATATTCAGAGCATCATGAACCACAAAAATGTAATGAAATCTCTGTTTGTAGCACTATTCATGATAACTGTTGACTTCAGCAGAAACATAAGCTATTTTTCTCCTCTACCTGAACTCACAAAGAAAACCTTAACTGGAATCTTCCTCTCTCTAGACAGATGTTCCCTCACTCCCCTTCAGTGCACAAACATGCGTGCAATCGCAGCCATCTCTCATTGGTTGGCTAAAAGAAGCTTAGATGAACTTACTCTGGGATAGTCCCGTTTATGGTTGTTGGGCTAGCAAAATTAGGAATAGTACCCTTTTCCCTCCCAAAAGTGCCCTGGTTTGGAATATAAATTCTCTGGTCCTATGGTGTCCACATTGAAAGATTCTATTTTCATTCTCTTCTGATCTGACATAATAAGGAGTTTTGAATCTTGGTGAGCATTCCTGAACATCTCCAAATTTCTTTCTTTCTTTTTTTTTTTTTTTTTTTTTGCCAAACCCATGGCATGTGGAAGTTCCCAGGCTAAGGGTCAAATCAGAGCTGCAGCTGCCAGCCTACCACAGCCACAGCAACGAAGGATCCAAGCTGCCTTTGCAACCTACACTGCAGCTCACGGCAACACCAGATCCTCAACCCACTGAGCAAGGCCAGGTATGGAACCCGTATCCTCATGGTCACTAGTTGGGTTCTTTACCACTGAGCCATGAAGGGACTCCTCCAAATTTCCTTTCAGATGCTAAACCTCTCAGATGCTAGACCATGGCAGGCTTACAGAATAGATTAGGGGAGCAGAAAGGGATTAGGAAATCAAAGAATATCCCCTGGTTCTCATAGGAATTTGAGATAATTTATACAAGTTTCTAGACAAGGTATTTCTTCTCTCAGACCATATATTAGATAGAAGGCATGGATGTACAATGCCTTTATTCTGTACTAGAGGCAAAGCATCATTATGGAGCCAAGGTGCTTCTGTGCTCAAAATTTCTTAAATAATAAAAGGAAGTTTGTCCTTAAAGAAAAGTGAGTTTCATACATACAAACAGCTCTTTAATTTCATCATGAATAATAAAAAAATCAAACTACAGATATATCGAATGATAGAGCAATAAGATTATGTGGGTGTAAGAACATTCTAGAAGTCAATAACCTTCCTTTGCCCTCAATGTAACAGTATTCTATTTGGCATATACCTGCCTGAACAGAATCTTCTAAGTAATCATCCATCAAGATGATAAAGTATTGAAAGAGGCTGGCTAAAGGAAGTGGCAGGCTCTCTATACCTAGAGATATACCAGAAGAAAATAAATAACCACCTCTCCCAAGAGCTATGGACATTAATCTTCTGGACCAGCTGATTTTTCAAGTTACTTTCCAACCATACAGAATCTATGATTCTTTAGGAGTTCTGTTGTGGCGCAGCAGAAACGAATCCAAATAGGAACCATAAGGTGTCGGGTTCGATCCCTCGCCTCACTCAGTGGGTTAAGGATCCAGCATTGCCATGTGCTGTGGTGTAGGTCACAGATTCGGCTCGGATCTGGAGTGGCTGTGGCCGTGGCGTATGCCAGCAGCTAGAGGTCAGATTCAACCCCTAGCCTGGGGACCTCCATAGGCCATACATGCGGCCCTAAAAAGAAAAAAAAAAAATCTGTGATTCTTTAGAACTTTGAAATCTTCTGTTGCCAATAATCTAATACAAATAGTATAGCATTAAGTACATCCAGAGATAATGTGACCGTGTGTAGACATAAATTCACAAATGGCCAAATTAGAAAACTAGCTCAGGAACTTAAACAATAAAACAATTTATTTCAGGAGTTCCTGCTGTGGCTCAGTGGAAATGAACCCTACTTGTATCCATGAGGATGCAGGTTTGATCCCTAGCCTTGCTCAGTGAGTTAAGGATCCAGCATTGCTGTGAGCTGTGGTGTAGCTCACAGACGCAGCTTGGATCCTGCACTGCTGTGACTGTGGTATTGGCTGGTAGCTGCAGTTCAGATTCGCCCCCTAGCTTGGGAACTTCCATATGCCACTGGTGCAGCCCTAAAAATAATAATAATAAAACAATTTATTTCTTAAAAATAAATTCTAGTTATTCAAGAACTACAAGTTGTGGAAAACACAGATATAGCAAATAAGAAAATCACTGAATTCCAGTATGGTTAATATTTTGGCTTATGTCATATAAAATTGAATGATAAATGTATACACTCATGTTACTTCCAGCAGACTCAAGAAGCAGAATGTTTCCGTTTCCCTCAAAAGATTCCCTTGTGTTTCCTTCCAGTCTATTCCTACCCTCCATAGGCAAAAACTGTTCTGATTTTTGTCACTGTAGATTAGTTTTGCTTTGTTCTTGACCTTCATAAAAATGGAATCACACAACAAAGTGTTCTTGAGATTCATTCATGTTGTTGCATGCGTGAGCAGTTAACTCTTTTTTTTTTTTATTGCTTAGCCATTTTCCACCATATCAATATAGTGGTATTCCATTGTATGGTTATACCACATTTTGTTTATTCTATCTTGTATTGATAGCCCAGGGTAAGTAGAATGTCGAATCGGCAGTAGAGAACTGATAAATATCAGCTGTGTTGTCAAAATAGCTACCAAGATGAAAACTGTAGTACTCACAAACTTTCCTCACAAAATTTCTTGTGGGAAAAGAGAACAGGCAGACTTGCAAAGAAGCCGTTCGCAGAGCTTACTGTAAGATGCGAGGATATCCGAGTGGCACAAAGGATGGTGTGGTCTGACACCAGCCAGATCCCCTATAAACACTAAAGCACTCATTTTGCCAGCTGCTGGAAGTGCTAGTGGCTGATGGCCCCCAGCCAAAGAATGTTGAAGGTGATAGTCCCTCCCTGGGAGAAGCCCAAAACCAATGAGTGGTCAAATTGAGGGTTTAAAAGCCAGGCCTCCCCTTCTTGAAAGCAGGGTAGCTGTGAAGGGCTCTCTCAATTGCAGGGTTTCCTGAGAGGTCAACTGACACATTCATTGCAGCTCTTCAATTTTTCCCTCTACTTAATCGTACATTGTTCAGCATGGTTCCTTTGAGCACTCTCCAGTGAAGTTCCTCCATGCAAATGTCACAGGCTCAGAACCAACCATTTCCACATTGGAATCTGAATCACAGCAAGCAAGTTTTGAAGTAAGGTAAATTCCTCCAATTTTCTTTTTTTTTCCTTTTTTTTTTTTTTTTTTTGGCTTTTTGTCCTTTTCTAGGCCCGCTCTGGAGACATATGGAGGGTCCCAGGCTAGGGGTCAAATTGGAGCCACAGCAACGCAGGATCCGAACCACATCTGCGACCTACGCCACAGCTCACGGCAACGCCGAATCCTTAGCCCACTAAGCAAGGCCAGGGGTCGAACACACAACCTCATGGTTTCTAGTTGGATCCGTTAAACCACTGGGCCACGGCGGGAACTCCAGTTTTTTGGGTCCTTCTTTGTCATGTTGATTTTGATTATTCTGGGTCTGTCATATTTAATATGTAAATTTTAGAGCGAGCTTATCTATTTCTACCCAGAAACCTGTTGGCATTTGGATTGGAATTGTGTGGAGTCTGTGGATCAACTGGGGGCTGAGGTTACTCTTCTTCCATGTGGATATCCAGTTGTTCTAGGAATACTTGTTGAAAAGATGATCCTTTCCTTCATTGAACTGCCATGACATGATCATGGCATCGGCAAATAAAAGCAATACAATGTTGAAGAGAAGTTGTGAGAGCAGATGTACTTGCCTTCTTTCCAATCTTTGGGGGAGTATTTAGTCTTTGACCAATGAGTATGTTAGCTACAGGATCGCCCATCATGACCACCAAGTTGAAATACCACACTTATTAAATACCAAATTCCCCTATATTCATGGGTCTACTTCCAGTGATCTCTCTTTTCCTACACTAGTATTCAGAATGGTTTAATCAAGAATTTTACTGGTCATTTTTATATCAGAAAGAATAAGTTTTTATTATTTTCTTGGCTATTCTCCATTTGTTTATTCTTCCAGGTAAATTTTAGAATCCTATTTATTTTTGCAAGTTTGTTGTCATTCCTCTCTCCTTTCTTGCTTTCTGTGTTAGTCAAATATTGTTTTATTATTCCTTGTTAATTCCTGCATTGATTTTTTAATAACTGTGTTATTTTTAGTAGTTACTCTAAACATTATAATATGTACCCTGAACTTATCAGAAACTATGTAGATTTAACATTGCATTGAAACAGGAGGGAAGAGGCAGGGTACAACCTTAAAAGAGTGACAAAGCTGTTGAGGATACAGCAAGAACTGGTTAGAATCCATTAGTCCCAAGATGGTGGAAGGTTCAACTTCCAAAGGATCTTGAGCCTTATTAGGCACTCATTGTAGTACATTAGCATCTAAATGACATGCCCACTGGCACCACAGTTTTGAGACCAACCATAAAAGGCCAAAAAATGAGTGGTGGTCCAATTTCTGGAAATCCCCACCTCTTTCCTGAAGTAGTTGGAATAATCATCCCACTCATCAGCCTATGAAATTACCCAGCCCCATAAAAGCTCATCACTCCCATATTTCAGGGCCACTCTCTGGCCTTTTGAGATGGACCCCGTTCTGTCTATGGAATGTGCAACTCCCAGGGTGCTCTCTTCTTATGAGACAGCCCACATTCTGTCTCTTAAAAAATCTCCTTCTTTCCTATCACTTTGCCTCTTGATGAATTCCTTCTGTGCTGAGATGAAAGAACTTGAACTTCAGTAGTTCCTGAGACCAGGTGTGTGATTTTAATTAAAAGACAGTGGAGGAGTTCCCATTATGGCACAGTGGTTAGCGAATCCGACTAGGAACCATGAGGTTGCGGGTTCGGTCCCTGGCCTTGCTCAGTGGGTTGGGGATTGGGCATTGCTGTGACTCTGGCATAGGAAGGCAGCAACAGCTCCGATTAGACCTCTAGCCTGGGAAGCTCCATATGCCGCAGGAGTGGCCCTAGAAAAGGCAAAAAGACAAAAAAAAAAAAAAGACAGTGAGTTCAAGTCCCAATCTGAGTTACGCAGTTTCGATATCACTATGCATAAAATGATATAATAGATTTATTATATCTATTATAACACTTGAATTCTATTAACCCCTCCCTTGTTATTGTTGCTAGATGTATTACACTTGTGCCAAAGTAAAATATTACATTTGTTTTAAAGAGTCAGTTGAAAAATAAATAAATAAATAAATAAATAAATAAACAGAGTGCCTGTTGTGGCTTAGAGGTAACAAACTTAACTAGGATCCACAAGGACTTGGGTTCAATCCCTGGCTTTGCCCAGTGAGTCAAGGATATGGCATTTGATGTGAGCTGTGGTGTAGATCACAGATGCAACTCAGATCCCACATGGCTGTGGCTGTGGCTGTGGCATAGGCCATCAGCTGTAGCTCTGATTTGAACCCTAGCCTGGGAACTTCCATATTCCGCATGCATGCCCCCCGCCCCCGGAAAAAAAAAGTCAGTTGTATTTTAAAGAAATTAAAATTAAAAACAAAAAGAAATGTCTGTTTACATTTATGCAAATGTTGATCATTTCCAGTGCTCTGTATTTCTTCTTTTGTATTGGAGGTACCATTTGATGCCCTTTCCTTTCAGCCTGAACAAACTCCTTTTTCATCTCCTGCAGTTCTGTTCTGCTTGGAACACATTCCTTAAGTTTTTGTTCTTCTCAAGATATATTTTTATTTTTTTCCTTTTATTTCCAAAAAACACTTTCTCTGGGTATAGATTTGTGTTGGGTTTCTTTTTTTTTTTTTTTCCGCTGAATATAGATTTCTGGTTGAATTTTTTTTTTCTTTAGGCTCATTTAAAATGTCATTCCATTGTCTCTGGGTATCTATTATATCTGATGAAAAGTCAGACATAATTCATTCCACTATTTTCTGATGTGTCTCCCTCCCCACAAGCTGCTTTTAAGTTTCCTCTTTACCTTTGGTTCTCAGCAGTTTGAATATAATGTGCCTAGGTATAATTTTCCTTTTTTTTTTTTTTTTTTAGGGCCACACTTGCCCTGGAAATGCCCAGGCTAGTGGTCAAATTGGAGCTGCAGCTGCCTGCCTATGCCACGACCACAGCAATGCAGGATACGAGCTGCATCTGCAACCTACATGACAGCTCACAGCAATGCCAGATCCTTAACCCACTGAGTGAGGCCAGGGATTGAACCTGCAACCTCAAGGTTATTAATCGGGTTCTTAATCCACTGAGCCACAACAGGAACTCCTAGGTGTAGTTTTCTTTGTAGTTTTCCTACTTAAGGTTCACTGAGCATCTTAGACCTACAAACTGATGGTTTTCACCACTGGGAACTTTTTAGCCATTATTTCTTCAGACATTTTTTTCTGCTCCTTTCTCTCTAAGCCTTCTCAGACACCAAGTATGCATATGTAAATTCCCTTGATATCATCCCACTTGTCATTGAAAGCTGTTCCTTTTTTTAATCTTCTTTTCACCTTATTCTTCCATTTTGATGATTTCTATTGATTTCTCTTTAAAACAGCATTTATCCTTTCTTCTGCCAAGTCCATGCTGCTATTAAGCCCATCAGTGAATTTTTTATTTCTGTAATTGTATTTTATAGCTTTAGAATTTCATTTGGTTCTTTTTTAGTTTTTATTTCTCTGCTTTAGTTTCCCAGCTACTCATTCATTATAATAATTTTTTAATTTAAGTTCTTAGATGCGATTATAATAGCTCCTTCAATGTCCCTGTCTGCAAATTTTCATCTGTTTCTATTCACTGCTTTTTCTTCTGGCCTTAGGTCACATGTTTCTGCTTTTTTGCATATCTTATAATTTTTATTGTATATTGGACATCATGGGAGACATGTTTTAGAGAATCTAGACTCTGTTATCCACAAATGAAATATTGCTGATTTTTCTTTTGCCAGGTAGTTAAATTACTGGCCGATAGCCTTGAATTTCTGGAGGCTTGGTTTTACACTTTTATCAGGATAGATCTGTTCTGATTTGTCCTTAGTCTTAGGATTAATTTCTTAGTCCTGTGACAGAGTTTTTAGCACCCTGGTCATGGCCTTTCTGGAGTTTTCATAGAAAATCCAAAGTACCTGCCATTCCTCTAAACCTTGGCAGAACTCACACCCCAAACTATCTCCTTTGTTGTGAACAGGAGCTTAAATCTCTGCCCACATTTTTCAGTTTCCTGGTTGTTGCTTTCCCTTAGTATCCTTAGGTGCTCCTTGGTGCAAGTTCAACTTAGCAGTCAGCCTAGGATGTAAAGGGAGATTGTACACAGTTTTGTGTGTATATGAGATGCATTTATAGGATTTCGGGGAAATTATATGCTGCCACCTCTGTGACTCCTTCCTTTCTAGAGTTCTACCGCTCAAATCCTAGCCACTCTTGCATCTCCTAATTTGATCTACTGATATCTGTAGCCAATATGATATCAGCTTTCTGTTTGAGTTTTATAGATGGAGAATGCCTTCAGGGGAAAAGCTATATAAACTTGGACCTTACCCATGCAACTCCCTTCTTTCGAGAATCAAATCCAATTTCTGTAGCCTTTTTGCCACTTTCTAGTGTCTTCAAATAGTTATTTTGTTAAAACTTTGTCATTCGTTTACAATTTGCATATGTAGTAGGGTTAGTCCAATCCTAGCTACTCCACCATCACTAAAACAGGAAATCCTCTATACATACTCTTGAGTAATTTGCTTTGTTTACCCAACAATTTAGCTTAAACATTTTCCTTTATAGTTAGCATTTTCTTCCATGATATAATTTTTCAGATTTAAGCATAATTTTTTTTTCAAATAAACCTCACTACTTTTGTGTCTGAATCATGGAAACTTCTAAAATACATAACTTTAGTTTTCTCACAAGATTACAGTGACAGCCTGGTTTGAGGCACCATGGAGATGGTGAGAAAATATTAGGTAACCATTTGTGGAGATTTGGAATTTCACAAACTGTTCCACTGAGAGCTCAAACAGCTTGTTTGTGATTTGTCTCTTCTGACTGTACCTTAACTGATATACCAACCTTAGGAATATTAAAAAGAAAAAACTGACTCAGGTTCTAAATAGAAACTCCCCCTTTCGAAGAAAGTAAATGTCCCTTGCACCTCTCAGATATTTTCCATTTCTCAGCATGTGCTCTTTACCCAGTAGTATGTCCCTCATGGGAGCTGTAGGAAAGGTATAGAGAGGAAAAAAGTTGACACTAATGGATACCCTTTACCATACATCAGAGCCCACCCATTACTTTGTATTTCTAACACGCTGTATGATTTACAAACACAGTAAAACGAGAGAGCTTGACAGAATGTACTAAGTCTGTGGTGAACTCTTCCTATCTAATACTGACTGATAAACACCCTATCTATTCAGAGACAAACTGGGGTGCTTCTCTTAATACACTCTTTGGCAGCTCTCACCACTTAGAGAAGATAAAGACTTCAAGCTTTAGTTATCAGTTCTGACAAGATTTATACTCAGGGTTGTTTTTTTATTATTATTATTCCAGAGTTTTCTAGGCAACTCCAGCTCTTGGAAAAGAAAATGTCTCCTTACCTGTTATGTCTGTGTTTATTATTCACCATGGAGTGTAAAGAGCTGAAAGGAAATGACTACAAAATTATGTTTCTCTTGAGACATCAGAATGTGGAACACAGTTTTTCCTGGACTCTCATTCTGCTATTGGGGTTTCAGAAGTGGCACTGCAGTTGTCTTTACTCAGCACACCTGAGCCCTTGCATTAACAACCTAAGCAGGAGTTGATGCTGTGGCACAGTGGGTTAAGAATCTGACTGCAGCTGCTAGGGTTGCTACAGAGGTACAGGTTTGATCCCTGGCCTGGTGCAGTGGGTTAAAGGTTCCAGCATTGCTGAAGCTGTGACCTAGGCTGGCAGCTGCAGCTTGGATTTGATCCCTGTCCCAGAAACTTCAATATGTCATGGGTGTGGCCATAAAAAAAAATCTAAGCATTATTGGGAAATGCAATAATCCCCAGGCCTCAAATCATTAAATACTCAGCATCAGAATCTACAAGGATCCTGCTTCAGTTAGTTCTTCATCTCTTGGATAGAAATGTTAGCTGAAAATTCAAGTAATAAATTTGACTAATTATGCCATCATACTTACACTAAGCTGTTCTAATAAGAAGCATATAAGTGTTCCCTTATGGCGCATCAGGTTAAGGATCCGTCATTGCCACTGCATGGCACAGGTTCAACCCCTGGCCCAGGAAATTCCACATGCGGTGGGTGTGGCCAAAAAAAGAAGTATATATTTTGAAGGACAAAAGGCATGCTTATCTTTATTTTGATCAACACACTTTCACACATACGCTGATAAGTGGCATGGACCAAACACACCACCACCCAGAGGCAAGGTAGCTGAATTGCAGGTGAGGTGGGAAGTTTTTCTTTTTTTATTTCTGGATGGAGAAAACACTTTTAAACTGAACCTTCAAACTTAAAGTCACCATCTTGTCCATGAGGAAAATCAGACCTCTCTCTGGTGAGCACTAGAGTAGCCTGAACACTCTGAATTTTTTAGGAGCTATAATCCAAGCCCTCTGATTCTCAGAATTTTCCTAGTCTCCTCTCAGGAAGAGGCTTGATTCTTAATACAAGAAGGATCTTTAAGTACTCACTCAACAACAAGGAGACTGACATGAATAAGAGAGGTTAAAAAAACAGTGCAAGGAACATTTCAGCCAAAGGCAGAATGTACTGAATAAACAATTAGTAACATTCAAAAAGCAGGAGGAATACAAATGATTGAAAATGAAGGCCACTATGGGAGAGGCAAGGACAATTGATTGAGTAAACAATATCCTCAAATTGGTAAAAATAGATAGAAGCTAGGCTCATCGATGTTATGCAGTAATCCCGTGTGTTACAAGAAAGAAAAATCTGAGATGGTTGTGAGTAAAGATGAAAGATGAACTTGGACACCAGACAGCAGCTCAGTGTAAAGGCTGTTCTGCCACAAAATAGTTCATAGGTGGAATACGTCACTGTTCCTTAAAGGAATGCCCATATGTAATTGAGAGAAGGGACACAAGAAAAGATATCATTTGTTGCTAATAATTTTCTGGACCCTGTGTGGGTCTACAATGTAAAAAGGAAGGATCATGGCATTTAAGGAATGCCAATGGTTAATCAAGAAATTCACAAAGGATTTTGCTTAATTTTCTTAAAAAAAAAAAGTATTATATTTGGAGTTCCCATCGTGGCTCAGTGGAAATAACTCTGACTCTTATCCACGAGGAGGCAGCTTCGATCCCTGGCCTCGCTCAGTGGGTTAAGGATCCAGTGGTTGCCGTGAGCTGTGGTGTAGATCACAGACATGGCTCAGATCTGGCATTGCTGTGGCTCTGGCATAGGCCAGTGGCCACAGCTCCGATTCAGCCCCTAGCCTGGGAACCTCCATATGCCGTGGGTGTAGCCCTAGAAAGACCAAAAAAAAAAAAAGACAAAGAGTATTATATTCATGTTAAACCTATGAAACTGAAGCTTGACTCTCATTTATTAAGTTCTTACTATGTTCAAGGCATATGTACAGTTTACAAGCCTAATTTTATCTTCACATCTCTTTACGTAGTTTACATATAATACAAGTAGTAGCTGCAGTTACCTTGAGCTGTATAAGTTTGTTTTCACTCTCCATTTCACCAAAAAAAAAAAAAAAAAAAAAAAAACCTCTGGTAGCCCTCTGATTTCTAAAACTTCCTTAGGAGCTTACTTTCTGATGGATTTCCCTGCGTCTGAGCACCTGCTCTTGCTGAATGAATTTAACTTAGTAACTACCTGATCATTCCATTTTTTTCCCTTTTCTGTTCAATTCTACTCTGAACATTGGGCCCATTCCCTTTCCTTAATTGGCAGGCAAACACACACATACATGTAAATACACACACAAATCCAACCAAGCCATTTGTGTTGACAGAAATTTTACCAAAGATTTAGAAAGATAGAGTAGGCGTACAACACAGTAACAGAAGTTATGGAACTAATGTTACCTCTCCATGTTCCTAGAATCCTTTTTGGCACCCCAATATTTCAAGGATCCCAACCTTTCTTACTGCTCCTCTTTCCCCTCCTCCCTGATTTTTTCTCAACAGGGCCAAAAATAAATTAATCATTTCTCCCACGTTCTTATAGAAAATGACTGACCCTTCCAGTATTCTGCATTGCCTTTCCAGACCCTTCTCTGAGGACTATATTTTCATAGGCAAATTTTCCATCAAGATATATTCTCCAGCCAACGAGAGTTCTGTCCCTGAGAGGAATTCTGGTACCAGCAAACAAGAGATACAGATATGGGAACCAAAGCTTGAAGAAGTTTAGAAATTTGTGCCAGGTTAAGTGGGAAGCAAATGACAGAATCAAGATTCATTATCTAGAGCTGAACCTGACCAGTACAGAAGTCACTAGCCTCATGTTGCTACTTAAATTTAAATTGTACTTAATTAAAATTAAATCAAATTAGGAGTTCCCGTTGTGGCTCAGTGGGTTAAGAACCCAACTAGTATCCAGGAGAATGTGGGTTCAAACCCTGGCCTCGCTCAGTGGTTCAAGGATCTGGTATTGCTGTGGCTGTGGAGTGGGCCAGCAGCTGCAGCTCCAATTTGATCCCTAACCTGAGAACTTCCATATAGCACGGGTGTAGCCCTAAAAAAGAGGAAAAAATATTAAATAAAATTTCCATTCCTCAGTCTTACCAGCCATATTTCAAGTGCTCAGGAGCTCTCATGGCTGGTGGTTATTGTACTGGACAGTGCAGACAGAAAACAGTTCTGTCATCCCAGAAAGTTCTATTAGACAGTGTTTCTTCAGGTGCTGTACAGTTCCCAGAGTCTGTCTCTTGTGTCGATGCCACCTTGGAGATGGTCCCAGATTCATCTCATTCTTTTTATGTTGGACTGCCATCTGCTGTGCCAGTTAGAAGTGAGAAAAAACAATGCAGAGTTATAAGTATGGAGGCTATGAAAAAAACCAGCCTAGTTCCTCTGTTATCTATGTGAAGGCCACCTCTCACTCTGCACAAGTGTCCCACCTTTAGGTGAGAAATCACCAGACCATGTCCTCTCAATGTTTCTACCGGACCTAGAGGATTGTTAGATGCTTATCCTCTGTAAACAAAAGCTTCATTTCATAATCAAGGCACTGGCCACTTTATGAACCCTACGGAAGCAGCAGGCCTTTTAAAGAGTGGTTTTGTTTGCTGCTACCCTTTCCCCTTAAATGAGCAGGTACAGGTGCTCTTAATGGTGTCACACTGATAACGATATGCATCCCCCTCCCTCTATAACATTCCACTCTGGGTCCTTTCTGCTTTCTCCCAATCCACTTGAATTCTCTGATTCAGTTGCTCTGCCACCATTTCTCTCTCTCTCTCTCTCTCCTCTCTCTCTCTCTCTCTCTCTCTCTCTCTCTCTCTCTCTGTGTGTGTCAAGCAAGAGGGTGACAAATCAAATATGCCTTTTTAATTTTTTCACTTTTTAAAATTGAAGTATGGTTGATATACAATACTATGTTAGCTTCAGGTGTACAGCACAGTGATTCAGTATTTTTATAGATATACTCCATTATGAGTTATTACAAAATAATGGCTATAGAGTTCCCATCGTGGCTCAGCAGTAACAAACCCAACTAGTATCCATGAGGACATGGATTCGATATATGACCTCGCTCAGTGGGTTAAGGATCTGGCATTCCCGTGAGTTGGGTATAGGTCACAGATGCAGCTGGGATCCTGCGTTGCTGTGGCTGTGGCTGTGGCTATGGCATAGGCCAGCAGCTGTAGCTCTGTTTTGACCCCTAGCTTAGGAACCATATGCCATGGGTGCGGCCCTAAAAAGACAATAAATAAATAAATAAATAGTCTGTCATTCCCTATGATGTACAATATATATTTCTTGATCGTCTATTTTATACATAGTAGTTTTTATCTATTAATCCCCCACCTGTGTCTTTCCTTCTGTATTTCTTTATTTTGAACTTTGATAGCAAGAGGGCTTATTCATCAGGATTGAATGCCTTTAAGCCAGTGGTTTTCAACTTGGCTACCCATGGCAATCACCTGGGGAACTTGGAAAAATCCTGATGCTCAGGCTTTCTAAAAAGGAGAACTCTAATAAAGCTGGCCTCTAGAGAGTCCCCAATTAGCGAATCCCTATACAGCGGATGCTTTGACATTCATAATAGAACTTTACTGCCTCAAGATTAGTCTTTCTCCCTAGAACCCAACCCATTTTGTAACTGAGCCCATGGTCCCAGCATCTTGCACTGCACACCATAGGTAGTCAGTAAATGTTTGAATGTGAATGGTTAATCTGTAGAATTATTCCTATAATCATAATTTGACATATTCAAAGATATTTTTAAAAGTTTACTTTTTACAGTCAAAAAAGCCCCTTTTGTGACAGTCAAATTAGTTCAGTGGCACATCTTTGCATACAAAAGTGGTAAAGTGAACTTAGGGAAATTATTTAAATTAGATGGACCCTGCAAGCTGTCTAATGAATGCATTGGGAATTAATGTCATTCCAGTTTTAAATAAATTTTCTTAAATAAGTAGAAGAGCCTACTGAAAATTTCTTCCACATATTTGTATGAATTTTTCTCTCAAATACATAAAAACTAACCTTAAGAGACAAAGAAAATAGAAAAAAAGGTTGCTTTTCTCCAAAGGGACTTCCTTGAAGAAACCCTAGCAATTTGAAAGCTCCAGGCGGTGCAGGGGAGCTCTTGGCATTTCTTAAAACTGCCTGTGGATGTTGTTCTCAGGCTCAACCACAGGAGGTTCAGGAATTCATACCTACTAATGATTTAAAGATGCTCATCCATGGGGTTCCCATCGTGGCTCAGTGGTTAAGGAACCCAACTACTATCCATGAGGATTCAGGTTCGATCCCTGGACCCGCTCAGTGGGTTAAGGATCTGGCTTTGCCGTGAGCTGTAGTATAGGTCACAGATGTGGCTCAGATCCCACGTTGCTGTGGCTGTGATGTAGGCCAGCAGCTATGGCTCCCATTCAACCCCTAGCCTGGGAACCCCCATATGCCATTGGTTCGGCCCTAAAAAGACAAAAGATAAAGAACAATAATAATAAAGACGCTCATCCAGGCACCTGTAGAAAGAAGCAGTGGGTACTCCCAAGGAGGGGAATTTTTCCTTCCTTCTTTTTGCTGATATTTCCTGCTTTCTTATACAATAAAAATCTATTATTAGGTAATAATAAATTTAAGTCTACCAGCTCAACAGTGAACAATGGGAGTTCTGTCTCTATTCAAGTGGAAATTAGGACCTTTCATTTCTCTTCAAAGATGGCTTAGGTGGTCAAAATAGTGATCACTATTTGGTTGGAATCCATCTTTTTATTGAGAGCTTTCTGAAAGTTTAAACCTTTGATGATAAATATTAATCCATGATAGAATATTTTGTCCATCACACAAAATTTTCCACTTGTGTATTCCTTTATGCATTCTTCACAGATAAAGACTTTAGAATGGGTCTTGAAATTAGCTTAAGTAAATAGTTCAAGCATTGAAAGTCTGTATGCCAGAAAAATCTATCTATAATGGTAAAAATTTGGAAACAACTTAAATGTCCCGAGACAGAAGAGTGGTCTAGCAAATTATACTCTAGCCATTTGAAAGAATATTTTGAAGCTATTTTAAATGTTGATTATAAAGGATAGTGACTTGGAAATGTATATCAAAGAATGTTTTTTTAAACAATATACAGTCAACACCACACTGATATACCACTTCATACCCAGTAGAATGACTAAAATGAAGAAGACAGGAATTCCTGCTATGGCACAACAGGATCAGCTGTGTCTCTGGAGCGCTGGGATGCAGGTCCAGTCCCCTGCCCAGCACAGTGGGTTAAGGATCTGGCATTGCCCATGTGAGTTGCAACTGCGGCTCAGATCTGATCTCTGACAGAACTCCATATGCCACAAGGTGGCTAAAAAAAAAAAAGACAGGTAATAATAAGAATTGGTGAAAATGCGGAGAAATTTGAATAGTCATGTATTTGTGATGGGAAGGCAAAACGGTACAGCCAATTTGGAAAGCATTCCGGCACTTCCTCAAAAGTGTCATGTGACTGAGCAAGTCCACTCCTAGGTATATACCCAAAAGAATTGAAAACAAGTGTTCAAATACTTTTACACGAATATTCAGAGCAGCAGCACTCACAATAGCCAAATGTCCATCATCTCATGAATGAATAAACAAAATTTGGTCTATGCATACAATGGACTGTTCCTCAGCCATAAGAGGAATGAAGTACTGAAGTGCTGCAATATGGATAAGCCTTGAAAATATGCTAGGTGAAAGAAACCAAGGACCACATATTGAATTAATCCATATATATATTTCCAGAATAAGCAGATCTATAGAGAAAGAAAGTCTCTAGAGCTAGGAGAGTTGAGGGGAAATAGGGAGCCATGCCTAATGGGTGTGGGGTTTCTTTGGGGGCTGATGAGATTGTTCTCAAACTGATTGTGGCAACAGTTGCGCAACTCTGTGAAGATGCTAAAAACCATTGAACTGTATTCCTTGAATGGGTGAATTGGATGGTGTGTGAGTTATAGCTCAATAAAATTGTTATTTAAAACACCCCTAGTTATATGCCCACTATGACTAGAGAAAAGCACATGCATAGCAAAATTCAAATTTTAGTAAAGATATATTTTATCAGTGTCAAGCCAGACTTAGAACATTTGGGTCAAGAGCTGGAGGAGTAGGAAGTGATGCTCCCTAAAAGTCAAATGTACGTCAGAGATAAAAAGCTGACTGGCAAACGCATGGTAGGTCTGTATTCATATTAGCCGAGCAGAGATTTCTTGGGTTATATCTTGAGCCTCTTCTCTCTTCTCCCTACGGCCTCCCTTGCAATTTCCTTCTCTGCTGTAACTTTGACTCCTTCTGAAGTTCTGATTGCCAAATCTATTTCTGGCCTGAGCTCTTTCCTAACTTTCAGACTCCTGTAGCTATCTGCCTCTTGTTAATAATAAAGTTTATTTTTAAAATTTATTTTATTGAAGTATAGATGATTTACAATGTTGTGCTAGTTTCTCCTGTACAGCAAAGTGACTCAGTATATATTTTTTTTCTTTTTCTTTTTCATATTCTTTTTCATGATGGTATATCTCAGGATATTGAATATAGTTCCCTGTGCTATACAGTGGGACCTTGTTTACAAAGATGATTAATAAACTGGTTCATTGCAATTAACCCTCTTCCCTTAGAATAAGTACTTCTAAGAATCACGTTGACTTCTCTTTGACTCAGCTCAAGCTTGGTTATTGGAACACTCCACCTCAACACAAGTGTCATGCTAGTGGTAAAGTGCGAGGGGAACATGAAAGGTGGGAGGATGGAATTTAACAGCCTTCTGTAGGACTGTCTCCTCTGAATTTCCACTTGGAACCCCAAAGCAGGTGCATGTTCAAAGACAACTCCATCCTGCAACCCCTTTGCCCCTTCTGCCACCAAATCATGAAGTATTAATAATGAGATTATTAGGAGTAGGATCAAAAAAATGATCTCGAGGATATTGGCAAGAAGACTTAAATGACCCCCAAAATAGAAGGAAACATATTTTGGAGATAAGTCGCTCCCTGGCACTGTGTTATTATTCCACATGCATCAGCCCATTTAAACCTCCCATCAACTGCAAAGCGAGTGCTAACGATACTCAGACTTGCAGGACTACTACAGTGCTCAAGGTTACACAGCTAAGAAGTCGGGGAATGAGAATTCGAATACAGGCAGTCAGACTCCAGAGCCTTACTCAGTGGATCAGTGGTCCTTCACTTAGTGACATTCACTAGTGACATTTGGTGCCAGGTAATACTTTGCTGTGCAGGCTGTCCTGTGCATTGTAGGATGTTGAGCAACATTGTTGGCCTCTACCCACTAGATTTCAAAAGCAACACCCAGTGGTGACAGTTAGAAATGTCTCCAACCAGCACAGTGGGTTAAAGATTCAGCGTTGTTGCAGCTGGGGTGTAGGTTACAACTGCAGCTTGGATCTGATCCCTGGCCCAGGAACTCCATATGCTTTGGGCGAGCAAAAAAAAAAAAAAAGTCTCCAACGTTGCCAAATGTCTCCTGGGTGTAAAATGACCTCCAGTTGAAAATCACTGCTATAGATGGGGGAAAAAAAACAAAAACAAATCTAGCCTAGAGGTTACATACATTGCCAATCTATGAAAACTGGTAAATAGCCCAATCAGTATTCAACTCTAGAATGATTTGATGCCATATGCTATGATGCTATATTGATCAATATGGCAGAAAAACCAAAAGTAGAAAAAAAGAAAAGCAGAATAAGAGAAAACAAATAGTTGTGGCTCAGTGGAAACGAATCTGACTAGCATCCATGAGGACACAGGTTCGATCCGTGGCCTCGCTCAGTGGGTTGAGGATCCGGCGTTGCCATGAGCTGTGGTGTAGGTCGCAGATGCAGCTCAGATGTGGTGTGGCTGTGGCGTAGGCCAGCAGCTACAGGTCCAACTGGACCCCTGGCCAGGGAACCTCTATATGCCAGGGGTGTGGCCCTAAAAAAAGAAGAGAGAGAGAGAAAACAAATGGGAATATTCTTTTGGAACGATTTGCTTTTATTTAAAGCAAAAGAGACAGAAATGGTTCCTAAAGACTGTTAAAGAAACAGACTGTTACAGGTTGTTAAAGAAAGAGCCCCTAATGTACTTAAGCTTAACTAAGAGTAAGCAGGGATATTCTATCAGGCAGGGTTTCCTAAACTCAGCAATGTATTAGAATCACCTAGTGAGTTTTAAAAATACTGGTATCTCAGGCTCAGCCCCAAGAAGTTCTAATTTAATTGGTCTGGGATGTGGCCTGTGTTTGGGGGTTTTTAAAGCTCTCCAAGTACTGCTAGTGGGAATCCAGAGCTGAGAACCCTTGATCTAAATCATTCAACGAGTACTTTATTTCTCTGGGTCTTATCACTTATGCATATTAGATTGATTGCATTCGTTTAGCTTAAAAGAAAACCAAATGGTTGCCTCATCAATTAAGTACATACAATTGTTCTGAATCATCACTGAGCTACTGATCATCAAATTTGTAGATGTTTATAGTATTCATATAACCAGAAACCAAAGTATTCTCTAGTTCCTAAGCTTTAGGCCATCTTGTTTCCTAGCATCATTTCCAGTAGAGAATGATCAAAAAAGATGGTCATTTCATAATTTTTCACAACACCGTAAAAATGGGATGAAGAATTTTTTTAATTATTGGGTAAAATGTGATTTGGAATGGTTTCCGGGCTCTAAATACTTTCTTTGTGATTATTCCAATATGTTTGATTCAATGATTTTTCTAAATATTAACCCTGTCCCTACCACCAGGAACCATTCAAAATTCAGATGTATCAGTTTCATATATATATATATATATATATATATTCCAATAACAATAGGACATTGTAGTTTTTCTTATTCTTTTAATTTTTTTTTTTTTTTTTTTTTTGCCAAGCCCTTGCCATGTGAAGGTTCCAGGGCCAAGGATTGAACCCAAGCCACAGCAGTGACAAAGCCAGATTCCTAATCCACTGTGCCACTCCCAGGACATTGTAGGTTTTCATTAATAGACTTCAAACTCTGGAAATGATACCCATGTTCTCAACTAGCTTTCTATCACAATGACCAGAAAATGTTTTCTAATCTAGACCCAGTGCTGCTATTCACTCCAAATGCATTCTCTGGACAGTCTACACATGCCAGTAAAACAGTATAGACCTCCCCATCATTTCTCCAGTACTGATGATCATTTCTAACCACAAGGAACAAAAATTTGTCCAGCAATTGGCATTGATGCTTAGAAGATGGTCACTTCTCATATCCTGATCTAGGTGTAGGTTGCTTCTTACACACGACCTCTGGCATCTGCAAGTCTCTTCACAATTAAGCAAAGGAAACCAAAAGTTATGTCCCATTGTGAGTTATCTTTCCACCGCTACTCTAATGATTAGGGAGTGGGTTTGCTTATTTTCTGTTGTCATTATTGACAATTTTGTTGTGTTATTTTTTGAAATAAAGAGAAGGCTTGGAAGTGTAATAAGTTTTCCCCAGGCCCAGGAAATTCGTAAATCCCTTCAAGAATGGAGTGAATTTTGGAGTTCCCATCTTGGCTCAGAGGAAAGGAATCTGACTCGTATCCATGAAGATGCAGGTTCAATCCCTGGCCTTGTTCAGTGGGTTAAGGATCTGGTGCTGCCATGAACTGTGGTGTAAGTCACAGACACGGCTCAGATCTGGCATTGCTGTGGCTGTGCTGTAGGCCAGCAGCTACAGGTCTAACTGGACCCCTAACCTGGGAACCTCCATATGCTATGAGTGCAGCCCTAAAAAAAGACCAAAAAAAAGTGAGGTGGAATTCAATAAATTATTGTAGAAATACTATTCAAAACAGTGCCTACACATGCAGTGTGGCCAACATTGAGTTGAAGTCTTACTTTAGAAACCAGAACTAAAAGAAAATAGCACCACCCTAGGTAGCAGGAATAACTGAATTTATAGAACATATATATTACCAGAGAGTTGTGTTATTTAATTTAATTAATTCCATTTAATTCCATCTCAAGGGAACAAATGGTCCACCCTACTCCTATAGTTCATTATTTTGAAAAAAAAAAAAAAGAGGGTAGGGAGCATAAATGATAGCTCTTTGGAGTCTCCATGGCATCTAGCAACCCACTTTGTATGTTAAAAATATGCCTTTTTATGTTCAAAATGTGTGCTATGGATTAGTTGGCTAGAGGAAAAGATCCTTGAATCACATTAATTATGCTTTACTTTGGTTTGTACAGTTTCTGCTTTGTCTTGTTCCATTCTTCCTTTCTAAACTGGAGGCAAATTTGTACCAGGATGATGTCTGTGAATGGAGGGGATGAAGTGACACAGGACACAGATGCAAGTGTGGGCTTTGATGACTATTGATTGAATGACTCGGCTTTCAGTTTCCGTGGATTTGTTGACATTGACCGCATTTGCCACTAGCATGCTTTGTTTCTAAGAGCCAATGTTTTGTTTGCCCTGTAACAGCATGTCCCTTGTGAGTGGTCATTTCCCTGAGACTTCAGTGTAGCTAGGAAACAGCCAAGGGCTGAGAAAGGAGTCAACATACCTCTGAGCAACCAAAATGGATATGGCCATGTCTCTAGTCCAAACAGCTATACAAAGCAGAAAATCTTTTGGTGCTCTCTGCGCATAATTCCGGTAAACTCGATTGTGTTATTTTCTAACAAGGCTTATCAGAAGCAGCAAATTTGTGGGGAGATTAGAAAAGGAAGGTTCCTAAAGACTGGGACACTGGCAACCACGAAAATGACAGCTGATAGGCTTCAAGAGAGAAAAAGACCAAACCACGAAAAAAGAAAACATGTCAAAACAAGAATTAAGGGATCAGGTGTTCCTGTTGAGGCTCATAACAAACCTGACTAGTATCCATGAAGGTTCAATCCCTTGCCTCACTCAGTGGGTTAAGGATTCAGCATTGCCATGAGCTGTGGTATAGGTCATAGATGCAGCTCAGATCTGGTGTTACTGTGGCTGTGGCTATGGCTGGCAGCTGCCGCTCTGATTGGACCCCTAGCCTGGGAATTTCCTACGCCGTGGGTGCAGCCCTAAAAAGCAAAATAAAATAAAATAAAATAAAATAAAAATAAAAGGATCAAAACTCAGCAGAGATTTGATCATGCCATGTAGATGCACATAACCCTATACTTGAAGGACACACAAAGACAGTATATTCTAGTGTGGGAGAGAAATCGATATTTCATCATGGTAAGCCTGAAATAGAAAGATGTTTGAATATGTTCAGGAAACTGTTGGAGGAGGCAGGAAAGTAGGCAATACATCCTAGAAAGATTTCTTGCCAAAATGGTTTTGTTGTTGTTTTTGTGTTAAGAGGAATAAAGATCCGTTAAAAGAAAAAAATCAGATTCATAAGTCATTATGTATGCCACTTCTTCCCTAGCATACTGGATACATTAGCCGCTACTGTATTTCAAACAAAGCGTGAAGATCTCTTTAGAAGTGTCAGGTTCTGCAAATAGCAGTATGACAGCAATAATATGATTTAGGAAGAAGAGAGACATACACACAGAGACAGAGATATAGGAAGATAGAGACTGCTAACGCTCTGACCTATCACAGGTTAGTACCATTCCATCCTTCATGCCATTTTTTTCACAGCTACATAAGCTCTCAATTTCCACAGTTACTAACATGACACATAATTCATTCTGTGCTTTTTAAAAAAACGTCTTTATCATTCATCAGACATATTTTCCATGCACTTATACAATATTCATCATGTTCATTTTGATGTCTGCCTAATATTCCATGTTCCTAAATTGCTTCCAATTTCACTAATTATCCATAAGCAATACTGTAATAAATGTCTGTACATATATAGCCATTATATCCTTTTATCCTTTTGAATTGCTATCAAAACAGAAATTCCCTGAAGTTCTCTGGTGGCTCAGTGGGTTAAGGACTCTTCATTGTCACTGCTGTCTAGGGTCACTGCATGGTGCAGGTTCAATCCCTGGACTGGGAACTCCCTCATGCCATGGGTGTGGCCAAAAAGAGAGAGATTACCCAAAATGAAATTAGAAATAGAGCCGAAGTAAAGTAAAATAAGAAACATATCTGAAGCGTGACCATCTTTACAAGGTTTCGGTAAAAAGGTCAGGACACTCATCAAAGCCCCCTTCCCAGATTAGCAGAAATCTAACCTCCCACCGGGAGTCTGCTTCCTCCCGGCACCCTGAATGGGCCAAGAACCCAGAAATTCATGGACTCAGCTTCTCCACAGAGAGAACATTAGAGACCCTGGCTGCTGTCTGGTAGACACTTGATGACAGTGGCCGTTGCTTGGGCTCCTCTGTTCTGTAGCACAGACAACCCTGCATATCTAAGGAGCCGGTGTCTGTGGCTTTTGCATGTTGAGCACACATCACCCAGCTATGAAGAGAGCCTGGTGAGCATTATTGTTCCTCTCTTAACAGATGAAGATAGGCTCGGAGAAGTAGGAACATAATCAAAGTCACACAACCAGTAGAGGACAGAGCCAGATCTTGCACCCCCCAGAACAGTTCTTTGTCTGTTTCACCACGGGAGCGCTTGTGTGCAATATCCACACCAAGCAAAATCTGAAGATGTTGGAGGGGGGAGCACTGTGACTTGATTTTTTTCTTAATCTGTAAGGGGGATACTGCCCTGTATATGTAGGTAGGTGTGCTTTATTTCTGTGTCTTGACCTGTAAAATATCTTGTGAGAACAGAAAACACGCCATATGTGAAATTATGCTCTCAAAAACCCTTACACATTGCTGTGCTCCAGTGATATTAGCCAGATGAACTTAATCAGTATTATTTCGAGATTAACTTTTACCTAATCCTAAGCTTGTTGAAGATATAAGAACTTAAAAAATGTGAAAGAATAGAGTTGGAAACTCAGTCTAGGAAAAAAATACATTATTGAACTTTCTATGTACAGTTACATCTATTGACGTCTGATGACACCCTTCACTGTAGTGTATGGCCGTGAGACTAATGCACTTCCTTTTTTACTTCAACACTGTAAATCGACTATAATAAAAATTTAAAAAAAAAAAAACTGGTTAAAAAGTTTCTCCATCGATAACTATGTATAACTGTGCCATCTGCTGGACAGAAATGGGTACTACTTTGTGGATTTATCCATAGACATAATACAGTGCTTTATAATCATATCCATTTAAGTAAAAACATTTTTTTGCCTTTTTAAGGGCCGTACCCGTGGCATATGGAGGTTCCCAGGCTAGAGGTTGAGTGGGAGCTGCAGCTGCCAGCCTACGCCACAGCCACAGCCACGCCAGACCTGAACCACGTCTGGGACCTACGTCACAGCTCACGGCCATTCTGGATCCTTATTCCACCAAGGGAGGCCGGGAATGGAAACTGTACCCTCACGGATGCTACTCAGATTCGTCTCCGCTGCGCCACAATGGGAACGCCTAAGTAAAAGTTTGTATTACTTGAATTCTGAATCACACTTCTGAGCTACACCAATCCCCTGATCCTCTTTTAAAATTACTGATAAAGAATCTCATCTACCGAAAATTCAAAACACCATTAAAGATAAGCTCAGAATATTTAGTATAATCAGTAGATCGTGACCCTTGTTACTTCTCAGAAAAGTATTGATAACTTAACATAATAAATATGGATTAACCCTTTGAGAGTTTCCAGCATCTCAAGAGAATGCATAATGAAGCCTTTCTTTCCGTATAATATTTCAGTTTGCAAATACATCCAAATAGCCACAATGATTTTCCCATTTCATTTTATTCTTTCATTTAACCGGTATTCATTCCCATATAGGATGCTAGGTTTTGATGACACAGACCCGAATGAGGCACAGCCCCACTTCTCAGCAGCTCTATCATTGAGTGGAAGATGCTGAAAGTGAGCAATTTAGAGCAGCACATGCTGGGAACGTTGGATGGCCCAGATCCCCTTGAGGGAAGGACTTGTTCCAGTTGCCGAGTGCCACCTGACTCAGTGCCACACCCCTTTCCAGGGGCTCAAGTCCAGTGACTGCTCCATGTGGGAAAGACAAAGGCCAAACCATCTCAGCCCCATCCTCACTCCTGAGATGCCTGTGTGGCCCATGAAGACTATTGTTAGGCCATATCCAAGTTCATTTCTCAACTGAAGGTAATTTTGCATCCCTCGCCAGGGATATTCGGCAATGTCTGGAGACATTTTTGGTCATCAACATTGGGGGGAAGAGGGTGGGGGTGGTGAGGTGTGCGCTACTGGCATCTAGAAGGATGTTGCTAAGCACCCCACAATGCACAGGACAGCCCCCCAACAAAGATTACCCAACCCAGTCCAGAATGGCAATACACCACGGTTGAGAAGCCCTGTTCTACCTAATCCTGCTTCCTGCATTTCCCTTTCATAGATATCGGTTCCAGGGTCATTCTGTAATAAACATCTTGCACCCTAAACTCCAACAGAGAGTCAGCTTTCTGGGGGAGAGTTATGCAAGGGGACGACATAAAAAAGCATTTGGTTTTACATGTTCAAGAGAGTAGCAAGGATGTGCTTAAATGGATTAGTACAGAACAAAAGTGGGAAGACACACGCTCAACATAAAGAGTGGTTATTTTCAGGTAGCGGGAGTGTTTCTTGATTTCCTTCATGCTTAAGCACGTGTGTTTTTCAAGACTGGTATTTGTGTTCTTGTGTTTGTTTTCTTCTTGCGTTTTGTTTTCTGCATTGAGCATATGTTGATTTGCAGTTTGGGGAGGGGAAGTGTGGTCAGTGCAGAGAAAGAGTCATGGTCACTAGGCTCAAATTCTGCAGAGAGGCCAATGGAGTAAATAGGAGAAAGTCTGCAGAGAGACTTGGTGACACCCTTGTACTATAATGGACGTGACAGAGGAGAAATGGCAGTGGGTTGAGTGGGAAGGAGGCAAGGGGGTCGAGCTAGCCCACTTAGTGCAGGAGTAAGGCCAAAAAGAGAAGTTGAAAGAACAGTAAGGAGCGAGAGATGAAAACTCAACCAAAACTCTTGTAAAAATCAGGAAGCCTGAGCAAGGTTCATGCTGGTGGGGAAAGGGAGAGATGCATAACCGAGGGAGCGGGGCATCTGTGAAGATGTGAGTCTGGATCCAGGGAATATAAGAATGGACCAGTCCAGGCAGAAGCCAAGATACCTCTTCCTCTAAAACAGGAGGACGATGAGTGCAGAGTTCAGACAGCCTTGCATTTCTAAGTGATGGGATCTGCCCCTGGTCTTCACTTTGTCAGTAGGACATGAGGTCCTCTACTGAAAGGGAGAGTGTGGGTTGTGGCGCAGGGGCTTCCAGAAAAGGTCCAATCAAAGGGAAATGAGAGGAGAGCCCTCCGAGAGGCCGGAAGTCGGACCTGCTAGGAGTTACTCCTGGGAAATTGACCTTCCCTTTACGCAGCTTTGAGGAAAGGAGTCGGGACTGTTCCCAGGCAAGGGAATTGGCTCCCAACCACTTCTGCACAACACTCAGGTGACACAGGGGCGCCCAACGGATCCAAAGAGCCCCACAAGTTTAGCTGTGGCATCCCATCCCTGGCCGAATCATCCACACTTGCGCATCCTTAAGGGGAACTCTGGGGCCGAGTGTCACAGTCTGGGATTATTCTGAGTCACTTCTGGCTTTAGGTGATGGCCTCTGTGGATTTCCTCACCAAGGGGCTTAAAGAAACACCACATCCTCTCACCAGGCCTTTGGGCATCCCTCAGTCAACCTCACCTCCAGCTGCTGGGACAAGCAGGAGCAGAGCTGTCCAGAGGGTACAAAACAGAACGTGTCACTCTGTGGCTGGAGTCTTGTTTTTTCCCATCTCCTCAAGGCACACCATTCCCAATCCCAGGACACACTGACACTGACCGCAGAATTTTAGATGCTCTTTCTAAAGGATGCAAAGTTCACACTCTCACCCCAAGGGAGATTTGGCAATGTTTGCTTCTCTCAAATGGTGCTGCTGGCACTCAGTGGATAGAGGCCAAGGATGCTGCTAAACGTTGTACAGTGCACAGGGCCCCCCCTGCTCAATAGTGCCGAGGGTGAGAAACCCTGCTTTGAAGAGTCTCTCTTCTTAAAGGACCCTTTAAAGCTTTGCTAAAACCCAGCAAATGTTTCTTTGTAATTTGAGGTTTAGACCAGAGACAAATGAAAGAAAATATGGACGAGTAAGAAAAGGTAGGATTTATACATTTCCACCAGATGGCGCTAAAACACAAGTTTAAAAAAAAAATCACCCAACCTCCAGCCTCCATTTCAGAATCTAGCTTCTCTCCAAGGTTCCGCTCTCTGGAGTAACAATGCCCGTTCTTTCCTGAAGGGATCATTACTTTTTAGGTGCTTAGTGTCCTCACCACCAGCATTTAAATGCAAGTGAATTGCAACGAATAATGACTAAAACTCTGCCTGGAAGACAGAAAAAAAAGGGCCGTCTCCTCGGTCTGCTCTGAAATTTCCATCCCCTCTAGCAATGAGGGTGTGGAAGAATCTGATAGCTCCTCACCTTCTTTTGGAGCTTTTACCTCAGTACCTGGCCAGCAGACAATTTCAAGACTCCTTTACCCTTGGGATGGCTGTGATGAAGCTCTGGCCACCTGAGCAGAAGTGTTGTGGGCAGTTGCTGAGGTCAAAGCACCGCTTAAAACAGTGATTCTCAACCGGGGGAGGAGTGTCACTTTACTCCCAGGGGACATTTGGCAATGTCCAGGGACATTTTTGGCTGTCACAGATGGGGGGTGCTGCTGGCATCTAGTGGGTGCTGCTCAACATCCTTCAACGCACAAGAGAGGCTCCAGAACAGAGAATTATGCAGCCTCAAATATGAATTATGTCGAGGTGCAGAAACCCTACCTTAGACGGAAGGGACGTGAATCTGCCTCTCATTTCCCTCTTCCCACAGGCTAGAAGGGAGGTGCAAAGGTGTGCCATTTTGGATTATGCGTGCCGAGACAGCAAACTGAGGCGTGTAGACCCACAAGGTAGGTGGAATTTGATTCCCTGGTCTTGTGGGTCTACTTGACAACTCTGGACACCTTCCACCCAAAAAAGAGAGTGTATACACACAAACTCACAATACTATATATAGTCTATAACTCCTGGGACTCCAGTAACTACCTGAAACCCATCCAACTCTGATCCTGCTTTGTTCTGCTTTCTCCAGAGGCGCCCTGAGGTCTTCCTCTCTGGTATTTTACCCCACTTCCTTCCCCCCCTCCCTTCATGTGGTTTCGTCCCTCTGGCAGGGATTCCACCAGAACCAAAACTGACTTATCAGCTTCAATCCATACCTGACTTTTCCCAGAAGATACCACATCCCTGCTATTCCCCCTCCCCCCAACCCTTCTATCCACAGAGATCTTATTTCCTCCCACAATCACTTTCTGAACAATGGAGGACAGACCTTGTTTAAAAAAAAAACCCTCAATATAAACACATTTTCTGGCCCTTGTTCTGCTGTATTTTCTGCATTCCGCTTACCACGGTATACAATTATATAATTTATTGTCTGTGCTAATTACTATTGTCCAAAGACATATATAATTATATAATGCATGCCCCATATAGAATGTTTAATGTTCTTGTAGCCACATTAATAAAGTAAAGAGAAAAAGGTAAAATTAATTTTTACACAAAATACGGTTTTTGGCCTATGGAAGTTCCTGGGCGAGGGATTGAACCGCCACCACAGCAGCAACCCAAGCCACTGTGCCTCAAGAGAACTCCTAATTTGTATATTTTATCCAACCTAAACTGTCCTTCCTTAACATGTTGTCACTATTTAAAAATGAGATCTAGTCTTTTTCTCAAACGAATTCTATAATATCCACTGTGTAATATACCCTTACAGCCCGCCTCAATTCAGACTACATTTCAAGCTCTCCACTCATGTTAGGCATCTAAGTTGTTTTCACTTTCCACTTTTTTTTTTCATGTTTCTTGGCATTTTTTTCAGTTACCTGCATCTTTTTTTTTTTTTTTTTTTTTTGGTCAAACAGAAATTTGTTCACAAAGTTTCCATAACTCTATTTGGTTTCGTTTCTATTTATAGTTTCCTTTTTTTAAATTAGTGTATTCAGTATAATAAGTTTATTTTCCACTTTTTCAAATAATTCTGCAATGAGCATCCGGTTTACGTCTTTTTCTTCCTTGGAATAAATTCTCAGAAGTGAACATTCTAGTATAAAAATATGCCCCCTTTTAGGGCTTTTGCAGCATTTTGCCAAATTGCCCCAGAAAGGATGTGCCAGTCTTTGAGTGGAGTATGCTTAGTTATTAATGATCCTCTGCGACGCTAACAGAACAGGTATTGCTGATAATGATTGTGATTTTTTAAAATGCTAATAAGCACTAATTTATGTTTATCAGGCACCAGCCACTCTGCACTATTAGTCACCTCTACGGGGCGAGAACCTGCGGCTTAAGGAAGTTAATAAACTAAGGGCTAGAAGTGGACTCAAACTCTGATCTGGGTGGCTATTTTCAAAGGCTGGGCGTCTCTCCCTGGGCCACGAACACCCTCCCTTTTAGTTGAAAAGGGAAAGGCTAAGTAAACACCAGGGAACGAAGGTGAGAAAATTGAGAGAAGGGCGAAAAGCTAAAAGCCGCGGAACTGCTGCGGGGACGGCAGCCGCGCAGAAACGACCCTCGCCTTCCCGCCTTATCGCCCGACCCCAGCACAGGGGCAGGTCTACAGCCGCGCGCCGCAATCTGGAGGCGAAACCCTACACCGGCGATTCCGACGCCCCGCCCCAAGGGGAGGAGCTTCGTTCCCAGCCAGTTCCCCGGCGTGGCGCGGAACGCGGCGAGGACATGACGTTGACATCTAGGGGCGGGACTTCCGGCGCTGCGCTGCGCGTCACCCTTACCGGAAGCACACGTGTAGTCGCCCCGGCAACAGCCTCTCCTGCTCCCCGCATCCTCAGTTTCCCACCGGAAGTAGGTCCCTGCTCGCCCACCGCCCAGGATCCTCAACTTACGCGCCCTCGAGGTGACTTCGGGGGCGGCTGGGTTTCATTTGGGGAATGAAGGAGGGTCTTGCAGGCTTCTGAGCCTGGCTTTCTCTGAGGCTAGGAGAGCTGAGGGCTTGGCCGTCACGTTGTCGTCATTATCATCCTGAGGCAAGAGGTGGACACAGGCCCATGAGATCCCTAAATCGTTGGTTAATTGTGAGAAGGAACTGGTTCCAGAGCCTCTTGGCTCTGCCGTGCGCGAAAATCACTGGATGACTTAAATGCGCAGTTAAGTTAAATTTGAATTGCGCGAAGTGGGGCTCAGGCATTGGTAATTTTATTAAAGCTACCCAGGCGATTTTAATGTGCCGGGAAATGCTACGTTAAACTGTCTGGAAAGTGAAATCAGACTTTGCCCACCCAGACCTGTATCAGAAGATCGCCCCGGTCAGCTTCATCCTTAGAGGGATGTCTAGAATATTGGCCCCATCTACTCAAAAATTGGTGTTTTCTTTCCCCTTGCACGTTGACCTCTGTGGGAGGTCAGAGGTTTTGATGGAAGTCATCTGGAGAGCATTTGGCCACCTGTGGTCCTCTCTGCACCTTACTTGTGGTGGAGAGTGTCCTTTCCCACTTTTCTTTCTCAGTAGTTAGGTGGAGTTGAACCCGTAGCCAACAAAGTACCTTTTAGCTCTGAAACCCTGAGAGTCCCTTAGTACAAATCAGAAGTTTCTGAAGAATTTTATTTCTTTCAGGAATGATTTTTAAAGTTGTTTCACAGGCTAGGTTCTGTATTCAGCTGTTTTGGACCTTAAGTCAGAACATTCCCTGAAAGTCTCAAGATTAGTAACACAAGTAACGTTTCTGCAGTTACTTACTTTCAGCGTTCCCATGAATTGTGGAGTGGCAGTAATCTTTAATAAAAAGTACAGTTGATACTGATGTAGTTTATAGGAATAACAGTCTCTTTGGGGTGGCACTGTGAACAGAAACCATGTATTTTAAAAGACTGTTGGCTAGTAAGTAACCTTGGATAGGCATAGCTGAAGGCAGGTTTACAGTAAGGTGTACAGATCTTCTCTGTGTGTTTGTGGCTGTCTTGGAAAAGGATATAAACTAAAGCTCCAGAGAGAATTCTCATTCTAAAAGTGTTTTACAGATGGTGAAGGATTATTTTGGTTTTTAGGATGCCACATTTAAGGATAGGGTGGGATGATAAGGATAGATAGGGAGGGAAAAATGAACAAATAACCAAAGAGTAGAGGTCGGAGAATTCACGAAATAGTTGCGTTACTGTTGGAACTCCAGTTGGCCCTTCATTCTGCATTACTGGGTACGAAGGGCCGACTGTCCCCCATTTTGTGTAACTGACCTAGCATCTGTGGAATTTGGTATTGGCAGGGATCCTGGAACCAGTCCCCCACAGTCACTGAGGGACTTCTGTATTTCTCTACAATAGGAAATCCAGCTACAGAACTGTGAA
Organism: Phacochoerus africanus; assembly: GCF_016906955.1. Classification (NCBI taxonomy): domain Eukaryota; kingdom Metazoa; phylum Chordata; class Mammalia; order Artiodactyla; family Suidae; genus Phacochoerus; species Phacochoerus africanus. Next base: position 13,014,299 of record NC_062560.1, on the reverse strand, counting down.
AAAAATGAACGAGTGAAAGAAGAGCATAGCTGTTTTTGATCAAAGGTCAGATGATTTGAAAATATCTTTAAAAACATATTCATGTATTTAAATGTCTGCTCTCTGAAGAGATTTGGAGCATTATAGTCAGAGTTATTTGAGTTACTAGCTAGCCAGTGATTTTAGGGAAGGTAGAGGTCAGAGGAGAGTGTTAACAGAAAACAACAATCCCCATAGCATCCGAGGGCAGGAAATATTAGCTGTGATTTTTTTGTGTGTGCTGGAAAGCAAATAGGAAATTTAAAAGGAATAGATGACAGAATCCATGCCTGCAGGTAATTGATGTAATACCCAAATGGCAGGGACATAGTGAGTGCCGTTTAAATTTGTAAAAGAGAGATTAACGTGGAATTACCCTGTATGTGTTTACGGAAGTAAAATTTGAAAGAATGCTCCTGACGTCCGCTGGCGATTTTAACCACTTAAAACTAGTCATGGTTTGGGCTGATATGCTCATAACTTGTATTACCTGCCGCCTATTCAATCCTTATTCCTTTATAGTCACACTAGGTTTTGCTGTTGAAAGAATATCCTTGCAATGAAGGGAACTTAACTTTTTCCTCATTGTATAATTAGTACGTCTTCCTGATTTGTGTTGTATTATTAGTATGTCTTTCTCAATTATCCCAGTCTTGAGCTATCCTATTGCCTATTGTGTTTGTGAGTCAGGGGGTAACTTTGTTTTAAGGTGTCCTCATATTTCACTTCTGATTCTTATGTTAGTCACATGGGGATTTGGTGAACTTGCAAATAAATCCATTCACAAATCCATCACCCTTGCTGACACATTAAACAATGCCCTTCTGTGGGTGGAATATTATTGGTATTAAAAAGAATTGTTAACTATACCCTTTCAACCTTGTTTGTGACATTGCTTCTTATTGCACCATCCACAAGAGTAAGTTGGGGCTTGGTGTTGCCGGAAGGAGAAGGAAATAAAGCTCAGCTTTTGGCCTCTCTCGCCCATCTGCTTTAACTGTTACAGACGGAGAGGTGCAGGCCTTCTGAACACAGTAGCCCGTGCACTTGTGGGAGGCCTCTGCCAGGTTGGGAAGATGGAGCTTGGGCCGCTGAGGGTGGAAAAAGGCCATTCAGACTCAAGCCACCTTCGACGTCCAAATCACTAAGCAGGGACCATGCCAAGCCACAGGAGGGAGCCCCTGAGGGCAGCAAGCCGGATGGACTTGCCAGCCTTGAGTGGGAGCTAGGGGTGATGGCGGGAAGCAGTGCTCTCCAAAACACCTCATTTTCTCATTTATCTTAGCTGAGGAAGTTCCTGCGGGCGTGTGTGTTATTGGGAGACATCTCTGATAGGGTCATTACTGCACAGAGATTCCAAGAGCTGCATGTGATTCGGTGTAGGTAATTCAGATTTCTCACCATCCCATCTTTTATTTTGAGCCATGTCCAGCAGAGCTCTTTCGTTCTGCCTTGGAACTGTGTGTATTGAAGGCCTAATTAGATTCCCTCAATTCTCTGGTTGGCTCAAAAAACTCACGCTAGTAGGAGCCTTACAGGAAAGTTGCATAACTTCTTTAATGGCTGACGTTGAATGTGTTTCCCTGCAAAAATCAAAGCAGAAGAATTTTCATGTTTTTAATTTTCAGAATTCCAGTGGAAAAGGAGGATAGAGAGGAAGATCCAGTTCCAGAGTACATATTGTCATTTTGAAGGGACTTTGAGTTTTATTTTGTTTATCTTGTCACTATGACACATCCTAGATCCGCTATTTATGAGAATACATATAGGCAGTAAAAAAGACTTTGTCCAGTGTCATTACCTTTCAACCAGGCCACGTTACTTATTGGTGGAAATGTTTAATGACTGGATGGAAATAGTCACATTTCATCTATGGAAAACCACAAAGCTCTTGCCTGTTGTTGTTCATGTATATTTATGCATTTAAAAAATACATCTCCCAGGGTAAGCAGGGTCATTGAAGAATGAGTGCATTTTTTAAGAAAGGCCATATGGGAAAATATATCATTCACGACCCAGAGACACTGTCTTTTTGCCCAGGGCCCGCGGCAGTGTTTCGTGAATGACCTCAGCGCTGTGTTTTTCCTTCCTTCTCTGGTGGTTGAGGACAGAGGATGAATCTGGGCTCTGTACTCGCCTGGGCTCAGCTGGGCAGTGACTATTGTGCCATTGTCCTTCCTGGGGAGGGCTGCCCAGTTGGTCAGGCTGTGGACCCCAGCCTTCCCTGACATTGACCCTCTCCTTTCTTTCAGCTCCGCCATCCCGTTAGAAGAAAAGTTGCCGTGCAGTCCTCGAAGTCAGGGGGCCACCGTAGAGTAGGAGACCCTCCCGGGGAGGTAGGGAGTGAAAGATAAAATTAAAGACCATTGAAAGGGCATCTCAATCTGCTATGAACATAGCTTTCTTTTCTTTGAGATGGTGGTGGTGTGTGAAAGTCTTGCCGTAGCTCCTGGAGTTATTTTAATGTTCACTTTTTGGAAACCCAGGTATTTTTATTAGGTCCTTAAGGTGTCTGTGCAGGAAGAGGAACCAGTTTTAAAAAGCTAATAAGGTCCGTTCTTACGGGTTCTCACCTTCCCTTGGGCGCTAACCCATGCGGTCAGCAAGGAAGGATTTGTCTTGCTTCTTGCAAGAATAACACTCAGGACTCTCTCCTGGCCAGATTACTGCCTAGCCCGGGCGGCTAGTCCAATCCCCATCAGAAATCATGGCACTGCATATGCTTTCTAAGCCCTATTGATTGATGCTGTTTTCAGCAGTTTGGGTTTGTTCGTTTTGTTTTTGGTTTCCTTTTTTTATGATTTTTATTTTTTTCCATTATAGTTGGTTTATAGTGTTCTGTCAGTTTCTCCTATACTGCAAAGTAGCTCAGTCACACATACATATAGACGTTCTTTTTCTCACATTATCCTCCATCATGTTCCATCGTAAGTGACTAGATATAGTTTGTGCTACACACCAGGATCTCATTGCTTATCTACTCCACATGCAATAGTTTGCATCTATTAACCCCAAACTGGTTTTTTGTTTGGTTTGTTTCTCTTCCTTAAGTCTTGAAATGTCTATGTAGCTCTTTAAGAAATGGTCCAATTTGCTTATTTAGTCACGGAGACGGTTCTGTTGCCCTCAGTGTTAGGAACTGGTTACCAGATTTGCTGTTGGTCATCATCACAGTTTTCTTGCTGCCACCAGTCTTATTCTGAGCCTAATAACTTACAGGACAGGTGAGAGTCTCAGAGTTCCTCCACTGATGTCCAAGTGCAAAGTGAGGAACAATTAGGATGCTCACCATCCTGAGGGCAGAGTCTACAGTGTCATAATGTGTGAACTCCAGCAGGGGTGGGCATGTGGTGGCCTGTGGCTTGTGTTTATACTGCCCAGCAGCTAAGAATGGTGTTTTGATTTTTAAAGGATCGTGAGAGGTTTTTTCCCTCCTTTTTTTTCTTCCTTCCCTTGCTGATATGGTTAACAGAATGTTTTTTATTGAAGTGTAATTAATTTATAATGTTGTATTAGTTCCACGTGTACAGCAAAGTGATTCATTTACACACACACACATACATATTCTCCAGATTCTTTTCCATTATAAGGATTTTTTTTTTAATTAAAAAAAAAAAAAAGAGGAAGGCTATGTGACAGGCTGGATGTGGCCCAGAGGCCCAGAATGTTTATCATTTGGCCCTTTAGAGAAAAAAAATTGCTGGCATAAAATACCAAGAGTAATCCTGGAAACAGCGAGCTAATAATAATTATAAAGCTCTGTGCAAGCTGCTCTTTCTTTAGATGTGTTTTTCTATATTTTATTTGACTTTAGAGAGATTAATTGATTAACTTGTCATTCATTCTCAGGAACTATTTTTTCAACTTGAAGTTTTATTTATTTTTTTATTGAAGTATAGTTGATTTATGTTAGCTTCAGATGTACAGGAAAGTGGTTCAGTTATATATATGTGTATGATATTATATATGTGTGTGTATTTGTGTGTGTGTGTATATATATATTTTTTTTTCTTTCTGATTCTTCTTCCTTAAAGGTTATTACAGCATACTGAGTAGAGTTCCCTGTGCTATACAGTAAGTTCTTGTCTATTTTATATATAGTAGTGTGTATATGTTAATCCCAAGATCCTAAAATTTATTCCCCCTCCCCTGCCCCATTTCCCCTTTGGTCAACATAAGTTTGTTTTCTGTGTCTGTGGGTCTGTTTCTGCTTTGTATATAAATTCATTTGTATCTTTTTTTTTAAGATTTCACATATAAGTGGTACTATTTTTAATAAAGTATCTATAGGATTTTAGGAATCTTAAAGATACTTAAAATGTAAAAGGATATGATACACGAGTTTTGGAATTTAGGGGGGGTATAATTAAAGCCAAGGGTGAAGTGAGCAGCATATACCACATAGAGCCTGAGGACTCTAAACCTGTTGGAGGATGGCAACAGATTTAATTCTACCTGTTCCATGGCCAAAACAATACAGAAAGCATAATCAGCGTAAAATCAATGACAGAGCTGCCTGTATTCCATGATGAATGTAAATTCATCTTTCCTTCATGGCCTGGGTCTTAAAAGAGTCCAGCATCTCAGCAGATGAGTTGGTAGGCTTTATGGAGTTGGCACAGTGTGCTGAATCTGAGCTGCTTCTGGTCCAAATGCTAGAACTGGCTTTCTTCGGTCATCACACCTCATTGTCCTGACTGCTTTCTTGCACAAGTGCTCACAGTGCCTTTTGTGACTTCTGAGGCAGTGGCACATGGCAGCCCTTCTATCAGCTTATTTGTTGAATCAAAGTCAGAAGTAAGTAACCACTCCTCAAATTAGCACTCCCATCCCCTTTTTAATCACAGCCATTGACATTTGAACAGCCTGGCGAACATGATGAATTGCACTTGAACCTCTTAAACAGTTGTCTACTCTACTGCGCATGTCCACCTTGTAGCCCTGAAGAGAGAAGCCTCTCATAAGCCATCTTGTGCATTTTCAGAATACTAGTACTACTGCTTCTAAAGCCAGCCTGGGTGTTCCCAGTTATAAATAAAAAACAGGATTTCCTAAGGTCTGCAGTCGTGTTCATTCATGATAATGCTTATTACATATCTGAAGCTGTCAGATCTCCCAGTTTGAGATAATTAATATTTACAATGATCTGGTTCTAAGTACACATTTTATAAGGCATAGACACGTGGGTTCAAAACTCTTAATTTCCTGCAGACACGCAGATGTCTCCTAGGCTTTTCTAATTTAGTTCCTGTGCTAATTGTTAATCTCTAAAACAAATTTGATTAAGATACACATGGAGTTCACTTTAATGTCATTATGTGCTTTAGGCTCTCAGAAAGCTGTTCAGATTTCGTGGTAGACATATAAAACCTGGCTGGAGTGAATTAACCACTTAAAGGCTGCACCTTACACTTGAGCCCTCAAGTATAGACTGATTTCTACTGTAATTTCTGTTGTATTGGTTTTACTTCTGTAGGTCGTTAGCCCCTTAATTGTATTGACTGTTTTATACATATTTCCTCAGTAGCCTGTAAAGCACATAGCAGTTAGCCAGATTTTCAGATAATTGCTAGTGTTTTAAGCCTTTAGTTTTTAAAGTAGTGTGAACTTAAATTTTTTTTTTTTTCCTGTCATTGTAGGGCTGCATCCATGGCATATGGAGGTTCCCAGGCTAGGGGTCTAATCGGAGCTACAGCTGCCGGCCTACACCACAGCCACGGCAACACAGGATCCGAGCCACATCTGCAACCTACACCAGAGCTCGCGGCAATGCTGGATACTGAAGCCACTGAGCGAAGCCAGGGATCGAACCTGCAACCTCATGGTTCCTAGTTGGATTCGTTTCTGCTGCACCATGATGGGAACTACTGTGAACTTAATTTACACTTGTATTTTCACTGTACTTATTACCTTTTCCCTGGTTGACATTCATCGCATGTGTGTGTTTGTGAATTTAGGACAGGGAACAGGAAGTGTGGGCTGTGTTTAAGATAAATTTACAGAAGATCATGTCAGTACTGTTGGAAATACCCTATCTGAAAGCTTGTTATATCTAAGCTTTCATTCTCTTTAGGCTAAATCTTAAAAGATGAGGTCAGTTAACATCTCAGTTTTCCACATTAACCATAGCAAAACATCTGATGGAGATTACACAATAAGTCAAGTTTATTTCTTAAGGCTTGGAGATTTAAAATTCTACTGTATAATTAAGTGAAGTAGGAAAAATAGGACTCCTTCAGTATCTGATTTCCACACTTTGAAACCCCAGGTACCTGTGTACTCAGTATCCAGTTGTATTAGTGGTTTCGTCTCATAGATGCTTAAATTCTCATGCGTTTTAGGTCATTACTTTTGTGTAACTTTTTTTTCCAAGTACATTCTGGTATAGGCTGGCATCTTAGTATCTCTGAACCCTTGAACAAGAAAGAAAAAAAAAAAGGTTGTAAAAGCTGAAGCTGCAGGTTAAAAGCTTCACCTTCAGGTATTTCCTGTCATATCAGTAAATCATAAGAGGTAGGTGGGGGAAAAGGGGTAAATCCTGGCAGAGTAAGGCTGTTGGGCGAAGGTACTCTATGCACTTGCTCAGTGGAGGGTCTCTGCAGAACTGTGTCTCCTCCTGCAGAGATACAGGGTTGTTAAGCCAGGAGAGTATGGGGTCAGTGCTGGCTGAAAGATGCGTATTGCAATCAAAACAAAACAAGGCCCATTTGTGGAGCTTAAAGCCCAGGGGACCACCCGGCTAGAGAGATGGATGTTTTATTTAGAGAGGCTTCCCCAATTCCCAAGCCTGAGGAAAGACCCAACTAAGGTTCCCAGTGAGTTGACAAGAGGTATTCGATTTAGGCCTCGGGGACATCCAGGGGAAAGATAAACAGGCACTAGCATGAGCTAAGGATTTGTTAATAAAGTCATAGCTATTCATTTTTAGTTGATGATGCCCATATTATTTTATATATATATATATTTATATGGTTACTTTCACAGATTTTACTTTCAATAGGGAAAACAGGTGGCTATGCTTGAACAGTGCAGTGTCCTTTGAGCCACTGAATCATACCAAAGGGGCTCCCCCCTTTTCAGAGCCCAAGGTCCCAGCCAGGTGCCAGGGTGCCGTGGTGGTGTGTTGTGTGTTGTGTGAAGACCAGGCACCGGCTGAGGAGAGCAGCCTGAGGAGCTGCTTTACAAAGTGCAAAGTGGCCACAAATATCACACCCCTCTACTGACCAGCTGTCTGCATTCTGTTCTTTCCTAGTTCCTGTGCTCGTTTGGACTTTCATTGTTGGAGATGGCAGCAGAGGTAAGAAGTGTTTTGTTTTGTTTTTTTCTTAACTCACCGGAGAAAAAAGTGAGTTTTAGTCTTTAAAGTCTTGATATCTCATTGATGGAGAAGACCAAAGAAATCGTCTGAAAGCTCAGACGTAAGCACAATGGCTGCATTGCTGGTCTTCTCCTGGCCCTGGCAGAGGAGTGGGCAGCCGCGGGTGGGGGCGGTGGGTAGAGACAGAGGGGCGGGAGAACACCATGCTCACTGGTCCATGTGGTCCTTGGTAGGCATTTGTAACTTGGAACTAGGCACTTAATTACACTGGGAAGAAAGGGCCAAGATGATAGACGTGGAGTCCTCATTGCCTCCTGCATCTCATCTAAAAATGTCCATTAAATAGCCTCTGTCTGCACTTTATAATGGGCTGTAACCTCAAACTGAGTGTTCCACACGAGCCTCATGCACGCGTGCTTCAGAGCAGGTGTGCCCACGCTTGGCGCCCACCGTCGGCGTGGACTTGTCCTGTATCCCCCTTGGCCCAGCTGCGTCCTCCTGGAGAAGAGGGAGTCCGTCGCTGTGCAGGAAACACACGGCGCTCGGCCGATGAAACAGTTGAGGACGCCCTTGAGGCTGCCCCGTGCGTGGAACCTCCCCTTCCCTTTGTTTTGTAGACGGCCCCCGGGCAAGCTCCCGAGTCTTGGTGCTCCCATCCCGTCTACGCAAGATACTGGCACCATTACCATCAGGCCATGGCGTGGATGCGCAGCCACCAGAGCGCCTATCGGAAGGCCGTGGAATCTTTCTTCTCCTCCCCGTGGTACTTCCCCCCCGCAGGCCTTGCCCAGGGGGCTTATGCCCAGGAGGGCGGGAGTCCTTGGCCCGACTCTGAGCAGCCCCCGGCCCCCGGGGGCTCCCGCCACCGGTACCCGCATGCGGGTGGGCCTGAGCCGGCTCCGCGCGGCAGAGAAGAGCCAGCTTGGTCCGCGGAGGAGGAGGAGGAGGAGGAGAGCGAGTCCGACGACGGCGGCATAGAGTGCGACCTGAGCAACATGGAGATCACGGAGGAGCTGCGCCAGTACTTCGCCCAGACCGAGCGGCACCGGGAGGAGCGCCGTGAGTCCGCCCTGCGCCCCCTTCCCGCCTCTGTATCCTTCAAACCCTCTGCTGGGTACAGAGAGTATTTCCAACCCAGTCCTGAGCCTGGAACAGCTTCGGTGGGATGTGGAACCCCAGCCATATACGTTTCCAGGGTTGTTTTAGTGTAGGACTAGTTGTGGTCCTAGAGCAAAACTCATCCTAAGAGTCCCTCCCTCTGCCATTTACTGGCTTTTAGACACTGCATCAGATGGGGTGTGTGCGTGTGCACGTGTGTGTGTTTCCCCTCTACCTGACAGTCCCTCAGGATAAGCCTCTTTCACACGTGAGGAAAGGGAGCCTTCAGGAGGCTCGTTGATGTGGTCTGTGGTTCCCAACTTGTAATTTGCTATTAGGATTCAAACCAAGGTCTGTCTGACTCCAATTCTAGCACACACTTAGGGGTTAGGTTTTGTCCCTAAGACCCCTAGTTTCCTAAAGTACTGTTCCCGCTCGCTGGCACCCAGCCCTGAGACTGCCCTGGGGCTACACAGCTACCAAGTCTTAAATCTTAAGCTCCCTTCAGAGTTGCAATCAGCATGAACCTCAACAGAATGACAGAATGCCTGGTCCTTACCCTCTCTGGTTTGATCCTGCACATGGCTGTCTGTCCCTGCGGTGAGAGAATTGTGATAATGATCGTATGTCTTCAGTTGGAAGGCAGGAATTTTCTTTTTAAAATTTCTTACTAACTTGCCACAGAAAAAAACCTAAAACTGCTTTTTATACTTTCCCTACTACTAAGACTTACCAGCCCACTTACACTCTTAAGTGCCTCTCACAGACATACACATGCTTTTCTCCCTACTACAACCATAATACAGCCTCAGTAGTATTTTTATTGAGTTCTAGTTATATATTTTACATAGAATTTTCTTTTTTTTTAACTTTTTTTTCTACTGTACAGCATGGTGACCCAGTTACACATACATGTATACATTCTTTTTTCTCTCATTATCATGCTCCATCATAAGTGACCAGACAGAGTTTCCAGTGCTACACAGCAGGATCTCATGGCTAATCCATTCCAAAGGCAATAGTCTGCATCTGTTAACCCCAAAGTCCCAGTCCGTCCCACTCCCTCCCCCTCCCCCTCGGCAACCACAAGTCTATTCTCCAAGTCCATGATTTTCTTTTCTGTGGAAAGGTTCCTTTGTGCCATATACTAGATTACAGATATAAGTGATATCATATGGCATTTGTCTTTCTCTTTCTGACTGACTTCACTCAGTATGAGAGTCTCTCGTCCTATCCATGTTGCTACAAATGGCATTGCTTTGTTCTTTTTTATGGCTGAGTAGTAGTCCATTGTGTATATATACCACATCTTCCTAATCCAATTATCTGTCAATGGACATTTGGGTTGATTCCATGTCTTGACTATTGTGAATAGTGCTACAATGAACATGTGGGTGCATGTGTCTTTTTTAAGGAAAGTTTTGTCCAGATAGATGCCCAAGAGTGTGATTGCTAGGTCATGGGGTAGTTCTATGTATAAGTGTCTAAGGTACCTCCATACTATTCTCCATAGTGGTTGTATCAGCTTACATTCCCACCAAGAGTGCAGGAGGGTTCCCTTTTCTCCTCACCCCCTCCAGCACTTGTTATTTGTGAACTTAAGAATGATGGCCATTCTGACTGGTGTGAGGTGGTATCTCATGGTAGTTTTGATTTGCATTTCTCTAATAATCAGGGATGTTGAGCATTGTTTCAGGTGCTTATTGGCCATCAGTATATCTTCCTTGGAGAAATGTCTGTTCAGGTCTTTGGCCCACTTTTCAATTGGGTTGTTGTTGGCTTTTTTGCTGTTGACTTGTATAAGTTGCTTGTATATTCTAGAGATTAAGCCCTTGTCAGTTGCATCACTTGACTCTATTTTCTCCTATTCCGTAAGTTGTCTTTTTGTTTTCTTTTTGGTTTCCTTTGCTGTGCAAAAGCTTGTCAGTTCGATTAGGTCTCATTGGTTTATTTGTGCTTTTATTTCTGTGGCTTTGGGAGACTGACCTGAGAAAACATTTGTGAGGGTGATGTCAGAGAAAGTTTTGCCTATGTTCTCTTCCAGGAATTGGATGGTGTCTTGTCTTACATTTCAGTCTTTCAGCCATTTTGAGTTCAGTTTTGTGCATGGTCTGAGGGTTTGTTCTAGTTTCATTGATTTGCATGCAGCTGTCTAGGTTTTCCAGCAATACTTGATGAAAAGACTGTCTTTTTCTCATTTTGTGTTCTTGCCTTCTTTGTCAAAGATGAATTGACCATAGGTGTCTGGGTTTATTTCTGGGTTCTCTGTTCTGTTCCATTGGTCTGTCTGTTTTGGTACCAGGACCACACTGCCTTGATGACTGTGGCTTCGTAATATTGCCTGAAGTCTGGGAGAGTTATGCCTCCTGCTTGGTTTTTGTTCTTCAGAATTGCTGTGGCAATTCTGGGTCTTTTGTGGCTCCATATAAATTTTGGGATTGTTTGTTCTAGTTCTGTGAAAAATATCATGGGTCATTTGATAGGGGTTGCATTGCATCTGTAGATTGCTTTGGGTAGTATGGCCATTTTTACAATATTAATTTTTCCAACCCAGGAGCATGGACTATCTTTCCATTGAAAGACTTATATGCTGAGAACTATAAAACACTAATCAAGGAAATTTTAGAATTTTCTAATAAAGAGAGACATAGAAGCCTGGGGATGGGTGAGTGTCGTTTCCATCTTGATTGATCTCTGTTTTCCTAATGATGGGCTGGCATGTACTGATCCCTACTGGGCCCCAGGAACTGGGGAGTGCGGGAGTCCTTGGTCCTACTCTGAGCAGTCCCCCGGCTTCTGGGGACTCCCACCACCAGAAGCTGGCTCTTCTGTGTCACGTGGACACGGCCCAGGCCCACCTGCGTGTGAATACTGATGGTGGGAGTTACCAGAGGCCAGGGGCTGCTCAGAGTAGGACCAAGGACTCCCACCCTCCTGAGCAGTGAGCTGTGTATAGGACTCAGGCCCCTCAGTGGTTTTGCTTGTAATTCTTCCAACTATTCTTTCGGTTTTTTTTTACTTCCCTTCTTTTGATTAAACCATTGAGTTCTTTGATGCATATTAGAAAGTATATCTAAGCAGGTATTTTTGAAACAGTACTTTCTATTACACATAGAAAGCATGGCTTTCCTTGATCTTCAGAAATAAATTTTACCTTTTTTCAAAATACGTATGAAACGACTGTCAAGCCCAATTTAGAAGTACATAACAAATGAAGGAGAGTCAGCATTGGAGTGTGTCCACATGTGGTTGCAATGCTGTTAGTTACAGCTTTTGAAAAAGAAGCATGATGGAGATAGGGCTTATTTCTGTTGTCCTTACCTGAAGGCAGAAGAACGTGTTTTTCCTGCCAGAGAGGACTCCTTTTGTGCTAGAAGTTGTAAGTCAGGATGCGGGCAAACCTCAGTCATCTAAAAGGCCTTTTTTTTTTTTAAGTTGAAAGATAGGTGGTTTACAATGTTGTATGGGTTTCTGCTGTACAGCAAAGTGATTTAGTTATACACGTATATATTTTAAAATATCCTTTTCCATTATGCTTTATCACAGGACATTGAACATAGTCCCCTGTACAGCAGGACCTTGTTGTTTAAGCCCCTCCATGGGGTTCCACCTGCTAACCCTAACCTCCCAGTCTATCTCTCCCCCAGCCCCTTCCCCCTTGGCAGCCACAAGTTTGTTCTCCTTGTCCATGAGTTTGTTTCTGTTTTGTAGATAGGTTCATTTGTGCCATATTTTAGATTCCACATATAAATGATGTCATATGGTATTTGTCTTTCGCTTTCTGACTTACTTCATTTACTATGAGAATCTCTAGTTCTGTCAGTGTTGCTGCAAATGGCATTATTTCCTTCTTTTTTGTGACTGAGTAGTATTCCATTGTATATATGTACCACATCTTCTTAATGCATTCATCTGTCAGTGGACATTTAGGTTGTTTCCTGGTCTTGGCTGTTGTGAATAGTGCTGTTTGAACATAGGAGTGCATGTGTCTTTTGGAATGAATGTTTTGTCTGGCTAGATGCCTCGGAGTGGAATTGCTGGATCATATGGTAACTCTATCTGAAAGGCCATTTTTAATTACTTGCTAATTTAAAGTAAACCTGATAGAATTATTCAGTGGAAAATAGAGATGAATGAAATGAAAATAAAATAATGAAATGTGTCCTTCCCATGTCAGCAGTTCGGTTGCAGATACATAGTTAAGAACCATCCCTGAGGGAGTTCCCGTCGTGGCGCAGCAAAAACGAATCTGACTAGGAACCATGAGGTTGTGGGTTCGATCCCTGGCCTCACTCAGTAGGTCACGGATCGGGCATTGCCGTGAGCTGTGGTGTGGGTTGCAGGCATGGCTTGGATTCTGCATTGCTGTGGCTCTGGCGTAGGCCAGCAGCTGGAGCTCCGTTTAGACCCCTAGCCTGGGAACCTCCACATGCCTTGGATGCAGCTCTAAAAAGCAAAAGAATAAAAGAACCATCCCTGAGACTTCCTGTTGTGGCTCAGCAGTAAATGAACCCAGCTAGTATCCATGAGGATGTGGCTTCGATCCCTGGCCTCACTCAGTGGGTTAAGGATCCGGTGTTGCCTTGAACTGTGGTGTAGGTCACAGATGAGGCTCCGATCCCAAGTTGCTGTGTCTGTGGCCTGGGCTGTCGGCTACAGCTCTGATTTGACCCCTAGCCTGGGGAAAAACAAACAAACAAGCAAAAAAACCCTGTTTCTCCTTCATGCCTCTGTCAGGTAGAATTCCAGATAGGTTAAGGGAAACTCATGAAAGTTGTCTGCTTAGTCGTGCCTGGCACTTGATATTGTTTTGAGTGAATGAATGAAGTCTTGCAGTATGAATTATGAGCCTTAAATCAGAACTTTCCCAACCCCATCCTGTGAAGGGCTGAACTTGCTGTGGTTCTGTGGGCCGTTTTACAGAGTGAAAGTAGGCTTTGATGCCTTTGTAGACTTGAGGAACTTCATGTCTTGTTTGATATTATTCCTAAATCTGCTTCGTTTACATCAGGGCTCCAAATCATATTATTATCATAACTGTTATGGGTTGAATTGGGTGACCTAAAAAAAAAAAAAATTGTCAGAGTCCTAATCCCCTGGACCTCAGGATGTGACCTTATTTGGAAATAGGTGCTTTTTTAACCTGAGGTAACAGGTTAGAATGAGGTCATCAGGGTGGGCCCTGATCCAGTGTGACCGGTGTCCTTATAAAAAGCGAAAAATCTGGATGCAGAGACCGACACACACCCAGGCAGAAGGCCGCGTGAGGACGTGAGGCCTGGGGCTGTGCTGCCAGAAGCTGGGGACGGGCCTGGGCCGACCTTCTCTAGCGGCTTGCGGGGGGCACAGCCCTGCTGACAGCCTCCAGAACCGCGAGGTGATACACTTCTGTTGTTCTGAGGCGCCCAGCTTGCTGCACTTTGTTACAGCAACCCTAGGAAGCTGATCGGGTAACCCTGTCGGAGTTTTCTTTTGTTCCCCGATGCAGTCTGTGAGCAGGCCGTGAAGTGAAGCACGCAGGTCTTGCCGTCCCTGTGAGGAAGATGTGGTACCTCTTTGTTTTGCCATGATCTAGGTAGCAAACAACAAAAACGGGAATTTTGTGAAAACCCTTACAACCTCTGTCTTTACCCACCGATGTTCACGTTATCGTTGGTGTAGTTATTATACACAGGCCCGCTCCAATCGCAGGCTTCCAGCCTCGCTCCAGCTCTTACTGGCCAGGGCTTCTCTTCTTGTGCACCACCTCCCCTCGCCGTTCTGCGCCTCAGTCTCCTCCCCTGTGAAATGGGAATCCTGATGAAGGGGGTGGTACTTGTGAAGATCAAAGGAGACAAGAAGGAAAAGTTACAGAACAGTGTTCTGCTCGCAAGTCAGCGCCCACGGAATGTTCGTTGTTACAGTTGGTTGCTGGTAACTCCTGCTTTAACATGGATTATTAACCATGAGGGCATTTACTCTGATACTCTTTGTCTTGATTAGTGCTCGATTGAGATTCTGTTTATTTTTAATAAGGTGTTCAGTGACTTCAAGAAAAAGTCATATATTTCTGCCCTGGGCAGCACTTTGCAAATTCTTAAATTTATTTAGAATAATGAAAACAGAAAAGAATGAAAAGCTTTGGGGTCTGTCAAGTTTAGGCACTAATACGATTTAGTTATTAACACAACTTTTAGTTCTGTTTTGGGGACCTTCTTGCTTGATGTAACTTAATATAGTAAAATGCAGGGGCTGGGAAAATGAATCCACTTCCACATTTCTCATAGCAGCACTAAACACCTTCAGCTTCTGTGACTGTGTGCTTTTAAAGCGTGTAATTGTAGCATAATTCAAAACTGCTTGGGCTGGGGTCACCGATGCTCTTGTGTCCTGTATTCTGCCCTGAAAGCACTATCAGGTCCCCAGGAGACGTGAGATTTGTCTGACGAGCATGAGAATGGGCTGTGGTGTCCAAATCTAATCTTACACCAAAAGTGCTGGTGAGAAACGTAACGCTGGCGAAGTGCTGCCCATTAGTTCAGCGCTGCAGCATCAGGTGGCACGTGGGATCAGTACGTGTCCCTTGGAGCAGTAATGAATGATGGCATTCAGATGGAAGCAATTTGAATGCCCATGGTGCCTCCCAGTCCATCACCTTCGCTCAGAATGCTCACGGAGGTGTAGTTACCTACACAACTGAGGAAATGCTTTGCTAAAGAGATGAGGGACCCGAGTAGTATGAACACTTGGTTGAAGTTATTTTGCTCCTGAGCCCGTAGAAGTGGCGGACTCAACCCTGAACACAAATCATTTAGATTTTATAAGATATTATTAGCAAGGGAAAATGTAGCAAAACTTGAAAGGTACAGTTCATCATCGGAGTCTTATTTAATATTTCCTTGAGATAAAATCCTTTAGACTGGACAGCGTGTTCTTGTTTGTGCTTACTCTTCTTCCAGATATTTCTAATTTCACATATTTCAGTGATAAAACCAAAAGATTTTAAGTAGAAACAAAAGAACCCCTTTTGTGCAGTGGTGACAGGCATGGTTTTGGTTATATGTCATCATTTCCTAAGGAGTTAATTCTTTCATTTAAAACTTCAGTGGTAGCACCGCTTACAGGAAAGACAGTTGTAAAGTTTTCAAAGGTCAGCTGTGTTTTCAGTTATTTCTTAGGAAAAACATTTATTGTTAGGTTAAGAAAGGTACCAGTTTTTTAGCCATCAGTAACCATCCATTGAGACTGCAAGTTCCTCGTCCCGATACTTAGAGGGAAAATGAGTGGAAGCTCTCATGCCCCGTAGAGAAGCAGGCCCCCCAAACAAATCCTTGCCACTGTCGTTTCGGGCATGAACCAGTCACATACCTGTCACCTATGTTTTGGGGGTAGATGTTGGGCCCAGACAGGGACATAGTCACAAAGAGCAAACCCAGGTGGGAAGAGAAGGCAAAGGCAAGTTGAAAATGGTACCTGGAAGAGCCACCTGATGTGGGCCATGGGTCCTTGGCCAGTGAGGGGAAGAGCCAGTGAACTCAGCAGTCAGAGGAGCCCCACGGGTCGTGGTGGCGAAACCGAGCGTACGCTAGGCTTTGAGGCCCGGGTGCAGAATACCAGGGAAAGAAAGGGGGGAGCGCCCTCCCCACCCAGCACCCAAAGTGCTCTTCTCACCCAAGGACCTGGATGTGTCTTATGCACATCCAATGGTCAACATCTGTGTCCACTCGGGCACAGTTTCAACCCCGGTTTTCCTAGCGAGGCGTCAGTCCGTGCAACCCCACCTGGCTCTCCCTCAGTCTGCACTCCACTGAAAACCTAGAGGGTCCAGCAAAGGCCACGGTCCAGGGTTAGTGAGCCGTTTTGGTTCCGTCAGTGAGACTGAAATGTGGGATCATGTTGTCTGCGCACAGTCCCGCCGCATGTGCCTGTTTCATCCAGTCCAGATGTTCAGATGGGCATGAAACCGATCGATGAGAAGACACGTGAGTGGCCATAGAGCAGTGGAAGGGAGGGCTAGAAACGCACGTTTCTTCTAAAACTACACATGGCGATTGTCCGCGGACATAGGGACTACATTTGCTATGGAGAGAGGGCAGCGGAATGCGGACCACAGACCCATCGGAAATGGTCCAGCTCTGCTGGCAAGCACCTGTGTTCTGGGTGTGTTGCTGACAAGCTGGAAATGGGGCATCCGTGATAGAAATCAAGGCTGTGCTTGCACTCGGTTGTGCTGAGGTCATTAATTCTGGCAACACAGCGGAGAATATAACCAGACATGCTAATCCTAGAAAAAGGGGGGAAATCACACTCTTTAACACTCCTCTGTCTTAGTGCTTTGTCTTCCAAATGTTCTGCCTTTGAGCTAATTATCTGTGGAAACTGAATGAACATTTTCCTGCCACGTCAGGTTCTCTGAAGCCCAAGTCCCTTCCCATGACTTTTTTTTCCTTTATAGACTTTAAATGTGCATTGGTAACATCATGTAAATGTACAGGTTAGGTGGAGAATATCTAAGTTATATATCCTGAACCCAGGTGGAATCCAGTAGAGTTTCTCTTAATAGTATACTGTTTTTCTTGTTTCACTCTTGAATTAGTTTCCTAGTATTGCTGTTACAAATTACCACAAACCGCGTAGGGCAAAACTGTAGAAATTTCTTCTCTCGCAGTTCTGGAGGCCAGAAGACCAATATCAACGTGTCGGCAGAGCCCTGCTCCCTCCAAAGACTCTAGGGCCTGCCTCTGCCAGCTTCCAGTGGCTCGCTGCTGTCTTTCTTTGGCTTGTGGCAGCATAGCTGCCATCTCTTCTGCCATCTTTATGTGCTTTCTCCCTGTGGCTATGCATGTCCTTCTCTGTCTCACATAAGGACACTCTCATTGGACTTAGGACCCACCCTTATCCAGTACAATCTTTTCTGGATCCTTCCCTTAATTACATCTGCAAAGACCCTATTTCCAAATAAAATCACATTCTAAAGTTCCCCGTTGATGTAAATTTGGGGAGACAACAATAAGCCCACTAATACCCTATTTTAAAGCTGGAATCTAAAGATACTCTGATTTATATTCAAACCAATTGCCTTGGACGTTCCTGCTGTGGCGCAGCGGGTTGAGAATCCACCTGCAGCAGCTCGGGTCACTGCAGAAGTTCAGGTTCCATCCCACGCAGTGGGTTAAAGGATCCAGCATTGCCACAGCTGTGGCGTAGGTCGCAGCTGCAGCTTGGAGTCAATCCTTGGCCCGGGAACTTCCATATGCCTCAGGTGCAGCCATTTTAAAAAAAAACTTGTCGGAGTTCCCGTTGTGGTGCAGTGGAAACTAATCTGACTAGGAGCCATGAGGTTTTGGGTTCGATCCCTGGTCTCGCTCAGTGGGTTGAGGATCCGGCGTTGCTGTGAGCTGTGGTGTGGGTCGCAGACGCGGCTGGGATCTGGTGTTGCTCTGGCTGTGGTGTAGGCCGGCAGCTGTAGCTCCAATTAGACCCCTAGCCTGGGAACCTCCATGTGCCTTGGGTGTGGCCCTCAAAAAAAAAGACAAAAAGACCAAAAAAAAAGAAAAAATTTTGTCCTGGCCAAATAGCCTATAAGAAAAAAGTGCTTGGTAACATTGAGTCCACAGCTTTTTTCAGGGAAAATGACCCACCTGTCCACGACAGGGCCCCCGTTCAGTTCTGTCTGAAGTGTGATGTTGGCTTCTCTGCTTCAGCCAAATGATTCTCCAGCTGGTTGGCTGATCCCTCCCCTTGTTTTGTTGGGAGGAAAACCTGCCAGTGATTGAGAAACCTTTCTTTCATCAGGAGGGAGGAAGCCATAAATAGAGCTCAGAGTAAGTAGGGGCCTTCAAATGCGTATTGCCTCCCCTAAGTCATTATACACTAAAGCACTTTCAGATGCTACCTGTAGCCTCCAGTGCCCAGCCAGTCTGAGGGTATTTGGTTTTAAGGTGACTGGTTGTCAGATTTGTAGTCTAACATTAGAACTTGTTTTTTGAAATTGTGTGAGGAAGTACAGGCACAGCGATGGAAATGTAAGGGAACAAAATCAGGCCCCAACTCAGTGGTACCCCTTCCTCCCCCGCTCCCCCAGCCTCTCCCCACCGCGGCTCTGCGGACCTGCAGGAGGCGGCTCTGCCCAGTGCCTTCTGAGAGTTGAGCATCTGTTTCTCTATCCCTGGGTTGTCATTTTTCTTCAGCAGCATCTGGAAGGAACAGTTGTTCACAAAAAATAACTTATGGCCTGTGTCCGAGCTTTCTCTTGACAACCATTTCTGAGCACCTGCTTTGGGTCAGGCCGCTGGTGCCACGGGCCCCTCTCCCCGCCCCTCCAATCTGTGTTTGAGGACGACTGCCCACCGTGCAGGAAACCTCCACTCTTCTTTTTTTTTTTAATAATTCAATGAATTTTATTATATTTATAGTTGTACAGCCATCATCACAACCTAATTTTAGAACGTTTCCTCAACTTCTTGTGAGGCAGGGAGGGCACAAGGGTTGGGCCTTAAATTTTCATGAAGAAACCTGGATGGGACGGAGATGCAAGTAGAGGACCAGGAGCAGAGGGCCGTGTCTTGTATTCTTTTATTCTTACACCGGGTAAACTTTATTAAGAACGAAAACCCTATGACGGTTGATGAGATGAGCACGTGCTGAGTGCAGACCTGGAGAGCGGCACGGGCTCCATCGACGGCCCGCTGGGCTTGCTTTGGCATCACGTAGTGTTTCAGAGGAAAGGGCTCTTGGTGTATAATTGTTGAACCAGTCTAATGTCTGGAAGATAGTTTTTGTCAGAAGGGCAGCAGAAACAAGCGTAATTACAACCATGTTAAGAAAAAGAAAAGAGGCAAAAAGTAAAAAGGTAGAATTCACATATCGTAACGGCAGAGAGCAACACTTACTAAGGGAGCAGAGCTTCCGGTGTTTATTAAAACTTTCCAACTCAGAGACTGAGATTTCAGCAGGAAGTTGCACATCTGCTGCGGCACTAAATCAGTCGGTGAGAATGATGTCAGTCTTGGGATAGATTCGAGAGGAGGGGGTGCGTGGTCTGGGAAGCTCTGCCGCAGCAGCCCCACATGGTGAGTCGCTGCCTGGGGCCCAAGAATTGGGGACAAGTCCAAGGCTCTTCCAGGTGGCAGAGGGAATTCGTTGTCCCTGGCTAGGGTGGAAATGCCAAGCCTTGGGAAGAGCAGGCCCCAGTGGGAGGAGAGGCTAGAATTCAAACGCCCATGAGAACTGAGCATCTTAAATCCTCAAGTTTCGCACTTGCTAGAAAGACCAAAACTGAGAAAGAAATGCTGGTTGACCTTTCATTTGCATATCAGGCCAGTATTTGGCTTAGTTGTGCCTTTCACAGTGAGTCCAGTTCTGCCTTTTCCATGGGCGAGCTAACAGTTGTTTTGCATTTCTTCTGCTTGACAGTCATGGCTTATCCATGCATTACTTCCTTACTTAAAAATAAGCTGCACAGAACAGAAACAGACTTGCAGGCATGCACAGCAGACCTGTGGTTGCCAAGGGGGACGGGGAGGGAGTGGGATGGATTGGGAGTTTGGGGTTCATAGACGCAAACTGTTACATTAAGAATGGATAAGCCATGCGGTCCTGCTGTACAGCACAGGGAATTACGTCCAATCACTTGTAATGGAACATGATGAAAGATAATATGAGAAAAAGAATGTTTGTATATGTATGACTGGGTTACTTTGCTGTACAGCAGACATTGACAGAACAATGTAAATTAACTATAATTAAAAAAATTTAAATAAGCTGCAGATGCGCACAGACTGAAATGGCCACATGTATTTGTAGTAATATTTCCAAGTTTATGAAACTCCTTCCCACTATCTCCAAGGTGTGATTTATAAAGAATAGGATTTGTGAGTGACTCTGCCTAGCCACATAAATAACACAGCCACGTAAATATTTTGCCATTCATTTGACTTGCTCACTGTTGTGTTCCCTTCCATAGTAAGCTTTCATTCTATTACCTTTTTTTTTTTTTAAGCCAAGGGGGAATGATTTGTATCATTGTTTGATTCCCCTACAACCATCTTCCCTCCTTACTAAGTAGCATTTCTCTAGGTAGCAGTGGTGGCTAAAGATGCTCTGCTACCAGTTTCTCTATTCCTGACAGAGTCCCTTACAAAAATCGTTGTTAGTTGGCTAAATTGAGTTGGTTTTATTGACATTTTTATGTTTTTTCTACCTACATAAGAATAAAAGTTACAGGCGTTCCCATTGTGGTTCAGCAAGTTAAGAAACTGACCTAGTATCCATGAGGTTGCAGGTTCGATCCCTAACCTTGCTCAGTGGGTTAAGGATCCAGTGTTGCCATGAGCTGTGGTGTAGGTTGCAGATTCGGCTTGGACCCTGCGTTGCTGTGGCTGTGGCCTAGGCTGGCAGCTGCAGCTCTGATTCGACCGCCTAGCCTGGGAACTTCCATATGCCAGCAGGTGCGGCCCAAAAAGCAAAAAAAAAAAAAAAAAAAAAGAATATAAAGTTACTTGTTATAGTAAAAAGAAAGAGGCAAGAATAACCTGAGTAAATACTTCTTGCTCTGCAAGAATCCATGTAAACTCATAGCATTAGGGCGTCCTCCTTGAAGCTGAGCCTGAGCTGACCTGGGAGGTGAAGGGGCAGGTCCCATTCTGTGTGAGGAAGGCACAGGCTGCTGTGGGGGTGTTCACACAACAGCAGGATGGGGTGGGCACAATTGGGCTTTCTCGGCCCTGTTGCTTTGGGCAAGTGTTGTCTCCACTAACCTTTCCTTGAGTGGAGTGATTGGTCTTTGGGACGCGGTCAGGGATCATCGATCATCTTCAGTTCTCCAGCTGTTAGCACTTCCCTTTTCCAGATGACCTCCAATCCGTACCTCTTCCAGAGAAGTGATTTTTCCCACCGCCTCATTTGTGGTGGGAAGTACAACTTCTCACCACGTGGGACTCAGTGGGAAGCCTTTGCTTTCCCTGTTGGCCCCGTGCAGTGTTTGAGAGCAAGTGGGCCCCACCAGCCAGGCCCCACTGGGCCGCTCTTGGGCAGCAGTGTAGACGAAAAGAGAGGCCCACGTGGTTGCGTTTTTCTCCTATGTTACCAGGGCGGGTTGCAGAGGTTTGATAGTTTGCAGCCTGTTGCCCTTTCTGTGGGCGTGTAGCCCCCAATAAGGGAGCCCACCGCTTCATAACTAGGCGGGAGCCGTACGCCTTGACTCTGAGACACCCCGGCCCGGGTTCGAGCGGTAGAGTAGAGGGAGTGAGGCCGTGGGGCACGCCCAGCTCACCGGGCCGTGGGCCGTGTCGCTTGCTCCCCAGGGCGGCAGCAGCAGCTGGATGCGGCGCGCCTGGACGACTATGTCAACGCCGACCACGACCTGTACTGTGACACGCGCCGCTCCGCGCTGCCCCCGGCCGAGCGGCCCGGCGAGCGGCGCGCGGCCGAGATGCGGCGCCTGTACGGGGCCAGCGCCGCCAAGATCCAGGCCATGGAGGCGGCCGTGCAGCTCAGCTTCGACAAGCACTGCGACCGCAAGCAGCCCAAGTACTGGCCCGTCATCCCGCTCAAGTTCTGACGCCCCGCCTGCAGCCCCTGCCCTGGGCTGCCCTCTGCCCTCGCTCGCTCGCCCCCGGTCTTCTCCAGGAAAGGGGATGCTGACAAATGAGCATTCTCACCAAAGTCGAGTGTTTCCCCCCCCCGGCCCGGGAGCAGGGGCAGGGGGAGCGGTGTCAGCCACCTAGAGGGGGCAGGATGTGCCCTGTGGCCACCGTGAGATTTTCTTTGGACATAGGTAAATCATATATATCCCCCCTGGTTTTTAATGTCAATAATAGCATAGAGTTCATTAAAGTTCTTACTTGGAGATTCTGCCTGGGTTTTGTGTTTTCTGTTTCCTTCCATCTTTAACTCACCTGAAGGAGGCAAAGGCTTTAAATGAGTTAGATGGCCGCTCCTACTCCAAGGCCTTTAGCCCCGATGAAAACGATGCAACCGTGTGGAACAAGCACCACTTCTCTCCAGCGCAAAGCTCGACAGGGGAGCTCTATAGATGGTCACATTGTTCCTGATTTCAGGCTCTGTGGTCTGTGTCATGACGCCTCCTGTTCTGCCCTTGCAGCAGGAAAGCAGCCAGAGACAGGTAAGTAAATGGGCCTGCCTGTGTGCCCATAAAACTTTATTTATAAAAGCAGGCCGGGGGCTAGGTTGGGCCAGTTGGGCAGTAGCTCGCCCGCCCTGCTCTAAAGGGATAAGAATCCATGTCTGACATTCTGGTCATCTGCTTACCCCTACAGAGCTTGAATATCATCCAGAATCAAGAGCCAAGGTCAGTAATTCTGCTCACCTCTACAGTCTCCTCTGTGGTAGAAAAGGTATAATTGAGCGCTCACTACAGATAGAGAATATTGTTTGGTTAAGAGAATGTTTCTGAGAATGAAAACCTAAAACTTGATGGCACCATCCATTTATGAAAGCCAGCCGCCTTTTAAATAAGTTATTACTGAGCGTTACCAGGGTGGGCCTCGCTGACCTGAGAAGATGAGCACATCCATCAACGGTTGGTAAGAAGACGGGGTATTGACACGTTTCTCCCCGGAACACTTGGCTGCACTTCTCAGCCCCTGGCCCGAGACAGATGCATTGTTGTCATCAGCCCCAGGTGCTTATGTTTCCTAGCTCACCTTTTATTACTGGAGTTGCACTTTGTGCTTGGGTATTGCAGACAAAAATCAGAATTAACTTCCCCTGAGGTAACACACAAGCAAAATTTCAGTTCTCCAGTGGTTCTTTTTTTTAATTTGAAACCCATCCGCCTAAACAGAAAATTAATGTGACTGAAGCGTGAGTACAAACCAAAGCCTGTAATTGCAGCAGGTTCATAGCCATTTGAGAGTGAAGTGTTCCTCTTTACAAAGGACCCTCCTACCTTCCCCCAGAGAAGCCACCAGGCTGGTCCCAGCCCTGCTGGCTCTGTGACTGCAGGTGAGTTCCTTTCACACACACCCCCCCCCCCAGGGCTTGATGCTCCTCGCTCTCGAAGTGGGTATTCATGACCCCCACACCTGGGCTCCTCGTGAGGGGACCACCTGGAGTTAGTGCCTGTAACACACACAGCACTGGCCGCATGGTATCTGCTCGACAAATGTTGGCACTTGTGTATTCCCCCTCTTTAAAAATTGCCAGAGTGCCAGCGCAAGTCCTCGGTATGGACCTTCTTCCAAATACGGAGAATTATCTCCCTGTGAGCACTGTCGGTCCCACCTGTCCTTCTGCCCTCATGTCTCCTGTGTGATCATCAGTGATAGGAAGGACCCGTGCCTTGCCTTGTTCAGGCACTGACCCAGCACATACTGAGGCCTTTCCACCCCAGTGAGCCAGAGCACGGTCTCTCCCCGTGGGGAGCTGGCAGTCTAGGAGGGAGGTTCACAGGGGTGCGGTGGTAGTAGTTGCAGGATGTGCGTGGCAGAGGCGCGGCGGCACTGCAAGAGCTTAGGAGAGAGCGAGGTGAGGGCGGAGCTTCTCAGCCTCAGCACTGTTGACATTTGGACTGGATCATTCTTGGTTCTAAAATAATACATACCATGGATGCATACTGTCTGTACTAAAGTTGAGAAACTTCCCTGGAAAAGATTCACACACGGTAGCTTCAGAATGGAGGTTAGTTCTGAGCAGGCAGAGGATTGGAGTGCCAATTCAAAGGGGTTTTTCTGTCTCTCTGATGCTTAATTTCTTTCTAACAGAAAAGCTATGATAAGAACCCAGCTTTGATGGAGGCCCCCCCAATTCATCAAACTTCTGACACAAAATAGTTTCTGTTTCACTTCATTTTTAGGGTGAACTGTTACATGAAAAGCTTCTTTATCAAACACTCATACAGGACTTACTATGGGCCACATACTCTTCTAATGGCTTAACAAATACTCGTTTCTTTTACAAGCAACCTGTGACCAACCTATGAAGCAGCCATTACAGGTACACAACCGAGTTTTCCAAAACTCTTAAGTGTGTTTCAGAATTCAGACACTGCCATTTCTTTGAAAAGTAGAACAGCATATTGTGGAATTTGTCTCAGTGGGCTGGGGCAGCAGCCTGTCTGTCATCCAAGCCAGTCGTTGCAGTAAAATGGAAGATTATTTAAGTGGACGAAGACCATAAATGTCCTCAATTCCGTTCACATCAGGTTTTGTCATCAAATCCTTACAGTCAGTCACAGTAAGTAAGAGAAAGACTAATATATCAGTTATATGTGGAATCTAAAATAAAATGACAAGTGAACTTATTTACAGAACAGAAATAGACTTGCAGACATAGAAAAGAAACACAGTTAGCAAAGTGGGTAGTGGGAAATGGGAGGGCAATAAATTAGTTTGAAACGAACAGATACACACTACTATGCATAAAATAGACAATCAGCAAAGACCTACTTATAACACAGGAATCTATATTCAATGTCTTGGAATAACCTGTAATGGAAAAGAATCTGAAAAAATGTATTATCTAACTGAACCACTTGGCTGTATACTTGAAATTAACACAGCATTGCACATTAACTGTGCTTTAATTTTTTTTTTTTTTTGGCCTTTTCTAGGGCCACACCCACAATATATGGAGGTTCCCAGGCTAGGGGTTGAATCGGAGCTGTAGCCACCGGCCTATACCACAGCCACAGCAATGTGGGATCCGAGCCGCGTCTGCAACCTACACCAGAGCTCACGGCAACGCTGGATCCTTAACCCGCTGAGCAAGGCCAGGGATCAGACCCACAACCTCATGGTTCCTAGTCAGATTCATTAACCACTGTGCCATGACGGAAACTCCATCTGTGCTTCAATTTTAAAATCCTTACAGTCAAGTCAGGTTTGGCTACCAAACAAATTATTTAAAAACAAACACAACTTCAAGTTTCCAGAGCTTTGAGAATTTCAGAAAAGTAGTAAAGGATTATTACCCTCATTTTACTGATGAAGAAACTGAAGCACAGAGGAACTAACCCACTTAATCAAATTCACTCTCAGTGGTGGAACTGGATGTCAAACCCAGATGCTCTGACTCCTAAACTCCTACTTATAGCTGCCTCCCTTTCTACAAACATATTCACAATATGTGTAAAGCACAGTGTATCCAGAGCACAGTGTACAGTTCGGAGCTGATTACGGCCCTCGGCAAGATTCTGGGGTGTTCCACGTTGGAGCAAAGGGTTAGGTTCTGCTCCTGCTGGAGAGTGTGTGACTGAGTAAGGCATTTGTTCTTTGTCTGAATTTTAGAAATCAGCCAATAGCAGCGCAAAAAGGGGGCACAGTTGAGATATTGTCCTTTGGCTTGGCGATTTGGGGCAGGTGAGGAAATGTCTGAGGTGGCTTGGGTTTCTGTCTTGGAATGTGGTTCTTGTCATTGAGGTGGAGAACATGCCGAGAAAGAGCGTTTAGGAATAAGGATAATTAACTCCGCTTGGGGACACACTGAGTTGGAAGAGCTCACTGAACATCCAGTAACATCCTGTCGGTCACTGGATATTTGGGCCTGGAACTCAGTAGAAAGGGTCTGCTTCAAAACTACGGACTTCGGAGCCCTCAGCCTTAGGAATACAGAAAAGGGAACCATATAGAGACGAGGAGGAATGGACCAGTGACAGAGGGGCCCTGAAGACGGTGACGTGAACCCACAGGTAAAGAAGAGCCTGTGAAGGGAACTGAGAAAAATGGTAAAGACGAGCAAGGGCAACACCAGGAACTGGAGGAATCGCAAAAGGGAAAATTACAAGTGGGACAGGTGGGTAATAGGGCCTCTACTGTGAGGCTTTAGGAAGTTGATTTCCCCACCAATAAAGTATTTTTGCAAATATAGGTATGCTATTAAAGTAGCTCTAGATAGATAAATTGATATATGTATCAAACATATTGCGCATATTTTTGCAAATACGAAAATAGAATCTAATTAAGACTCTATATCTAATTATCCAATTTATGGGATATTCAAGGACTAGACTAACATGTTACAAGGCCCTGTGAAGACACAATCAGCCAAATCCAGAATTGGGAAATTTGATAGCACAGAAAACCCAGTTTCTTCAACAAATTGACTTTTAAAAAATGTGTGATGGAGAAGGGGTGGTGGCTGGGGGAAAGACGGTCATAATGTGTGGACTCTGTATGGATTGTAACTTAAACAGATTAATTATTAAAATTTGAGGGGAAATTTGAATATGGACTGAGCATTAGAGGATATTAAAGGATTACAAGTTTCATTAGGTGTAATGATTGTTTTGTGGTTTTATATATATATATATATTGTTTTTTTTTTAAAGTTCTGATCTATTGAAGACTGAACTCTTTGTAGTTGAACTCATATGATGTCAGGGGTTTGCCTTAAAGGATTCCAGTGGCAGAGCATGGGAGAGGTGACAGTTGAATCAAAGCAAAATGCTGAAAATTGTTGAAGCTAGGTGATGGATACATGGAGATTCATTATTCTCTTTTCTCTAGCTTTGTTAAGTTTGAAAATTTTGTAGGAGATTTTTAGGAAATGAAATGGAATTTGAAGGAAAGAGATCAATTGTATTGTCACAGAAATGTCTGGTACCCTACGAACAAACTGGTATACTTTGGCCTGACAATCTAGAAAACTTTGTAACCTAAAAGACCTTACAGGAATTTCAGTGGATAGGTGGGTGGGGAAGAAAACCAAAATGTGTATCAAAAGCTAAGCTGCTAGGGAGTTCCCATTATGGCTCAGTGGTAATGAACCCAACTGGTATCCATGAGGATACAGGTTCAATCCCTGGCCTCGTTCAGTGGGTTAAAGATCCAGCGTTGCTGTGAGCTGTGGTGTAGGTCTCAGAAACGCCTTGGAACCTGAGTTGCTGTGGCTGTGGCATAGGCTGGCAGCTGTAGCTCCGATTTGACCCCTAGCCTGGGAACTTCTATATGCCGCAGGTACGGCCCTAAAAAGACACGCACACGCACACACACACACAAGCTAATATACTAGGAAAAGAAAAGGATCACGGAATGTCAAAGGGACATGGGAACCAATCTGAAAGATCTCCCAGCAGCCCAAGTGGAACAATTTGAGCAACAAAATATATAATAGTGAATCGGATTATAACCCAAAGTATGATAGAAATACACACGAGTCCATCCTCATAAGTGATTGAATAATATGGGGAGGAGAGACAAATCTTCCAGAAGATTTCCAAATAAAGGCTATAGATACTGCCCCCTCTAGGAGGCTGATCTTACTCTCCATCTCCAGTGAGTAGGGGCTAAACTAGTGGCTCACTTCCAAAAACCAGAGGATAGAAAAAGGAAAATAACTTTTAGTGGAAAAACTTTGCCAACACTACGCCGGAGCTCAAGGTCAGCATCACCGGTTGTAAGTTGTGCAGGTACCACGTGCTGCTACCTGATGAGATCTGGTGTGATGAGAAAAGCATTTCACCCCGCAGTGGCCTCAGAACCCATGTCCGCAGTCTAATCCTGAGAAAACATCAGATAAGCCCAAATTGAGGGACATTCTACAAAATACCTGACCATACCCTTCAAAACCCTCAAGGTCATGAAGAGCAAAGACAGACAGAAACTGCCACCGAGAAGACCAAGGAAACAGGACAACTAATTCCAGGGTGTGGGATTCAGGTTGGATCTTGGGTAAGAAAAATAGTATTAGTGGAGAAAATGCTGAAATCTGGATGAAGGATGTAATCGTATTGAAGAGTGATGTGCCAGTGTTTTCTTACTTTTGACAAATGTCCCATAGTTAGATAAAAAGTTAACAGTGGAGGAAACTGGGTGCGGGTTTACAGGAGCCATATAATCTTTACAACTTTTCTATCAGCCTAAAATAATTCCCAAATTAAAAGGGTTCTAAAATAAAAAGGGAAATTTTATATAGATTCTTGCTAATGGTCTTTAGAGCGGTTACTCTTGTTCCATCTTTCAGAGCGGGGAGATATATTTTTAGTTTTCTAAAGAAAGAATTTACAAAGCCTTTTTTCTTTTTCTGAGTGCTGTGGGATCTGACCTCGGGGACCCCAGAATGATGAGACCAACGGCAAAGTGAAGTAAGGCTCCGACCTTCATTAGGTACCTGATGTGCACAGGGCTGGACAATTTACACACATCACCTGCCTTGTTTCTCCTAACAGCCTGATAGAGCAGGATCCCCAATTTTCAGAAGAGCAAATTGATTCAAAGTAAGTAGTAGTAACATGCCTAATGGCTGAGGGGTTGGATGGAAACGGCAGGTGACAGCACGTGGGAGCAGGGTTTCCTTTCGAGGCGTTGAAATGTTTTGGAACTTGATAGAGGTGGTGATTACACAACCCTGTGAACGCACTAAATGCCACTGAGTTGTTCACTTTAAAATGGTTGCTTTTATGTTATGTGAATTCCAGCTCCATGACAGAAAATGCTATTTTTTAAAAAAAGATTGAGAGCTATGGTCCAGGGATGGGAGAAACACCTAGAGAGGGAGGTCCAGAAACCATGTGGTATGTAATAGTTCTCAACTTTCATTTTTTGGCCAAAGAACAGTCCCACCAATAAGTATTAGCATCTGAACGAATGCTCCTACTCCATAGAACACAGTTTGAGAAGCACCTTTCCATTGAATGAGGCCCCATTTTAACAAAGAGAGCAAGGTAGGGGTCTGATTTGGCTGCAAGTGTCATGGAAGCCACCCATGTGGCTTCAGGAAATTGAGAAAAGAGGATCCCAGACCAGGTCGAAGAGAAGCCATATTTGGGAATACGGCTAGAATGGCCATATCAGACAATATGCAGAGGGCACAGACTGACTCTCCAGGCATAGGGAACAGCCAGAGGCAGAAAATGTGGTCGTGTATGGTGAACAGAGTGGACATCCATCTGCCAGGCTCCCAAGGTTCCCAGGCCTGGCGTGAACCCCCTCCAGCCAATTCAATCACAGTGAAAGGCAGTGGGTGTTCAGGCACCACCGTTTTAATGAAAGCTCTCTGGGGGTCCCAATGTGCCCGCTGGTCTGGATCAGCAGTTCTCAAGTATGATGTGGGGACCGACTGATGTTCAGTTTGAGGTGTGGTGTGATCCACTCTGTCTCCAACTTTAGCACGTGTAAGAATCACCTGGGGCGCTTGTTAAAACATTGATTCTCAGGCCCTACTGGCAGATTCTAACTTGGTGGTCTGGGGTAAGGCCCATGAACTTGTATTGGCATCAAGCTCTCACGTGCTGCTGCTGCTGGTCCACGGCCTCTACATGACGTGGCACTGACGTAAGCACTGTGGTACAACCATAAAGGAACAGGAAAGACAAGCTTGCAAGTGGTTTGCTTTCTTTAGGTACAAATAACAAAAGTAGACGAAAGTGAATAAGAGACAATGCCGTGGCTTAAGGGCGTGCCAGGATCTGCAAATACCCCAAATCTGCAAAAACCCCACAGCTTTTCATCTTCTATAGCATGTATGTCATGATGGAGAGCAGGCCGTGAAGACATGGGCGAGAATAATAGCCCAAAAGTGTGGGAAAAGGCCAGTTTATGAAGGAGTTTCCATGCCAGGCCATGGACTCTCTAAGGTCTTTACAAGGGCTTGGACTGAACAAAGCCGTTTCTCAAGAAGATGTTTGCAGTGTCTGTTTGAAGGCAATTACAGTAATGAGAATTAATGGGGCTTGGCTGGAGAAGTGGCAGTGAACTGGAGAGAGAAGACGGATGTGAGACATGGGGCAGAAGTGGCAACTCCATGCTTCCAAGTGCTCAAGTGACTCTTCTCTTTCAGTCCTCCAACCAATCCATCAGGAATCGTGTTGGCTCTGCCTACTTCTCACATTCCCACTGTCGCCTTCACGTCCAAGGCACC
This sequence comes from Phacochoerus africanus, assembly GCF_016906955.1. NCBI lineage: Eukaryota > Metazoa > Chordata > Mammalia > Artiodactyla > Suidae > Phacochoerus > Phacochoerus africanus. The sequence continues at coordinate 12,984,067 of NC_062560.1, read as the reverse complement.
ACCCTCTCTCATCGGGATTCATTCAGTGGCTTCCTAACCACCTTCACCCTTCTACAATCTGTTCTTAACACAGCTCCTACTGAGACGCCTCTAAAACAGAAGCCAGATCACATCACCTCCCCGCTCCCAGCTAGTTTTCAGTAACAGCTTAAGTCCACACAATGTGCTCCAAGACATGGCAAGATCTGGCCCCCTACTAGCTTTCTGACAGAGGTTTGGTTTACTTGCCCACGCTCTCCTTTTGCTCCAGCCCTGCTGATCTAACTTTTTCTAGCACCTTACTCCTCAAAGTGAGGTCCCTGGACCAGCGGCATCAGCATCAGCATCAGCATCATCTGGGAGCTTATTAGAAATGCAGTGTCTCAGAGTTCCCACTGTGGCTCAGTGGTAATGAACCAGACTAGTATCCATGAGGATGCAGGTTTGATCCCTGGCCTCACTCAGCGGGTTAAGGATCGGTTGTTGCTGTGAGTTGTGGGGAAGGCCGGCAGCTGTAGCTCCAATTCAACCTCTAGCCTGGGAATTTCAATATGCTGCTAGTGAGGCCCTAAAAAGGAAAAAAAAAAAAAAAAAAGAAGAAAAGAAGTGCAGTGTCTCAAGTCCCATCCAGACCTACTGTATCAGAATCTGCATTTTAGGAGTTCCCTTCGTGGCATAGCGGTTAACGAACCCGACTAGGAACCATGAGGTTACGGGTTCGGTCCCTGGCCTTGCTCAGTGGGTTAACGATCCAGCGTTGCCGTGAGCTGTGGTGTAGGTTGCAGACGCGGCTCGGATCCTGCGTTGCTGTGGCTCTGGTGTAGGCCGGTGGCTACAGCTCCGATTCGACCCCTAGCCTGGGAACCTCCGTATGCCGAGGGTGCGACCCTAAAAAGACAAAAAAAAAAAAAAAGAATCTGCATGTTAACAAGACCCCCAGGGTATTCCTTGAACCTGTGGGATGTGGTGATACAGAACAGCCACACCCACTCCCCCACCAACGCTCACACACTCATGCAAGCACACGCACGCCTGCAAGCGCAGTTGTACCCAGCATTTCGCATTTGTCATTTCTCTACCTCAACAGCTTACCCTGTAAATATCCACATCAATCAATCATTCCCTCCTTTATTCATATGTCACCTTCCCAATGTACTATTTAAAATCACAATCCACTCCACCATTAACCCTTGTGTTGCCGTTATTACTCCCACAGCAATGATCACCACCTGAAAATGATGGCCTCAGGGAGCGGAATCAGGTGCAGAATGATGGGACCGGGACTGTGACCTTTGTGAGTCTAACTAAGCCTTCCAGGATTACGGTTAACTTCTGTGTCTATACCTTTCATCTGTGCGTTGAGATTTAAAACTGCCGGGCCGTCCGGTTCCACAGGTAGGGAGCTTGGGAGTCACCACTCCATCCCAATAACATAAAAAGCTGACAGACTGAAAAAGCAACGACTCTTCTTGGAGCCGTAGCAGAGCGGAAGACACAGAGCAAACCGCTGGCCCCACGACGTGAGAGCCTCGCGCGTACGAGGAGCCACGGCTCGCACAGCGGAGGCGCCGGAGGGGAAACCTCGCGAGAACCAGTGCCGTCTGGGGCGCCAAACAGGAACTGGGACTGAAGAATCGCCGGAGGCTCAGTGTGGACGAGTCTGAGAGGTAAAAAGTCCAGGGGGTCCGGGTTGTAGGGGAGCCCCCCCACACTACACTGAGGGATTTCTCTCCAGAGGCTTGACCAGATTCCCACGCTAAATAGTGGAGCGAGATCCCCTCGGGTTTCCAGCAGGGCCGGAGGAAAAGGGACCATTTTGGAAGAAGCCAGAGCACAGTGTTCTTCTTTCCAAGGCCTGCCCTCCGGGAAACTAGGTAACCGGAGCCTAACTGACCTGGGATGGGAAACGTCCGACTCCAGCCATCCTGTCCCACCCAACGGAGGAGAAAAAAAACTGAGAAGCACGTGTGACTTGCACAGCCAGAGGCAGAGGCTCTCGAAAAGACAGAGGCCTAATCGCAGGACTGCGGAATGCTGTCCCCCCACCACCCCCGAGCCTCACCCCTGTATTACTAAGGGCCTATTTATGGCATTTCCTTTACCCAGTACATCTTGTCCAACTACCAAGAAAAAATTACAAGGCATACACCACAAGGCAAAAAACCACACCTGGGAGAGACACAGCAACTCTCAGAACCAGACATGGCAGGAATTGTGGAATTAATCAGGAGTTTTGGAATTAGCCGCCCAGGAATTTAAAACTCTGATTAATATGCTAAGGGCATTAATGGATAAAATCAAGAGCAGGTAAGAACACATGGACAATGTATGCAGAGAGGTGGCGATCCTGAAAAGAACCAAAAAGAAATGCTAGAGCTCAAAAAAACGCTGTAACAGAAATGAAGAAATGCTTTTGACAGGCTTATTAGTAGACTGGACACAGCTGAGGAAAAACAACCCTGAGCCAGGGGAGAGAGTGACAGAATCCTCCAACGCCAGAACACAGAGAGAGGAAAGGCTGAAAAAAACCCAGAACATGATATCCAAGGAGGAGGAGAAAGAGGAAAAAAAGAAATAATTGAAACAATAGTGACCGAGAATGTCCCCAAATGAATGTCAGGCACCAATCCATAGATCCAGGTAGCTCAGAGACCACCAAGCAAGGTAAATGCTACCCCCTAAAAACTACAACTTGCTCCAATTTGACCCCTAGCCTGGGAACTTCCGTATGCCGTGGGTGCAGCACTAAAAAGCAAAACAAAAACAAAAACAAACCCTGCAACTTGGCATATCATCTTCAACTTGCAAAAAAATCAAAGATAAAAAAATCCTGAAAGAGACAAGAGGAAAAAACACCTTTCCTGTAGAGAAACAAATGTAAGAATCATATCGAAATTCTCCTCAGGAACCAAGCAAGCAAGAAGAGGATGAACTGAAATATTTGAAGTGTTGAGAGAAAAAACCCACCACCTTAGAGTTCTGTACCCCAAGAAATAAAGCATTTCTCAGGCAAACAAAAGTTCAGCGAATTCATTGCCAGTAGACCTGCCTTGCAAGAAATGTTGAGACGGTTTTTTAGAGACAGGGAAAATGGTACAGGTCGGAAACTGGGATCTCCGTAAGGAAAGGCAGCACATCGAGGAAGGAAGAAATGAAGGTAAGACAACTTTTTTTTTTTTTTTTTCCATTTCAAGGTTTGGGCATTTTGGAGTTCCCTTGTGGCACAGTGTGTTAAGGATCCGGCATTGTCACTGCAGTAGCTCAGGTCGCTGAGCTTTGCGCATGTTTGATCCCCGGCCCAGGAACTTCCACATGCTGCAGGCGAGGCCAAAAAAAAAGTGGTTATTTCAATGCGATTTCACTGTTTAAGGAAGTATGGCTACGTTAAGTGGTTCGTTTCCATCCTGCAGAAAACACTAACAGTCTCTATCCTAGATAATTTTGTCACATTCAAACATGACACTTTTGCTGGTTTTTAAAAAATTTTCCTTTGCATATCCTGATAAGATTTTTTTTTTCTGGACCATGTTTTAAACCTTCTAGTACTGTGGAAACATTTGCCTATTTGTTGGTTCCTCTGGGCACAGCCTTTCAGAGCATTCATCCCACCTGTACTGAAAATCTCTATTCTCCCAGCTGCTGGTAGGGCAGCTTGATGGAGGTGATCTTGGGAAAATGAGAGGTGAGCAAGGTTTGGAAACTACTTCTAATTCTGTTCATGAGTAGGCTCTGCTCCACCCCAGCTTCTGCAGAGTCGGACCTGCAAGTACTTGACCAAAAAGCAGGATTCTAACTAGTGCCAAAATAAATTTTAAAGAAAATAGAATCTTTATAGGAAAGGGAATTAAATTATGCTCTTCATTCCTACTCTTGCTTGAAGATAACCTGTATGTTTAAGTCCAAGGGGGACTTAGAAAGCTGGTCCGCCCCAAGCAAAAATTCAGAATGTCTGAGTACCTTCATTTTGCCAAGTTACAGGGAAGTGTCTTTAGGAAATGCTGCAGCACATCCCAAAAAGATGGATGGTGATGAGGGATACAGTTGGTGTGCTACCAAGTAACATGTAATATACATAAATCAGAGACCATGAGGCTAAAAAACAATGCTGAAATAGGATCCTTAGAAAACTTTAGCTAATTACAAAGCAGGAAGCAAAATTCATTATTTTCACAGTATGTCAAACTATCTAGCTGTCTCTCTTGGAAGTTGAATTCCAGCATGGGTATCAAATTTTTCTTTTTACTTTTTATTTGACTTAAAAATGTGAAAAGTTTTGATCGCAGTATAGTTGAGATATATATATATATATATATATAAAACATTGTATTAGTTTTGGTCATACAACATAATAATTTGATGTATGTATATGCTGCAAAATGAGGACCACACTCCGTTAACATCTATCACCTCACATAGTTATATTTTTTTTCTTGTGATGAAAACTTACTCTCTTTGCAAACTGCAAGTATACAGTATTGTGAACTGTAGTCGCCATGCTGCACATTAAACCCCTAGGGCTTATTTATTTATCTTATAACTGGAAGTTGGGACCTTTTGATCCCCTTCACCCATTTTGCCCAATTCCCATTCCCTGCCTTTGGCAACCACCAACCAGTTCTCTGTATCTATGAGTTCATGGGATTTTTTAGATTCTCCATGCAGGTGAGATCCTATGGTATTTGTCTTTCTGACTTCACTAAGCATAATGCTCTCAAGGGCTGTCCATGCTATCACAAGTGGCGGGATTTCCTTCTTTTATGGATGAATAATATTCCATTGAATGTACAGTTTCTTTCAGCTGTGGTGAATAATGCCACAGTGAACATGAGTGAGCAGGTATCTCTTGAGTATAGTGATTTCATTTCCTTTGGATGTATCTGCAAACATGAGGTAATTTTTTGAGGAACCTCCATATTGTTGTCCATAGTGGCTGTGCCAATTAATATTTCCACCAACAGTGCCTAAAGGTTCTTTTTCTCCACATCCTCACTAACATGTTATTTTATGTCTTTTTTTTTTTGTCTTTTGTCTTTTTGTTGTTGTTGTTGTTGTTGTTGCTATTTCTTGGGCCACTCCCGCGGCATATGGAGGTTCCCAGGCCAGGGGTCCAATCGGAGCTGCAGCCACCGGCCTACGCCAGAGCCACAGCAACGCGGGATCCGAGCCGCGTCTGCAACCTACACCACAGCTCATGGCAACGCCGGATCGTTAACCCATTGAGCAAGGGCAGGGACCAAACCTGCAACCTCATGGTTCCTAGTTGGATTCCTTAACCACTGCGCCACGACGGGAACTCCTTATTTTATGTCTTTTTGATAATAGCCATTCTAAGAGATGTAAGGTGATCTCTCATTGTGATTTTGGTTTGCATTTCCCTGATAATTAGTGGTATTGAGCACCTTTTCATGTATCTCTTGGCCACTTGTGTGTCTTCTTTGGAGAAATGTCTGTTGAGATCCTCTGCCCATTTTAAAATCAGATTGTTTTCTATTGAGTTGTATGAGTTCTTTATATATTTTGAATATTAACTGTTTTTGAGATAAATGGTGTGCAAATACTGTCTTCCATTCAGTAAGTTGCTTTTTCATTTTGTCAGTAGTTTCCTTTGCTACACAGAAGCATTTTAGCTTGACATAGTCCCACTTGTTTATTTTTACTTTTGTTGCCTTTGGGTGTCATATCCAGAAATCATCGCCAAGTCCTATGTCAAGAAGCTTACTCCCTATGTTTTCATCTAGGAGTTGTATAGTTTCATCCAAGTCTTTAAGACATTTTCAGTTGATTTTTATGAATGGTGTAAGATTATTTTACACTTTACTTTCTTTTTACTTTTTGTTTTTCTTATTTTAATTGGTCTAACAGATGACAGTTTGTTAAAATAATAGCAACAGTGTTTTCAATTAGGTATGTATGTGTATATGTCTTGTGTGTATGGGTGTGTGTATATATGCTTACCTCTGAGTGAAATGAATGATAGCAATGATTCAAAGGATGAGAGGGAGACTACCCCTTCACATCTGTTAGCAAATAGCCAAAGCCTAGAACACTGATAACACCACATGGGGATGAGGATACAGAGCAGCAGGAACTCTCACTCATTGCTGCTGGGAATGCAAAATGGTACAGCCACTTGGAAACACGGTTGGGTGGTTTCTTACAAAACTAAGTATACTCTTACCATACAGTCCAGCAGTCCCTCTCCTTAGTATTTACTCAAAGGAGGTGAAAACTAAAGTCCACACGAAAACCTGTACATGGATGTTTATAGCAGCTTTATTCATAATCGCCAGAAATTGGAAGGCACCAAGATGTCATTCAGTAGGTTAATGGATAAATAAACTCGGTATATCCAGACAGTGGGATATCATTCAGCACTAAAAAGAGCTGAGCTATCAAGCCATGAAAAGACATGGAGAAACCTCACATGTGTATGACTAAATGAAAAAAGGCAAGCTGCAAAGGTACATACTGTGCGATTGCAACTATATGACATTCTAGAAAAGGCGAAACTATGGAGACAGTAGAAAGTTCAGTATTTACTGGTGGGAGTGGTGGGGGCGGTGACCAGATAGAACACAGAGAATTTCTAGTGCAATGAAAATACTCTATGAAATTGCAGTGATGGATAGATGTCGTTATACATTCATCCAAACCCAGAGAATGTGCAACACCAAGAATGAAACATAAGGTAAACTGTGGACTTTGGATGATAACATGTATCAACGTAGGTTTATCCTTGGTAACAAGTGTACCATTCTAATGAGGGATGTTGATAACAGGGGAGGCTGTTCATGTGTGGAGGCAGGGCGTACATGGGAAATCTTTGTACTCAATCTTGCTGCGGACCTAAAACTGCTCTTAAAAAAACTGTCTTGGATGAACAATAAGGTCCTACTTTCTAGCACAGGGAACTATATCCAATCTGCTGGGATAGACCATGATGGAAAAAATATTTAAAAAGAATGCATCTGTAGGTAGATAGGTATGACTGAGTCACTTTGCCATACAGCAGAAATTGGCACAACTGTAAATTAACTAATTAAAAAAAAAAAACTGAGGAGTTCCCGTGGTGGCGCAGTGGGTAACGAATCCGACTAGGAACGATGAGGTTGCGGGTTCGGTCCCTGCCCTTGCTCAGTGGGTCAAGGATCCAGCGTTGCCGTGAGCTGTGGTGTAGGTTGCACACGCGGCTCGGATCCCGCGTTGCTGTGGCTCTGGCGTAGGCTGGTGGCTACAGCTCCGATTCAACCCCTAGCCTGGGAACCTCCATATTCCGCGGGAGCGGCCCAAGAAATAGCAAAAAGACAAAAAAATAAAATTAAATTAAAAAAAAAAAACTGAGTCTTTTTAAAAACTGCCAGGGAATGGCTCCAAAGTAAGGACCCCTGGTTTGAGCTGAAGTTGGAAAAGGGACAAGCCCAGCACCCTGCCACTGCTCTGGCTATGATGAGCTCAGGCATTGAGCGCCGTGGCGATGAGGAAGGAGAAACAGCCTGGAGGCTCGGTGGTGGTCAGTCTTCCTGCTTACAAAACTGAGATAAAAGCGCTCAGGCAGGTGTGGGATGTCCATAACCACTGAACTCTAGACATGGAAGAGAGGAATGCACACTGTTGTTCATCCAAAGGAGTGTGTGCCTCAGTGCTGGGCACAGACAGTTCCAGTCCTCTTTCCAGACAGCGCAGGATGTCGCGGGAGGGTGCCCAAGCCCCGTGACTTGCTTTGGCCAACGAAATGCGAGCAGAAGCTTTTAAAGGCCGGTGTACAACGTTTCCTTTGTCCTGGGCCCCAGCACTGCGGGAGAAGCCCTGGACAGTGAGCCCCATCTGTGTCATGATGAGGTTCTGGAGGTCAGCCTCCAGCTCCCCACACGGGTCGTGTAGTACAAGCAAAAAGAAACAACCTTTGTTCTTTCAAGCCACTGACCTTTTAGAGTCATTGCCACAGCGCACCCTGACTTCTCCTGACTAGTGCAGGAAGGGACCAATGAAGTGGGAGATGGAGTTTTTGAAAGGGTCAGTAGGGGTGAGACTTGGTAAACAGTCACAGTGGTGCCATCTCCTCTACCCAGAAGTCATAGCTCCAGTATATAGGATGTACACTCTTGCCGAAGGGCTCCAAGTAGCCCACAGATGTGCATTGTTTGGCCAGGTGAGTAGTCGCTTAAATCTGCAAGATGGGGTGTGTGTGTGATTTAGAGCCCTCTTAGCCACAGTCCCCACTACTCCCTATTACTCACACCAGCCGCGTTTGACTCCTATACTGACCTACATAGCTCCTGAAGGCATTTGGATTTGCAGCTCCTGGCGGTCCATGTATCAAACCCATGGAGAGAGAGTTTAGGATAAACATGATCATGTTCACCTAATAGACGTGGAAACTGAGGCCCTGCAAGGTCCAGAGGCTTCAGTAATGACACAGCAAGTCAAAGGCAGAGCTAGACCTGAACCTGGGACTCCAGATGCTCCTATGTAGGACAGGCTGGGATGCCTGGCCCCGGAGACAGCCACCTGCTGCCACTGCAGTCGCCCCAGGAGGTTAATCCATTGATTGCATGCTCTATTGTCTCATCAGCCCACACACTGCCTGAGTTTATCATCAAGCAAATTCCCGTTTGTTTTTAACAGGAAAATCACGCCATCCCAGAACGCCTTGAACCAAAGTCTGCAGTCTCAACAAACAGCTTGCCTTCTAAATCCATAAGCTAAACATGAATCTCTTTGCATTCTTTCAGCCAAGCCACTGCAGCTCTTTTTCCCTTTGTGTCTGAACTTTTTTTTTTTTTTTGTGATAAAGACAGCCAAGTGCAGAAAACAGCCAAGAAATGACTACAACGAAACAGCTCCAGGGTATACTATTAAGTGCCAAAAGCAAAATGCTGAAGAGTATGCATGGAATGATCCCATTTGTATAAATGGGAACAAAAGGAAGTAGATATATATTTACATTATTATATGTCTTTCCATTTATAACTGCAAAAATGTCGTTAAGGCTCCGTGTGAAGTATTACAGTTGTGTCTGGAAATCAGACTGGGGTCAGGCATCGAGGTGTGGGCAGTGTTGGTGCCCCAAGCACTTGGACCCTGCCAACCCCAACCACTGCCCTCTGTGACTTGGCCAAAGTCTCCCTCTGGCTACAGAGCCTTCTAAGCCCATGCTCTGGGCAGGAGGAAGTGCTTAAGAATTAACACCCCTCAGTCAATCCTCAGTCCACAGCCGACGGGAATTGATGGAGAAATACACCAACTCCTTTACCTCTTGGGCAGGACGACGCTGAGACCTTTGGTGTGTGCTCTGCACTGGCTCCCAGGGTTTCCTGCATCACTCAGCCCCGGGGGCCTGCAATATTGACAATGTGCTCTTTTCTGGCTCCCTTCCTTTCCTGTCTCACTTTCCCACCCCCTCACCTTTCCACAGCAATGCGAAGCCTGTCTCGGAGCTGGCCTCTGAAGGAATGATGGCGTCTAATAGCACTTTGTTCAGTGACAGAAATGTTCCATTTTGGCGCTGTCCAGTGCAGCAGCCACTAGGCAGGTGTGGCATTTACCTGTAAATTACCTAAAATGGAAAATGCAGTTCCTCAGTCACACAAACCACATTTCAGGTGTTCCACAGCCACATGGACAGCACAGAATTGAACACTTCTAGCCACACACCAAGTTTTATCGGACGGTACCGGCTTGGAGGAGATGAGTGTAGATTTGTATCATATGCACCAAGAAGCAAGCAGATATTTGGGGGTGTTTTGTTGTTGTTTTGCTTTTTGGCTGTACCCACAGCGTATGGAAGTTCCTGGGCCAGGAGTTGAATCTGAGCCTCAGCTCCTACCTACACCACAGCTGCTGCAGCAATGCCGGATCCTTAACCTGCTGTTCTACAGCGGAACTCCTGCAAGCAGATATTTTTAAAGGGGGAGAAGATATGATATCACCCCTGTGAGACCCTCTGACATGTTATGTGTGAAGCCTGATTCTGACCTAAATATTCTCCTGCCTCTTGCCTAAAACCTAAAGCCTTTCTGTTCTAAGGGCAAGGCTGCTGCTAACCCACATGACATCTTTCTGCAAGTAAGACCCAAGCCCCCCTCCCTTCCAGTGGGTACAGGCCCATGCCAGTGCACTGTGGACCTCAGCAGTGCCACCAAACAGGACAACAAACAGGGCAGTGGAGAGGTTCCTCATCGCTCTTTTTTTCAACATTCACCCCTTCCCTTGTTAATGAGCTCAGACAGAATGGCAGGGCTTGGATTTATAAGTTGGTAGGAGAGCCAAGGCATAAAATAAATACCAAGAACAAACAGGGTTTGTTTTTAAAGCAACACTAGTGATACTACTAAAAAATATGGTTTTCTAATATTAGTATTAATTTCGAATAGCTCAGATATTCTAAAGGAATTAAGTGATTGTCCCAGCTGTTTTTTAACACACAACTGGACAATGGCCTGGTTATGTGATTGTGCCCACCTAGGGGCAAATATGGGTCTCTCTAGTCTGTTTCACTGTAGCAGTGTACTTGTGAAGATGATGAAATTCATGACCACATACAGTATGTGACTATTAAATAATTTCCTGTGTATCAAATGTCCAGAAGAGGCACATCCATATGGACGAAAAGTAGACTGGAGTTTGCCGGAGGCTGAGGAGATTGAGAGGGAAAGGGGATGTTAATGAGTGTGGGGTTTCTTTTTCAGGTGATGAAAATGTTCAAAAATTGACTGTGGTGATGGTTGCACAACTCTGTGAATGCACCGAAAGCCATTGAATTGTCCATTTTAGATGGCTGAATCACATGGTATGTGGTTTATATCGCAATATAGCTGTTATCCAAATGCTACAAAAATACAAAGAAGGTCTTACCTACAGTGAGAAGGCAGTTTGACACTAGATCTCTCTAATTCCAGTCTAAGAACATCTCAACGTTTTTGCTAAGTTTCCACCCAACATAGTCAATAGCTTCCCGATTCTCCATGTGAAGAACTTGGCTCTTGACAGGTAATCTTGAACTCTCAGGCTGCTCTTAGTCAGCTTCAACTTACAGAAATTTAAGGGCTTCTCTAACCCAGTTCAGCCATCGTTCTGTTGGGCAACATAGCACTGGAGACAGTCCCTTGCATCTTGAACACTTTTCAGCTGTAACCCTTTCCAGACCCTTCCTGTGAAACAGACATGACTTATGAATCTTGTAGCGACTCGAATAATATTCTAGTTAGCTTAGCTTATGTTGTTGCACTTCATCTTCCTAACCTAAACACTCCCTTTCAGGAAAATCAGGAACTTCGGGGGATTGAAAACGCCACCTCTCTCGACTTCTTGACTTGTGAATGCAAAGGTTAGTGTTCAGGTCTGTTGACGTGTTTGACAGCTCCCTTTCCTGCGCCTGGGGGAGAGGTCCTTTATCCTTTCGGTCTATATTGCTTGAGTGCTTACTGACTGTCGAGTGTTGGATTCCAAATCAAGCTTCTGCCCTCAAGGAGCTACTGTTTACCTGGAGACACAGATGAGTCGGATGAGAAAATATCGTCCCCTCTAACCAAACCCTACCCTACCCAGTTGTTCATGCACTCAGGGAAGGGATGACGACCAGAAGTAGTGAAGATGAATCACCTTTGGGCTTTTGAGATCCACAAGCCTCCCACTCGGAAGGGATAAATGTAATTTGTGTGTGCAGATACTGTAGATATTGGATTATATGAGATAAATTAAAGCAGTGCTTTGTCACCCTCTCTCAGCCACTCTGCCCCACCAGATAATTCCCAGGAGGGAGGCAGCTGTTAGACAGGCAGTTCCATGTGCATAGATACATTTGGGGTTCTACACTCCCTCCCGGAGAAGAGAATGAAACAAGGAGAGGACAGATAGAAGCTATGGTAAACACCATTGGGTGATACTGTCCAGGTATTATGTGACAAGGTGCTGGGCTCCAGCGAGTGAATTGTGGTTTTTCTAAACTGGCCAAGGTAGTCCTGCTCTTTGCCAGTCGGTTTCATGTGACCCACTTTTGCCCAGTGGGTTGTTAACGAAAAGGGTTCTGGAAAGTTTTTTCTTCCTTGGCAGAAGGCAGAGGACCACTCCTTCCTGCTTTGGATGCAGTCATGGGAGAATGTGACCCTTAGTGCCACAGAGGATATTTTATGACTAAGAGAGGGAGCCAAGAGAATAGCGGAGAATTAGCCTCTCTATGTCCAACCTTGTCATATGACATGATTCAATACATACTTTCAGTCACTTGACATGCAGCCAAAAGCTCTCTAATTAATACAGATCCCACACAGGGATCCATGGCGAGAATAAGACCCCAGAGAAAATATGGCAGAGGGGTCTCAGGCAGGGTACCACAAGGTGTTCTCCATGTATCTAAGGGTGGGAGAAGGAGATGGTGTCTTAGGGAACTCCACAGACATTCCTATGGACAGTCCCTTTAAAAAAACTATTAAAAAATCACCGCATTGCACAAATTTGTGTATATTTCAACAGAGCCTAGTGAATACTTTGTTATGGGTTGGCACTGATGCTAAAGACCAGCATTTGGGGACAACACATGGAGGACACATTCCATTGATCAGTTTCCAGCTCACTGTGGCAGAAACTGCCAGTTGTCCCCCAATATCAAACATCCTTTCTTCCATAGTAATAGAAACCCTAATTTTTAGTTGGACACAGTGGGAAGACTACATTTCCCAGTGTCCCTTGCAGTTAGATATGGCTAATGAAGTTCCACGGCTGCTGCAGGATACCTCCTTTCACAGAAAGCTGGCACATGCCATTGTGTAGTTTTCTTCTTCACCCCTTTATGCTCCTGCTGCCCAGAATTCCCTGGGCCACACTGGTGGCTAGTGTCCTGACCTTCATCTTTGGTCACACCCTGGGGATTGGGGAACAGTGAGATGAAAGGAGTCTGGGTCCTTAAGGACTTTGTGAAGCACAATAGCCACACTGGTTCTGGACCACCCGGGCCAGACTTTTACATGAGAGAAGTAAACTTCTGTCTCCTTGAACTGTCATGATTTAGTCTTTGCTACCCACAGCTGCACCTACCCCTCTGTGATACATGCACGCCGCAGCCATACTGTGAGAGAGCCCTGTGTCAGAACTGTCAGAATCTGGGCTATTCAAGATGGAGAGCAGATGGAGTAACTTCATCCCATCATCAACTCGCATCCTCTGCCCACTTTAATCACATGTGTAATAACTTGCTCTGTCTGACTTTTTCTCCCCGTATGTACTCATTTCTCTTCCTGTTTTCTATTAGGACCATTTCATGAGATACCTCAAGCTTTTTTCTAAAGTACAGTAGAAGTAGTTACCAAACAGAAACAGTACAAGTAGCAGAGGATCTCATTATAGCCATGCACGAAGTGAAAAGCAAAGGCGTACAAGGATCAAGTTCTTAAAAAGAAACCATAAAAGTCATTACTCTTCTCTTGTCTGTGATTCCTCCTGCTGTCTTTGTGGTAAATCACACCCGCTATGCAAGTCTCTCTTGATGGTGGATATGCACAGCTGTTATTTCTGTTTTAGAATATGGTATGTCCTTTTGAGGCACAAAAGGCCATTGTTGCCCAAGTGGTGAAAAGGATATTAATTCATCATGTGCATTTTCCAGCACACAGCAGTTTTCTGTCATCTTTCCAGCAGAAGTTTTGTGTACTAACTGGAAAAACAGATTTCTGATACAACAGTCTGTATTCTAAACTTAGGCTTGTTTTCATATAAGGAAACAAATGGACTGAACAAATATAACCACAGGACATCCATTCCACAAATTGAGTGTTGTTTGCGTCTTTCACAATAATTTGTTAGGTCATGTTAAGAACCTAAGAAAGTAACTTAGTCCATAGAAATAATAGTCATCTGTGGTGTTTAAGAGCCTGATCAATTGCAGCCCAATTCCATGCAAATTCAGAAATCAATTGAGAAATAAATTCAGGAGTCTAACTGACGGAAATGGAAATTTCAATTTTGTGATTAATGAGATGATCAAAGAATGTGGTCTTAAATCCACGGGCAAATGCACTTCTCAATACATTGCCACTGACTTGAACTCTGGGCTCCCCACTCTTTCCGGGACAATGCCCACCCCGTAAGCTGCTCTCCTAGTGAGGAGTAAACCTACTCTTTGGACTGTCTATGTTGGGAAGCAAATATGAAAGAAAAATAACTCAAGAAACCCTGAGCCAATCATGTTTATTTTTTTCTTCCAAATTCAGCATTTAGATGTGTCTGCCTTCTTATCTGGGGAGAGACGATGAGAGAGGTGGGAGTGTGGAAAGAAACTGGACTTATCCCCATGTACTTTTCTCTCTTGTAGTAGACCCTGTTCCTGCCCTGCCTCTATCCATCAGGATTTATTACTTAAGACTGAATTCCAACTGCCTGTATTTCTCTCTTTTTGCCCAAGGGATTTCTCCAAAGCCAGGAAGCAACAGCCTGCAACCAATGACTGATAAAAGTTGACAAGTAAATACCCTTGCTCCCTTGCCCATCACATAGATGATTCCGAGATACACGTTCTCTGCTGCTTCACAGAGCTTTCTGGTGGGATTAAACCGCAGTCACCCACAGCAATAGCCAGCTCAATAACACGTTCTCTCTTTTTTTTTTTAATTGGACTAAAATCGATTTACAGTACTGTGCTATGATCCGTTGTATTTCTCTGATGTCCATTGTTACTTCTCCTTTTTCATTTCTAATTTTATTGATTTGAGTCCTCTTTTTTTCTTGATAAGCCTGGCTAAGGGTTTATCAATTTTGTTGATCTTTTCAAATAACCAACTTTCAGTTTCATTGATTTTTTTCTGTGGTTTTCTTCCTTTCTATTTCATTGATTTCTGCTCTGATCTTTATGATTTCTTTCCTTCTACTAATTTCAGGTCTTGTCTGTTCTTCTCTCTCTAGCTGCTTTAGATGTAAAGATAGGTTGTTTATTTGAGCTTTTTCTTGTTTCCTGAGGTAGGCTTGTATTGCTATAAACTTTCCTCTTAGAACTGCTTTTGCTGCATCCCATGGGTTTTGGAGTGTCGTATCTTTGCTGTCATTTGGTATTTTTTAATTTCCTCTTTGATTTCTTCAGTAATCCATTGGTTGTTTAGTAGCATGTTGTTTAGTCTCCACGTGTTTGTGTTTTTTGCAGTTTTTTTCTTGTTGATTTCCAGTCGTATAGTGTTGTGGTTGGAAAGAATGCTTGATATGATTTCAATTTTCTTAAAGTTACTGAGGCTTGATTTGTAGCCCAGGATGTGATCAATTTTAGAGAATGTTCCATGTGCACTTGAGAAGAATGTGTATTCTGTTGCTTTTGGGTGGGATGTCCTATAAATATCTATTAAGTCCATCTGGTCTAATGCTTCATTCAGGGCCTGCGTTTCCTTATTGATTTTCTGTCTGGATGATCTGTCCATTGCTGTAAGTGGAGTGTTAAAGTCCCCCACTATTATTGTGTTACTGTTGATTTGTCCTTTTAAGGTTGTTAGCAGTTGCCTTATATATTGTGGTGATCCTATGTTGGGTGCATAGATATTTAAAATTGTTGTATCTTCTTCTTGAATTGATCCTTTGATCATTATGTAGTGTCCCTCCTTGTCTCTTAAAATATTCTTCATTTTAAGGTCTATTTTGTCTGATATGAGTATTGCTACTCCAGCTTTCTTTTGATTCCCGTTTGCACGGAATATTTTCTTCCATCCTCTCACTTTCAATTTGTATGTGTCCCTAGAAATGAAGTGGGTCTCTCGAATATAGCATATATATGGGTCTTGTTTTAGTTTCCATTCTGCCAGTCCATGTCTTTTGGTTAGGGCATTTAGTCCATTAACATTTAAGGTAACTATTGATATGTATGTTCTTATTGCCACTTTATTAATTGCTTGGGATTTGTTTTTTGTTGCCCTTTTTTCTTTCCTTCTTCTCTTGTTCTCTCCTCTTGTGGTTTGATGACTATTTTTACTGTTGTATTTGAGTTGATTTTTTTTTATTTGTTTGTGTATCAGTTGTAGGTTATTGGTTTGCAGTTACCCTGAAATTTTGATACAGGGGTCTATATATATAAGAGATTGATTTCAGTTGTTGGTCTCTTAATTGGAAGTGCATCTCCAGTGTCCTGCATTTCTACCCATCTCTTCTCATGATTTCTGATATTAGTAGCATAATTGTGCATGGATGATTTCATATCTTTACTGTATATATGCCTTTACTGGTGAGCCTTGTCATTTGTGGTATTTTTGTTTCTGGTTGCAGCCTTTGCTTTTCTGCCTAGAGAAGTTCCTTTAGTATTTGTTGTAAAGCTGGCTTAGTAGTGCTGAATTCTCTTAACTTTTGCTTATCTGTAAAGCTTTTGATTTTTCCTTCAAATCTGAATGAGAGCCTTGCTGGGTAAATTAATCTTGGTTGGGGTTTTTTTCCTTTCATCACATTAAGTATATCATGCCACTCCCTTCTGGCCTGCAGAGTTTCTGTAGAAAAATCTGCCAATAACCTTATCAGAGTTCCCTTGTATATTATTTGTTTCTTTTCCCTAGCTGATTTCAATATTTTGTCTTTGTCTTTAATTTTGGTCAGTTCGATTAATATGTGTGTCAAGGTATTCCTCCTTGGGTTTATTTTATATGGTACTGATTGTGCTTCCTGGATTTGAGTGAGTGGTTCCTTTCCCATCTCTTTGAATATTTTTTTGTCCCTTTCTCTCTCTCTTCTCCTTCTGGTACCACTATAATGTGGATGTTAATGCTATAAACTTTCTCAGAGAGTTCTCTGAGACTCTCTTCATTTCTTTTCAATCTTTTTTCTCTTTTTTGTTCCACATCCATGATTTCCACTAGTCTGTCCTCCACCTCACTTATTCGTTCTTCTGCCTCCTGGATTCTGCTGTTGGCTGCTTCTAATGAATTTTTTATTTCAGTTATTGTATTTTGCATCTCTTCTTGCTTAAGTTTTATATCTTGTATTTCTTGCTCAGTGTTTCCTGTAGATTATCCATCTCTGCCTCCAGTTTATTTCCAATGTCTTGCATCATCTTCAGTATCAACAGTCTAAAGGCTTTTTCCTGGAGGCTGATAGTCTCCTGATCACTTAGCTGTTTTTCTGGAGGGTTTTCTTTCTCCCTCATCTGAGTTATAGTTCTCTGCCTTTTCATTTTTATAGGTTTTTGGTGTGCTAACGTTTTTGCAGACAGTAGAGTTGTAGCCTCTCTTACTTCTGGTGTCTGCCCCCTTTGTGGCTGAAGTTGGTACAGGGAGCTTGCTGTAGGCTTCCTGATGGGAGGGACTGGTGCCTGCCCACTGGTAGGTGGGGCTGATTCCTATACTTCTCATGGGTGGAGCTTTGTCTCTGGGTGAGATTAGAGGTGGCTAGGGGTCTTTAGGCAGCCTGTTCACTGATGGGTGGGGCTGTGATCCCACCTGGATTGTTGTTTGGCCTGGGGCTTCTCAGTGCTGATGGGTGAGGCCAGATTTTCCCAAAATGGACACCTCTAGAGAAATGTATGCTGATGAATATTCCCAAGAGCTTTGCCTCCAATGCTCTTCCTCCATAACAAGCCACAGTCACCCCCTTTTCTCCCAGGAGATCCTCCAAGAACTGCAGTCAGGTTTGACCCAGATTCCTATGGAGCCTCTGCTTTGCCCTGGGACCCAGTGCATGTGACAGTCTGTGTGTACCTTTCAAGAATGGGGTCTCCATTTCCCCTAGTCCCATGGAGCTTCACAAGCCCCACTGGCCTTCAATGCCATATGCTCCAGGGGCTCTTTCTCCCAGTGCCAGATCTTCAGGCATGGGGATTTGACATGGGGCTCAGAACTCTCACTCCTGTAGGTGAGTCTCTGTGAACCAGTTACTTTCCAGTCTGTGGGGCTTCCCAGCCAGGAGGTATGGGGTTGCTTATATCATATAATTGTCCCTGCTACCTCTTGATGTGGCCTTCTCTTTGTCTTCTGGAGTAGGATCTTTTTGAAAGTTTCCAGTCCTTTTGGTTGAAGGTTGCTCAGCATTTGGTTGTAATTTTGTTGTTTTTGTGAGACAAGTTGAGCTCCATTCCTTCTATTCTGCCATCTTAATCCCGTCTCCCAGTATTGTGTTAGTTTCATGTCAACAGCAAAGTGATTCAGTTTCTTTTTCAGATTCTTTTCCATTGTAGGTCATTACAAGATATTGAATATAACTCCCCATACTATACAGTAGGTCCTTGTTGGTTATCTATTTAAAATATGGTAGTGTGTATCTGTTAATCCCATACTCCTAATTGACCCCTCCCAGCACCCACCCTTTCCCATTACTATGGTAATTTCTATGTCCATCCATGTTGCTGAAATGCAATATTTCATTCTTTTTTATGACTGAATAATATTCCATTGTGTATATATGCCACATCTTCTTTATCCATTTATCTGTTGATGGACACTTAGGTTGCCTCCATGTCTTGGCTGTTGTAAATAGTCTTACTGTGAACACTGGGGTACATGTATTTTTTCGAATCATGGTGTTCTCCAGATATATGCCCAGGAGTGGGATTTCTGGGTCATATGGTAATTTTATTCTTAGTTTTTAAAGGAAACTCCATATTATTTTCCATAGTGGCTACACCAATTTACATCCCCACCAACAATGTGAGAGGTTTCCCTTTTCTCCACACCCTCTCCAGCGTTTCTTATATGTAGATTTTTTATGATGGCCATTCTGAGCCATGTGAGGTGATACCTCATTGTGGTTTTTATTTGCATTTATCTAATAATTAGTGATATGGAACAACTTTTCATGTGCCTGTTGGTCATCTGTGTGTCTTCTTTGGAGAAATGTCTGTTTAGGTCTTCAGCCCATTTTTTGATGGGGTTGTTTGGTTTCTTTTGATACTGAGTTGTATGAGCTGTTTATGTATTTCGGAAATCAAGCCCTTTTTGACCACATTGTTGGCAAATATTTCTCCCATTTGCTGTATTGTCTTTTCATTTTGTTTATGGTTTTCTTTGCTGTGCAAAAGCTTATACATTTGATTAGGTCCCATTTGTTTATTTTTACTTTTATTTCTTTGGCCCCGGGAGGCCAATCTAAGAAAACACTGCTACAGTTTATGTCAGAGAATGTTTTGCCTATGTTCTCCTGTAGGAGTTTAATGGTGTCATATCTTATATTCAAGTGTTTAAGCCATTTTGAGTTTATTTTTGTGTGTGACGTAGGGGAGTTCTAACTTCATTGATTACATGAGGCTGTCCAGTTTTCCCAGTGCCACTTGCCAAAGAGACTGTCTTTTCTCCAATGTATGTTCTTGCCTCCTTTGTTGAAGATTAATTGACTGTAGGTGTGAGGGTTTATTTCTGGGCTTCCTATTCTGTTCCATTGATCTATATGTCTGGGCTATGTGCCAATACCAGGCTGTTTTGATTACTGTATCTTTATAGTATTGCCAAAGTCTGGAATGGTTATGCCTCAGCTTTGTTCTTTTCCCTCAGGATAGCTATGGCAATTCTGGGTCTTTTGTGGTTCTATATAAATTTTAGGATTATTTTTTCTAGTTTTATGAAAATGTCATGGGTAATTTGATAGGGATCTCATTGAGTCTATAGATTGCTTTAGGTAGTATGGCCATATTAAGCAATATTAATTCTTCTAATCCAAGAGCATGTGTTATCTTTTCATTTCTTTCCATTTCTATAGTTCTCAGCATATAAGTCTTTCACCTCCTTGGTTAGGTGTATTCCTAGGTATTGTATTATGCCATTTTAAATAGAATTTTTTTTACTTTCTCTTTCTGATATTTCATTGTGAGTGTAGAGAAATGCAACTGATATCTGTATATTAATCTTGTATCCTGCTACCTTGCAGAATTCATTTTTAGTTCCTTTTTTTCTCCCTTTGCAGCCATACCCACAGCATGTGGAAGTTCCCAGGCCAGGGATCAAATCTGAACCACAGCTGCAACCTATGCCATAGCTATGGCAATGTCAGATCCTTAACTCACTGTGCCAGGCTGGGGATCCAACCTGCCCTACCACAGAGACAACACTGGATCATTAATCCATTGTACCACAACAGGAACTCCCATTTATTAGTTCTAATAGTTTCTGTGTGGAGTCTTCAGGGTTTTTTTATAAAGAGTATCATGTCATCTGCAAGTAGTGATAGTTTTAAGTCTTCCATTCCAAATTGGATAGATTTATTTCTTTTTCTTGTCTGATTACTGTGGCTAGGATTTCCAGTTCTATGTTGAACAGAAGTGGTTAGAGTGGGCATCCTTGTTCTGTTCCAGATTTTAGTGAGAAAGCCTTCAGCTTTTCACTGTTGCGTATTATATTGGCTATGAGTTTGTCATAAATGACTTTTATTATGTTGAGATATGTTTCCTCTATACCCTCTTTGGTGAGAGTTTTTATCACAAATGAATGTTGAATTTTATCAAGTACTTTTTCTCCATCTAATGAGATGATCATGTCATTTGTTTTTCTTTTCTTTTCTTTTATTGAGATGGTGTATCACATTGATTTGGATATGTTGAACCCTCCTTGTGACCATGGAATGAATCCAACTTGATCATATTGTTTGATTCTTTTTATGCATTGCTGGATTCAGTTCAGTAATATTTTGTTGGAGATTTTTTCATCTATATTGAGTAAATATGTTGGCCTGTATATTTCTTCTTTTGTAGTGTCTTTGTCTGGTTTTGATATCGGGGTGATGGTGGCTTCATAGAATGTCTTTGGGAGTATTCCCTCCTCTTCAGCCTTTTTGGAAGAGTCTGACAAGGATAGGTATAAGTTCTTCTTTGTGTGTATGGTAGAATTCCACAGTGAAACCATCCGGCCTTGGACTTTTGTTTGCAGGGAGGCTTTTTTTTTCATTACAGATTCTATTTCACTTCTAGTGATCAGTCTGTTCAAATTGTCTATTTCTTCTTGATTCAATTTTGGCAAGCTGTATGGTTCTAGAAACTTGTCCATTTCTTCTAGGTTATCCATTTTGTTGACATATAGTTTAACACATTTTCTTATGATTTTTTATATTTCTGCAGTATCAGTTATTATTTCTCCTCTTTCATTTCTTATTTTGTTTATTTAGATCCTCTTTCTTTTCTTCCTGGGAGCCTGGATAAAGGTTTGTTGATTTTGTTTATCCTTTTAAAAAACTAGCTCTTGGTTTTATTTATTTTTTGTATTTTTTAAAATTTATACTCTATTTATTTCCTTCTGCTGACTTTAGATTGTGTTTGTTTTTCTTTTTCTAATTCTTTTAGGTGGTAGATTAGATTGTTTATTTGAGATCATTCTTGTTTTCTGAGGAATGTTTGTGTCACTATGAACTTTTCTCTTAGGGCTACTTTTGTTGCATCTCATAGATTTTATATGGTTGTGTCTCCATTGTCATTTGTCTCAAGGTACTTTTGATTTTATGTTTGATTTTATCATTGACCCATTGGGGGTTTTTTAGTAGCATGTTGTTTAGTCTCCATGTAATCTTTTTTTTCCCTTTTCTTTCTGTGATTGATTTCCATTTCATGCCATTGTGGTCAGAAATGATGCTCAAGAAATTTCTTGAGGGTGATTTCTATACTCATATTTATTGAGGCTTGTTTTTTGTCCTAGTATATTGTCTGTCCTAGAGAATGTTTCCTCTGTGTTTGAAAAGAATGTGTATCCTGGGTTTTTTTAAATGACGTGTCCTGTAGATATCAATTAAGCTAACTGTTCTATTGTGTCATTTAGGATATCTGTTGCCTTATTGATTGTCTGGAACATCTGTCTATTAACATTAGTGGGGTGTTAAAGTCTCCTGCTATTATTATATTTCCATCGATTTCTCTCTTTATGTCTGTTAGTGTTTGCTTTATATATTTAGGTGTTCCTATATTGGGTGCATGTATGTGGAGTGTAATATCTTCTTGTACAGATCTTTTTATCATTATATAATGTCCTTCTTTGTCTTGCTTTATAGCTTTTGCTTTAAAGTCTATTTTGTCAAATTTGAGTATTGCTACCCTATTTTCTTGATGTTTCCGTTTGCATGCAATGTCTTTTGTAATCCCCTCAACTTTTAATCTACATGCAACTTTTGCCTTAAAGTGGGTCTCTTGTGAGCAGCATATTATAAGTTCTTATTTTATTATCCAGTCTGCCACTCTCTGTCTTTTGATTGAAGCATTTAGTCAGTTGATGTTTAAAGTAATTATTAAGTGTGTACTTATTGCCACTTTAAACGTTGTTTTCCAATTTTTTTTTCCTTCTTTGTTCCTTTCTTTTTTTCCTTTTTGTGGTTGGACGGTTTTATTTTGTATTATGCTTGAGTTCCTTTCCTTTTGTTTTTTGTCAATCTGTTGTGTATTTTTGATTTACAGTTACCCTGGTTTTCAAGTATGTTAATCCGTAACTATATCTACTTGCTTTAGACTGATGGTCATATAAGCACACACACTTTCTAAAAACTCTACATTTTCTTACTCCCCTCACCCACATTTTGTGATTTTGACATCCTGTTTTACATCTTTATATTTATCCTTTTGCTGTTCATTGCAGCTATAATCACTTTCACAATTTTTTTGATTGCTTTTTAATCTGTATCCTGGCTTAAGTGATGATCAGTCCTTTAATATATTTGCCTTTTCTACTGTGATTTTCTCTTCCCCATAGATTCTTGCTTCTTTTGCATTTAGAGAAGAGTTTTCAGTATTTCTTTAAGGGTAGGTTTTGTTTTGCTATCTTCTTGTATTTTTGGCTTATCTGAGAAGTTCTCTTTTTTTCTTTTTTTTGCCCTCCGTGCAGCATATGGAGCTCCCAGGCCAGGGATCAGATCTGAGCCGTAGCCTCAAACTAAGCTGCAGCTGCAGCATTGCCAGATCTTTAACCCACTGTGCCAGGCTTGGGATTGAGCTTGCATCCAAGCACTCCCAAGATGCTGCAGATCTCGTGCTACAGCGGAAACTCCATTGCCTGAGAAGTTCTTTATCTCTCCTTCTATTCTAAATGATATTCTTGCTGGGTAGAATATCCTATGTTGCAGGTTTTTTCCTTTCAGGATTTTGAATATATCTTGCCACTCCCTCTGGCCTGCAAAGTTTCTGTAGAGAAATCAGCTGATAACTTTATGAGGGTTCCCTTGTAACTGACTCTTTGAATAACACACTCTTTATTGGCTGCCTTCCTTACCCATCTGCCCACCCACTCCCCTAGTGTTTTTAGGGGTTGCCACCAAGTAAACTACTTGGTCTCAAATATTTATCTCAAAGTCTTCTTCTAGAGCAGGGGCCAGCAAACTTTTACTATAAAGAACCAGATAGTAAACACATTAGGCATTGCATCTACTCAACTATAATGCAAAAGCAGACATAGGTACATAGACCATGTGTAAACAAGTGAGCATGGCTATTGCCAATATAATCTTTTATTTACAAAATCAGGTGGTTGGCTAGATTTGGCATATGAGTTCTCTGGCCCCTAATCTAGAGGAATCAAGCTATATCATCCCCTGTATTGGTTCTCTAGAGCTGTGTAACAAATTACCACAAACTAACTTAGCAGCAAAGTTAAAACAACAAAAATTTATTATCTCATAGTTTCCATGGGTCAGAACTGTGGGCTCAATGTAACTGGGTCCTCTGCTTTGGCTCTCACAAGGCTGAAATCAAGGTTTTGGCTGGCCTGCATCCTCATCACAGGCTTGGAGTTCTCTTCCAAGCTCCCTGGTTGTTGGCCGAATTCAGTTCCTTGCCATTATAGCACTGAAGTCTCAGTATTTTTACTGTCTGTCATCCATGAACTATTTTATCCCCCTAGAGGCTGCCCACCACTCCCTGCCATGTGGCCCTCTCCACAATATTGCCATTTTCATCAAGTCCAGAAAGAGAATCCTTCTTTTAAAGGACTCACTTGATTAGGTTAGGCCCTCCCAGGATAATCTGCATTTTGATTTATTCAAAGTCAGCTGATTAGGGATGTTAATTATATCTGCAATTTGCCATATAATGCAGCCTAATCACAGAAGAGCCTTTCTGTCATAGTCACAGGTTCTGCCTAAACTTCAGGGGAGGGAATTATACAAAGTGTGTATAATAGCAGGCAGAAATCTTAGAATTCTACTTCCTGCACCCTTTAAAAATGGAATGGAAATTCTCTCCCTTAATGGACATAACAGGAGAGGATAACAAGTGCCCCCACTCCATAAAACAAACAACATATATTGAGCATCCACTATGTGCCAGGTGCTGCACTAAGCAATTTGCCTGCATCATCCTATTTCATTCTCACAGCAACTCTATGCAGTAGTTCCTATTTTAAACCCACTTATAGGTGGGTACGTTCTGCATAGCGACAGAGCTAGTATGGAGTGGGGTAAGAGTCAAACCCAGAATCCTGACTCCACAGCTCATTTTCTCTCTACTGCCTTGCCTCTGAGAATTTATATGTAATTCTCCACACCCTCAACACAAGCCAATTAATGCTGATACTGTCATGCTGCATCAGTTTCTTAACATTTAAGATCTGGCCAAGTAATCTTTAAACCTTAAAAATAAAAGACAATATTCACACAAAGAGGGTTGCAGACAAACCTTCTCCTTGACTAGAATTAATAACCTAGGCCAAATATAAGTGAAAACTCAGGACTCGGTTTCAAAAAAATGGTATAACCAATATTGCATTCTTGCTTGCTTTCTCAGATGAAACAATGATAGTAAAAGCCAATAAAGAAAGGGGAGAGGAAGGAACCAAGTATTAATGAAGCACCTACTGTGTACAATGCATTACATCCATTATTTCTTTTAAGCCTGACCTCAACCCTTAAAGGCTTATTATTAGTTCTCTTTTGCAGATGCAACTAAGCTTGTAAAGGCTGCAAATTGTCACCTAATGTCTATTCTCCCCTTCTTCCTGAATAATAGAACATTCCATGGAGTGCAAAAATGTGATCAGCTGAAAGACCACATTAACCTTGCAGCTTCCTTTCAGCTAGATATGGTCATGTGACCATGTTTTGGCCGAAAGAGCTAAGCAGAAGTGTTGTATGGGACATCTTGTGAGGCACCTTAAAGAAAGCTAAGTAAATCGAGAGTTACCCTTTTTGACCTTTCTTTCTTACACCTTCCTGCTATTGGGAATTCTGGCATCATGGCGAGAGTCCCAGGTGCCACCTTGAATCCTGAGGTAACCTAGAGATGAAAGCCATTTGCAAGGAGGATGGAGCAGGAAAGTATGAGGGTCCCTGATGATCATGGAGCCGTTATACTAGCCCTGAAGTCCATAACCATAGAAATTTTTTTTTAAATTACCTTTTGTGAGAGAGTAAAAAATCCTGTCTCTTAAACCACTGTTATTTAGCATTGGCCTTATATATAGCTTATTAGCTGGCAGAGAGGGATTAAATAACTTTTCCCTAGGTTGCCCTGTAGTAATAGATTAAGGACATACACCTGGCTTTCTCAGTCTATAGTATGCTTGGGACTAATCATTTATGTCTTTTGATGGGAAAGTGGGAATGTTACTTTAGTTGGAAGATGAAGATATCCTCATCTGACCTCACAAACTTAGATCTTTATTTCACAAATTCTCTCTATTTTTTTTTTGTTTTGTTTTGTTTTAGGGCTACACCCACAGCATATGGAATTTCCCAGGCTAGGGGTTGAGTTGGAGCTGCAGCTGCCTGCCTACACCACAGCCACAGCAACAGAGGATCCGAGGTGCATCTGCCACCTACACCGCAGCTCACGGCAATACCAGATCCTTAGCCCACTGAGCGAGGCCAGGGATGGAACCCGCATCCTTATGGATCCTAGTCTGGTTCGTTACTGCTGAGGCACGATGGGAACTCCCTTTTTTGCTCCCCCCCGCCTCACAGATTCTCTTTTGATTCCAGCTTCTGCTCTCTATAGAGTGAACTACCTTCCATATTTGAACCTCTGTCCTCTACAGTTAGAATAATTTTTAGAGTGTAATTTAACTTTTTAAAAATTATAATACATGTAACACATGCACATTGTAAGAAATGAGGACCAGAAAGGGGCTATAAAATGAAAGGCAAAGTTTTCCCTCTCCCAACATAGACCCAAGTCCCACTACCCAGGAGTAATATTTGTTGATCTTTCCAGAAAGTTTTTTATATGTATACAATAATATATATGGATATCCATTCTATCACAAATGGAAATATACTACACATGTTGTTTGCAGTTATTATATTTTGTATTACATAATCACATATAAGATCCCAGGACATTTATTAAATGGCTGTAGAGTGTTCCATTGTGTGGATAGAGAATAGTTTATTTAATCTGTGTTTCCTTATCATTGGACAATTCGGTTTTTATTTTTGAATGTAAACAGTGCTACAGTGTATATCCTTGAATACATATCTTTTTTCACTTGTCTCTATAGTACAAATTTCTGGATGTGCAAAGTGCTCTGCAAAGAGGTCGCTAGAAATTCCCCTCCCCCAACAGTGGGTGAAAGCACTGATTTCTCTTCCTGGCCAGTAGCAGCTATCAACAAATTGTTGGATCTTTGCCCATCTGGTATTGAAAAAATGTATTTTTTTGACATTTGAATTTGCATTCTTAAAGTCATAAATGAAAGCATTTTGTCACTATTTATTGGCCACTGGGATTTCTTATTCTGAGAACTACTTATTCATGTCCTGTCTCATTTTTCTGTTAGCTTCTTTATCTTTTTCTTATTGATTTATAAGAGCTTTTTGTAATTTTAGGAAATTAGTCATAAGTCATATAGCTTGCAAAATTTCACTAGTATGTGTTCCCTTTTTATTCTGTTTATAGTAATTTCCCCTGCAGAGGCTTTGCTATTTTTAGTGAAATATATTAATCCTTTCTTACATATCTTCTTAATTTTGTGTCCTATATAGAAAAGCTACCCCCATGAATACACATTAGTTCACCCAAGTTTTAGGGTTGGATTTTTGGTGATTTATTTTGTACGTATATACCATTGGTCCATCTGGTGAAAGAGATAGAGATTTCATCTTATTTTCTCCAAGTGATTAGGCAAGTATTCCAAAACCACTTCTTGAATAACCCATCTCTTTTTCTTACTTCAATTTCATGTGTGACTTTCATCATATTTTAAATTTTCATATGTGTTTATGTCTGTTTCTGAACTCTCTGTGCTATTCTTCTTTTCAATCTATTCTTTTTTTTCTTTCTTTTTTTTTTTTTTTGTCTTTTTGCTATTTCTTTGGGCCGCTCCCGCGGCATATGGAGGTTCCCAGGCTAGGGGTCCAGTCGGAGCTGTAGTCTCTGGCCTACGCCAGAGCCACAGCAACATCAGATCCGCGCCGCGTCTGCAACCTACACCACAGCTCACGGCAACGCCAGATCATCAACCCACTGAGCAAGGGCAGGGACCGAACCCGCAACCTCATGGTTCCTAGTCGGACTCGTTAACCACTGTGCCACAACGGGAACTCCTCAATCTATTCTTGGTCCAGAAACCAAGCTGTTAAATTATTATTGATTTATAACATGTTTTACTATTCAGTAAAGCTAGTAACCACCCCTTACACATTCATTATTGTCCCCTAGAGTTCTCTTAGCCATTCTCACATCTTTATTTAAACAAATACATGTTGAATGAGCATCCACTGTACACCAGGCAATGGTTTAAGCACTAGGGATGCAGCAGTGAACAGAACAGGGGAAATCTCTGCCCACATGGTGCTTTCATTCTAGCTTAGAGGGAGAGACCAAATCAATTAGTCAAATACAAACAGGGTCAAAGGGTTGCAAATGAAGTGACGGAGAAAGGATAGGGAAGGAAGATAAGAAGTGGGGAGATTGCAAAACCAAGTGGTCCGGGCAGCCTCATTGAAAACGTAACAATTGAAGTGAGGGAATAAAACCATGCAGATAAGTAGGAGCAAGGCATGCAAAGGCCCTGAGGTCAGAGGCCAGTTTGCCTGGGACAGAGTGAATGAGAAAATGAGATGGGGAGATGAAGCCAGAGAAGAAACGGGGAGTGATCAAGGAGGGCCTTGTAGGCAAATGAAAAGATTGGGGCTGTTTCTCTGAGCAAGGTGGAGAACCACTGGGCCATATGGAACAGAGATGCATCATGAACTGATTTAACATTACAGAAATTGATGCCGTAGTTACATTGGTTGAGCTCACTTTGAAATATTACATTAACTCACAGAGGATAATAGCTTTATAGCCCTGTGTCTTCGTATCCAAAAATAATGTATGTGGCAATATTATACATGCATAGAGAGACTGCTTCTGGGAACGTATTCTATAGATACTGTCACAAATGTGCAAAATAACTTAACTAGAAGCATTGACAATGGCAGAGGATTAGAAACAATACATCCAGCCATCCACCTATATGGGACTAGCTAAGTGAATTTTTGATGCATGTACACAATGCAAGAATATGCCACTATGAAAAGATTAAGACAAAAAAAAAAAAAGAAAAGATTAAGGAGAATCTTTATGTGCTGGCTTGGAATGATCACCTAGATACACTAAGAGTAAAAGCAAGGTACAGAATGGGGTGTATAGTATGCTGCCATTTGGGTGAAAAAAGGGAAGTATATGTTATGTGTGAATTTGCTTTGTTCGGGATAAAACCACTCTATAAGAAAACATAAGAGGAGTTCCTGTCGTGGCTCAGCAGAAACGAATCCGACTAGGAACCATGAGGTTGCAAGTTCGATCCCTGGCCTCACTCAGTGGGTTAAGGATCCAGCGTTGCCCGTGAGCTGTGGTGTAGGTCGAAGACACGGCTTGGATCTGGTGTTGCTGTGGCTGTGGTGTAGGCTGGCAGCTGTAGCTCTGATTGGACCCCTAGCCTGGGAACCTCCATATGCCATGGGTGTGGCCCCAAAAAGTTTAAAAAAAAAGAAAAGAAGACATAAGAAACTACTCACAGTAGTTGTCACTAGGGAGGGGCACTAAATAACTGGAACGCAGGGATATAAATGAAAATTTTCTGTGTATTTCACTTTCCCTCTTTGAAGTGTCAAGCCATGTAAATATACTACCCATTTAAAAACAAATAACTATACATTTCAGTGAAATAAAGTATATCTTTATATTAGGGCCATTTTGGAAATATATTTGACAGTGACTCAAACAGAATTAGTAGAGACCTAAATCACATAGCCTGACCTATATGGTGTATCTTTACATGCCCAGTTGTAATAAGCACCCAAATAGAAAAATGCGAAACTACACAATGTGCTCATTTCTCTGCCTCCCCTCTCACCCCGAAAAAATGTGTTTCGGAAAGAGAAAAAAGCACAAAGGGCGATTTGCACATTATTACAGTAGAAGTAAGCTAGAGAGCTCAACCTCCTTTCATGCCTGTTACAGATTAAGGCCCGTGATGAATAAGTGGTTGTAGTGTATTAGCAGATGATGTGTCCTACAGATAAAAGAAAAATGAATCTAGAAGGAGGGACCAGGAGTGTGGGGAGGACATCTGGGATGGGAGTGGGGTACACAGATCTGAATTGGGGGTTCAGGAAGGCTCACTGAGAAGGTAACATTTAGGGAAGGATGTGAAGATGGCGAGGCAGCAGCCATGTTGGTGTCTGAGAGCCTTCCAAACAGAGGGAACAGCCAGTGCAAAGGCCCTGAGGCAGGAGTTTTCCTGGCCTATTGAAAGGAAAGCAAGGAAGCCAGAGTGGCTGACGCAGCTGGAGGGAGGCAGCATGAGTAGTGGGGAGGAGGCAGCAGATACCACAGAGCTTTGTCAGCTCTGCTAAAGACATCGCCTTAAAGAGATGGGAGACCACTGGAGAATACGGAGTCAAAGAATGACATTTGCTCTTCCATTTTAAGAGCATCCCTCTAGCTGCTGTGTGGAGATCAGGCTATAGGGAATCAAGGATAGAAGTAGGAAGGCCAGTGCCAGAAGGATTTTGTGACTCCCCACTTTACTCCCGGAAACATATTCTTAGAGTTACTCAAAGTAGGTATTTGTGAAGCACCTACATTCAACCCAGAAACGAAGCCTTTAAAAAACTAATTTCTTTCTGATTATAAGAATAACAGGAATTCCCGCTGTGACTCAGCAGGTTAAGGACTCACTGTTGTCTCTGTGAGTATGCGGGTTTGATCCCTGGGCTCACTCAGTGGATTAAGGATCCAGTCATGCTGTCACTGTGGCATAGGCTGCAGCTGAAGCTCCAATTCGACCCCTGGCTCAGGAACTTCCATATGCCGCAGGTGTGGCCATAACGAAAAAAAAAAGAATTACGCATACTCACATAGAGAAATGGAGAAAAACAGAAAAATGGGCATGGAGAAAAGATATACCAATATGCTACCTCCCAGATACAGCTACTGTTGACATTTTAGTGTGTTTCCCTCTCATCTATGGGGTTTTACATAGCTAGGGTCATAGTGTGCATATCCATTCGTATTCTACTTGATCTCTTAACCTAATATAATAAGCACTTTACCACTAAAAGAATTATTTGTTCTCATGGAAGCATAATATTCTGTTTTATGGCTGTCTAAAATTGAACTCAATCAGTCCACTAAATAATGCATCAATGAGGATTTTTATGCATACATTTGAATTTGCATTTTAGATTTGCCTTCCATAAGACAGGTTCCAGAGGCAGAACTAGCAAGTCAAACAGAGAATGTATTTTAGATTTTGCTACTGTCAAATTGTTCTTCAGAAGGGTTGTGCCTATTTAAATTCCGATAGGTTTACTAAAGCCATAAACAACCTTTAAGAAAAAAATTTCTTCGTTAGCATCATCCTCTTCAAGAAACAAAATTTTTTAATGAGAAAATATCAGAATTTCACACATCATGTGCATAACAGAGGGTGAAAACTCAGATTCTGAGTACGAAAAAAATCAGTTTCTAGACCAAAGCTGCAGTTAAATTAAGATCCAGCTCAAGGAGTACATATGAAACAAAGTGCATGTGGGGTGTGCGTTACAGGCAGAGAAGTAACATCACTAAATATATGTGGTTGCTAAGAGACTAAATTGAGGACCGAGAATTAAATTTAACACATTTTCCTCAAATTGAGTTATTCCAGGTCTAGCCTTCTCTTCTCTCTAACTTGTACGACATGGAGGCATTTGTGAAAAATGGGTGTTCAGCCAAAAGGCAAGGACTATGCAGAGAGATGAGATAAGGGGAAGGAAGATGTGGGTTCTAGAACAGTTCATTATTTCCTTATTCCAGATCCATCGCTTGACCCTTTGGGTCAAGCCAAGTGGGAATAATATTGCCTCTCTTGTCTCATCCACCTCCCAAAGCTTTTATGAAGATCAAATATGCTAATAAATGGCGAAGTGATATACAACCATAGGGTGTTATTACCATGTTGGAAGTCTCAGGCGCACTGCCTTGGATACTTAATTATAATGAGGTGCTTTCATTCCTCTTGCTGGGTTTGTCTTGTATTTAATTATAGCAGATTCAGGGATCTGCTCTGGGGGAGATCTATTCAAAAAAGAAAGCATGGTAATGCAGGTCACCATTCTGAGCCCCCGATGAGACGGAAATTTCCTAAAGGATGTGGATTGTGTGTCATTCACTTGTGTGGATAAATATCCAAAACCCCTGTGTTAGGAGGCAACAGAATTGTCCACCCCAGTTCTATCTTGTGTCGTAATGGCCTGTTATAGGTGAGCGCAAGATGGACCAGTTTCTCTCTTTCCTGCCTCTGAGCCCCTTCCCCGCCACCGGCGTCTTGATAGGCTATCCCCTCCCTGAGCTTCCAGGCAAGCTGCTAACCGTCAAGTCGCAGGAAAGTTGTCTCTCCTTGAGCTCTTCACGGTGTCATCATCTAGTCCCAAACCTCCATTAGCCCCTGGGACACCTTGTGACAACACCATCTCATTGAATGCCACTCCACCCTTCTCCCCTGGAGTCTGGCCAGGCTCTATGGGCTTGCCCTGCTGTCTTATCGCCTGTGTACCTACTTCAGCACCTGGCACAGGCTCAACACATGTTCTTTGAATAAAGGAAAGGATGCATTTTCAAGGGCTCATGTCACAAAAGAAGGCGAATACCTCTCTGATAAAAATGAAGTCGTCAAATACCTTGGTTCCAGAAACATTGTGGTAAACCAATCTCTGCCCAGAAGCATCACTATATACTATATACTTAAATGTGTGAATGCGTACATATAACCAGTATTCTCTTAGTAACACAAATGTTGCAAAGAGCAACAAGTGGAGGTTGCTGAGCCTGATACTAATCATGCCGGGATTTTTATATCTAAATAGAATTGGAGTATACTCAGAAGACCAGAGGCTTTTTCAATCTGATCCTCTGAAATCCTCCACCAGAAATCGAATTGAGTGGTTCTCAGTTGTCTGGTGATTCTATAGCAATGGAAAATCTAATAAATACTGATGTCTGTGAACCAGCCCCAGAGATTCAGATTTAATTCATCTGTGGTAGGATGCGGGCATCTGTACGTTTTAAAAGCTCCCCGGGGGATTCTGATGTGCAGCCAGGCTGAGAACCACTGCTCTGAAGTGTCTGGGGTTGAAATGACGGATCTAACGAATTAAACCTCAAGGCTGAACACACTGGGCTTCCTGGACATCTGCATGAAGTCTCTTGCTCTCTCCCACGCTCTGACTCCTGTGTTCTTTTGCTCTCTCGCTCTTTCTTCTATTTATCCAATAAATTGCTATGGAGTGACTCTGCTGTTTTTCAGCCAATCAGGTAGGAAGTGAGATCCTGAGAGTTCACATTGAAGCAACCTGAGATCTTTTAAAACCCAGGCTGTACGTAGTAGGGTGAATCACAAATTGTGAAAGGGGGAGACGAGCCATTGGGTTTCCTGTCCTACGTCAGCTTGGGTTGTGTGAGTGGCCTTGTTCATGGGAGGGGACAGGAGGAGCCCGGAGAAAACACTGCCATACTAGGACTTGCCAAACCTTCATCAAGTTGCACTCTCAGAATCAGGTATGGACCCAGTGCAATCACATCTGACTCCCACGTGGTGGATGCCCCAGAACCAGTAAGCATCCTGTGAGGCACTGAGCCAGGCAGCTCCTGCTTTTTTTGTTGTTGTTTTTTGTTTGTTTGTTTGTTTTGGCTGTGCCCAGAACACATGGAAGTTCCTGGGCCAGGGATCAAATCCAAGCCTCAGCAGCAACCCAAGCCACTGCAATCATAATTCCAGGTTCTTTTTTTTGTTTGTTTTTTGTTTTTTTGTTTTTTTGTCTTTTTGCTGTTTCTTTGGGCCGCTCCGGCGGCATATGGAGGTTCCCAGGCTAGGGGTTGAATCGGAGCTGGAGCCACCGGCCTACGCCAGAGCCACAGCAACGCGGGATCCGAGCCGCGTCTGCAACCTACACCACAGCTCACGGCAACGCCGGATCGTTAACCCACTGAGCAAGGGCAGGGACCGAACCCGAAACCTCATGGTTCCTAGTTGGATTCGTTAACCACTCCGCCACGATGGGAACTCCTAATTCCAGGTTCTTAACCTGCTGCCCCACAGGAGAACTCCTTCTTGTGACTCTCAAGAAGCTGTGACTCTCAGACTGAGGGGCCCTAGTCTCAGTCACATAAAAGTGGTCTTTACATAAGATCTTCCTGGCATGAGGTGAGTCAGTCGGGGTACTTCTTCAAAAGTCAACCTCTGATTGTAAGTTCCAGGATGGCTGGGTTCCTGTTTCCCGCCCCTCACTGCCCCTCCCAGAGACAGCCAACCAGCCAGTGCTCAGTGAGTATAGAAGAAACACCATCCAGTGCCTCAATATTTCAAGAAACCACTGAAGCCCCATGATTGGCTTATTTGCAGCATCAGAAATGGTTAATCCAGAGACACATAAGCCCCGAGGTTTCTTCTACTAGCCGTCTTACTTTGGTTTTTTGGCCATGCCTGGCTGCGTGTGGAAGTTCCTGGACCGGGGACTGAACCTGTACCACAGCAGTGACAACACTGGATCCTTAACCCACTGAGTCACCAGGGAGTTCCCCACTGGCCTTCTTGGAGCTGTGAGATACGAAGCACAAGGGCACAAGAGAAAAGACTGAAATAACATAGGCACCTTCCTGGTGCCATGTTGCTCCGCTGGGAAGTAGTGATGAGCCAGGAGTCACAGAGGACCTTGAGTTGCAGGCCCCCCACTTAGCTACACCCGTCATCTCCCTGACAGCTGGCATGTCTGCCTGAGTCTGATGAATATTACTTTGAAAGCTCTGAGAGCGGCAGTTCTCCCAGAGCTGTGTTATCCTGCGAGCTGATTCCATTGGTCCTCCACTCGACTTTGATTGCTACAATTAGGGCCTCAACCATCATGAGGATGAAAGAAGTAAAAATCCGGTCAGATCATGATACTTTTCAGAAAACATCAAATAGAAAAATTGTGCCATGCCTTTTATCTCAGTGCCTTGGGCCCTCCCCCCCCCCCCACTATTTCTTTTATCTTTGTTAAGATTTTTATGCCAAAAAAAAAAAAGTTCCAAGGAAATGCTGTTTCCACTGTCTCTGAAACTGGAAGAACCTAATCCTAAGGCTTCTGCTGGAAGGAAGCCCTGTTTCTATTTTCATTGGAAGGTTCTGAAAGCAAAATAATGAGGATTTCTCAAGGCCATGATGTTCTTTTCCCCTCTTGCCCCGCATAAAATCAGCTGTTTCTCACACAGTACATTTGGTGTAATTCCATGAAATAGATACATTTCATGGAACCTTTTCTTACAGCATCAATTCTTGCTACTTTTGGAATGTGCTGTTCCCCCAACAGACAACATAGCCTTTAATTATATCACACGGCCCTACTCAAGGCCCCATGTGCCAGGGCGGAACCACAAGATCGCCAGTGGGGCTTCTTGACATCCATACTCATTTCTAGATCGGGTAACACACCAGCTTTTCAGCTCCCAATTTCTGTTTTTGCGTTGGATTTTGGTTTTAAGTGTCTGCCAGAAATAAGCCAGCATTTTTGCAGGGTGGGAGGCTGTAGTTTTAGGAAGCGCTGCCCTGATGAGGTTTAGGAATACTATCAGAGCAGTGCATTGGTTTCCTTCTTCTGATACTGAATTTAGTTCTGAGATTTCAGACTATTTGAGTCAGCCTAAATTAAACAGAGACCTATATAGACTTGCAGACATTGGTAATTGCGATAATACTAATATTGCGCACCAGGCATTCATAGGCGCAAAAATCTACCATCTACCATTCTAAGCAGATAAAAATTTCCCAAACCTCACTTGGCCAAAAGTTACACAATGAAAAAAAAAAGACAAAAGAAATGTAAGAGATGAAAAAGAACCAAACAATTAATTCTGCCCTTCCTCCTTTTTGCTATTCTTTGAGTTCTGTGACTATCATTTTTCTTCTTGTCATTAAGTGGGGAGGATAGAAGATTTGGAAAAAAAGAGAGAGAGAGAGAAAAGACACAAATGGGAAGCAGAGACACAGGAAAGGAAGAGGCAGAAAGGAAGAGCCAAGGAGTGAGGCGACAGAGGCAGCTGCCCCCAGGCCTGCTGTTCCCCTCCTCTGCCAGCAGCCCTGCCAACTGTGGCAATGCACAACCGTAGGAAATGCTTTGAGCTGACCCAGCAGCATCACCCATAAGGTAACTCACTTCAACAAACACTTAAAGATGCCCTTCTTTGTATAGAAGAAACAACAGCCTCGGGCCTTAGGAACTTGCAGGGAGATAGACAAGGGGTTAACAGAGAAAACAATCTGAGGGAGCAGAGAGTTAAGTACTGAGTTGTGTGGAAGACCAGGATATTCTGGGGATGGGAGACTGAGGCAAACTGTGTGGGCTGATGGGGGTCTGGGGAGGATACAGGAGAGAGGTGGGGTTGATCGATCTTGAGGCTGGGTGGCATGGATGTGTGCAGACAGCAAAGAAGGGGAAGAACCTTCTAGATCCATCTTTCTCCTAACACTGCTTCATTATGTGGCAGGGGCCTTTGGTGGGCAGCATCCCTACTTTTCTTCAGATGCTCAGCTCTCGTTTTTAATCAACATGCATAGATGTGTCTTTAGTGAAAGAATTGGCATGTTTCTTCAGGAAGGACTATTTGTTGAAAACATGGCATATTCCTATTTCCTGTCCGTGTGGGGCTAATTTGCTGACAGATCTTATTATTCTTTTTTTCCATTAAGCCTTGATTCTGCAGTGGATTTCACCTGGCTCAATTGACGAACTCATCCTCCCATTTGGGGTATTACATTGTTGTTTGCAAGACGATCTTGCCAAAATGTGGATGATTTATTACTTCTTTCTTCCATTCCCCCATCTCTGGAGATCTATGTTTAGGTAGGAAGGCTAAGAGGGCACAGGAGAGAGAAAGTAAACTCTGATTTGTGGTGTTGGTTCCATTTCACTTACTGTAAGAATCAGGCCCTCAGAATCAGGTGAACAAATGGTCTCCTTCTGCTCTTGGACTCCATTGAAAAATGTTGCTTAATGCCTGGATTTAACACACACACACCGGACATTTATGGTTGAAATAAGACCAAAAGCAAATGTAAGTGCAGCTGCTTTTATGTATAGACTAAAAAAGGTATACCAGTGAAGACAACCCACAGAAATAAGGTGAGATATTTGCAAATAATTTATTTGATAAGAGACTTGAATCCAAGATATATTTTTTTAAAAAGCCTCTTATAACTCAGTAATAAGACAGATAGCCCAGCTAGGAAAATGGGCAAAAGATTTGGATAGATATTTCTTCAAAGAGATAGACAAATGGCCAATAGATACTGAGAGATGGTCAACAGCATGAACCGTGAGAGAAATGCATAGCAAAAGCACAATCAGATACCACTTCACACCTACTAAGGTAGCTGTAATATAAAAGATAGATATTAACAAGTGTTGGTGAAGATGGAGAGAAAACAGAACCCTCATACAATGCTGGTGGGAATGGAAAATTGTACAGCCACTTTGGAAAAGAGCCTGGCAGTTCCTCAAAAAGTTAAACAAAAACTATCATATGACCCAGCAATTCTACTTCTAGGGATTACCCAAGAGAAATGTCAACATACGTCTACACAGAAACTTGTACATGCATGTTCCTATCAACATTGCTCATAATAGCCCCAAACTGGAAACAACCCAAATGTCCATCAACAGATGAATGGATAAATAAAATGTGGCCTCTCTATACAATGAAACATTATTCAGCCATAAAAAATGAAATATTGACACATGCTACAATGTGGATGAACCTTGAAAACCTCATGCTGAAAGAAGCCAATCACAAAAGGTCACATATTGGATGAGTCAGTGTATATGAAATATCCAGAATATGCAAATCTCTAGAGACAAAAAATACATTAATGACTGTCTAGGGGGTGAGGGTTGAGAACCTTGAGGGTCAATTGGAAGTGACTGCTCTTTGGTCTAGAGATTTTTTTTAGACATGATAAAAATGTTATAAAAATGTTAATTTAGTGGTGATGATTACTAGTTAAAACCCCTGAAACTTTAAACTTTTTAAAAAAGGGGGAGTTCCCACTGTAGCACAGTAGGATTGGTGGCATCTCTGCAGTGCTAGGACGCAGGTTTGGTCCCCGGCCAGGCACAGTGGGTTAAAGGATCTGGTGTTGCAGCAGCTGTTCATAGGTCGCAACTGCTGCTCAGATCTGATTCCCGGCCTGGGGACTCTGTATGTCTCCGGCTAGCAAAAAAAGAGAAAAGAAAAATTAAAAAGCAGAGGCAGAAAAAAAAAACCCTAAAACGTTTGTCCCACTTTTGCTTTCTGACAGGTGTGAAAAATGAAGGGACAAAATCAAATGTGATCCATCAAAACATTTAAAATCGGTGCCCATCTAGTTCCATGAACTAGTCCTATAGATAATCAACGGGGTGAACATAGGTTGTAACTCACTTTGTTGTGGAATGATACTGACGACTGAGAATACTGTCTTAGAAGACAAGAAGCCCAGGTTGGGAGCGAGTGGTCCCTCCCAGCTGTGTCATTGGGCATCTCCCAGAGACAGACTCATTTTCACAAGCTGAACCAAGGCTGAGCTTTTCAAGAGAGAGGTGAGACACTATCGGTCTGTTGTAGAATCTAGATGAAAAAGATTAGATTTCTGGGCTCCCCAAAGTGCCGGTTAACACACACACACGCTCATTCACTCAAACAATGGACCACTGATTTCTTAAAATGTGCCTTTCTGAGTGTTTATTACCAAGCCACCAGTAATTCCACTTTTGGAAATCATTCTAAAGAAATAATCTTCAATTTAGACAAAACTTATATGACCACAAAGACATTTATCACAATATTCCTTAGATGAGTGAAAAATTGCCTCAATTTGGGGAACGGCGAAATTAATCATTCCACTTTCATAAAACCATTGAAGTAATGATGGTAAAATGGTGGGTTTTGAGACTATGTTCAGTGCTAAAGCCTTTTAAAAACCGAAGAGTATGATGTGGAAATCCAGTGTAGGTGTGAGGAAGTGTACACAGATAAAAATAGCCGTGACATTAGGGCTTTGGGAGGGCAGGTGATCTTTTCCCCCATTTTTCCATAATGAGCTTTTATTACTTTTAAGATAAAATACTTTAACATTTAAAATCATTGTAAGAATTAAAATGGTGGTTTAACTATGAACTACTTCCTGCCTGTATGCCTGTATTTTCTGTTGCATGCAAATCACATACAATCCTGACAGCAGGTCTGGGATGGGTCTGAGACTTTGTATCTCTAACAAACTCCCACGTGATGCTGGTGTTGCTGGTCCATGCACCACACTCTGAGTGGCAAAGTGCCTACGAATTTCTTGAGAGAGATGGTCTAAAAACCAAAACCAAGAGTCCCCATTGTGGTTCAGCGGTAACGAATATGACTAGTATCCATGAGGATGTAGGTTCTGTCCCTGGCTTTGCTCAGTGGATTAAGGATCCGGCATTGCCGTGACCTGTGGTGTAGGTCTCAGACCCAGCTCAGATCTGACGATGCTGTGGCTGCAGCTCTGATTCGACCCCTAGCCCGGGAACTTCCATATGCTGCAGGTGTGGCCCTAAAAAGCAAAAAAAAAAAAAAAAAAAAAAAAAAGATTGTCAAGGTCAGGAAGAGCTCCCTGTAAATGAGTAAAGTACCCCGGACAGCCAAACTTCCTCCTAAGCTTCCCCCTCCGCCCAAAGAATATGCCTTTATTCAAGTACATAGGCTGGAGAATATGTTGGTTTTCCATATCATTATACACCACATTTAAATTAAAAAAAAAATTGGCGAGAATACTTAAGAGTGAACCAAAAGGCCTTTTTTTTTGTCCCTGTTAAGTGACCTGAGTTCAGTTCACATATCCCTGAAACCAGAGCATGATTCCTTCCCTTTCTGTAAATGGCCTCTCAGCTGTTGGTTTCCACAGAATAATGCAATCGAGAGTCAGAAGCCCTTTTCTGTGGAATGTACAATACTTGCAAGCTCTCTCCTCAGGGCTTTCGTCAGGTGATAAGTCACCTGAACCTTTTCTGGGCCATCTCCTAAACTCAAATGTGGAGAAACTTTTTTCCTTAGCTTCCTTCCTTTTCGGGTTGCTTGTGGACATTGTGTGCTGCTTGTGGAATTGCCACACTGTTTGCATATGCGTTGTATGCATTACCTATCACTACCCTAGCACGCTTTCATAAATGTAGTGCCTTAAAACAGCACCAGTTTATTATCTTACAGTTTGGAGGTCAGAAGTCTAAAATGAAGGTGCTGTGTTCCTTCTAGAGGCTTCGGGTGGGGAGGCATCTTTCCTCTCTTGTCAGAGAGCATCCTTCCAACCTCTGCTTCTGTCCTTACATCTCCTTTGTCTGCCTCTGACCGTCCCATCAGCATGGTTAGAGGCTCTGGGAATGAGGACGGGGACATCTTTGGGGGCTGTGGGCATTACTCAGGCTCACACGGTGGTCTAGTCACAGCCCATAGCTACTTGCCTCTTGTTGAGTTTATTTTTTTTTCTTTCTGTTAATAGCTCGAATGACACCTAGGCTTAGTCATAGTCAAAGCTATCAACCTGAGAGTAGTGTTTTGTTGATTCATGTAAGCACATGGTGTCAGTTTTTCCATATAACTAATGACCACAGACTTAGTGGCTTAAAATAATGTAGATTTGTTTCTCATAGTTTCTGTAGGTCAGGAGTGCAGGCATGGCGTAGCTGAATTCTCTGCCTTGGGTCTCACAGGCTGAAATCAAAATGTTAGCAGGCCTATCTTCCTTGCTGGAGGCTCTGGGGAAGAACATGCTTGCAAGTGCATTCATTGAAGTTGTTGGCTGAATTCAGTTCTTTGTGGTTGTTGGACTGAGATGCCCATTCTGCATTGGCTCTCAGCTGGGAGCTCCCTCTCAGCTCTGTAAGGTGGCCCACATTTATTCTCAACCAGCCTCCACCATCTGCCAGCCAGCAATGGCAAAGCGAGTCCTTCTCAGGCCTCCAATGTCTCTGCCTTCCTCTTCTGCCTTCCTCTTCTCCCACCAGCCGGAGAAATCTCTGCTTTGAAGGGTTTATGTTAGAGAAGACTACCCAGGTAATGTCCCTTTTCCAGGTCAGCTGGGCCACATAGCATCACACGACCATGAGAGTGACAGCTCGTCACACTCACAGCTTCCTGGGACTAGGGAATGTGGAATCTTGTGGCAGCGGGCGGGGGGCGGGGGTGCATTTTAAGAATTCTCTTTCACACACACACACACACACACACACACACACACGCACGCAACTCTGCACCCTCTCACCCCCTCATTTGGTAAGTAACAAAAGGAAGCCTCAGGAGGAATGACTCACTTTAGCAGATGCTCTTGGCCCCCCATATCCCTGGGGTCTGACCTTTTCACCGTCCGCTGGCCAATTTCCTATGGCCACTATCCACAGCTCTTTGCCTGAGGCCTTTCTCCAAAGCCAAGAAAAGATGACTCTGTCTGTATCTGCGGAAATATCACTCCCCCGGAGCAGCCCCATACCAGTGACTGAGTAGCTGATGGATAACTACCCCAGCTCCCTCACTCAGCCCTTGGGCTAGATCCCCCGAGACATACATTTTCCACCAGGGCCATGTGATCCTGGCACCAGCAGCATTAGACTCCAGACCGGCAACGTCATCCCATCACCCCAAGCTTGTGAGAATACAGATTCCTGGGCCCCACCCGAGACTGGCTGAATCAGGGCCTATGTTTTAACAAGCCTTCCAGGTGATTCTGATGTCCATTACAATGTGAGAAGCACTAACTGGACCAGAAAGGATCCATTGCTGGACCACAGCGAAGCCATCTTCTGTGTGGCTTTACAGTCAGAATGGCTGCCTTGCCCGGCTCTCCTCTCTTGTCAGCTGTGTGAGCGCGGGCAAGTTCCTCATGTACTCAGCGCCCTGGTCTCCTCATCTGACTGCACAATAGCAATGATCTAACAACCCTACTGCTCACAGAATTGCCTGAGGAATCAACAGGTCAATCCAGGTGAAGCGCCTAAGAACAGTGAAGTGCTCATTCAATGGGACCCTCAGGGAGGCCCCTCACTCACCTTTGGAGCTGCTTGGTTTAATAGGATGCATAAGCATAATAGGACCATAAACACTGGTCCACTGGCTTGCAGGTAACAATTACATATTGACAAGGACCTTGTTAGACACTGCATGTGGCAGGCTGAATAACGCCCTCCCGCAAACATGTCCACGTCCTACTCCTTGGAGGCTATGACTGTTACCTTATATGGCAAAAAGGACCTTGCAGTTATGATGGAATTAAAGATCTTGAAATAAATTATCCTGGGTTATCCTGGTGGGCTCAGTATAATCACAAGTGTCCTTATAAAAGTTGGGAGACAACTGATGTGACATCAGAAGTAGAGATCGGAGTAATACACTTTGAAGATGGAGGATGGAGGCCAAAGCCAACAAGAAATTGACAGGCAGCCACTGAGACACTGAAATGGACAAGGAAATGGATCTGCTCCAAGAGCTTCTGGAGGCAACACAGCCTTGCTGATTCCCTGACTTTCTCTCAGTCAAACTGATTTTAGACTCCTAAGCTCCACAACTGTAAGAGAATGAATTTGTGTTGTTTTAAGCCACTAAGCTTGTGGCGATTTGTTACAGCAGCAAGAGGAAGCTAACACACTGTCTCTCTTAGTCCAGCATTAGCAAGCAGCAGAATCGCTCAAAGCTCCCAGCCCTACCTCCAAAGTGTCTGATTCAGAAGGTCCAGAATGAGGCTCTGCTTCTGCGTTTCTAACAAGCATGCCCAAGAGGCCAATGCTCCTGGTTCCAGGTCCACTCTCTGAGTAGCAGTGGCTCAAGAAACTTGTTAAAAATCCATATTCCCAGGCAGATAACCTGATTCAGAAGGTTATAAACCAACCTTTTCACAAGCATCCCCAGCTGATTGTACTAAGTGGCTGCCAGTCACATTCAGGCATGCAGACTTGCCTTGAGTGGACCCAAGAGTGGGAAATCCTTCCTGTCTGGCAGGCTGTTGGCGAAGGGAGACATTGTGGCCCCCTCACACCTACCAGTTCATCATTTCATCACACAGAGGGTCACTTACTGTCCTTTTCAATCAGTTAACCTGAATGATCCTCACATAGGACCAAAGCCACCAGGGCTTTGCCCCCTGGCAACCCAGACAGGATATTCACAGAGTGCAGACAACCCCTTCTAGTGACCACTGGACAAACACCATCACTTGGACTCATCCTCCAGAAAAGCAGAAAGGGCTGGCACAAGTCCACCCATGGTGGAGTTCCTATTGTGGCTCAGTGGTAATGAATCCAACGAGTATCCTTGAGGACGTGGGATTGATTCCTGGCCTCATTCAGTGGGTTAAGGATCTGGCTTTGCCTTAAGCTGTGGCGTAGGTTGCAGATGTGGCTCGGATCCCGAGTTGCTGTGGCTATGGTGTAGGCCAGCAGCTGTAACTCCGATTTGACCCCTAGCCTGGGAACTTCCATATGCTGCAGGTCTGTCCCTAAAAATCTAAAAAACAACCACCACAAAAATCACCCGTGGCAACGTTATCTCAGGCTCCATCCCAGGGAATGGCCTGAGAGGGCCCCCCAGCTCTCTCTGCTGTGTAGTCCTGGTCAGCATGGAGGGAGCATGGCAGGAGTTGGGGAAACCTGACAAGCGAAGCATGCCTTCAGCCTGGGGCTGGTGGGAATTGGAGGAGGAAATGGAAGCAAAAAAAAAAAAAAAATTTTGAGGAGGTGGAGGAATAAGAAAAAGAAAATCAGAAAAAGACAGATTGAGAACAGTCAGTGATAATGAGTAAGATGTGGGAGCAGCAAAGCAGACAACTGCCGTGTGGTCCGAGCCAAGGACAGGGTGGGCGTGGGAGAGCAGTTGGTGGCTTCTGTCAAAGCAACCAGGCTGCACCAGGGTGCTCGTCCCCCACCTCACATGCCCCTTTCTATAGGCAAGGACGTACACACTCCCTGCCTCCTCCGTGGGCAACCATGGGCTCCTGGATGGTTTGACTTGGAAGAGAGACACAGCTCTCCAAAAGAAAACTGAAATGAATACTGGCTTTAGAACTCCACTCCAGAAATAAATCCCTGTTTCTTATGATACAAGGTTAATGAAATGATATAACCAAGAGAAACACCATTGGATGCTAAAAAAAGGGGGGGGGAAGTTGTCCATATATATGTAAGTATACAC
Organism: Phacochoerus africanus; assembly: GCF_016906955.1. NCBI lineage: Eukaryota > Metazoa > Chordata > Mammalia > Artiodactyla > Suidae > Phacochoerus > Phacochoerus africanus. The sequence goes on along the minus strand of NC_062560.1, from coordinate 12,940,566 downwards.
ACATGTACCCATCTCTGCATAACCTCCACATACACAGAGTGGAAGTGGGAGAGCACTGTCCAGTGGAAAGGTGTTCTTGGGCCACACACATCAACTACAACGCACCAAGAAACAAAACCTTCTGAAGACACCAAGCAGAAGAACGGACGATAAGGTAGGATTTACCCATACCCGTCGACGCAGGGCCACTCTGCCTGCTATATCACTATTTATGGAGCACGTACTGAAAGCAAGGTTCTGCACTACACTAAGTGCTTTAACTTACTGTATCTTCATGATAAATCTTCCAATAGAGGCATGATTGCTCTTCCATTGTATAGGGGTGGAAGGCTGCGTAAAGCAGATCAGGTCACGTCACTTGACGTCCCCATAGCGTCTCTGAAACCAGGAGCAGAATGTGAACCCAGGTCTACTTGACTTCAAACCCATGCTCTTAGCTGAATCACTGGGTCACACCTCTCAGCCGTGTGTATTTTGCTGGGACAAAGTGCCATCCACTGGCACCCTGTCACTGCTTGCTCTTCTTTATAGGATGTAACATTTAACCTTCGCAAGGAGGGAGCCAGGCTGCAGTAGGCCAGCTCAAAGATGAGACAACGCAACAGGCATTAGGAAGAGGTGGGAAGACGCACCTCCAAGGGCTTAGCCCTGAAGACAGACCCAAGGGAGGCAAAGAAACCCTGTGCACAGCTGCTGTGAAGAGAAAAAGGATCCTGGCTTTTTAAGACGCCCAATCTGCTCCCACCACCCACACAAGACTCCTTAAGAAAGTGGAAAGCAAATGTAGAGAGAGGATTAATCGTACCTCCACAGCCGCACGCCTACATATTTTTTTCTTGGCCCTTTGCTGTGGTATAAAGACATACACTCAAAGGTCGATTAGCAAATTGGCTCCTAAATGGCATTTTGCTTGATAAGTTTAAATCACAAAACTACTGTTTTCAATTGCCAGCATGGCAGGCAAACACAGGGAATTGTGAGAGGTAATGGGCGTGCTATTCAGTGGTGAAAAATAATGCCGTGCTTTATAATTGCCTCAGAATCAGTCATTTGACTATACAAAGAAAAAAATTAACTGAGATAAAATTCCCTTTTGAGGATGTAATTATGATTATTCTAAAGCCATCATTATTCATTTTACGTATTGGGAAATTGCTCCCCAAATATGACCTGTTCGGAGCTAGAGAGTGACTTCGGTGTAATTCTCTTTAAGGGTTTTGTTTCTTTATCTCAAATTCAATTGCATTTTAAGAAATCAAAAGAAATGTAATGGTTTTTAGAATTCGAATTAAGGTTTTTGATTGCCTTGTTTAAAAAAAGGACATTATGTAGGTGGAATGATTTGCTAATATTTTAGCCTTGTATGTGCTATGCTTTTATTTGTGACCTACACAGCACAAAGGATATTTTTCAACTGATGACTAGAGAAAGAAAAGACAAAGACTGGAGAGAAGTCTGAATTTGGGCAGGTCTGATGGCAGAGATCTGCCTCTTCGTTTGCTTCTGCCTTTGACACGGAGCAAAAAATGAAAAGAAAGAACCGAATGTAAAGCAGATGCCATTTTAAAAAGGAAACTGAGGGTAAGTTGAATGTAGAAAAGAGAGAAATAGTGAGACACTATTGCTGAACTCTGCCTCCCAACCCTGAAAGGAATCCGTTGTCTTCAGTTTGCAGATTGAGAAACTGAGGCTCAGCTAATAAAGACCCAAGGCGAGGTCTGATCCCGGATCTGGCTACTCTCTGTGTCTCTTCATTCTTTCAGCAAACATCAGTGACATCAGTGAAGGACTAAGGACACAGGAGAAGAGGGAGAAGAGCCTAGCTGGTCCTTAGGACATCTCCAGGTGAGCTGGGAATGAACACCTCCTAGTCATCTACCCTGAGTCCTGATCTCAAGCCTGTCAGATACATCAGTGGACTCTTCAGGGCTCTGTAGATATGATCACAGACCCTTTGGGTCAGTGAAGATGCACCAGGAGACAAGAGTCTCCATCTTGAATAAAGGGAAAGAGAGAGAGGGAGAGAGAGAGGTTTGACCAATCATAGCAATAATAAGAAAAATAGTAAGCCTAGAGTGAGGCAGAGCTTTATCTTAAACCATGTGTTTTCAAATACTCTCTTATTAGCCTCGTCAGAATTCCACAAGGTAGCTTGGCCCAGTAGTATTCCTGTCTGCATCTCAAGTATGAAACAGGTTCAAAGAAGTCAGGTCACTTGCTCAAAAGAAAACACCAGGTCACCTAGTCACTGCATCACACTTGTACCTGGAAGCTGACCTTGGTAGGTGGGATGGGAAATTGACAAGGAGTCACTGTGGGCTCTAGTCAACAAGTTCTAGTTCTAACCATCCACGAATGCTATACCAGTCCCAGTCTCAATGATCTCTTCTGCAAAATTTTGATAATGCTGACCTTGCCTACCTCTTATTTCATGAACCCAGTGGTGGAATATTCAATGACATATAGAGTGCACCTACAAATGGAGAGTTACAATTAGGATGTCCAAGCATTTTTAAAAGAACGATATGATCATAGGGAACCAGCATATATTAAAGCTCAAGTGTTACCCCTCCCCTTCCAACTTCATTGCTTTCCTGGATGAAGCTTCTAGATGGGTGAACAGGGCCAGGTCCCATACCCTATGTGGATTTCAGGAAGAGCTGAAGCAGAGAGATAGCTGTTCACAGGAGAGGAGAGAAGGAGAGTCCTGAAACCGTATGGGCTCGTGAGAGCAGCAGAAATGGTTGCACTGCCAGGTGTTCCTTGACCTTGATTTCAGTATGGCACAAGAACTTGTTCCTTCCCCATGAGGCAGTTTCTGGGCATTGAAATATGCAGGGGTTGCATAATTGCTACATCTGCTTCTCTTTCTGGGATTTAAATGGGCCTCGTTCACATTACATTTTGGAAATCACCCTGTTGACAGGTGCCTGCCCCAGCTGAGCAGCTGAATCAACCTAGAACTTTGTGTGTGCTAAACAGATGCTGGCCTTTTTCCACAACAGAAGTTGTTGTTTCCTTGTGGACAACATACTGAAATGTGTGCTGGGTATCAACACAGTCAAGGATTACCCAGCTGGCTGAAAACAGTCACTCTCAGAGAATGCTGATCAATGAGTTGAGGTCAACCTGAAGGAAGAAAGAGTGTCAGAATCAATATTTTTTCCCTAAGATGGATAAAAATTGATAGTGTTCATCAAACCTAGTTGGGATAGCTAATATATTAGGTAGAAGAATCAAAACTTAGGATGATACATATAAGATGTCATATGTTTTATACAAACAATAATTTTAAAGATCCTCAGGATGAAAATTATATAAATTCAAATGCAGGAAATATTCATTTAATAAAAACCTGAGCATCTGTAGTTCCCACTATGGTGCAGCAGGTTAAGGATCCAGCACTGTCTCTGCAGTGGCTTGGGTGGCAGCTGTGGTTCAGAATTGATCCCTGACCTAGGGCCTTCCATATGCCACGGGTGTGGCCAAAACCAAAAAACCAAAAAAACTTGAACACCTGATACGTTCTTTGCCTGGAGGTTAAGCAGTGATCAAGACTAACAACATTCCTGGCCACCTGGAACATCTATAGGGTGAAACTGAAATAAGAAATAAACATAGGGAGTTCTTGTCATGGCTCAGCAGTTAATGAACCCGACTGGCAGCGTTGAGGTTGCGGGTTTGATCCCTGCCCTTGCTCAGTGGTTTAAGGATCCGGTGTTGCCATGAGCTGTGGTGTAGGCCGGCAGCTACAGCTCCAATTCAACCCCTATCCTGGGAACCTCCATATGCTGCGGGTGTGGCCCTGAAAAGCAAAAAAAAAAAAAAAAAAATGAAAATAAAAAAATAAAAAAAAAAGAGAAACATAGCAGTTCCTGTTGTGGCACAGCAGAAATAATCCAACTAGTATCCATGAGGACATGGGTTCAATTCCTGGCCCTGCACAGTGGGTTAAGGATCTGGCATTGCTGTGAGCTGTGGTGTAGGTTGCAGACATGGCTCGGATCCCACACTGCTGTGGCTATGGTGTAGGCCGGCAGCTCTAGCTCCGATTTGACCCCTAGCCTGGGAACTTCCATATGCCATGGGTATGGCCCTAAAAAAAGCAAAATAAATAAATAAATAAATAAATAAATAAAAAATAGAGAGAAAGAAATAGACATAGTTATGACAAGATAATTTTGTTGTAACAAAGGAGATAGAGAATTTGTATCCAGTGAAGTAGAATGAAAACCAGAAACATCTGGCTTCATGGAAGCTGAAATAAGAATGCATTCCACTGCAAGAGTGCCATCTTGCCCCATGGCAATGATTTTGTGTCCTTGATAAGAACAGTGTCAGCAGGATGATGGGGACACAAAGCTTATCAGAGCAGGCTTCAGATGGTGAGAAGTGAGGAAGTACAGGCAAGTATGGATGGCTCTCCCAAGAGGTTTTGCTTAAAAGGGAAGCAATAAAATAAGGCAGTGGCTAGAACACGTGTATGAACAAATGGGAATGATCCAAGTAGAAGGGAGATATTGATGATGCAGGAGAGACAGCAGACTTACTGTAGAAACAGAGTCTTGGGAAGGAGAAGATGGGACATGAATCTGAAAACCTTATGTTCCAAAGACTTTCAGATTTTAGTTAGCTACAAGTTCAAAGTCTCACAAGCTTCCTCAAAAAAAGGTTTTCATTCATTAATCATCATATTTAATTTACTCCCACTGTAGTCATGGCCCTACAGAGGAGAAAAATATGTTCACATCATCTGAAGTAAATTTCAACTCTGGTAGGTCCTTAGGAAGGGGGGGTGGATTGGGTGCCCTAAGACTGTCAACTGGGCATTTGACTGAGTAGGGAGGTCACAGAGGGTTGGTTTCCTTGAGGAAATGATGCCCAGGTTTTGAGCCAAATGCTGAGTGGTCTCTAGCCAGGCAAAAAGACAGTGGGAACAGCATGTGCAAAGGCCCCGAGGCCTGTGAGAATAGTGAGACCGGAGCATGGAGAGTAAGGGCATGCAGTGGGAGATGAGGGTAGGCCTCACCAGGGCCTAAGAGGCCATGTTAAGGAAGTCTCAAAAAATAGATTCCTTGGAATACCACTTCATTCCCACTAGGACAGTTTTTTTTTTAATTTAATGGAAAATAAGTATTGGCAAGGATGCAGAGAAATTGGAACCCTCAGACACTAATGTTGTGAAAGAGACTATGGTGGTTCCTCAAGAAGTTAAACATTGAATTACTACAGGACACAGCACTTTCACTCAGGATACATACCCAAAAGGATTTAAAGCAAAGACTAGAATAGATACTTGAACACCAATGTTTATAGCAATGTTATTCACAGTAGCCAAAAGGTGGAAACAACTCAAATGACTGGTGGATGAATGGATAAACAGATTGCGGTCTGTCCAGACAATGGATATTTTTGGATATTCTATTCATACAGTGGACATTCTATCCATATAATGGAATATTAATCAGCTATTTTAAAAAGGAATGACGTACTGGTACATGCTACAACCTTATGCTAAGTGAAATAAGCCAAGATACAGAGGCCACCTATTGTATGATTTCATTTATCCTGAAATGTCCAGAATAGGCGAATCCCTAGAGACATAAAGTAGATGAGTGGTTACCTAGGGGAATGGGGAATGACTGCATAATGACTGCTGAGTTTCCCTTCGGGCTAGGGAAAATGTTTTGGAACTAGAAAATGACGATATTTGCACCACATTGTGATTAAAGGCCACTGAATTCTCCACTTGAAGATGGTTAATGTTGTGTGTATTTTTCCTCAATAATAATAATAAATAACATATTATTTAACATATTTTCAACGTAAGGGGAAAAGTTCCCTCTTAAGCAGCTAGAGATTTACATCTTATCCAGAGCCCACTACTTGAAGAGGAATTTTGCAAAATGAGAGCATGAGAGATTTTTTTAAACTTTCATCATGAAGAACAAAGGAGCTAGACCCAGCTTGGAATAAACGGAGCCTTCCTCAGGGATAGGTGATGGAGGTTGGACATGGTAGCTTGGAATGAAAAACGTTTTTAACAATCACATTTGTTGAGAAATAACAGTAGTGAGCTTCCTGCCCTGAGAAGTATTCAAATATACCTGTGTGGCTGAGGCTACAGACAGGACACAAGGGACTCAGGCATGTGGATGACTAGACTGAGTTATAAAGGTCCCTTTAACTCAGATATTCTATGACACGTTTATGCGAATCAGCCAGGAGGAGAAAGGAAAATTATAGCCCAAAGCAACATTATGTTTTCCAGGAGGCTCCCCAAAATGTTACCAGGCAAGTGGGAAGTGTGGGCTGGTTAGGAGAAATCACTATCAGCTAATGAAAACAGGTTAATTAAATAATTTTGAGCTCTCTATATGGTTGCATTTTAAATTTCGTCTGCAAAAGCAAGGACACACTCTGAGATTAGCTCTTCTTTGGTGTTCACTGTGAATCCCTGATGCTCCCCTGTGAACTCTAATCTAGACTCATCTCTGTGGGTAACTCAACCACAGTGTCAAAACAGAGAGTCCCGCAAAAGACCCAAGCATCAGAGGTGGACATAACCCAGGCTTATGGATTGAAATGTTAAGTACAAACTAAAGGAAAACCACTTGTCAGTGGCTCTGCCTTGCAAAAAGATGGCAGAAAGTGACCTGGGTTTTAAAGGCAGAATCTGCTCCTAGCCAGCTTTGAAATCCAGGGCCCCCTGGGATGCTGCTCATTTCTATTTTACCTAAATCCTCCTCCCTTTGAGCTGCGAGTCTTTAAGACATAGGGAGGGATGTACCCATTTTCCCTGTACTCTAAGCCACAGCTGAACTTGAGACTGATGCTGAAAGAAGGCCTCAGAATGGACCTCTGCCGAGGCCTTGCACTTGTTCCCTGTAGCCCAGACCAGCAATCTGACAATCTAGGAACATGTTCTATGGATGGTAACAAGGTGGAGGGGACAGATTTGCCATGTAATCAGTGTGTGACCTGGGACATACAACCTAATAGCTCTAAGACCCTGTTTCCTGATCAAAGGAAACGTGAGGAAATGTCAGGATGTCATAAATAACCAGAAACGTGCCAGAGGCACTCTTGGGCCCTCACCCCAGGTGCTCAGGAAGAGGACCGTAGGAGAGGTCCCAGGCAGAGAGAAAGCTGGGACACCTCCATCGGTCACCTGCAGGTGACCAGAAGAGCCAACAAAGAGTCAAAAAGACTCTATTTTTTCCCACCCAAGGGGTGATTAGCCCCTTCAACATCTGGCAGGCGAAAATCCCATCTGTTCTTCCATCCAAAAGTTGAATGTAGTAAAATGTAGGAGGAGAAGGCAAAGTTGAACATCTTGGGAGTGCTTTAATCTTTATCTCAGCTTCCTCTCCAAGATCCAGGCGGCTCTTGCTTGTGGGCTGCAAAAGTTCCCCCAGCCCCACCCCCAAGGCCCCTGCCTTGTCGAGCTCTATGCTTTTCGTTGTAGTTTCCATCTGCCCTTCTTCCATTCAACCTGCCTACTCTCAGGATGGAGAATCACATGGAGGCATTTAGAAAACCATCTGGAGTCACACTCAAACTCTGAGTGATCTTGAGTCTTTGGGATTTGTAGTCTTAAAAGGTGTACATTTAAGTTCATTTTTTTTTCTAATTAAATGATGACCTGTCCAACTACATAGCAAAGGGTTTTGTTTTGTTTTGTTTTGTTTTGTTTTGTTTTTTTGATTTCTTTCCCATTGCTTCTTACTACATTGGGCTACATTGTATTTGCTTACTACGCAAGGCCACCTGACCCCCATCCCTCACCCATTAGTAAATGGACCTCTAACTAAAACACAATAGAAGAATGGAAGTCAATAACCTCCCTCCACCCACGGATGTAGAGCCAAGAGAGGGCTCTGTGCCTGCGTAAAAGAAAATAAAGAAAATTTTGGACCAAACACTTCCATCTCTTTTGGCACTGCAAAATCTTGGAATGTGTTCACCCTAAAACTGCTTTCTCACTGCCTCAGGGACCCCTCAGCACCACTCCAGTGCCTCACCAGGGTAAAAGGCAAAGATAACAATGATGATATCACCAGCAACAACGTCCACATCAATAGCTACCATTTATTGAGCCCCCAGTGATAAGTGCCTTACTAATATTACCTCCTTTAATCCCCACAACTCTATGAGGTAGGGCTATGATTATACCCATTTTACACATGGGGTATGTCTGAAAATAAGGTCTCAGGAGCCCAGAAGGCATAGAATTAAACACTCAACGGACACATAAAAGATGGTGTACTTAAAGATATAGCTTTATAAGTAATACCTAACCTACATGTGATAACAATTAAATAGAATAGTAGGGCTTGATGAAAAACAGCCTCACAGCCTTCCTCTCTAAACTGATGGCCTCGCTCTAAGAAGCAGGCTTTCTTAACTCTTTCTTGCTTGAGTTCCTCTGGAGGTGCTTCCACAGTCTAGATGGGGGGAGGTGAGACAGTTGGGATGTTGGTGTGGACATTTGGGGTTGTCACCGTGATGGGGAGGGGGCACTCTTAGCACTTAGTGGGCCAGATGTGAGCTGACAGGCCTCCTGCAATGCACTGGAGAGCCTTGTGCAATGAGGCCATATCCCCGTTTCTTGATAGATTTTTTTTTTAATGTCCTCTGGACGTGTATATAGACGAAAAATCTGCTTCTAGTTAGTGCCTAAGGAATAAGTCCATCTTACATATAAACATGAGATGTTGTGGGGGTGGTTTTAAGAAACATAGTTTTTGTTCGTTTGTTTTCGGGACTGCAGTTGCCGTGTCAATCAAGAGAAGAATGCAGTTTAGCTTGAAACCTTACCAGGTTGTTCACGATTTTGGAACATCATGACACTGATGGCAAGGCCACCCTTGGTATTTGAGTGAATATTACATAGCTCTTGTGGGGTGATGTCTTAGCTGTCCTGGGGATTCTCGAACTCACTTGCTCACTGGATTTCATTACATCTTCCCGTGTACTTGTGCCTGCGTGTTTACACATGGGGAAAACACTATTTATTTTAAATTACTTTCAGTTCTCCTTTATATTATAATTGAGGGGTTATATTGATCTTTTCTTTCATTTGTATTTCATCTGTGGGGTGCCAAAAGGGCATTATAAATGTTTATAAATGACATCGGATGTGATGGGCTTGGGAACAATGGTTCTGATCTTGATACTAAGCTTAATTCTCTTTCTTGATTTATCAACTTTCGACCATATCTCCTGACTCCTTGACATGAGTGATGAGGATCTATGTCACTTACTGTATCCCTCCTCGCAAAGCCCTATTTCCTTTTCCATCAGAGCTTGACTGTCTTCTGATTGCCCACTTGAAGAGCTGAGGACATTAGCAGTGCTGCCTTTTCATTCATAGTCTTCCATGTCCCACTTTGTGTCAGTTAGCTTTCATCAGCATTAGTCAAACATTGTCGAGGTTTGCTAACATTTTCATTTAATTCTGCCAACAGAACTCTTTTTTTTTTTTTTTTTTTTTTTTGCTGCTCTGTCTATAAGGTGGTTATAAAAGTTGAAAACGAGGAGTTCCCGTCGTGGCACAGTGGTTAACGAATCCAACTAGGAACCATGAGGTTTCGGGTTCGATCCCTGGCCTTGCTCGGCGGGTTAAAGATCCGGCGTTGCCCTGAGCTGTTCTGTAGGTCGCAGACGCGGCTCGGATCCCGCGTTGCTGTGGCTCTGGTTTAGGCCGGTGGCTACAGCTCCGATTAGACCCCGAGATTGGGAACCTCCATATGCCGCGGGAGCGGCCCTAGAAAAGGCAAAAAGACCAAAAAAAAAAAAAAAACAGTTGAAAACCAATTCATAGACTTCCCATTCGTTTGAGAAAGCCACCATGTTTCTGAGTGACAGGAGAAAAGGCTGTAAAGGCTAGAGATTGTGCCTGATGTGCTGAACAAGTAACTAGAGAAACAAGAGGCTGAGAGGAGATTTTAAGAATCAAACATCAAGCAGGATTCTGCCCGTTGAGAAGATTTTTGCTGGAGAGACAAGGCTCATGAGCAATTATGAAACAGGAAGCAGTGATAGGCATGTGATTAAACGCCCCCCAAAGATCAGGGCACACAAAATGTATCCTTACAGTTTATAATTAGTTGCACTCCTAGATGAGGCTTTGAGGGTCAGTAAGATCTCAAATTGTATGAAATCATTTGGGAATATGATTTCATTAATAGTTTAATATTATCAGGAGATGATCCCTACTGTGGAATGAGTTAAAACCATATCCTTTTTCCCCTGGATTATTAATCTTGTTCATTGTGGAAGTCTGGGAAAACACAAAAAGGCTATAAACATACAACTAAAAACTCCATTAATCCCAGAGAGAAATCCTGTTAACATTTTGGTATATGGTAATATATTGATACATGAGTAAGGGTAGGGCCACTGCTCTAACACATAAGCCCCCAAATACATAATGGTTCAAACATCTCAGAAGTTTTATTTCTGGTTCACCTAAGTATCCAAGTCAGATCCAGGCTTTGTGATGGGTAGCACTAAGCCTCTGCTCCACAAAGTCATGCAGTCACCCAGGGGGGCAGGGGCAGTTCCATCGTCAGTGAGTGGTTTCTGAAGGCATCCCGGGTGTCAGTGTCACACTCCAGCTGAGGGGAGGGTAAAGCATGTAGAAGCACAGGTGCTGGAGATTCTGCGGGTAAGGCTTGAAACTGGTGGACGCCACCTTTGACCTTATTGGCTAGACCTCAATCACTTAGCCCCACCAAACTGCTAAGAGGTCTGGGAAATGTAGTTCAGCTGTGTGGTCAGCCAGAGGATGAATGGTGTGTAAGTAATTGTTTCTACCATAGTGTCTTTTCTTTCAGTCTTTGCCAATACATATGAATATGAGTAGGATTATATTGCACAATCAGCTTTCTATTCTCCTTTTAAAGTAATAAAACAGGGAGTTCCCCTTTGTGGCTCAATGGGTTAAGAACCCAACTAGTCTAGTACCCAGTGGGTTTCGGAATCGGCATTGCCAGGACCTGTGGCATAGGCCAGCAGCTCCGACTCAACCCCTAGCCCGGGAACTTCCGTATGCCACAGCTGTGGCCCTAAAAAGAAGAAAATTATAATAATAACAATAAAACAAAATCTCCGAGCACTTGCTGACCTAATTCTTTAAAAACAAGGCTGTGTGATATTCCATCATATAGATCAGGGTTTCTCAACCTCAGCAGTATTGACTTTCGGGGCTCAATCGTTTTTGTTGCAGTGAAGGCTGTCCTGTGCATTGTAGGATGTTTAGCAGCATCCTGGGCCCCCACCATCCAGAAGCCAGTAGCACCCCCTCCCCAGGTGTGACAAACTAAAACTGTCTCCACACATTGTCAAATGTCTCCCAGGGCTGAGAGCACCATCAATGATAACTTATGCCACTATTTTCCTTTTGTCAAACACTTGTTGCTTCCTTTCTTGTTTTTATTGTCTGATTTGATATTCCATCGTGGTCTGTGATAAACATCTTTTGACATTAATTTTGACTGAATCCGTCATTATTTACTTAGGAGAGTCCCAGAAGCGGCTTATTAGGCCAGAGTCTATGACTATTTTTAAGTCTCTTGATAACATCCTGCCCAATATTTTTCCAGAAAGGCTCTACCAATTTATTCATCTACCTGCAAGGTAGTCTTGCTTTGTTTTTAAAAGGTTTTAGTTACCTAATATGAGAAAACTGGTTTATTATTTGAAAATAGTATTTCCTTGACTAACAGTCAAGTATGCATATTAGCTCTCTTCTGCACCCCATGACTAGTAGCCTTGCTCATTTCCCAACTGCTCTTTTGTTTTCCTACAGGGTTTTAGGGACAAAAAATTTCAATTGCTTGTTGAAATCAGCTGATGACATTTCCTAAGTGAGTAAAAGTTTCTATTAAAATGTGGCTTTCCTTGGACATTGTGTACATAATTGCTATAACTTGGTTTTTTATCACAGCATCCCACTGTGAGTAACCCCAATATTTGGACAGCCGTTATTTCTTTTCTTTGGTTAAAAAACAAACAAAAAACCCCCCCAAAAAACAAAGCAAAACAAAAACCCCCGAGACTTCTAGGGAATGAGAGAAAGTGGACCAAAGGGTTTACTTTCATTCATTGCAGTGCACAAAACCTTAGACTTCTTGATTCCACAGCGGCTCAGTGAAGTTCTGTCTTGCCAAAATACTATTTCAGATTGTGTGCCCGAGTCTCATTCTGTGGTTTTCACTGTCTCCTAGGAGCCTCCTAAGATGTAGGGACCAACCCAACCCAAGGCTCTTCTCTAAATCAAGACTTAAATGAACTCCTCCTTGTCTTCACCCACTGGCAGGTGATCACAGTTGCTGTCAATTGCAGTTGGCTTTCTGCGCACACACACGTTCGGGGCCTCGCTCAAATGGATTGCATTTCCGTAACAGGAGGACAAAAAGTTAAACCTGTGAGCTCCCTGCTGTTTTATTACTGCATGAAGATTGGTTAGGAATGACTGTTCCCGTGGGATTGTGAATATGAGCCCGTGATCTGCCTAGCACAAATCTCTGTCCTTTTATGCAAAATATTATTAGGCTTTCTAGAGCTTTGCCTTGATAAAAATCTTTCCTAATCCAATAAATTTCAATAGATGAAATGTTTGCCTCCTCCACCCTTTCCCAGTCCTAAAGCCTCTTTCTTTTGGCTTAAATGCCCTGTAAGTGTACTATCTACTGTTACTGTTTATGTAACCCTCTGTTCAAGTAACACGACGTATTTTCAAAACAATGAAGAAGCACAACTATCAGGGGAGGAAGTTTGGGCTCAGAAATGTCTCAGAGAGCCTTAGAGAAAAACTGTAGGGCTCTCGGAGCTTTTCTAATACCTTTGGAGACAGGAAAATTCTTCTCTAAGGAGACAGAAGGAATTTAAGCTCCAGACACTGTTAAACCATTAATTCACTTAGAGGCTCAAGCGGGGCCTGAGCAGCAGGAGAAGCGGTGGCCGGGGCGGGTCTGCAGAGGCTCCCAGAGCCTGCCAGGGGTGGGCTTCCAGGGATCTAGGGCAGATTATGGACGCCACCAAATCTGTCACCACCCCAGATGGGAGAGTGTCGCTCGTGCTCTTCGAAGTCATCTGTTACCCACAAGTAACTCAAGTCAGCGTTGGCAACCTTGACCACACATTGGAATCACCTGGGGAGTTTCTGAGGCACGGATGCCTGGGTCCCACCTGCTGAGGCCCTGATGAAATCGGAGTTTTAAAAGCTCCCCAGCTGATTCTAATGTGCAACAGGGGTGAAGATCCACTGAATTAAGTAGCCCCCGGAGCGCCCGTGTGAGCAGTAGGATCCAGAACTGTAGACTGCAGCACAACTGCCAGACACTAGGTATCCTTGAGTCAGTGTCTCGGGCCTCAGTGTCTTTATCTGCACAATGGGGGATGACTAGGACTGCAAAGACACCCCCAGCTGTAACAGTTCTCTGGGACGCGGATGGGTGCCTCTGAGCTCTTGCAAGCCCGCGCCCCTCTCTCCCCATCCCCCCGCCGGCTTTTCCGGTTTCCGCGCCCCTCGGTGCTCGCCCGGGGGTCCCAGAGGAAGCCAACAGCCTAGCCGCCGCCTCCGCGCGCCCGCTGCCCGGTTGGGGCCCGGCTGCGGGCGCACAAAGCCCCCGGCGCTGACGTCAGGGCCCCTCTCGGCGCGGCCGGCCCCCAGTGCAGGCGGAGCCGCGCCGCGCTTCCACCCCGGCCCGCAGCGAAGACCAGCCGCCAGCCCGGCAGCCCAGCGCAGCCCGCCCGCCCGCGCACGTGCCCGCCGGACCTGCAAACTTGTGCCACCGGCTCTGTCCGTCCCCAGGGAGCCCGAGCGCCCGCGGCCCTCGCCCCTCCCGCCCGTCTCCAGCCATGGGTAAGCCGGCGTGCTGGCCCCGCGCCACGGCCACCGCCACGGCCTCGCGACCCCGCCCCGCCCCCGCTCAGGTGGGGCCTCCTGGGGGCGCCTCGGCCACCCGGCCCGGGGCTCCGTGGGGGGGGTAGGGGTGGGAGGGACGCGGCGCAGGTGTCCCGAACGCCCAGGTGCGCGTCCCCGCCCTATTCCGTGGACGTCCCCACCCTGGCGGCGCTCCCGCTGCTCCCGAGGGCGTGAGGCTCGCTGGAGGGGGAGAGCTGGACCCCCGAGAGTGGCACTCGGGGGAGCGGACGGAGCGTCCCGGGTTGCGGGCTCCTGCTTTCTTTTCGGGGGGGGGGTGGTGGAGGTGGGAGAGAGTAGCTTCTTGCCCTTTTCCTGGGACAGTGTCCTGTCGCCCGAGCGCCCAGCTCCGACTCCGATCCGGTCCCACCCTGTCGGGGTCCTGTTCGCTTTAAATCCACCTGAAACAAACGCCCATTCCCCAGGCCTGGGATCTTCCGAGAGTTCATTTGGGAACCGTGACCCTTGAAAGCAGGAAGGTGGGAGGGGAGATGGGACAGAGTGTGAGTCTCTTTGTCCACCGATCCAACTATCAAAATGCGGACCTGAGCGCAGGTGGAGACGTTGTGCACCGCGGGTTCTGGGGCAGTTGGGGGATCGACTAGCCACGGTGAAGAAGCCGAGCCCTGGTGATTGAAAATCTCCCACCTGGCTCGGGGCGGCTCTTAGGCGGTTGTAGGGTTCTGTCACCTCCTGACACCCCCGAAATACTATCGTCAGCAACATGTCGTGAAACGGGGACGCCGTATCTCTCGGAAAACTCATAAAGAGTGCGATGGAAATCCGTCCAATTCCATTGCACCCCTGGAAATGTGCCTGGGAACGGGTTTTCTCTCCCTGCTCTATTATCTTTCTCTAGTGGCAGACAGACTCCAGCCACAAAAGCCACAAAGACCGTGGGGAGCCCCTCCAAAGCATTCCTAATGAGGGAGTCAGTGGATTTAACCCTTGAGGGCCGCTGGGGGTTGGGGGAGGGGGCTTAAGGAATTGAGCCCTCAGCCCCCTACCCCATCCTGCATTCCCTCTGCTATTGAGTGGGTGGGGGAGGGGGCAGTCTTGAGCCTATTAAGATTTTGGTGAGGGTTAGTAAGGAGGGCACATTATTTCGCGTTTAAAAGGAAGCTCAAAGAATTTGAGAGTTAAACCTTTTTGTCTTTTTTCAACAAAAGTACTAGGTGATCAAAATATGAAAGGACATAAGGCCTCCGAATCCAACTGGACAGTTGGTTACCAAAGACTTAGGGGTGAGCTAGGCTAAGATCCTTCTAGAAAGGGCAGAATTGCATGACCTCTCCTAGGTCCTGCTTTGCTTAATGCCCCCCACTGAGGAGTCTCCGCCTGTAACCATTTCGGCATTGCTTGGCACAGGAATATTGAACTTAGACAGAAGTTCAGGCTTGGGGAAAGCATTAACTGATTTTCCTGAAATAAACTTATTTCTGGTTTTTTAATACTAGGCATTCAGCTTTGTATTGGTGAGAAATTGAGTGTTGAATTACCAGTTGGGGTTCTTCTTCCCAACGGCCTTGATAATACCCTGGGCTTAATTGGGGGTGGGCTTTATTTTTAAGTAGGTGTGGAAGTTAGATGCGGTTCTCATGAAGCAAATGCCCAAACCAGAGGTCTGTTCTCAAGGAAGTACTTTGTGTCTTGGACAATTGTTGCTTCTACACTTCAGTTGCCAATTTATGTTAATTTGTGCATACCTCACTGGTTCTGGCAGTATCCTTGGTTTTAGTTTTTAGTTTTTACATTAAAAAAAAAAAAAAAAAAGACTTCCCTTCATGCCAGAAAGGAAACATACTGATTTCCTTTAGTAGATTCTTAGTAAATACACCACAGGGCCACGAACTGGTTTTATTTTTCCAGATGTATTTAATTACCGAACAAACGTACCCTCATGAAGGTTGTAATTGAAATGATGTAACCTTGGGAAAATTCTGATCATTCGTCCATTGGCTGGAGCTTCGGTTCTTAAACAAGGCACTTCCTCAATGTGGTATCAGTTAATTTACTGGTAGAGTGGGTGTGATTTGTGGAAATAACAAGCTCCTTTTGGAGTTCCCGTCGTGGTTCATTGGAAACCCCGAATCTGACTAGTATCCATGAGGACGCAGGTTCCATCCCTGGCCTTGCTCAGTGGTTAACGTGAGCTGCGGTGTAGGTCACAGACGAGGCTCGGATCTGATGTGGCTGTGGTGTAGGCCATCAGCTACAACTCCAATTTGACCCCTAGCCTGGGAACCTCCCTATGCCGCAGGTGCGGCCCTAAAAAGACCAAAAATAAAACCCCTTTAAACCCAAATTGTAAGGTGTCCAAAATCTTTGACAAAATTAAGTGTGGTGCATGCAGTTTATCTTTCAGTGCATCCAAAACAAAAAACATGTTTTTAAAAATTGTTGAGCCAATTGATTTTAATGGCTCTGTTGAGATAGAATTTACATACCGTGCAGTTCAGACATTGAAGTGTACAAAGTCAGGGATTTTTTTTTTTTTTTTTTTTTAGTATATTCAGTTGCGCAGCCACCACCGTTAGCTAATAATTGTCATCACCTCAAAAGGAAACCCTGTTCCCATTAGAAGTCACTCTCTATTCTGCCCAGCTCCGAGCCCCTAGCAACCACGAAACTGCTTTCTGTCTCTGAGCATTGGGCTATTGTGGACATTTCATGTAAATGCAATGAGCTGACTGAGGTCTGAAGTGTGTTCGACTATTCACTACTGTTGGTGGTTTTGCACAATGGGAAGATGTCGATGGACTGTTTGTATGCAGTACAACACCTCCAGGAGCCAGTGGCAACTCCTTGGCTGGCTGAAGAGGTCCACGTTTGGCCGCTGTGCGTATGTGTGCACGCGTTCGCTCTTTCTCTCCCTCTAAATTTGGTTTTATGTGATGAGAACTCACATCATGTAGCAGAATTTTGACTCTCTTACTTTATTCATAGGGCCAAATGAATGCCAGGCAATAACCCCTTATGAGGCGCTTGGGGACTGTCCACCCAGCTTTAATATGGCTTGTGTATCCAGGGAGTAGTGCTGATTTTGTTTCCTTAGTTGTCTCTAATTTTAAATAAATTATATGGGAAATGATCAGAGGTTGCAAAACCGCTAAATAATTGTTTTGGTCTGTTTTGTGATAAGCAAGTTTTTATGAGGATGGTGAATTTAAAGACAGTCAATCGTTTCACTAAAGAGCATTAAAAAAAAACAAACTGGTTTTAGAGCAGTTGTTTAACTGTCATGTTGGTACAAATCATCCTCTGATCGTTTTCAAAAAGCGGCTTCTGATTCTCTGGGCCTAGGGCGGAGCCTGAGTTTTCGCTTTTCTAGCAAGCTCCTGGGTGGTGCTGTGTTGGTGCTGGTGGTTTCCAGGGCTGGGAAATAGAGGAAAAGCAAAGCAGGACAAGCCCGAAGCCCAGGTGCCTGCCCCAGCAGTGCCATGAACTTGCTATGTGATCTTGGGTAAATCATTTTCTCTTCTTAAGCTCAGTTTATACACAGTACAAGGATTTGATGAAATCATGTCTTTGGGTCCCTACAGATCTAAAAGGATGTAATGTAGAAAGAAGAAGTGAAAGGGTCATGGTAGGCTTGAAAAATATGAGAAAACGGCTCCCTAATTGTTGAATCGCTGTTGCTTTTCTTGAAGCCAGCATCACAGGTATCATTTGTAGTTGCGTTGAATGCAGGGCATCTTTTTTTAATTTTTAAAATTTTTTTTTGGTCTTTTTGTCTTTTCTAGGGCCGCATCTGCGACATACGGAGGTTCCCAGGTTAGGGGTCGAATCAGAGCTGTAGTTGCCTGCCTAAGCCACAGCCAGAGCAATACAGGATCTGGACCTCATCTGTGACCTACACCACAGCTACGGCAACACCAGATCCTTAACCCACGGACCGAGGCCAGGCATCGAACCTGCATCCTCATGGTTCCTAGTTAGATTCGTTAACCACTGAGCCACGACAGGAACTCCTGGCATCTTTTTTTTTAAATGGAAGTTTCCAGGCCAGGGATCAAATCAGAGCTGCAACTGTGACCTGCGCCACAGCCATGGCAACACCGAATCCGAGCTGCCCCTGTGACCTCTGCTGCAGCTTGTGGCAACGCTGGATCCTAAACCCAGTGAGTGAGGCCAGGGATTGCACCCACATCTTCACGGACACTATGTCGGTTTCTTAACCCATGGAGCCACCTGGGAACTCCATATCCTGGCATCTTGACTCACCTGCCGGCAGCATGACTGGCCCTCCCCCAAGGAGATTGCTGGAGGAAGCCGTAGTGTTCACCCTCTTTAGGGCCTCCAGCTTTGGCTTCTCCTGCCCCTTTGTCTTTTCGAGCTGTCCGCTCCAGAGAGCCTTTCTTGATTCCAAACACAGGGCCCAGGCCACCTTCAGAGGCCAGGCTAAGAAGGAAGCACTCACTGAAGACCCACACATACAACTTGTGGTTCTCACAGTTCACTGAGGAATTCAGATGCAACTGGAGACAAAGGAAGGCATCCTGCTGGATAGCAAGACAGGCAGGATTCCCAGCACATGCTGGCTTCCCTCCGTCTGAGTGGAGAGCTCTAGTAAAAGCCCATCCCTGGGTCTTGGAGAGAGTTCCCTTCAAGTTTTGGGCCCCAGACTGAACTTTGGAATAAACCCCTAGTCCAATAACACAGAGTACTCTTTGTGACCAACAGGAAGTAATTAATTACTTAGTATATTTCTGCTCCAGCAAGAGCTCTTGTCTAATCCACTTGACCCCTTCAAGGGGTTCTTCGAGAACACCCTTATCTGCTGCATCCGGGGTCAAGCAGTCAGATGGTTTATTGAAAATGCCAAAGTGGTGAGTAATCCAGAGTACCACATACGTCCCTGACACATTTTGTTTAACTTTAAACATGAATTGGCCGGTGTTTTGTTGCCAAGGCAAGGTCTTAGCTTTGAGTGAGAGCCCTGATGGAAATTTCTTGAAGTCTTTCTTGTGTATAATTCACAGCCAAAGTTGGCTTTTGAGTTCCACTTTGATCCTTGCAGAGAACTTAAAGGTATCCAGACCCAATCTGTGGACAGAGAACCCCTTTTGATCACCAACCCCATTCCCCTGAAACCTTTAAAACTCTCCTGTCCATACTTTTTGTGGCAACTGTTTTTCCAAGTGAGTCATCTCTTGAGGCTTTTCAAAGCTAATCACCTTGATTTTCAAAGAAAGAAAAACTCATTTCTTGTGGCACTGATTATTACCTAGTTAAATTTCGTAATCACATGAACAACCGTAACTGGCATAAACAGGTTTGGGAACAAATCTAAAAGACTTTTCTGAGGTACCCAATTCACCTGATGGGAGAAGTCATAGGTGTCCTGGAGAATAGCCTAGAAATCAAGTTCTGTGGACAGTGGTCGGTATCGTTTACAAAAAGAATAGAGAATATGGGGTAATCGGGGGGTCCATTAGGTAAATATGGGTAGGAGAGCTCCTATGGTGTCTTTAAGCCAAGTGTCATCCATTTAATAATTTTAACATGATTTTTTGCGTTACTATTTGCTGGCATGTTAGTGGGATTTTTTTTCTTTTTTTTTTTTTAGGGCCACACCCATGAGATAGGGAAGTTCCCAGGCTAGGGGTCAAATGGGAGCTGCAGCTGCCAGCCTACACCACAGCCACAACAACACCAGATCCCTAACCCACTGAGTGAGGCCAGGGATGGAACGCGCATCCTCATGGATCCTAGCCTGGTTCATTAACTGCTGAGCCAGGACAGGAACTCCCTAGTGTTTTTAATATATCTTCTGTTCAAATGTCACATTGGTTAAGAACAAAGGTTGTTTTACTGAAGTAAAAATAATCGATGTAGGTATTCCTCAAATATTTGTTGGAAGCATCAGGGTTTTATCACATAAAAATGCATTTTACTAAGGTGTGTCTGTATTATTAATGTATAGATTTCAAGGTGTATAGAATTATATTTTTGCAGGACTATGATAAACTAAAGAGGGCCAATTACATTAATTATTCTTCAATAACATGAACGCTTTGCACAGATTTTCACGGAATAAGTTTCAGAGCTTGAAGTCACTTTACAAGTAAATTGATGGCCATAGGCATACATAGACACAAAAACAATCTAAAGAACCATCTGAATGTTATTACTTTTTTTTTTTTGCCATTGGCTTTCTTCTTCAGATGTTGTAAAATATTTTCCTCTCTCATAAAAAGTACTTCGTTCTTGTCAGATTTTTAGAGTGCAAAAAAGCTTAGTGTGAAACACCAAGCATCCCTCACCTCTACCCACCCACTGCATTATTATCCTCATTATTGCTCTGAGGATTAAAAGGTAACAATGGTCCTGAGTTTTATTCTCACCTTGTTTAACTGGGTAAAATGAATACCTAGCCCAGTGCCATGCAACTAGCACGCGCCAGTCCGTAAGTGTTTGAGTTCAAACTGTCCCATGCCCATCACCATGAAGACTCTTGAGAATGCAAGACAGCTGCTCGCTCAGCAAGCGTTCAGAGTCCTGCTCAGATGAGCCAGACAGTCTGCTAAGTTTTGAAGCAAAAATAAACAAGACCCAGTCCTGTCCTGAGAGTGTCACAGTCAGTACGGAGATGCAGATAAACTATTATAATAGAAGTAAGTGCAAAGTCATGTTGGATGATTTCCTCTGAGGGGGAAAAAAAAAGGGTGAGGTGGTATTTCTGAGGGATTTTCTAGGGAGGCAGTTACTCTTGAGCTGACTCTTGAGGATGAGCATGTTGACAGGGGTCAGTGTTGGGAAGAAGATAGCCCAGACCCTGGGTACAGATGTGCAAGAGCAGGAGTCATGGCACCAGCTGCTGCATGACCATGTTGAGGAGTCAGGCATGGCCTGAATTTTGGGGGATAGGAAGAGCTGAGGCTGGAAGAGGGGCCAGGCCAGATGGTGAAGAGCCAGGTAAGAACTTGATGGTTATCCTGTTGGTCACAGAGAATAACAAAGGGATTTTAAGCAGGGAAGTAACAGCTGGAGAGAAGTGACAGTGGACCCAAGGAGAAAAAAGAAACCCAGACTTTGTAGCCTGTGTGAAGCTTTTGGTGGAGACTTGTATTTTGAGGTGTGTTGAGAAGGATGGAAAGGATTAGGGTACACATGAACAAGAGGTAGGAGTGAGCAGAGGGTACTACTGGGGTCTGAAAGTGGCACAGAAAGCCACTTGGAGAGTGACAGATCTTAATTGATTACAATGGACAATCATAGATGAACCGTGCAAGAATATTTTTAATTTTGGTCTATGGCTTCCTTTTCAAAAGATAAAAGTGGACAAAGAAGGAAGCGTGAGCCTTTTGAGGATGAAAACAGTCTCTTTGGCGTAACTCCAGATGGTGTAGGCATTGAAATGGAACCCAGTTCATGTCTATTTATACATAGACAAGTATCATTATTTCATCCTGAAATATTTGAAAGAATTCAGTGAAGCTAGCTGTGTCTGGCGTTTTCTTTGTGGAGATGTTTTAAATTATGAATTGTATTTAACAGATAGTACTATTCAGATTTCTTATTTCTCTTTGCTCCAGCCTTAATAAGTTGTGTTCTTGTGTTTCAGGAACTTAGTCATCTAAGTTATTAACTTTATTGACATAAAGTTCATAATACTTTTGTATTTATCTAATTCTGTTGTCTGTAGGGTCTGTAGTGATGTTCCCTTGTTCATTCCTAGTGATGTAGTTAATTTGTATTTGTTTTTCTTGATCAATCTTCATCATTTGTTTTAAAATGTATTGTAGTATATTGATACTTACATCTAACCACATCTGAGAGATGAGCTGATTACTTCAGTAAGAAGGACTACATTTGCTAGTTAGAAAATAGGATTTTAATGTCTAGAAGTAAAAGTTGCTTATTTGGCTAGGAAGAAAATCCACCAGAGGAAAAATAAACTTGATTTTTTGAATTTTACTTGTAATGGTTCTATAATTCTGGTATTTGAGCTTGGTTTGATCAGATCTATTGTAAATGATCTTGCATTAGAGTCATTGCTTAGCATCTGCTTGTGTATTTGTTTTCTGTGGGACTGTTAAATTGTACTTTGTTCTTCTGAGGAATTGGAGACAGGTAGTGAAATGAGAGAAATCTCTTTTCCTTCCTTTTCAAGTGTACTTTTAGATCAGGGTTTATCTCAACCTCAGCACTTTTGACATTTTGAGCTGGATGATTGTCTGTTGTGAGGGACTGTCCTACGCATTATGGGTTATTGAACAGCATCCCTCACCTCTACCCACCCACTGCCTGCCAGTAACACTCCCCTCGTTGTGACAACCAAAAATGTCTCCAGACGTTGCCAAATAACAACTATTGGGGGCCAAAATCACCCCATATTGAGAAGTACTGCTTTCAAGCAAGAGTGACAAAACCTTTTGTATTTCATGATAGTATAAAATCTGAGTAGTGGCATCACTGATGACTTAGTTGAGCACACCTGCAGAATAGAAAAATCTGGTTAAAAGATGTTATCTTGGAGTTCCCATCGTGGTGCAGTGGAAATGAATCCGACTAGGAACCATGAGGTTGTGGGTTCTGTCCCTGGCCTCGCTCAGTGGGTTAAGGATCCGGCGTTGCCGTGAGCTGTGGTGTAGGTTGCAGACACAGCTCGGATCCTGTGTTGTTGTGGTATAGGCTGGTAGCTACGGCTCCAATTCGACCCCTAGTCTGGGAACCTCCATAGGCCATGGGGTGCGGCCCTAAAAAGCAAAAGCAAAAAAAAAAAAAGGAAAAAGAAGTTACCCTTCCAAAAGGGATACTTGTTCTCCTGCCTAAAGGAAGGGTTTTGTTTGTTTTTAAATCTTTTTTTCAACATCATCAGAGAATTGGGAGATATAATGGGGAGCCTTATAGGCCACCCAGTTCATTCTTTGGAGTAAAATGGTACATAGACGCTGTCAACAATGAGAGCAAACACCCCTTGGCACAGAGAGTGTCTGGCTTTCCTTGGTGACTTGTTCTGATATTCTGGGTGCTTTGTCTTGGAAAGAGCTGAATCTCTATGAAGTTTTTTTTGCTTACTAAAATTGTTTTCTTCCCCTTTAGTTGTCTTCATTAAGTAGAAAGGCATCCTTAATGACCTTGATGGCCTTTCCAAATTTAGAATTCATCGCCTTAGCTATAATCAAATCTACCCAGATTAAGCCTTTAAGGCAATCTCCTGTACATCCTGTTCCATCCTCAGGGTCTGTAGTAATGACTTCGTTGCACTTGGCCTTGTGTGTTTGACAAAGGCAGGAGCTGTCAGCCAAGGGACCAACTTCCCCCTTCTTGATCACAGAGATCCTTTTTGAACAGCCATCCATTTCCTGCCCCCTCCCCATCTTTAACACCTCCCACCAGATGCGGACCTTAAACTGGTGTTTTCTGAGAAGTCTGAGCATACTTGCTAAGTGGTTCCAGTGTCAAAAGAGCAGGAACCTTGGAAAGCGAAGGTCAGAAGGAGCCAGCAAAGTCTGCCATTTTGTGTGCATATCATTTCGCTCTGTTAGGTTTAGGACTGTGTTGTCACCCGACTCTAAAAAGAGCATTTAAATGGGGGGGGGGAGTTTAAACTGGCAGCTTAAATTCAGGCATTTGTTCCCTCACACAATGAGCAAAGAATGACGATATAATTAGCGAAGAAACTCAAACCCTTAGGATGGCTTTACTCAACTCAGCCCCATTTTGATATTTTTCCTTTAAGTTTTTTTTTTTTCTTCCTGTGGCAGAGCCTGACAGTATCTGTGGTTAAGTAAAGCAGAAATCAGCACATTAAAGAAGATGAGTTTTCATTCCATGAATTACTGTCATCTTGCAAAGCCACTGTCCTGGATTACCAAAAACTGTTTGGAGCTCTATTATATAATGATATTTTGCCACAGGTATTTTTAGATGTTTTGTAAGAGGTGCAAATGTTATCAAATCACTTTGAGATTGGGTATTGAAGCATAAAATGCCCATGAAAAGTGGGCAGATCATAAGCTTTATACATTTTTACAAACGTAACCAGTACACGGATGAAGAAGTGGAATGTTACCAGCCTCTCACAAATCCCCTGCAAGCTCCCTTGCAGGCAGCCTGGACCAAAGGTAATCATTCCGAATTTCTGCCAACATAGTTCTGCCAGTTTGTGTTCTTTATATAAATGGAATCATACAGGGGGAATTCTTAGGTCTGGCAGCTTTTGATCAACATTAATACCATTACTTGAAAACTCGGTGATGTTTTCTGTATGAATGAGAAAATGAGCATGGTGCCAAGCCTTTATTAAATGCCCTTGTGTGTAGAGCTGTGCTAGGGAGTGCCTTTGCCCCTGGGCCCTCTGTCTTAAGTGGAAAACGTTCACACAGCAGGTGTGAGAGGGACTTGGAAAATAATTGATGGGAGAGGAGATGGGTAAGTGAAAAACCTTCATCCAGGTGAAGAGGTGGTAAAGATAAGGTCTTGCCAAT
Organism: Phacochoerus africanus; assembly: GCF_016906955.1. NCBI lineage: Eukaryota > Metazoa > Chordata > Mammalia > Artiodactyla > Suidae > Phacochoerus > Phacochoerus africanus. The sequence goes on along the minus strand of NC_062560.1, from coordinate 12,916,197 downwards.
ATCCTCTTTGGAAATGGAACCCTTTTTTTTTTTTTTTTTCTTTTTTGGCTGCCCCATGGCATATGGAATTCCCAGGCCGGGGATCAGATCCAAAGTGCAGTTGGAACCTACACTGCCACAGCGGCAGCGCCAGATCCTTTAACCAACTCTGCCAGGCCAGGGATTGAGCCTGTGTCCTGGTGCTGCAGAGATCCCAGAGGGAACTCCATCCTCCTCTTTGGAAATGGAAAGTGCACAGCGAGGGCTTGTGAATAAAGAGGGAGTCGTGGATGTGGTGTATCTGTTGAGGATATCATCCGTTCTCATGTTCTCTGGCTTCAAGCTCTAAGGATGTAATAACAGATGTTAAGACCTCTTCTCAGGTAGTTTCCTGAAGAAGATAGTTACAACAGTTGTCTGAATTAGTGAGCTCTTGGCAAAGGGGGTGTGGGAAAAGGATCAAAGGCCTGGGGTGTTTTCGGATTATCATCCGGAAAACTTTTGGAAATGGATACAAAAGTGTTTTGCCCAAATTAACTTTGCTCCTTGCATTGTTTGGACTCAGACATGAATACTCTGCCTTCATTCCCTCAATGAGGAATTTTGTCATCTTATCAACTGAAGCAATGATGCAGTTGTTAACTGAACCAGACTTGAAGCCGCTTGTCCACACGCAGTAAAGCCAGTCTCCTGACACTGGATTGGATTCTGGTAAAGGCAAGTGCAGTATTTGTTGCAAGACGCCATCCAAGGAGCTGGAGACAGCTAGTGCTCAAAAAGCCCAAACTCCCTGATGGGTTTCAGCAACGCATTTTTAAAGGCCAAGCGGGGGAGGGCCGTCCCAGGGTATGTGATCTGTTGGTGCACCATCTCTGATTGGCTGATGGTGAGGTCCCACGGTGGGGTCACAGGGGTTAACGTCATCAAGGCTTCTGTGCCAGTAGGTCTGGGGGGAGTGTTCAAGGTCATCAAGTGGTTAAGTCTTCTGTTTGGTGGGGGTTTTAGCATCTGTAAAACAACTCAGGAAATGTGTCTCAGCTTTGGAGAGGAGCTAAATCACACGATGTAGGGGAGGGGTCCATTAAATTGTATCGTGTCACCATGTCACCATGTCCCCTCTGTTTCTCAGGTGGTGGTGTCAATTTATACTTCCAGGAGTGTCTGAGCATTCTAGTTTCTCAGAATCTTCTCCAGCATTTGGCATTGTCACAGCTTTTCATTTGTCAAAATTCTGCTAGGTACACAGTGGTATTTCATTGTTTTTTATGGTGCATTTCCCTGGACAGGTTGAAACGTTTTGGCAGGTTATTGTCCATTTGGGTTTTCTCTTTCCTTTATATCCTGGCTTGTGTTTTTCCATTGATTTGTACCAATGCTTTATACATGCTGGATACTCACCCTTAGTTAAATGTGTCATCAATATCATCTTCCTCTCAACACCTCTCTGAGGTGTTTTTACTTAAACCAACCCTAGATATAATAGAGAAAGTATAACTTTGTTGAACACATCTTTCATTGTACTGAATATTTTTTACTATGATAAAGCCCTAATTATCCATCTTTTCCTTTATATTTTATGATTGCTGCTTTTTATTTTTGCTTTGTTTTAAAATTGTTCCTATCTCCAAGGTCACGAAGATATTCTGTACTCTTTAAAAGTTTTTTTTTTTTAACTGTGCTTTTTATTTTTCAGTCTTTACCGCATTGGGATTTTTGTTTCTTGGTATAGTATGAGGTAGAACTCTCTTTATAGCTTACATTTCCTATACAGATACCACCACATACTTAATCGAGCATCCTTTCCCTACCAATGTTTATAGATTATAATCTCTCTCATGTATTACATTTCTCTCTTGAACCTGTGTGTACGTCTCTGGACCACATTCTGTTCTGGTGGTCTGTTTTGCCATCTATGTGCTAAGACTGCACTGTTCTAATTAGTCTGGATTTGATAGAAGCCCAGATGCCTCCTAGGAGAAGTTTTCTGTTCTTGTTCTACTTTAACAGTGTCTGAGATGTTCTTCATTTTTTTTCTTTTTTTTGCTTTTGGAATCAGCCTTTGATGTTCCACACACATCCCTGTTAGGGTTTTGAGTGGGATTACACTGAATTTATTGAATAATTTTCATGACAGCCAGTGTGTTCACAGTATTGAATCTTCCATTTTTATACATGGTGTGTGTCTTTGCACACAATTAGATCTTCACACAATCTATCTCATCGTTTCTGTGACTTTTCTAAAGAGAAAAAGTAAATCAGTCGGGGTCAAAACTAATACCATGGGATGTCATGGTTTTCCTTCCACAGACCTGTGACAAATTGCAGCTGAATGTACAGACAGGTCCAGATGAATACCAGTCTGGTCAGAAGAAGGAAAATGAGGTGTTTTTACTTAAACCAACCCTAGATATAATAGAGAAAGTAGAACCCTCAATATGTTAAAACATGAATTTTGGAGTTCCCACTGTGGCACAGTGGTTTAAGAATCTGACTGCGTTAGCTTGGGTCCCTGTAAAAGCATGGATTTGATCCCCCTGGCCCGATACAGTGGGTTAAAAGATCCATTGTTCACACACACGAGTTCCCGTCATGGCTCAGAGGAAACGAATCTGACTCATATCCATGAGGATGCAGATTTGATTCCCTGGCCACGCTCAGTGGATTAAGGATCTGGCGCTACCTTGAGCTGTGGTGTAGGCCAAAGACACAGCTCAGTCCCGAGTTGCTGTGGCTGTTGTGTAGGCTGGCAGCTGCAGCTCCTAGTCAACCCCTGTCTGGGGAACTTTCATATGCTGGAGGTGCAACCATAAAAAAGAAGAAAATAACCCTAAAACTGAATTTCTTCTAAAAGAACAATGGCCCTGTTTGCTCCAATACAAAGTCCAAGTTTACATTCAAGTTGGATACTCTGAGTTGGAAGAGAAAACAAGCCAATTTTCCACTCATATATTAGATCGATGCAGCTAACGAAACCCTGGAGTGATTTAAACCCACCACTTTTGTGGGAATATTACTTCCATGTTTGGTGATGTCACTCCTGAAAATGCACTTTGCTTGGTCGATTCAAGAGTACCTGGTTTTCCAAAGTAGTTTAATGGAACACTTTTCCTGGAGTATTTTGACATAGCTGCTCAGCCTGCTGAGAGGCAGCCACTGTGGGGCTGGAGTGTGAGCTTGATTTGTTCTGGAAAGTGGTTTATTCAGCTGTCAAAGGAGATTACATGTGTGGCTGTTACCCATCACTTCACAGAAATACTCTGGGTCCTCCACAAGGCCTCAAATTTTATTTATTTATTTGGCGGCAACGGAAATCACAAATGTACATTCTCCTAAAACAGATGTTGGGAAATGCAGTTTTTAATAGGGTGCTGTTACTCCCTTACTGTTGCTGATGGTGGCTGGCACACAACTGGACTGCTGGACAGTTTCCACACATGACTGCTGTCCCAGGACACTGTCCCCCACCTTCCCCCCTGCCCCCCCCCATTTAGATTTGAGTAATCCAGAAAGGCCCCAGTTGTAAGAATCTGTACATAAAATTCACTTCTTTTTGTTACATGTGTTTTTCTTGAAGGGATCCCTCATTGTAGAAGCTCTGAAACTTAAAATTGAAGTCCAATAGAAAACAACTTACGGTTACCGAAGGGGAAAGGGTTCTGTGGGGGAGTGACAAATTAGGAGTTTGGGGTTAGCGGGGCTGCATCCTACTCTATATAAAAGAGAGAAACAACAAGAACCTACAGTATAGCACAGGCAACTCTAGTCCATATCCTGTGATAAAGCATAATGGAAAAGACTACGGAAAAGTATACCTATATGTATAATTGAATCGCTTTACTGGACACCAGAAACCAACACGACATTTTAAATCAACTACATATACTTAAATACAATTTTTTTAAAGTAAAAAAAAAATTGAAATAGAAATTTGGACATGAAAGTTAAATCTTTAACTTTTTATCATCTTATTGTAGCTCTTGTGGATTTGAGCAAAAATGGATAGCGTTTCTTTGTGATGGCATTGCAGTTTCCTCAGCCTAACATGAGACACCATTAAAAAGCAAAAGAAGACTGATGACCAAAGTAAAAGTGTTTTGGGAGGGTTGTTAATTGGAAACCTCTGCTTGGTTGGGGACTTGAAGGTGTGTAACTTGGTGCCTGCGCAGGGTCTTTGTTCACTGGCTCAGAGGCAATATTTGCAAAGTCACTTGCCCCTTCTTTGAAGGACTGGTAAGAAATGGAGGCCTCACAGTATTTAGAAGCAACCATGAGTTATTTTTTGTTGGAATCAGAGTTTGTCAGACCAATGAGTTTCTGCAAGTGTTGTTTGTTTTTGTTTTTTGTGTTTTTTTGGCCCCCCCACCCCCCGCCAATGGGATGGTTGCTAATGTTTCAAGACATTTTTGGTTGATACAACTGGGGTTGGGGGAGGGGGGTACTACAGGTAAGTAGTGGGTAGAGGCCAGGGATGCTGCTAAAATCCTGTGATACCCAGAGCCCACCCCATGTCAAGAGTCCCCATGTCGAGAGTGCCAAGGTTGGGAAATACTGACTTGGACTGAACTTGTGAAGTCAGGAAAGGCAGTCTTTGCAAATCTTTAAGACCCATAGCCCATAGGCAAGTTGGAGAATTGGGCTGAAATAGAGCAAGAAATTCTAGACACCAAATAAAAGGGCCCAAGTTTGAGAGGAGTTGCCGAATTCAAAAGGTGCCTTTCTCAAATGAACTTGTCTGTGAAACAGAAACAGAGTCAAAGACATAAAGAATAGACTTGAGGTTGCCAAGGGGGGCGGAGCAGGGAGGGATTGGGATGGACTGGGAGACTGGGGATTAGTAGATGCAAACAATTGCATTTAGAACGGATGAGCAATGGGGGTCCTACTGTATAGCACAAGGAACTCTATCCAATCTCTTGGAATAGACCATGATGGAAGATAATATAAGAAAGGGAATGTATTTATATGTATGACTGGGTCACTTTGCTGTTCAGCAGAAATTGGCACAACATGGTAAATCAACTATATATATTTAAAAGGGTGGCTTTCTGAAGGGGAGCCTTCAGACAACCCCTCTCTGATGGGGACAAACCTAGTCCTAGATGTCACATGTGAATTAGCTGGTGCCTGTCTAGACCTACTTGTTGAATCTAGTCGAGATCCACTGAACTCTTAGCATGAGCAGGGCATTCTTTATGATAAAGAAGAATGAAACAATGGCTGATAGCACGTATGAGCTGAAACTGAATCATAATCAGCTTCAGAAAATTCTTTTTACCTGAAAGGTTGTTTATGATTTCAGCCTCTTTCTAACAAACTCTTAAATATTCCTGTAACAAAAGAAGATGGCAGAGACCATTGTAGCGAACCAATTATTTTTTCATTCACCATTAAATTTCCAGCAATACATTTAACCTTTTTATTTTCTTCTAAGAGCTGCTGCTGAGTAGTACAGTGGCTGAGTTAAATGGCAGAGTTTCCTGATTTTCCCAACCTGGTGAAGATACTGAGACACATGAAATGGATCATATTTGACCATTTGGGGGCCATATCCAATATGGCATTTTCATATGGTTCCATCTAAGACAGCTTAGCTGCCCAAGAAGCTAAAAAGAAGGCAGTGGCCTAAATAAATAGTCCCTCCCAAGGGCCATATCCAGCCTGGTATTGCAGTGAGACCAAAGAAGTGCTTCTTCATTTTTTTTTTTTTTTCCCTGAAACTTTGCAGGAGTGGCTGAAACCTCGTTCTCATTAGTCTTCTATGGACTCTGGCTTTAGGGGTGTCAGCCCCAAACGTGGACTTTCTCTCACAAGTATTTAAAAAGCAAGGTATGCTGTCCATCAGCAACTCTTGGTGAAGCAGAGACTCGCCCCCCCAGGTTATCTACCCCATAAATGTGGGTTTGTGTGCTGCATTGTTTTTGCCGTGATACACCTGCTGGTACTGGTTGACTAGGAAATGGAGACCGGTCTCTAGTTATGTTTGCGCTGGTTCTTTTTCAGTTATACTTAACGAATGCTTCTTGGTAGGTTAATAGTGGCACTGAAAATTAACCCTAGCTGCTGTTTGTCAGGACGTTTTTCCCTTCCTATTTTTAGGTGAAATTGATAAAGATGTGGTTATTTCCAGGTAAGTGTCAAGTTTTTATGTCCACACAGTTGAATTATTCCTAAATATATGTATCTTTATCTGACTCTGAATCCATGCACCTTACTCTTAAATCTTTGTGAGAAAAATCCAATGTAATTTCACATACTGAGGCGTCTACATAGGTTGTTTGAAAGTCTTAATCTTCTGTAATTTTTCAAAATGAACATTACTGGAAGTTAATATAAAATTGCTCTTTGAGGATGAAATTAAGAATGAGGGGAGTTCCTGTCGTGTCTCAGGGGATTAAGAATCTGACTAGTATGCATGAGGATGAGGGTTCAATCCCTGGCCTCACTCAGTGAGTTAAGGATCCAGTGTTGCTGTGAGCCGTGGTGTAGGTTACAGACGTGTCTTGTATCCCACTTTGGTATGGCTGTGTTGTAAGCTGGCAGCTGCAGCTCTGATTTGACCCGTAGCCTGGGAACTTTCATATGCCTCAGGTATGGCCATTAAAAAAAAAAATGGGAAAACTCATGTCTTAGTTTCCTAGCATTAAGAACTTAACCTGATAAGATACAGCAGGTAATCAGAACCCTGTTTATTATAGTACTTGTCCTTATATTTGAAAGCAGGTGTTTGCTCATGAAAATATTATCTACTCAAAATCCTAGAGCCACACCTTGCTTGGCCCATTAAGAAACTCTCTCCTTCTTCCCTCCCATCCCCACCTCCAATCCATTCCCCTCATCCTTCTTTGTGCCATGTGCCATCCTGGTGTACTGTTATTTGAAACCTCTGTCATAAGAGATTTGGCTTCTCTTGACCCTTCCCAGAAGTGGGAGAGAATTTAGATGGCTTCTCCAAATAAGTAAATCAAGGGAGTTGAGAAGTTCGGGAAGTAAGTGACCACGGAGCAAAGATTTGCCCCCCTGTAGCTCATCTGCCCAAGGTCACTGGGAGTTGGTGGTGCTTCCATGCCCCTGAGGAAATGTCTCTATACTGTTACAGAGAAGGTGTACCATTTTGCCATTATCGTGATTGGCTGCCACACTGCCTGGGAAGAAAGTAGACTGGTCCTGCTGAGCCCAAGCTCTAAACATCCATAGTAGTTCTTGGCTGTGATGTGGCTGCTTTTGTTGGTCTCATCAAAGGCATTGTGTGAGACAGAGCTCCTTTGACCAGCCAGCTTCCCAGTTTGCATCACACACATTCACTGCCCAAGTGCAGTTGTCAGTGCAAGAACTATGGTGGTGAAGAAGAGAGTGCTTGGCTTTGAGGAAGAGCCAGTAGGCTGGTAGGGGAGATGGACCTGTGAGCGGAGAATTGATGATAAAATGAAAACAACCAAAATGTGCTCAAAACACCTTTTTTTTTTTTCTGGTGGTAGAATGGTGCCATTGCCGCTCTGTGTATCCACCACATATATTACCATATAGGGGACATTTTTCTTTCACAAAGTAGCTGGCTATTTTCACGACAGTATGTACAGGTTTCAGATTCCATTATATCTGGATGTTGGCGCTTTTGCAAGTGGACATCCTGCTGAAACATAGGCAGTTGGGGACAATCAGACCTTTGCAAAAGGGCATGTTCTAAATATAGCAAATCATCATTGATAGCTTAATGCAATTAGGGGGAAAATGGGGATGGTTGGTCATAAAGCTGATCAAAATTTCAAGTGACGTCACCAGATAAGCCATTGGTGATGTCAGTCATTGCAATAACATAATGAAACATCATCATTGCGTGATGCTTCTTTCTTTAGCAGCCTGGCGACACCGTCTCAGGAACCTGAACTTAATTAAGGTGTTGCTGGAATGCCTGACGCATTCTAATCTCTTACATAGTTTAGTCTTAAATGGAATGCTTCATTGAATTTCTATAATTTTATTACCTACGAAAGCTTATCTTGAGGGTTGGGGAGATAGAGTATATGTTATCGTTGCCATGGTGACTTTGTACTTAAAATGGCAGGCTGTGCTTACTTAGTTTAAAAATATCCACGGTTTGATTGCTGTAAAAATCTCTCCAAGTAATTTGCTCACGTCCAGTGAGTCACTCCTCATTTAACTGGCATTTTCAGCAAATGACTTGATCACCGCAGTTTGGAGAATTGCCAGAGGTTATTACTGTAAAGTACTAAAGATACTTAAAATTTCCCCCATTACAAATTTTGAAGATTTAAAAATTGCTTCTATGTGTCCTTGCTGTGTTTGCTTGAGTGAAAACAACCTTAACGGATCATGTGGGGAGAATCGAGGGACTTGGGGATAAATTGTAGTTGAACGTGATACAGGGTGTCTTTAGCCACCGCTACTGAGGCCATGTGCCTGCTTTTCGCTGAAGTCTCTATGACATCACATTTGAATATTTCAGTTGATTTCTGTCTCTGCTCTGTGGACACACAGATCCCCTGATAGCCAATCTGCTGCCTTATTTTATTTATTTTTTGAAGATGGATCCTCCTCAAAATGCGCACGCATGCACACGCACACACGCGAATTGATAAACGAATACGTGTTCAACTAACTTAAGCAGTGCAGAAAGCATCATTATTTTGCATTATATAGCCTGCAGTGGGTGCTCAGGAGCTTTGTGGCATGGGCTTTGTGGCAGCTGTTGACCCCTCAGAGTCTTTCTACTCGACTGTTTTGCAAATGACCAAGGCTTCCAGAACATTTCATATCCTGGATAAGAGGGGAGTAACAATGGATGTAGATGCCTCCCATTTTTTAAAAAATCCATCCCAAAGCCTTGGGGGCAGTGTGGGAAAGAGCACTGCTTCAATTGTGAGTCTTTCTTTCTTCCATTTCTGCCTGTATGGAAATCTTTCATTGTATTTCTGTATTAGCATCTTTTTTTTTTTTTTTTTTTTTTTTTTGGCCATGCCCATGGCCATGTGAAAGTTCTTAGGCCAGGTTTTGAACCCAAGCCGCTGTAGTGGGGATGCCAGCTCCTGAGCCCTCTGCACCACAGGGAAACTCCAACATCTTTTTCCTTTCTTTCTTTCTTTCTTTTTTTTTTTTTTTTTTTTGATGGCTCAAATAAACACCAGTGGTCACTGAGAAAATAAAATTACAGTTGAAAGCCTTATGACAAAGGTCTTGAGATAGCTACCTTAGATGCACAGCCGCATCCCATCCCTGAGCTTTGGGCTACAGCAGCTGAAAACCCTGCTGGGCCTTTTCAGAGCCCCTTGGGAGACGATTAAGTGGCAGATGCACTTAATTGTTAGTTGTATTACAAATGCAGGAGATGAAACTTTGACTAGGTTTTGGACAGAAGACACTTTGTTTTTATGAATCTACTGAGTTTTCAAAGAAAGCACAGTATAGGTGTATATCAGTCAAGAAATGGAGGGGGTTCCCGTGCGGTGCAGCAGGTTAAGGATCCAGTGTTGCTGCAACTGTGGCTCGGTTTTAATCCCTGGCCCCAGAACTTCCACATGCTGCAAAAAAGAAAAGAAATACACAGATACATAATAATACATACTCATTATATATAAAATCAACATGTATGTTATATATAACATACATGTTTGGAGACAGACATGCGTGTGTGTATATGCTGTGTAACATACATATCTATTATATACACTTGTGTATACACTGAGATGTGTATATATGATACATATATAAAACATTTACGGAGTCCTCACCGTGTATGGGCAGTGTTGTAAGTGCTCTATACCTGCAAGAACCAGTGTGACTCTAACCATTTCACAGATAGAACCACTCAGGTCACAGAACTAGGAAGTGACAAGGCCAGCATTTGAACCCAAGCACTCTGGCTCCATCTCTGTGTTCCTCATCTCTTTTTTTGTCTTTTTGGGGCCACACCCACGGCATATGGAGGTTCCCAAGCTAGGGGTCCAATCGGAGTTGTAGCCGCTGGCTTATACCACCACACCACTAGATCCAAGCTGCTTCTGCGACCTACACCATAGCTCATGGCAATGCCAGATCCTTCACCCTCTGAGTGAGGCCAGGGATCAAACCTGCGTCCTCAGGGAAACTAGTCAGATTCATTTCTACTGAGCCACAGCAGGAACTCCTCTTACCTCCTCTTGGTGGACGTGGTACAGTCAGGATCATTTAATGGTGTGGGTGATTTGGTGTCTTGGGTGTTGCTGCTTATAAACCAAGGGGAACCGTCAGCTGATGGGGACAGGAGGATGTGGAGAATGCCGTTTCTCTTACCTGTTCTCTTCTGCCAGCACAGGAGAGGGAATAGGGAAGCCTGCGGCTCGTTTGTTTTAATGGTCTGAATGGTGGTGCACGTTTGATGGTGGATGAGATTTTTGGAGAGTGGCCACAATTGATTGACCACATCCAATGAGTCAGGTGAGTGACCACGTTGAGGAGTGCCATTTGGGGACGCAGTAAAAGGACGTGAATTGTTTATCTTCTCTGGAGAGACTTCAGCACCCCTGGATGCCAGGTGACTTGAAAGAGCGGTTTATTGTATGTACACTATTAGAATTATTATGAAGTATAGTTCATCTATAATATTATGTAAGTTACAGGTGTACAATATAGTGATTCACAATCTTTAAAGGTCATACTCCATTTGCAGTTATTATAAAACATCGACTATACGCCCTGTATCGTACAATATATCCTTGTAGCTTATTTTAAGCGTAACGGTTTGGGAGTTCCTGGTGGCCAAGCAGTTAAGGATGCAGTGTTGTCACTGCTGTGGCTCTGGTTCGATCCCTGGCCTGGGAGCTCTTCCATGCTGCGGGCACGGCCAAAAGAAATGTAAGTTTGTACCTCTTAATCCCCTACCTCTGTATGCCCCTCCTTCCTGGCCTCTCCCCACTGGTAACCACTGGTTTGTTCTCTGTGAGTCTGCTTCTTTTTTATTATATTCACTAGTTTGTTATGTTTTTAAGATTCCATATATAAGTGATAACACACACTGTTTGTCTTTCTCTGCCTGACTTATTTCACTTAGCGTAATACCTTCCAAGTCCATCCGTGTTGTTGCACATACAAAATTTCACTTTTTTTATGGCTGAGTAGTATTACATTTTATACACACACACACACCCATACCCCACATCTTCATCCATTCATCTGCAACACTTAGGTTGCTTCCATACCTTGACAATTATAAATAATGCTGTTGTGAACATTGTGGTGTGTGTGTCTTTTTGAATTACTATTACTATTACTGTTATTTGTGTTCTTTTTGCCTGTAGCTATTCTGACAGGTGTGAGGTGATGTCTCTTTGTGGTTTTGATTTGTCTTTCCCTGATGATGAGCATCTTTTCATGTGCCTGTTGGGCATGTGAATGTCCTCTTTGGAGAAAGGTCTCTTCAGGTCTTCTGCCCATTTTTTTTTTTTCCTTTGTCTTTTTAGGGCCACACCCGCAGCATATGGAGGTTCCCAGGCTAGGTGCTGAATTGGAGCTACAGCTGCCAGCCTGCACCACAGCCACGGCAACGCCAGATCCGAGCCGCATCTTCGACCTACACCACAGCTCACAGCAACACTGGATCCTTAACCCACTGAGCTAGGCCAGAGATGGAGCCCGCAACCTCATGGTTCCTAGTCGGATTTGTTTCCACTGCACCACGATGGGATCTCCTTCTGCTCACTTTTTAATCAGATTGTTAGTTTTTTTTAATGTTGGGTTGTATGAACTGTTGATATATTTTGGACATTAACCCCTCATCAGTCATATCATTTACAGATATTTTCTCCCATTCAGTAGATTATTCTTGGCTGTGCAAAAGCTTTTAAGTTTAATTAGTTCCCATTTGTTTGTTTTTGCTTTTATTTCCCTTGTTTCAGGAGACAGATTGGGAAAAAACAAACAAACAAACAAAAAACTACGATTTATGCCTAAGAGTGTTCTGCCTGTGTTTTCCTCTAGGAGTTTTATGGTTTCCAGTCTTATGTTTAGGTCTTTAATTCATTTTGAGTTTGTTTGTTTATTTATTTATTTATTTTATTTTTTGTCTTTTTGCTATTTCTAGGGCCACTCCCGTGTGGCATATGGAGGTTCCCAGGCTAGGGGTCGAATCGGAGCTGTAGCCACCGGCCTACGCCAGAGCCACAGCAACGCAGGATCCGAGCCGCGTCTGCAGCCTACACCACAGCTCACGGCAACGCCGGATCGTTAACCCACTGAGCAAAGGCAGGGACCGAACCTGCAACCTCATGGTTCCTAGTCGGATTCGTTAACCACTGCGCCACGACGGGAACTCCTGAGTTTATTTTTGTATATGGTGTTAGAAAATGGTCCGATTTCATTCGTTTACATGCAGCTATCCAGTCTTCCAGGCCCCACTTACTAAAGAGTCTGTTTTTTCTCCGTTGTATAGCCTTGCCTCCTTTGTCATAGGTTAATTGACCATAAGTGCTTGGGTTTACTTTTGGGCTCTCTATTAATTATTTTTTTAATAGAACAAAACACACAGATAATTTCATTCCTTTGTTTTCATGTTAGTGAGCTGGGATATAACTTACCTGTAATGGACCCTCCCCAAATGTTAATATTTCAGCATACTAGAAGTTTCCATTCCCTCTGATGTAAAAGTGCCAGATGGTATGGTGGCTCTCCTCCGATAAAAAAGTTAAGAGACCTAGGCTTAGGCTGTCTTTCTGTCATACTCATAACTTGGTTTCCATTTTATGGTTCAAGAGAGCTGCTGTTGTTCCTGCCATCACCTTCACATTCCTGCTAAGATGAAAAAGAAAAAGTTAGGCAAGCCCTTCTCTTAAAAGCAATTCTTGGGAAATTGCACGTGTCACTCCTCACATCCCCTCGGTCAGAAATTGGTCATATGATCACACCTAAGTGCAAGTGATTCTGGGAAATGTAATCCTCTGCTGGGCAGCTAGCCAAAAATATTATTACTGTAGAAAAGGAGGGCATAGATACTAGAAAAAAAAGGAAGCAGTGTCTGCTACACTTACATTTTAAAAATAAGTAAAATTGGCGTTCCTGTCGTGGCTCAGTGGTTAACGAATCCGACTAGGAACCATGAGGTTGCGGGTTCGGTCCCCGCCCTTGCTCAGTGGGTTAAGGATCTGGCGTTGCCGTGAGCTGTGGTGTAGGTTGCAGACGCGGCTCGGATCCCGCGTGGCTGTGGCTCTGGCGTAAGCCGGCGGCTACAGCTCCGATTCGACCCCTAGCCTGGGAACCTGCATATGCCACGGGAGCGGCCCAAGAAATAGCAACAACAACAACAAAAAATAAATAAATAAATAAAAAATAAGTAAAATTATGAAAACATCAAATGTAAACCTTCAGATTTTTAAAAATCTCAACTGTTGGAATAATTTGATTATTTTTTCTTTCAGAATAATGAAATTCTTGGAATCCATGTTCCATATTAACATTACAGATGTAAACCTTTAAAAACTCCAGGTAGCTTTTTATCACTAAATCCATGATGGGGAAAGGAAGAGTTTTTCAAGTAGCTGATAGTGTTAACACATTTTGAATACAAATTCCCTTGCTTTGGAAAATGTTCCAAACTGGAGATTGTAAACAAGATGGAGCAGGAAGATACTGAAGCATTTATTAACACTTGAACAGTCTTTTAGAGGCCTGGCTCACCCCTTCTTTGGATTCACATTTTGGGTAGTGTAAATGGAGGAGGGGTCCTTTTTACTAACTGGAAGTTCCATTCTATTCGGAGACCGAGCCCTACTGTAAGATCTGGTGTAGTGGTCTAAAAAAAAACCTGAAGGTCTGGGATGTGTTGTGTTCTCTAAAAAGCCTGAAAACTTTTTATTGTCAATATTTAATGCTTTTCACCTGAATAAAAAGTAACATATGTATATATAAATATATGTATATCTCCATCCCTGTTCCTGTCCACAGGGGACTGGCTCCAGGACCTCTCCCATAGTTACAAAAAGCAGTGGATACTCAAGTCCCTTATATAAAATGGCTAGTGTTTGCATGTACCAAACACGTTCTCCCCCCCTGCCCCCCCCCAATTTTTTTTCTTTTTTTTCCCCCCAATATTGAAGTTCTCGGGCCAGACATTGAACCCATGCCACAGCAGCAACCCGAGCCACTGCAGTGACAGGGCGGGATTGTTAACCTGCTGAGCCACCAGGGAACACCCCCATGTGCTGTTTTAAGTCATCTCTAGATAGAAAGGAAGTGCTGTGTAAATAGCAGCCTGCAGGCAGAAAATTCAAGTTTTCCTTTTTGAAACTTTCCCGACTCTCTTTTTCTGAATATTTTCAGTCTCATTTGAGCTGAATCCTTAGCTGTAGAACCTACGGATGTGGAGGGCCGGCCCTCGTCTGTTTTCCTCACACTGATATAAAATGGATTCAGTGATTTCACCCCCCCCAATCCCATATGGGGTTTTCTTCAGGCCAAGATGTGGGAACAACATAAAGTGGAAATTTAAAGTTTTCCTCTTAAAGGAGCCATATGGGGACTCATTTTGAAATAGCCCAAAGTGGATCAAGTGTAGAAAGTGATCCTTATCTCATTGCATGCATGACATGCAGTGACCGTTTCTTACAGTGACCCAACTTTCCACAAAGAAAACAAATTCTTGCTAAATTTCTTAAGCTAAATAAGTACTCCACCTATTTCTTTGATTGGGTAACTCCACATTTCTTCCCCTTTGCCCACCATTTCGATGATCATTTTAAATTTTTCTTCCACATTGGAGATGATACCGACCTTCTTGCAGTTGTGTCTGTCAAAAAGATTGTAACAAAAGCATCTCGGTCCCTAGTCTCTTATTGTTCGAGGCCCGAACTTCATATAAACATCAAAGTAGGTTTCTGCACTTGGCTCTTAGATGCAAATAGAGCATCTTTTGTAAAACCTGCTTTAAACAGTGACTGCCATTAAATCTTTTATTGGCTCTTCATTATTTTGCTCTCTGAACTGGAGAGAGTTTTTTCAGCAGGGGAACATAGAGCAATAGAGAAAGTGCAGAAAAATTGTCCTCTTTTCTCTAATGGAAAGCAGTGCTTTCCAGAATTCACCTTTTGAGGTAGGAAAGCTGGTATTGGGGATTTTATGCTCGGATTTGCTGTAAATGAAGCCTGTGATGATTTGGTAAGATTTTTTCACTTTTGTCTTGGCCTCAGTTTTCTCAGCTATGCAGAGAACATAGTGAGCAGATGCAGGAAATAATGAAAGTCTTCCGTGGTTGGCGCCTAGAGAAGGAATTGGTGTGGTAATGTCTTAAGTGCCAGTTGGAGGCCGTATTTCAGGCAGGCTGGGCAGTCAGCTCCTAGTCCGTGGATTTCAGGCTTGCCTTATCGTGAAACCGTTTTCAGCTTTTTGGAAACAAACTACATCCTCAACATGCAAGGACATGTGCAGTGGCTTTTCTTTGGGAAACATTTTTCCTTGACTTGACTCTATTCTATGGGTCACATATTCCAGTTTATAGGTGAGCCTGCCATGGTAGGTTTTGCCAGGGACATACCCACTGAGATCATAGAGATAGACCTGGAATAACCCCCTTCGTGGTCTTCTGTTTCAGTAGAGCTTGAGATACACTGTAAGCTGTTAAATGAACATGGCAACAGAGTCGGGAAGTGTATTTGGTTTGAAAAGTAATTGTAAGAAGTGAAGATGCTGGACCTCTCATGGCCGGTTGAGCAGTATTTTCAATACGAGGATCACTAGCTATTTCAGTTGCAATTGGTTGAAAGTAAATGCAGTTCTTCAGACATAGCCACATTTTATTTATTTTGAATTTTTTTTTTCTTTTTTGGCTGCCCCATGGTATATGGAGTTCCCAGGGATCAGATAGCACTATGCCGGGCCGGAGATTGAACCTGCATCCCAGCACTCCAGAGACACTGCCAGTCCCATTGCACCACAGTGAGAGCGCCGTGTCAGTCACGTTTTAAATGCTCAGTGGTCACATGTGGCTGGAGGCCGCCATATTGGGCACCACAGATGTAGTGTATTTCCATCCCCATTGACAGCAGGCACTGCTAATCTACAGTTTGGCACCCGGGAAAGAACTCATTCTGGTATAGCAAGGAGGAGGCTTGGAATGGAAGTCAAGAGATGAGTCTGTTCTAATGTGAGACCTTAAAAGCCCAGTGACATTTCTCTGAAGCATTCTAGCCCTCAGTGGATGTGTTGGTATCGCAACCAGTACTTCTGCGTGCTTTGATAGGTTTTAGTGCTAACGTGAGGATCAGACGTAACATCGTCGTTTTCGGGTGTAGAGAGTGGCCTTTGGAGACGGCTGGATTGAAATACCAGTTACCTAGAAGTAGATTTCTCTGGGTCTTGATTTTCTAATCTGAAGAACAGGGACATGGAGGTAGCAACTTTGTATCATTAGATGGTAAAAGGTTTCATATACGTATACGAAACATATACCTGGCCCATGGAAAATACTCAGTGTTTAAGCTGGTATTATTGCTATTATTATTACTATTATTATTTATTTCAGCTATTGAAAAGTATGAAGTTGCTATCAAAAGGTTGTGTTACAGATGATATTTTCAGTTGGCTGGTGCTTTCTGTGTTTTTTAAACCTCTTTGCACTGTGGAGTATAAATACACCACATGATAGCTTCTTAACGCTTATGTTGTCATGCATAAATTAAGCCACTTTGGAGAATAAATTATTTAGGACTTTAGAATGGCATGCTCAAGATTTGTTCTTTGATATTTCAGCTGTATCACTGGTTCTTCGCAAAAGAAATTAATGAGCTTGATGTCCGCGCTGAGCACTGCTCAAGCCACACCTCCTTCAGTGCTGTCTCTCTCCACTTGCTTACATCGTGGAGTAAAGTAATTCACAAGGGCCGGTATTCAGTCTGGAAAGGTGTCTCCACACTGCCCGGGTGCCTCATCCTTGGTCAGTAGGCGATTTGACCGAAAAAAGGAGGGTAATGCCGAGGCCTAGAGCTCAGAGTCCAAATTGTACTTGACACCATAATCCCTGGCCTCCTTGTAGATGCAGGGGGATGTGCGCTAGCCCGGTGGTTCTCAGCCTAGTGGCACCGATCCCATGTGGCATTTGTCACATCACCTTCGTCTCTTCTTGCCTGTGACAGTTCCTCGGTTTTTGCTTGTCTGTCCTGACCTCTACTCTGTTGAAGAGTATTCATTGGGTATTGTGTAGTGTGTCTCTCCACCTGGATCTGTCTGTTGTCTCATGATGAGGTTAAGGTTATGCATTTGGGGCAAGAATGCCACAGGGCATCTGACATTGTGCCCGTGGCAGTGTAGCCTATCAGAGCACACATGAGGTTGATGCATCTCATGGCTAGTGACGTTACCCCTGACCATTTGGTTAAGGATGCATCTGTGGATTTTGATGTATTTTTGTGAGATCAAAATGGATGCCACTCGTGGGCCATGTTTCAGTGGAATTATGACCAAGCATCAAATGGGTTCGAACTGCTGTGCTTTGGGCATTGATGTGAAGTTTGAGACTTTTCTCCTTTTAATCTCATTTCTACTCTCAGTGATGCCTTTTTTTTTTTTTTTTTTAACACCATTTTCAGAGTTCTCCCATGAGGGTCAGTTGATAAAGCAGATAATCAAGCTGTTACAAGTGTGTGTAAAGTAAATAAGAGTGAATATGCTACAAATCAAGACTTGGGAGAGTCCTCTAGAAAGGAAGTACACGAAGGTTAATAGGTGTTCTTTGAACTAAGTTTTTCTGCTAACTTTCAAAATCAGGGTAAAGCCATTTCGGAGGTGAGATAAACCTGAGTTTGAAGCTGTCTTTTAGCGGTTGAGTCATTGTCAATGTCAGACAAACTTATATCCGGATCCTGGGATTGCCCCTCACCCGCAAGCAATTTAGCTTCTCCAAGCTGCAGTCTCCACTGGCGTCAAACTTCCTCTGGCTTGTCTCGAAGAGGAAGTGAGAAGATGGAAGGGGTGTGCCAGGCACCAGGTCTGGACATGGTAAGTGCCCAATAAACGCCAGCTGCTATCTGCGATCATATTCCAGGCAGGCCCTTGTGGCCTCTTAAGAGTTGACAGAGCACGAAAGGATCAACAGTTAGCTTTATGGCCTAATTAATCTGCAATTGGGTTGTAGAACTAACAGGAGACAGAGAAGCAGAAAAAGCACACAGACTCTATTGTATATGTCTCCCCTCAAATTTAAGTGCGTTCAGATCCTTCTCAGGTTAGTGATCTTGGCTTTTTATGCCCATCCTTCCAGAGTCTTTCTGGGGAGGGCTATAAAACACGAAAGAGCATCCTCCCCCATAACTACCACATAACTTGCTAACAAAAGAACGATATCCTGAGATTGGCTTATTAAAATTGTTCTTTGGAATCAGATTGGGGGGTAATCTGATCATCGAAGGGAGTCTATGAATTTGGGTGATGAATGGCTTTGTCAACAGCTACTCTGCTGTTGGAAGTACTAGATATTTCTAACGGACTTAATCCTAAAATGTGAAGGTCATGAGGCTGATTTAAAAAAAAATACTAGAACTGCTCTATTTCTAAGAAGGTAAGGTCAAGTTAGGTGTGAGTTTGGAAAAGAGCAGAATTACATGACTGGTGTGCAGTCATGTAATTTAAATTTTCATCTCATTGTAAATTGTTATTTCAGACTGAAAAGCTCTTCATAGCTGAGCTCTATGAGAAATGGTTTATTTTTATTATGTATCAAATCTTCCAAACATGGTGGCCAATAGAATCAGATTAATCTCTCGCCTCCCCCCCCCTGCCTCCCCAATAGGGACATGGTGTCCTAGAAACAGCCAGACCTATACTAGGTTCCATTTTAGTCCTGAGCCTCCAAAATGGGTCTTTAGAATTAAATTTGGCTATTAGCCCAGATTTACTCAAAATTTTAACAAGCACTGCTTTGTATCTCAGTATCCCCCCCCACCCCGGCCCCCAACTTCGTAACTGGTTAGGGGAGGGGATGTGGGAGGAGGCACATGAACAAAAAACAAAAGCAGCTGCTGGAGAGAAACCCCAGTGAAAGAGGGTGAAGAAAAACAATTTTGCCACAGCAGCTGCTCCGATTATCAAAAGAGGAAGCCCTTGCTTTACAATCACATTTGATCGCTCTAAAGTTGCAAAGGTTTCTAGCTCTTCTTTATTTGGTTAGAAGCAGAATGAAGTTTGTCTAGGAAGCTGGTAGATGGAGGCATAAGTGAAACTGATAGGAGACCAGGGACTCTTGAATCAACACAGCCGTTGATTTTAAAATTCTGAACCGTTGTTTAATACTCAGCTTGAGAATGAATTCCGGAGGTTTGTTTTGTTTTGTCCTATCCCATTGTTTCAGGCCACATCTTCTCACATCTGAGATCCCACAGAGGTTTGGAAGCTTGTAACCGCAGAATAACAAGTACACGTGGTCTGAAGCCGGGCAGATTGGGAGGGCAGGCAGCCTGGGAGAACTCTGCTCCATTTCAAGGGATGCTCCTGTTACTGCAAGATGCAGATATGGCCGGGCTGAAATTCAGCGTTACGCGGGTTAGCATGAAAGCGGCAGAATGGCTAGCTGGATCAGAAAATTCTTTCTTGGAGCTGCTCATTTCCACGTTGTGTATAGATAGGTTATGCATGTGCAACATGTTCATCATTGCATTTCTTCATACCGTAAGAGAGTTCTGCATTTTACCAGGGAGCCCAGTCCCAAAGGCAGTTTTTATTGTAGTATTGGGAAGTATTCCATGTCAGTGCCTTAGTCTAAGAGAGAAGGCAAAGAACTAGAACAAACTGTGAATAGAGGCACATCTGAGAGTCCGAGGCCTTGAGGATGGATGTAGCCTCTGATGCTCGCCTGGCCAAGCCCTGATGTCCCAGGGGTTTAGAGAAGCCCCAGCTCGCTGATTCTAATTCAGGATTCAGCAACTCTTTTCCGTACAGAGCCAGGCGGTCACTAATCTGTCCCAGCTACCCAGCTGTGCTTTGTAGGCCAAAACAGCACTAGCTGGTCCGCAGTTGAATGGGTGTGGCCATGTGCCAATAAAGCTGTATGTATGATCCAGCTGCAGGTCCGATTTGGCCTTGCTGACCCCTGGTCTAGAGCCGGGGCTTCTAAAAGGGTCCACACACCTTCAAGGGGCCTGTGGGAAGAGAACTCAGGAGGAAATGGCATAGGAAAAAAATACACCCCTGTTTTTACTCACCTCCAATAGAAACTTAGCATTTGCTTTCACGTGAACGTGGGCCACGCTTCAGCAGACCCATGACTTTGCTGCGTGAATAGAAATCACAGATACATGGGCACATCCTGTTTTGTCTCTGCTTAATTGCACTGCGCAGGTATTGCGGTTTTTACAAATGGAAGGTTTGTGGCCACCCAGTATCAAGCAAGTCTATTGGCGCCATTTTTCCAACAGCATTTTTTATAATTAAGGTCTATGCGTTTCTGGTGGCATAATGCTATTGGATACTTAATAGATTGGTATGGTGTAAACGTAACTTTGATATGTACTAGGAAACCGAAAAAAATGTGTGCGGTGTTTTATTTCAGCGTTTGCTCTGTTGCTGTGGTCTGGAGTGGAACCTGCAGTATCTCTGAGGTCTACCTGTATCCATATCTCTATAGTTGTTGCAGGTATCTCCAAATATTGTTAACACTTGTCACATCTTTGAAGTTGTACATGATACCCTAAGCAGCATTAATAAAGAACATACGTACTATACATGCATGTACAGATACATATTACATGATGACATAGAAAGCTTTGACCTTGACATTCCCGTCTGGTCGGACACACCAGTTAACAGCCAACGGAGTGCCCTCACTTGATGCTACTTTCATGTTTATTTTTTTTTAATCGAAGTGTAGTTAATTTACATTGTGTTATTTCAGGTGTACAACAGAGTAACTCAGTTGTGCATATACATCTAGTTCAGATTCTTTGCCATTATAGGTTATTACAAGATATTGAGTAGATTTCACTGTGCTCTATAGTAGGTCCATGTTGTTTATCTGTTTTTATATATAGTAGTGTGTATGTGTTAATCCTAGATTCCTAATGTGTCTCTCCACCACCCATCCCCTTTGGTAACCATAAGTCTGTTGTCTATGTCTGTGATTCTGTTTCTGCTTTTGTAAATAAGTTCATTTGTACCATATTTTATTTTTTCATTTGTGCCATATTTTAGATTCCACATATAAGTGATATCATATGGTGTTTGTCTTTCTCTGTCTGGCTTACTTCTCTTAGTGTGACATTCTCTAGGTCCATCCATGCTCCTCCTCCCATCTTGATGGAGCCCCATCCTTAATACCTTCTCTATGGGATTGGCTCACATGGGCCCCCTGCAGTTCATCCTGTGTCACTGCAGCTCATGTGCTCAGAGGGCACCGTTCCCTGTCCTTGGGATTGTCAAGTCTGTTGGGATTTTAAAAAGACAGGCTTCTCTGTGATTGGATTGGCATTTGGTTGTGAGTATGGATCATGAGCCCTGACTATGGTGGGAGACAGAAGCCTGACTATATTCTGGTTTTCTTAGTGATTTTCTGCTGGCCTGTGGGCAGCTCGTTTGGTGGGAGCTGTTGAGGCCGAGGAGAAGGCATTCTGGACAAGGGTCAGAGGCCTGAGTGTTAGCACTGTGACTTCCTCTGTCTATCTCATGATCTTGGGCAAGCCAGTTAGCCTCTGTGTGCTTAAGTAAGCTTGTTGAAAATGGGGTAATACCCTCCCCGAGGAGTAGATGAGACAGTGTTGGGAAATCACTTTACGGGCAGGCCATTTTCATTAGCACAGTGGCGGAAGCATGCTGTCTCTAGCTCAGAGTGGCTGAGATGATTGAGTGAGATAATCAACATAAATGCTGAAATAAATCCAATCTACTTTAATGGAATCACCTTTAATAACAAATTAAGTGAGAGGAAACATTCCTGTATCTAGGCCTGGTGTATTTCCCACTTGTTTTTGAAGGCACCCATTGGCAGATAGGAATAAAGACCTTAGTAAAGAGGATCCTATTTGTATTTTTGCCGTAAAGGATGTGCATTAAAGGAGACTGTACTTCACTGACAGTGGACTGAGTCTGGAAACCACACACTTGGACTCCTGTTACACAATCACCTAATTTTCTGCAACCACTAAGAGCCTGACCATCAGAGAGGACTTCTGAACTCAGCCCAACAAATGATGAGGCTTGATGGTAGTAGTTTATATTTCTAGTGTAACCTTCTTTTGCCACCTTCGCAATTAGAATTCGGCAATTCTTTTTTGAATATAGAACTTTAAATCGGAGGTTCGTTAATTTGTAGTGAGAAATAAAATCCACAGGCCGATTTTGGCCTTCAGAGTATCTTTTTCTTGGTAGGGAAATCTCCATGGAGTCTAAGTTTTAGGACCAGGTTGAGCAGAGAGCAGCAGGAAAGAAAATTCACCAAGTTCCTGGCCCCATTCTTGGGGGACTGTGTCCGTCTTCAGGTTCAAGTGCACGTTGTCTGCCAGAGTGTATTTGAACATGGAGTCCCCACAACAAGCATGCAAAAATCTTGGGATTTGGCACCATGACCTTGTCTGGCTGGCTGGACTTAGGGAACAAGGGCTCTTCGTTTCTGGCAGGTCTAGTGGAGGAGTAAAACCACATGACCCTGAAGTTCCTTCAAATGCAATGACAGGAAGAATGGGTTGAGCAAGAGTAATTTCTGTAGACTCGGGAGACTGAATCTTCTTCTTTTTCAGTCGAGGAAGTGGCACATTCCAGACTGCAAGACAAGAAACCAAGGAGACGAAAGCTAATAAAAACCTGAGGGAGGAAATGAAATTGTCTCTCAATTGGTAGAGGTGGCTGCCTTCCCCCACGTCCTTCTTGTGTCTGTAAACTGCCTTTGTGTTTCACATGTTTACTTTCTATTTTCTCTGCATTTTTGTAGTCACCTTAATGACCATTTTCTGCCAAGGCAGTAAAGTAAAGCATGTTTCTGATAGGGCACTGCTTAACTCATAGAAGGATAAAGGTTAGACTTCCTTCAGAGTCATGAGTCAGTCTGTGGCCAGATTGACCTTCAGCTGATGTTTTGCAAGCACTGGCCCAGGTCATCTCGTGATAGGTTATCTCACCTTATCCTCGGAGCCATGTGTGTTCAGAGATTTAGGAACGGGGCTCAGCAAGGTAAAGGGATGTTGCGAGTCATACAGGGGTTTGCATATAAACCACTCTGTGTAAGTCTGGAACCCTCTCCATAGCTGCCTCCCATGTTCAGCACAGTGTGTTACATGTGTGAATTCTTGAACTCTGGAAACTTGGGAATGGTGTGAAATGCTATTAGTTTGAGGCATTGTCTTATGGGAAAATGGGTTAGACGTGTCTGGAGGCTTGACTGTAGCTGATGGATCTGATTCTGAACAAAAACATCCTTCAGAGAAAGGAGCCGTTCTTTTTATAGAACATCCAGGATGAAGAAATGAAGCAGTCTGGGGAATCCAGTCCATTCCACTCCAGCCCTGTTTTGAAAGCATGAATGTGGTCCACTGAGATTCATGGAGTAGGACACTGTGGAAGCGTAATGGGAATTTCACATTTGCTTATGTTGCATTTTCTCCCGATGAAGTATTCGGTGAAAGGAGAAAACTAGACGCAACTGAATTGGGCAGGATTGGAACACGCCTGCGCTCATAGCTTCTGCATCTCTTTGCTCCCACATTCCCCCCACCTGGGGTTGCAACCTTCCCTCCGACTTCAGGTAGCCCCCCTTCCCCATCTTCACAGTAACTCATAAGCTCCAGCCCCTCTACCACCCACCCCACAAGCACCCTCCGGGTCTTTATTCAAGGTAAAGTGAAATATTTATATTTAGAGAAATAACTTAATCGCTTACCCTGTGTAAAATGGCATTACGATTTTCATTAGGTTTCTCTTTTTTCTTATATATGGCACCGATGAAGATTTTGAGTATCATGTCCCTCACTCCATTTTTTTTTTTTCTCTCACAAGAACTGTCTGTGTTTTTTACGGTTCATTTTGGAAAAGAAGGATGATTTTAGGACTGTCTGTGTGGTGTTACAGCCCTCATCCTTCTATCTGACTTCGCCCCGTTCAATACCTTACTTGGGGGGTGAAAAGTACTCTATGGCAGGATATACTAAAGTTCTATTTATGCTTTTCTCTCAGAATCCAAACAGGGAATAGATGGATTTGCCGAAAAACCCCAAATTAATGACACTTAAAAATCTGACATAAAATCGATAAACAACAGGGATTTACTGTATAGCACAGGGAATGATATTCAGTATCTTGTAGTAACCAAAAGTGGAAAATAATCAGAAAAAAAAGAGAAAAATGTAATCTAATCACTTTGCTGTACTCCTGAAACCAACAAAGCATTGTAAATAACTATACTTCAGTGAAAAAAGTAAATTTAAGAGGAGTTCCCATCGTGGCGCAGTGGTTAATGAATCCGACTAGGAACCATGAGGTTGCAGGTTCGATCCCTGCCCTTGCTCAGTGGGTACATGGCTTGGATCCTGCGTTGCTGTGGCTCTGGCGTCGGCCAGCGGGTACAGCTCCGATTCGACCCCTAGCCTGGGAACCTCCATATGCCGCGGGAGTGGCCCAAGAAATAGCAAAAAGACAAAAAAAAAATAATAATAATAAAAAAATAAATTTAAGAATCTTAAAACTGGAGAGAATGTTTAAAAGGAAAAGAAGAGTTCCTTTTGTGGCTCAGTGGGTTAAGAACCCGACACAGTGTCGGTGAGGATGCGGGTTCAATCTCTGGCCTTGCCCTTTGGGTTGAGGATCGGGTGTTGCTGCAAGCTGTGCGTAGGTTGCAGATGGGGCTTGTATCTGGTGTTGCGGTGGCTGTGGCAGGCTAGGGGCTGAGTCACAGCTGCAGGTGCCAGCCTGCACCACAGCCGCAGTAACCCGGGATGCAAGCTGCATCTGCAGCCTACACCGCAGCTCATGGCAACACTGGATCCTTAATCCTGAGGAAGGTCAGAGATCGAACCTGCAGCCTCATGAATACTAGGCAGTTAGGTTCTTAATCCACTGAACCACAATGGGAACGCCCAATTTTTGTCTTTCATGAATTTTTCTTTGTCCCTTTACCATGGTATTGATTCTACTTTTTTTTTTTTTCACCACACCAACAGAAATGGGAGTCCCCAGGGCCGCAGTGGAATTTGAGCCACAGCTCTGACCTACGTGCAGCTGTGGTAAAAACCAGATCCTTA
Source organism: Phacochoerus africanus (assembly GCF_016906955.1). NCBI lineage: Eukaryota > Metazoa > Chordata > Mammalia > Artiodactyla > Suidae > Phacochoerus > Phacochoerus africanus. The sequence goes on along the minus strand of NC_062560.1, from coordinate 12,891,028 downwards.
ACATGCTGCACCAGAGCAGCAACTCCATTTATCCTCTCCTATTTTTTTAATCGAAGTATAGTTGATTTACAATGTTGTGTTAGTTTCTGCTGTACAGCCAAGTGATTCAGTTACACGTATTACACTCTTTTTAAAAAACAAAACTCTTTTTCATTATGATTGACCATAGGACATTGAATATAGTTTTCTCTGTGCTATACAGTGGGATCTTGTTTATCCAAGAGATCACTTTTTAAAATCAGTGTTTCTCAACCTCTTCGCTACTTTTAAAACTTTTTTCCTCCAAAAAGAATGTTGAGACTTTTTTTTCCTAATTTCCTCCCTATGAGAGGTGAATACCACAGACACACTGTGTAATATGTTTATGTATGGTGTGTATTTCTGCTTTCTATATAATAAGGTTTTATTTTGCCCCTCAAGAACCCATTTCCATTTTACTGGGGGTGATATTGCCCTGGTTGAAAATGCATATCCTTGATCTTCAGTTAGCTTAAATAAATCTGTTTTTAAAATTAGTGTCAGACCACTTAAGAATGGGATCCTGGAATTGAAGGTGGTTGAGGACTGTTGTTGGGACTGAGTCACCTGTCTTCATATGAAGTACAGCTGGATGGAGTTCCCATTGTGACACAGCAGAAACGAATCTGACTAGGAACCATGAGGTTGTGGGTTCGATCCCTGGCCCCGCTCAGTGGGTTAAGGAACTGGCGTTGCCCTGAGCTGTGGTGTAGGTTGCAGATGTAGATCCCACATTGCTGTGAGCTGTGGCGTAGGCCGGCAGCTGTAGCCCTGATTCAACCCCTAGCCTGGGAACCTCCATATGACTCGAGTGTGGCCCTAAAAAGCAAAAAAAAAAAAAAAAGAAAAGAAAAAAAAATTATGTTGTGAGCCACACGGGAAGTCCTAAATATAATACTGGATACTATAAAACTCCTTGAGGAAAACATAGGCCAAACGCTCTCCAACATAAACCAAAGAAATACCTTCACAGGTCTACCTCCTAGAGTAATGACAATAAGAACAAAAATAAATAAATGGGACTTAATCAAACTTAAAAGTTTCTGCACAGCAAAGGAAACACTAAACAAAATGAAAGGACAACCCACAGAATGGGAGAAAATACTTGCAAATGAAGTGACTGACAAGGGATTAATCTCCAAAATTCATAAACACCTCCTGTCACTCAATACCAAAAAACCAAAGAACTCCATCAAAAAATGGGCAGAAGATCTAAACAGACAATTCTCCAAAGAAGACATACAGATGGCCAAAAACCAAGTGAAAAGATGTTCAACATAATTCATTATTAGAGAAATGCAAATCAAAACCACAATGTGGTACATCCTTACATCAGCTAAAATGGCCATCATCAAAACGTCTACAAAACATAAATGCTGGAGAGGGTGTGGAGAAAAGGGAACACTATAACAATGTTTGTGGGAATGTAAATTGGTGCAACTACTGTGGAAAACAGTATGGAGATTCCTTAGAAAACTAAAAATAGAATTACCATTTTATTAAGCAATTCCACTCCTGGACATCTATCCAGAGATAATTATGAATCAAAAAGATACATGCACTCCAATATTCGTTGCAGCACTACATACAATAGTGAAGACATGGAAACAACCTAAATGTCCATTGACAGAGGAATGGATAAAGAAGATGCAGTACATGTACACAATGGAATATTACTCAGCCATTAAAAGGAAAGAAATAATGGCATTTGCAGCAACATGGATGGACCTAGAAATTATCGGGCTAAGTGAAATTAGACAGTGAGATGCCAACATCATATTCTGTCACTTACACGTGGAATCTAAAAATAGAACACAATGAATTTCTTTGCAAAATAGATATTTACTCACAGACTTTGGAAAACTTGTGGTATCCAAATGAGACAGGTTGGGAGGTGGGGGGATGCACTGGGGGTTTGGGATGGAAATGCTAAAAAATTGGGTTGTGATAATCGTTGTACAACTATATAATAAAATTCATTCAGTAATTTAAAAAAAAAATTACAGCCTTCTCGGACCCCTTATAACTGCTTTCATGTTGCCTGGGATTCTGCAGCTGACACAGGCTGATCCCTATGAGAAAGTGGGGCATGAGAGTGAACGCCTGATTCCCACCCCTCTCTGTATAAGTGAGTGTCTCTGTATGAGAAAGAAAGAAAATGTATCCAGCCAAGAACAAATAGGAAGAAATCATCTGTTGAGTAATAAATGATTCTAGTTTGTCAGCCAATATTTAGCACCTTTAGTTAATCATTTTCTTTATAAGATGCCGAATGATAGATTCTAGCCTAGGGTATTGCAGAGTAGGGCTTGTTAGACTGTAATGTACATCAGAATCACCTAGGGTTCTTGTTCAACTGCAGCTTCTGATTCAACAGGTGTGGGTTAGGGCCTGTGGGTCTGTATTTCTAAGAAGCTCCCGGGCGCTTCTGATGCCGCTGGTCCAGGGATGCCACTTTGAGCCACAGAATCCTAGGACAACATGAAGGCAGTTATTAGGGGTCCTCAAACTCTTAGAATTCCAGAAAGTCTGATTGGTACAACCACTATGGAAAACAGTATGGAAGTTCCTTAGAAAACTAAATAGAGAAGTACCATATGACCTTGCAATCCCACTCTTGGGCATCTATCCAGACAAAACTTTGCTTGAAAAATACACATACACCCATATGTTCATTGCAGCCCTATTCACAATAGCCAAGACATGGAAACAACCTAAATGTCCATTAACAGATGAATAGATTAGGAAGATGTGGTATATATACAAAATGGAATACCACTCAACCATTAAAAATTACAAAATAATGCCATTTGCAGCAACATGGATTGAACTAGAAACTCTCATACTAAGTGAAGTAAGTCAGAAAGAGAAAGACAAATACCATATGATATGACTTATATCTGGAATCTAATATATGGCACAAATGAACCTTTCCACAGAAAAGAAACTCATGGACTTGGAGAACAGACTTGGGGTTGCCGAGGGGGAGGGAGTGGGATGGACTGGGAATCTGGGGTTCATAGATGCAAAGTGTTGCCTTTGAAGTGGATGAACAATGAGATGCTGCTGCATAGTGATGGTAACTATGTCTAGTCACTTATGATGGAGGATGATTTGAGAAAAAGAATGTGTGTATATGTGTGTGTGTGTGTGTGTGTGTGTGTGAGACTGGGTCACCATGCTGTACAGTAGAAAATTGACAGAACATTGTAAACCAGCTATAATGGAAGAAAAAATCATTTTTTCAAAAAAGAATTTTAGAAAGTCTGAAGCAGTGCTTCTCAACCCCAGGCAATTTGCCCACCAGGGGTGTTTGGCAATGCCCACAGATACTTTTGGTTGCACATCTAGGAGACTTTGCTGGCATCTAGTGGGTAGAGGACAGAGATGCTGCTCAACATCCTACCGTGCACAGGACAGCGTCCTTCACAAAGAATGACTGGCCCTGGCTGTCATTAATGCCAAAATTGGAAACTCTTGCCTAAAGGAAATCACATGCTTGCCCCCAGTCATACAAGTAGCCCTTCTGCTCCTTGATGAGAGTGACGTTAACCCACTTTGGTAGCACTGACTAGTTTGTAGGGGCCACGCTCTGCTATTGACAAGAGTAGACATCACTGAACAATTTCAGTGGGGAGGGAAATGAACCTGGTAAGATAAAAGAAATGCAGTTAAGTTGATGAAAAGGAACACACTTTAGTCATCGCAAGATCTGCAGGCTGAGTCATCTGAGCTGTGGGCTGGAGGACGGGTGAGCTTGCCTGCACCTCCGTGGCGTGTAAACGTGGTGGACCGATGAGGCTACGCAGGCTTGGCTGGCAGGGTTTATTGGAGTGGTATGCGAGCGAGCCCATCTGGACATTTTTGGAACAAACTTGGGACATTCCTTTGGATTCTTGCATATGACTTGCAGCTGGGTAGGAAAGTGGTGCAATATTATGACCCACAGATTGAAGGGTTTTTGTAACAATAGAAATAATCCATTGTGGAAGACTCCGCCCCCAAGTGAGTACCAAATGGAGATTTGATGCATAGGTTTAGGTGTGCCGGCTCACCAACCAGTCTTGTCTTATGAGGTGTACGTGGTGGGAGCATCTGGATTTTTCAGTGTCTTAATATAATCTGTGTGTATTTAAGTCATTTAAAGCAACAGCAGCCAGAGATGAAAGTAGCTCATCTGAGGATGGCTTGTTTGAAAATTCTTTTCTGTTACATGTAATTTTCTGATTGGGTTCAAAGAATTTTAATATTAGGCAGTTTGTTCCCGAGAGAGGTGTGTAAACTTAGTTCTAAGTACAGTCTTGCTTGGAAGATAACATGATAGTCAACCAGTGTCAACTGACTTGTGCTGATCCATTCACAGAAGGGAGAAAAGATTTGTTGGGTTATTTAAGATGATCTTTAAACTTGTTGACCCCAAAGGAGAGAAGCATCTAAAATACTGAATTTTAGCAAATCTTAAGACCAATGGAATTTTATAGACTAAGCTCAGCTGTTGGTCAAGAAACGTTGGGCCCGTGCGTTATATATACTTAAGACAAAATCCAGACTTTTCCTATCAATAAAAACACATCTGCTAAACAGTTGACTTCATCATCTGCAATAAATGTTCCTTATTTTTGGTTCCCACTGGTAGAATCAGGTCAATTAGCTGAATCATCACAATTTCTCATGTCTAATTTTAAAAACACCGGACAACCCTATCTTCTACCTATTTGAATGTAATTCCTGTGGTTAGAGTGAACCCCATAAAATTGCCCACATGTGACCATTTCTTTCCTACAAAACTGGTGATTTTATGAGGAACAGTCTATTATTTAGTAAAGTAATTAAATTCTTTTTTTTAAAAAAAAAAAAAGCTTTGATAAGCATGATGAGTAATATCTAAGTATCATCTGTGTTTTCCGATTAGCTGTTTCTCTTGTGTTTTTTTTTTTTTCTTTCTGTATGGGATGTGGTTTCATACAAGCAACGCCTTCCACATGGGGGTGGCACCAGAAGCTTGGTAACAGGTGAGTCACGGTGGTTTGCTCTGTTGTTTTGCAGCCATACAGAGGTCTCATTTCTAATACTTAAAAGGATGAACTAGTTATCTTCTAGCTCTATATATTTTTAAATTGTTCATAAACATCATATATATTTTTTAAATCCTCATTGTATCCCAGCGTTGTTAGCCCATCATCTAGGCGCCAATATTTGAAGATACTGGCAGATATTTCTTGCGGGGGAGGTGGGGATTTTGAGGTCATAGAAATGTCCGAAACACTGAGGGCTTTTGTGGCCACAGTGTGCACCAGCTTGATGGGGGATTTCAGTTCCCAGACCAGGGATGGAACCTGAACCCTGGCCACAGTGGTGAAAGTGCTGAATCCTAACCACTAGACCAAATGGGAACTCCCCAAGGAACACTGGGATTTTAAAAAAGGGTTGCTTTGCTGCTAGTCTGCTCAAATCTGTTCCCAGTTCCCATGATGGAGTTACAAATTCTGTCCTTTTCCAAAGATCCTTCATTATAGACTACTTTGCAACCCCTCATGATACTAACAATCCTCCGTGTACAGTCTGGAAAATCCCCTTCCATGCTAGTCACTTGCCAGGAAGGTTGGCCCCTAATTGGCCATGATGTTTCCCTCCAGATGATATCTGTTATTTTTTTTTTTTCCTCCCAGCTTTTGGTCCTTTCCAAAATACACAAGAGCTTGACCTAAGAATTTTGCCAAAGGAATATTATTTCCCTCTAGGGGAATGAAAGCAGCATGTTTCAATACAAGTTGAGAAATCTTAAAACAACTCAAAGCGGGGGGCAGGGGAGCACCAGATTATCATTACGTTCGGTGGAAATTAGATTTTCAGGTTGATCGTGGCCACGGTCAGTGCCCTTCTCTGGGGCTGGATCATAGCAGGGGGACGCAGAGGAGCTTAGTGACCCCGGGGCTGTGGCGATTATGTGGGTATATTTAGAAGCTATAATGAAGGCAGGACATCAGCCAGGATGCCCCAGTAGACACTCTCAGATTAAGATCCCTCCCCTTACGAGAACATCCCCCCAAAGAAAACATGTGCATGGCAAGTAAGAGAAAGCTCTTTTTCTCACCAAGATGATGTTGTAACATTTCAGGGAAAACATTTCACTTCTTACTGTCATCTGAGACTCCTCGGGGCTGAGCAGTTGTCAGAGGAGACAAGAGACAGGGCGGGGTGCGGTGTTTGGGAGGCCTGGTGTGGCGCTCTGTTTATGTCACCTTCCACATTTTGGCAAAGGTATACGTCATCTCCTTAACATAGGTTGAAAGCAGCAGACCCTTTGGTCGCACGTGCAAGAGAGAAAATGGACAGTGGTTCTGCAGCGAAGTCCCATCCAGTAGGGAACCCAACATTGCATTTCTAACTGACTCTTTGATCCGCTGTATTATTTCTTCTCATGTGGTGTTGGGAATTTTTGCTCAGCATGAATAATTGGTGGCAAAGAAATGTATGAAGCTGTGATTGAGTTTGCAGCGAAAAGTTACCCAAAAGAGGAAAAACCGCTCGGCATATGGTTCACCTATTTTAGAATGAGTGCGCCAAACAGGAAGGTTAAGCTCGAACCGTGAGAGGAGAGGATGACAAGAGCTGCCTTATATAAACTCACACATAGGGATCAAATTGGGCTGGCAAGCGTGTGATAAACTTTGACTGTCTAACTAACTCATCGGGTTAGCCAGTTGTCACAGCATTTTGTCTAGATTTACTAGTGTAACAAAGCCTAGCTTCTTCCAAGTCTTTTGATACAAGAGTGGGGATATGGATGCGAAAGAAAAAGCTCCGTGTCATCCTTAGGGGGGCTGCGGTGCACATTCATTTGATCTTGGACTTGCTTAAAGGCCTGGTGGGCTGTGACGTTTTCAGGTGATCTGGAGGGAATCAGAGTGGCCAGGCTTTGCTTTTTCTCTCCCCTCTGCACTGAGGAAACAGTGAGTGGTCCCCAAGGTGTCCTGGACAGAGAACCCTTCCCTAAGCAACAGGGAGTTGTGGTCTTGGAACCAGCTTTGCTGGACTCTGGGGAGGATCCAGGCCCAGCGCCAGCAGGTTCTCCCCACAAGGTCTCTGAGGGTGTGGGGAGACCAGAGAAAAGGGGCCAGACTTGCATCAGTGGTCCACTCTCCCCTCTTGTGCAGCATCCTAAGGACAAAGGAGATCGTGGGCGGCACTCCGTTACTTCCACTGGTGAAATGAACCAGCTCTCTGGAAAGCTTCCCTTCACGGATGCAGGGACCTTCAGTTCCCAGGGAAAGACACCAGCTGGTACTTGGCCTCTGAGATAGGAGCCCTTACTTGTGGAGTATTGAAAACCTTTGGCTTCTTTGCTGCATAGCAGAAATTGGCACAACATTGTACATTATAATTTTTAAAAAATTTTTTAAAACCCTTTACTTTTGGAGTTCCACGGTGGTCTAGTGGTTAGTATTCAGCGTTCGTTGTCCCTGCTGCAGCCCGAGTTTGATCCCTGGTCTGGGAACGTCTGCATCCCGCGGATGTAGCCAAAAAAATGCCCAAACAAAAGAACCCACAACCTCTGTCCCTTGGGAACCAGTAATCTAGGACATAGCACTTGGGGATCCCTGATTTGCTTCTTGCTCTGCTGGCCTCTGTGGCCATTCAGGTAAAGGTGACCATTGCTAGTCGTTAGTACTGGATCTCAGACACAGAGCAGGGAAAAGAAGTGACATTTAGGCTAGCACATTCTATAAATTGTTATCAGTTCCAGTAATGCGTTGGTCAGAGAGAAGGCAGAAGCCGGTGTTTGACAGGAAGCACGTTGTCCTGTGGTAGATTCAATGAGGCCACCATGCTGTCACCCTCTAGCTGGTAACTCAGTTTCAGCGAGAAGGAAAATCTGGTCCTTTGAAAAACTCCGGTAATGATACGCCTTTAAGGCGGAATTCTGAGACCTGAGATCTGGAGGATCCTTGAGACCTGTGTTTAAGAAACGCTTCATTTACAGTAAAAATCTTTAACTTGATAGCATTCCTGGTAAACACAACTGCCGACTCAGGGATGTAATTTGGGGATGAACCCTGGTCATAAAATGGTCCCCTGGGTTTTGAAGAATGGAGAAGTTAAGAAGGATTTTTATATTTTTTAATGGTTGGAAGCAAAACCAAAAGGATAGTATTTTACAATATGTGCAGATGAAATGAACTCCAAATTTGTGTCCACAGTTTTATTGCCACACGGCCACATCCTTTCATTTTCCTATCATCCGTGGCTATTTTTGTGCTACAATGAGAAAGTTGAGTCGTGGTGACAAATTCCATGTGGCCCACAAAGCCGAAGATACTTACTCTGTGGCTCTTGCCCCGAAAGAGTTTGCTGGCCCCTGACTAAAATGGTCCCGACTATGCTTGTTGGAAGTTTTGTGAGATGATTTTCCAAGTGAAGTCACAATAGTTAAAACTGCTTGTGGAGATCTGGTCGACCCCCGGGACTACATCAGCTAAATGCCTACTTGGAACAGGACTACAGGAAGGCATGATTGTTGAGTCCTTCTGTCCTGCAAGCAAAACCCTCCAATTACACCAGATTGCTCACCATGCCTCAGCTGTACTTAGCTCCCCTGCAAAAATTTTGCCCAGACCTCCTCATTTACAAAGAGTGACTCATAAGATGGAGCCTCTACTTTTAAACCATTCACAAGCAAGCCCACTCTGCCCCCCAGTGTCTGTCAGGAGTTTAGACACGGGAGGTAATAGGACCCCAGTGAGAACCCACCCCGGACTAGAAATTCTGGCCACGGAAGGGAGAAGTGAGCTCTGCAACTTGCCCTCCGCCTTACTCGGAACCCGAAAGGCTTTTTGGTTTCCTCCTATGGAGCCTACGGTGTTCTGTCTTGAATTCTAGTGTTGCGGGAGATTGTGTCATTCCCCTGGCCACCCTGGAAATTTTGTTAAACACCTCAGAAATGGATTTGATCATTGATAGAAGGGCTAGAGAGATATTTTGGACACATCTTCATTGGCATATGTCTCTATTTCTGGTCTCACTTCCTAACATATTCCCATATATATTTTTTACTGCTAGCTCATTCGTATCTCCCCAAACTTGCCACAATCTTTCCTAATGCCCCGGCTTCGCATAGTCTGTTCCTGCTCCCTTCCTGGCCTTGTCTGTCTAATTAACCGCCCACTCTGGTTTCAGCGTTCCTCTCAGAACCCTTTCCTTCCCCCCTCTCTCTACCTTTAGTTCTGTTGTTTCCTCTCCTTTGTGGTAGGAATGCCTCTTTTACCCATTGGATCACATGGTATTACTATTATTCGTTTGCATGTCTGTTTCCCTCATGAGCCTGTACAGGCTTCCAGGACAGGGATGGTTACTCGTTATGTTTGGCATCAAGCCGGATACAAGGTGAGACACTTAATAAACCCGGGTTTGCAATGGACAAATGGTCATGAACACAATCCCTGGTTGGTTGAGTCTGTGCTTAAAGGACTCAACACGTTTCCTCTTTGTAGAAGACCATTCTTGGAACTCTCTTCTCCGTCACCAGAGAAGTTGGTGGATCCTTTTGCGCTCATAGAAGTAATGAGGAATGGCTTTGTCCCCTAGACTGTAATGCCCCTGGCGAATCATCCACAGAAATGGATGGCATGGCTTGTGTTATCATGATCTTCTCTAGTACCTGCGAGAACTTACTGACGGAGGGTCCTGACAACTGGTCAACCAAGTTGACAAATAGCAGCCCCAAGGGCAGGGGGATGACGGCCAAGCTGTGCCCACGATGCGGTTTAATGGGCAGGGAGATTCTCCAAGCCCTTTCGGCATGTCACCGCTCAGCGCCCCAGGCCGCCGCTGCCGTTTTGAGCACTTGCTTTAGCTTCAGCAAACGCTTTCCAGAAAAAGAAGCCCCATCCTCCCCGAGGCCTGTGCAGGACAGGAGGTTCAAATGTTCATTTTCCTCGCCCTGGAATGAAACGTTTTCTTCGGTACACAATCCGCCGCCTAGATCTAGAGCACAGCCCAGAGAGAAAAATGCCCAGTGCATGGTAGGCAGAATTTTCTGCCCGTGGACATTCACAAGGCTGCATTGTGGAAACAGAAGCTGCTCGGATTGTTCATTGTTCTGGGGCTCCTACTTTGGCAGCCAGAAGCGCATTCATTATGCGGTGATTGGCATCCTTTTCCTCTGTTTATTTCATGCCCCGAGTACAGTAATGCATTCTGTGCCCTCCACAGCCTCTCGCTTCGCCCCTTGCTGTTCCAGCCCACCCTCGCCTCTGGGCCTCCAGCCTCCCTTGCTTTCCCAAGCCGAGAGCTAGCCGACTTGGGACTGCTGGCCCTAAACCCTGAGGTGGGTCAGGTTCCCCCAGCTCTGGGAGAAAACACGCTTTGTTCTCACATCTGGCCTGGTCAGCCAGCCAGCAGATGTTTCTTCAGCACCCACGGGGCGCATAGCAGTGGGTCCAGCCCCCTTTGGGGGACGGCAGAGCCCAGACACATGTCCACAGTGGCAGGCATGCCACATTTCTTCCTTGGCGCTCCCACCCCCCAAAGTGTGGCCTCTTGGGCTCGGAGGAGAGAAATGGGGAAGCTACTCTTTCAGAATTCCCATCTGCAAGGATTGGGGGGTTTTTTGGTTGGTTGGTGGTTTTCCTCTGAATTGCTCTGTGCGGCTGGGGGGATAAAAGATGAGCATGACTACTCACAAGCCAAGGTATTATTTGCTAGAGGTGCAGAGCAGCGTTTCTCAAACTCGATTGTGTGTTTGGATCACCGGGGGCGGGGAGGGGAGGGATGGGGGGACATCCAGTGAAAATGCAGATTCAGGTTCCGTGGGGCTGCGGTAGGGCCTGAGACTCTGCATGTCTCATGACCTTCCAACACCACTAATCAATGGACGGCCACACTTGCGTAGCAAGTGGTAGGTCAAGGGTTCCGGGGTTCTGGACCTCGGCCACGTCATCTGGAGAGCTTTTAAAACTACTCATGCCCAAGCCCCGCCCCCAGAGATTCTGGTTTAAGTGGTCTCGGGTGGGTGGTCAGGGCATAAGGATTTTAGAAGAGAAATCTCCCAGGGGGCTTTCAAATGTACTGTGGTGGAGAGAGCGTGACTTTCCCTCCTAAGAAGTGGGTTCGTCCTCTTGGAAGGGAGGAAAAGCCTTCTTGGGGTGGGGGGCTGTCCTGAGTGAGACTGAGACAAGTTCTTCAGCCCTCGAAGACCACACCCTGCCAACTGCCCGGTCCTCCACCGGGCACTGGGGCCTCCCCATCCCCACAGTTCAAGAGGATGCTACTGGCATCGAGTGGGTGGAGCCCGGGGATTCTGCTAAACCTCCTATGGTACGCAGGACAGTCCTTCACAAGAGTGACCCAGCCCACACACCTGGGGCTCAGGTAGAGGAAGCCGGGATAACTTAACTCCTGCCCTCAACGGGCCGGCAGGTTCTGCCTTCCTCTCGCCAGTGACGACTGGGAGTGATGAGCTAAGAGCCTACAGTTAATAGCATTTCTTTCATGTCTCATTCTGTTTTAAAGCATGCTACTGTGGCGCATATTCTGAACTGGAAAGTCAGTTTTCCTCCTCTAGAAAACTGGGCTGTGGGAGCTCCCACTGTGGCATGGTGGATTAAGGATCCAGCATGGTCACAGCTGCGGCCTAGGTTCGATCCTTTGCCCAGGAGCTTCCATGTGACAAGGGTATGGCTGAAAAAAGAAAAAAAAAAAAAAAAAGCTGTGGAAGTACAAGCTGCCAAAATCACCTTCGGTTAAAAAATTCTACAATTGGGAGGGTGGAATGGGGAATTATTGTTGATTGGTTACAGTGTCTGCTTCCGGTGATGAAAAAGTTCCGGAGGTGGGTGGTGATGATGGTTACTTATCACTGTGGATGTATTTATTTATTTATTTTGTCTTTTGAGGGTCGCACCCACAACATATGGAGGTTCCCAGACTAGGGGTCTAATCGGAGCTGTAGCTACTGGCCTACGCCACAGCTCTCAGCAACGCTGGATCCTTAACCCACTGAGCGAGGTCAGGGGTCGAACCCGCAACCTCATGGTTCCTAGTCAGATTCGTTTCCAATGCACCACGACGGGAACTCTGTGTGTGTATTTAATACCTCTGGATTATAAAGTTCGTGTTGTGCGTGTTAGAGCACAGTTTTTTAAAACTCCATGCTTGTGCGTGATCCCTGATTTGACGATAAACAAACCACGTGTTTGCCCCGTTTGAAGGCACAACCAGCACCCGGCTCCGTGTTCTTTTTGCACACCATGCTTTGTTCCTCGTGCTTACAGTGCCTTAAAATCGTAAGGATTTGTGGGATGATTTGAGTAATGCCTTTGCCCACTCAGCTGTCAGCTTTAGGAGGGTAAGCAGCATGTCTCTCATTCTGCAGGGTGTCCCAAATGCAGAGACTTACTAGCCGTTCTGCAAATGATGGATGTTAAATGGATGGCTCTGTTCTCGAGTATGGTAACCTCCCTGGCGATGGGAATTGGCCACTAGCCCTGCATTGAGACTTGGCACCTTCTGTCTTCCAGCCTCTGCCACCACCAGGGGAGTTGTACGACGGGGAGTTGGTGGCCGGGCGAGCACTCTTTGCCTGCTGTCGTTCTCTACGAATTGGCTTGATTAGAGTCACCTGGAGGGGGTGCCCCAGCCTCTCCCCGTGAACTCGGGTTCCACTGATCTGCCATAGGATGGGGACACCAAGGTTGAGAACCACCAGCTAGGCCTTTGCTTTTCAAAATATGGTCCCGAGACCAGCAGCATCACTAGTACCAGGGAGCCTGGCAGAAATCCCAAAGCTCAGGCCAGCTCCTGCCCCCAGACCTGCAGAATCAGAGGCAGCATTTTACAAGGTCTGTGGTGGCAGAGTGGTAAGAAACCTGGCTGGTATCCATGAGGACTCAGGTTTGATCCCTGGCCTTGCTCCGTGGGTTAAGGATCTGGTATTGCCATAAGCTGTGGTGTAGGTCGCAGGTGAGGCTTGGATGCCAGCTTGCTGTGACTGTGATGCAGGCCAGCAGCTGTAGGTGCAATTTGACTCCTAGCCTAGGAGCTTCCATATGCTGCACGTTCGGCCCTAGAAGGAGAAAACAAAAGCAAAGCTGCGTTTTTTACAAAGTCCCAGGTAATATGTTCGCACAGCCAAGTCTGTAAGTTCCTTTCTTGTTCCCACCCCATTATTGTCATTGGCCTGGCGGGCTGTGGGCTTCTCGTTGTAAAGGAAACTTGTATTTTCCTGGGGACCAGAGAGGGATCTAAAAATGCAGAAATACTTTATAGCAAGAGAGCTGTTGTTACCACCAGCATCGGGGGTGATTCTGTTTTAGCTAATTGGCTTGGGAAACAAAAGGCGAAAACCAAATTTTTTCTACTTCATTGCTTGTCTTGGTTTTTTAAAACCACGACCAACCAAAACAGGAAGAAAAAAAGAAGGGCGCGTGGTGGCGGGGGGATGGCAATTGAGGAACCAAATGGGACTTTAAAATAATCTTGCCCTATGTAGCAGAAAAAGAAAAGGCCCAAAGTCCCATCTTTCTCTGCCAGAGAAAAGAAAGCACTTCCTGTTGAGCACAATGCTTCAGTGTGCGCGGGGCTGCTGAACAAAGAATATACAAATGGTTGAGAGGGCAGAGTGTGAACGGCCAAAGGCTGGCTCCATCGGAAACCATGTGACAAGTAGGACTCCTGGTGTCGTGTACCAGGGCGAAAGAGACAGAAATGCACGTGTATTTCTCTCTTCAGAGGCTTTGCATGAAACCCATTCGAAGATGATGTTACTTTCCGGAGTGGTGTGTGTGTTTTGGAACATCTGCTCATGATTGAAAGCTGCTGCTGCTGCTGCTGCTGCTGCTGCTGCTGCTGCTGCTGCTGCTGCTGCTGCTGCTGCTGCTGGTGGTGGTTTTTTTACCCCCCTTCAGTACCAAGCTTGTAACCAGAAGGCTGTCTGGCGGAAAGTGGACTTTGCAGTAACCCATGGCCGTGTGGAGAAAACGTTGCAAAGCCCTGACATTTGCCATCAGTGCCGGTCACATTCCACACAGAGCATGAGATGCTTCTAGCATTGCAGAGAAATAGACTGCTGATAGGGGCCTTAGGGATGATCAGATTCAGTGGTTCTCAGCCTGTTGTTGTTCTGTCCCCAACCCACCTGTAGAATCTAAAAGTTCTCTCGTTAGGAGCACTGGCTCAATAATGCATGGCTTTTGGGCGTGAAGATAGGGTCATTTGGGAAAAGCAAAAACTCCTGATTTCTGATAGGACCCAGGTACCACTGACTCTCAGACTTGGCTGTGCGCTGTGGCATTTGCTGGGGAGCTTTACTTGCTGCTGTTCCCTGGCTTCCATCTGCAGGGATTCAGATGTAATTGTTCCGGGGTACAGCCGGGGAGTGGGGCGGGGGCTACTGTGAACATCTCTCCAGGTGATTCTAAAGTGCAGCCAAGGTCCAGATGGCTGCTTAGCCTGCCATCCTCCCTACCTCACTCCTTCCACCCTGGGTTTTGAGAACAAGGACGGTAAGGCTGGGGGATCGTGTTGGTGGAAGGTCTGTAATGAAAACCGAGTGGGGGCTGGGGGCTCTGAGCCTTTCCGGTAAAGAGAGGTATCAGTCCGAGGAAGTTGGTGCCGTCCACACCAAGCACTCCGGCCTGTGTCTTGCCCCAGGATGGCCCCATGCCCTCCTGAAGGAGAAACTCCAAGTGCTGAACTTGATCAACTCTTGCCCCTCTGGGTCATCATCATTTGAGTTTGACCCACTTCTTGGTTATGGCACTGGAAACAAGAAGCAGTTGTCAGTGGTTCCAGTAGGCATGGGCAGGGGCGCTGAAGAACGAGGGGTGGGGGTGGGGGGCCCAGAAGAAGGTGTTGTCTTTGGTCCGGTGTTGCTGGCCCGTCTCGTTGAGAGCTGGAGAAGCAACCAGATCAGCAGGAGGGTGAATGCTTAGTGTGCCGTGGCCTCTCCCCACGTCCGCTAAGAGAGGAAACAACTTGAGATCTGAATGCGGAGGTCTGGATTATATAGGGACTCTATCCATCCCATGCCCTGTAATGTCAACAGTGCTGGGAATTTACACATAGTGTGTATGTGGGAAGCATTTTTCCCAGGCTCAAGTGAAGCAGCCATATCCTGATACGTATAGTTCTATAAACATAAACATGAAGGAATGTGGTGTTTAGGGGAGAATGTTTGAAGATTTCACTGGAGAAAAATGTGGTAGGCTGCAAAGATATCAATTGAGTTCCTAAAGGCATTGGGCTAAATTAATCACTGATTAAACGTGCAACTTCAGGATGAGATTTTGCTTCCTAATTCATTAGCTCAAAATTTGAATAGATTTGCATTGGTGCACAAGTAGAATACTAATTGGGTGAAAGCTTTTTGCAGGGCATAACCAAAAAAACAGCGGTTTTTGTGCTTATGACTTTGTAGACGCGGCAGAAAGGGGGTAGATAACAAAGTCAAAATTGCATTTCTGTTGCTAATTTAACACATTACAAGTGTATCACCAGAGTGTACAGCGTGGGTTTTTGTGTTCTTCAGATATGTGTTCTTTTTGCTGTACGTGATTTTGCTTTTTTTGTTTGTTTTATTGAAGGATAGTTCACTTACAAGGTTGTGATTATTTCTGCTGTGCAACAGAATGATTGGTAGACATATACGCACATCCATTCTTTTCCAGAGTCTTTCCCCATATAGATTATCACAGAATATTCATGTGTTCGCTTTTAAAAAGAGATGCCACCTTTTCACTTTGGGGCCATGATGGTGACAGTTGGAAGCAGTAGGGCTGGAAAAACTAAAATCCTCCAAATCCAAACAAAATACTCCTATGGATTTCCCACAGGAGGCAAGCCCGGATCCTCTGTCCTGCACTCTTTCCTCCTCCGCGCATCATTGGTGTCACGTGATCACCTCCTGGCACTTCAGCCATTCCAATCACCCCCTTCATGCACCCCTCGACCTGACCAAAGATTTTGCTGAAGAGGGGTCAGAAATAGCAGAGGCCAGGCTGGTAGAGGGACAGGTTGGCTTCTAGAGTCCTTGCCTGCTAACTTCCCAACCAAACCTTCATGGTGCCCCCCACTGTCACAAAACTCTATGGGATATTTGTGGAGGTGGCCTCTGTTTGCTGGGGTGAAAGTTACTGGGGAAAAAGGTGTTTAGCTTTCACTTCCTGGACATCTATTTGAACAGCTGATAATTCTTCTTAGGTGGCAAGCAAGATAATTCCTATTTAGTGCTTAAGTTTAGTCATGTGTTAGTTGCGGATGAAAGAAATTTTGTTTTTCATGCGATGCCTATGTGCTTTATAATAAGCCGGTCTTCCATATAAATATACTTAATACTTAGAGTTGGTTTATGCACAGTTTATAGAATTTGTAAAAAGGGGTACAGAATGTTTTTTTAGAAAAGGCCCTGGTCTTGAGTTTCCTCAGTTGTTGGAACCCCCTGAACCAGTCAGCTTCACTAGTCAGTTCCACTACACTGTTCACTCTTGGAAACTGCATTTGAAGAAGTACCTAAGGCAGCTACCTGACACCTATGCACATATTAAATATGGTGGCTGAACTGGCCAAAGAGTACCAGTAAGCGAAGGAGCAAATATTCCCATCACATTCTTAGATGATTCTTTTTGTGATAGACGTTTAATATTTCTGGGATTCTGAGACGTGGCTAGGATGGACTTTTCTCATTGTTCTTAATGAAAAAATTCTGCAGAAGGCAGTTCTTTGGGTGAGTATGTTTATTTATCTGTCCAATTCATTATTTTTCTTTTTTCTTTTTTTTATTTCCCCAATACATTATTTTTTTTTTTCCTACTCGACAGCATGGTGACCCAGTTACACATACATGTATACATTCTTTTTTCTCTCATTATCATGCTCCATCCTAAGTGACTAGGCATAGTTCCCAGCGCTACCCAGCAGGATCTCGCTGCTAATCCCTTCCAAAGGCAACAGTCTGCATCCATTAACCCCAAGCTCCCCGTCCCTCCCCCTCCCCCTCCCCCTTGGCAACCATATTCTTCTTAGAGAATGTGAGATTTGTTTCTTGGATGCTACCCCATGTCTCACTTTGTGATGGGCTTATCTGTATATTGGGTACGTATTGACCCAGTGTTTACTGCGTTTCAGTTAGTTTGTGTCACCTGGGCAGTGGTGGTGAATGAGGCAAATAAGAGTCCTCCTCGCTTGATTTTTCTTGCCTAATTGCTATTTCCCGCCCACTGGAGTAATGCACAGAGTGACCATTCTTGCTTTGTTCCTGACGTTAGTGTTTCTCCATTAAATAAGATTCTGGCCTGAGGATATATACACACACATATATGTCCTAATGTGTGTATGTATTTATGTTAGATGAAGATATGTTTTTGCATGTATTTTCTAATGCATAGTCTGATATAGTCATACATCCTCATATTAGATAACTATATTCCTATTAGAATATATATATTAGATTTATATATGTATGCGTGTATACACACACACGCAGACATACCTCGGAGATACTATGGACTCAGTTCCAGACTGTTGCAATAAAGCAAATATCACAGTAAAGTCAGTCACACAGATGTTTTGGTTTCCCGGGATGTATAAAAAGTTATGTTTGCATGAGGAACTACACCCAATATCTTGGGATAGACAATAATGAAAGAGAATACAAGAAAAGCAATGTGTATATATGTGTGTCTATATATATATATATATATATATATGTGTGTGTGTGTGTGTGTGTGTGTGTGTGACTGGGTTACTATGCTATATAGCAGAATTTGGCACATCATTGTAAATCAGCTATACTTTAATAAATTAATTTTTTAAAAAGATGAGGATTTCCTGTTGTGGCTCAGTGGTTAACGCATCTGACTAGCATCCCTGAGGACACAGGTTCGATCCCCGGCCTTGCTCAGTGGGTTAAGGGTCCGGCATTGTCTTGAGCTGTGGTGTAGGTTGCAGACGTGGCTCAGATTTGGTGCGGCAGTGGCTGTGGTGTAGGCCGGCAGCTGCAGCTCTGATTCGACAAAGGAGGAAAAGTATGTTTGCACTGTACTGCCATCTGTTAAGTGTGCGGTAGCTTACATCTAAAAAAATAATGCACATACCTTAATTGAAAAATACTTTATTGCAAGAAAAAAAGTGTCCTCCACGCTCACCTGATGGTTCTGTGAAGGGCAAGGGACATTAAGTGAGCGAGCAGGGACCCGGACAAGAACATGCCCGCGGTCGGGCCCAGCTCTCTATCCCTGGCTTGGAGGGTAGCCAACTCCCCGGCCACCACCTTGTCCGCCAGTCCTAGGTTCCGAAAAAGTTATCTTTTCCTGCTTGTAAAGGTGTGTGTTGTGGCCTTTGCCTTCACGTGGTCTGCCCTTGTGACTAGGGTGTGACCAGGTACAGGCTCACACATTTCTAGGGAGAGTCGCGGGGCGTGCCAGCAGAGGTCTTTTGTGTGCCTTGCAAAGGAGCAAAAGAACCCTTCACAGAAGCTGCAAATTGCCACTAGCCATTCAAATGGCCAGACTCTGTTCTTGGTAAACAAAAGGCTGGCTTGGACTTCCCAAGTTGAACTCATTTTGAGGTAGGGATGGTGGATTTTATTTTACTAGTGCTTTTCCAGATGCGGTTCCTGGACCATCAGCATCAACTGGGAACTTGGTGGAAATGCAAATTCCCAGGCCCCCATCCCAGCAGATCCATTGAATCAGACCCTCTGCTTGGGCCCAGCGATGTTTTACCAAGTCCTCCAGGTGCCACACCCATCAAAACCTAGGGAACCAGTGGTTTTGCTGATAGCGATGGTTCCCCAGAGTGAATAGCACCAAGCAGCTCAGTGCAGAGCCCTGTGCCTTTCATGGAAATCTTTGAAAGTCAGTCTTGAACATTTGGGTAGCTTTTAGAACCAAGCATTTGAATCCAGGTCTTTGTGCTGGAGGCTACTGATGTTTTATTTAGGTTCTTCCTATCCAATGCTACTGTACTGTGTAATATTTACAAGGTTTCTGGGCTGGCTGCTTATCAGCCAGTGTAATTACGTCCTCCCTGAGCCGAATTTAACAGTCTAAATTGGAAGAAGTCTCTGGCAGTCCTGATTGAAAAAAAAAAAAGTTCCAACGGGGTGTAACCAGCATTGTATTTGAATTCAGAAACTATATTCTCAATTGCCCACAGGTGGACTGTCTACACTGCAGCTTCCCTCCTCAAGTTTTTAATCCCTGGGTGGCTCAGGCCACCTGCCCCAACCTGTTTGTATGTGGATCTTGTATGTGGTTAGAAATGATCCGCTTGTCTTAGTCCTTTGGGGCTGCTGTAACAGAGGAGCACGGATGAGGTGGCTTATGGACAAGAGAAATTTATTTCTCACAGTTCTGGAGGCCGAGAAGTCCTAGATCAAGGTGGTGGCAGGTTCAGTGTCTAGCGAGGGCCCTCTTCCAGGTTCCTAGAGGGCTGTCTTCTTGCTACGCCCTTGCCTAGTGGAAGGTGGGGGAGGGCTCTCTTGCCAGCCTCTTTCCTAAGGGCGCTAATCCTGTTCACGGGGACTCCCCCCTCGTGACTTAAGCAGCTTCCAAAGATCCCATCTCCTAACACCATCACCTTGGGGGTTAGGATTTCAACATAGGCATTTGTGGAGGACAAACATTCAGACCTCAGCCCTGCTTAAGAAAAAACAGGCTGACTTTTTTGAGCTTAAGCACATTGTGAAAAGTCCATCTACCTCTCTGAGGAGTGGGGTGCTAACCATTCCAAATACTTTCGTAAAAGCAAAGGATGTTCTCCTGTCAGGGCTGTTTTTGTGTTCCCGCTGTATTTGTTTCTCCTGGCTGCTATAACTCGTGGCCGGAGACAACACAAATCTGTGAGCTTACGTTCTGGAGGTCAGAAGTCTGACAGGGGTCTCTGTGGGCTCCAGTCAAGGTGTCGGCAGGCCCACATTCCTTTCTAGAGGCTCTAGAGGGAAACCCATTTCTTTCTTTGCCCTTTGCTTTTTTTAAGAAGCTGCCCCCATTGGCTTGGCTTGCGGCCATCTAATTCCATTTTAAAAGCCAGCAGTGGCTTTAAAGGGGTCTGGGAAGGACCTCTTCTGCCTCCCTTGTCTGCAGTTAAGGACCCTGCAATTACCTTGAGCTCACCTGGATCATCCAGGCTCTTTGTCCTATTTTCAGGCCAGCTGATGAGCAGCCTTAATTTCCATCTGCAACCCTCCTCCCCCTTTGCCTTGGAAGTGAACCTATTCTCACAGTCCAGGGATTGGGATGCGGACATCTTGGGTGGAGGTGGGGATGGGAACCATGATTCTGTCTACACAGCAGGCTACTGAAATTCCTTACAGCCTCAATCTCCTCATCTGTATATTGGGGGTAGTAAAAATAAATAAATAAATAAATAAAAAGAAAAAAGAAAAGCAACTCCTGATGGATCTCCTTAAGGATTAAATGAGATGAATGTGAAAATATCTGGCACAGAGCCACTTTTCAGTAACTGTTGGTGGCCTTTTGTGAGACTCAAATCTTTCAGCACTTTTTGGGGGTTCCCAGTCTCTGCATGGGTTTTCTTTTGCACATCACTTAAATGCTCCCTTCTCACCCTCAGACCCCTCTGCTCTGTTCTTTGACACCCCTGCTGATGGGTGGTCCCTCACCTCACGCTGTTAGGAAGATTGAGGGATCAGTCGATAATCGGAGCATTTGCAGGTGGAAGGTGGCAGGGGGAACAGTCCTTTCTGCCCCCAATTAACTGAGCCTAATCCCCGCCCCCCACTTTAAGACCTGAATAGGGAAAAAGGAAAAATCCACAGAAGTCATCTGTGGTATAATTTTCTCTCTCTCTCTCTCTCTCTGCTTTCTAGATTTGCTTCTATCTCATCTCCAGGCCCTTGTCAAACCCTAGTCCAGTCAAGTCAACTGTAAATGACAATTGGGAGGGGACAGTCGGCAGAATTTGAATGTGGACAGGACTTGGATGATTTTCCACAGCTGTTGGTAACTCGTGTAGGGGTGACAGTAGTACTGTGGCCTTGTAGGGAGATGTGCTTTGGGGGGTGTACATAGCGAAATATTTAGTTGTGAGATGCCTTGAGAAAAAAAGAGATGAAGCAAATAGGCGAAATGATTTTTAAAACATGATATGCAGTCAAGTGTCTTTTAAAGGACCCAGATGGCCAGAAATACAGTTTCTGACAGTTACCGTCTTTTCGGTACTGCCCTGGACATACAACGTGGATCCTAGGTGCTCGACCCATAACAGCCCGCCCGCTCGCCAACCCGTCTCTGTTTCTATACCTCACACTTTAGCAGATGCCGTGAGGAACCGCGGTCTCAGCATCCAGGTCAAGTTTATATGCTCCGGGTGCTCTTTGGTGGGACATCATTTACCTGTTAAAGAATCTTGATCTTGGAGTTCCTGTTGGGGCACAGCAGAAACAAATCCGACTAGTATGCGTGAGGATTTGGGTTTGATCCCTAACCTTGCTCAGTGGGTTAAGGATCCAGCGTTGCTGTGAGCCGTGGTGTAGGTCGCAGATGCGGCTTGAATCTGGCATGGCTGTGGTGTAGGCTGGCAGCTACAGCTCCACTTGGACCCCTAGCCTGGGAACTTCCATACGCTGCGGGTGTGGCTCTAAAAAGAAAACAAACAAAAAAGAATGTTGATCTTATTCCATCTGTTCTGTCCGATATCTCAATCAGCTCTTCAGCTTCCAAAGGAGACATCCCACTTCTAGATGGAGAGTGTTACTTATTTGGACAGAAAGCCGATATAATCGTCTGCATTTATAGCTGGTTTGCATTTTCCAGTGACTCTTCACTGCAGCAAGGGGCAGCTGGGTGGGAGGATATGGCCCGGGGAAGTGTCCTTGGCTGCCCCATGATGCAGACCTTGCAGTGGCACTGAGACACAGCTAGAAATTGTGTGACCCAGAGAACGGTCTTGCCTGTGTACTTCTGTGAACCCCAGACTCGCCCCCCAGCTCGGGAGTCAAAATGGTGATTGGAAATTACCCCAGGGGCTTGTCCGTTATTCCAGGAACTGGACAGGGGGTGACACAGCATCATGGTATGTGCATGATGTCACCTCAGACAGTGCTGGACAGCAGGCCCACTCGAGTTGGCCAT
Organism: Phacochoerus africanus; assembly: GCF_016906955.1. Taxonomy (NCBI): domain Eukaryota; kingdom Metazoa; phylum Chordata; class Mammalia; order Artiodactyla; family Suidae; genus Phacochoerus; species Phacochoerus africanus. Next base: position 12,868,919 of record NC_062560.1, on the reverse strand, counting down.
GTGGCCCTCTGTAGCAGAGGCTGGCTTCCACTGAGAAGCAGCCGGCCTCTTGTCCACTGTCCTCAGTGTTGCTAAGTGGATGTGCTCTGCTGGAGCTTGCACAGGCTTGCAGAAGGTTCCTTATGCCTCCAGAGTCAGCAGCAGGCCATCTTCACAAGTGGTAAATTGTTCCAGACCACCCTTGACCAGCTGGCTGGATCCATCGCACCTTCTGCCCTGCATGCCGCTGGCGTCTCATTTCCTAATGTTCCTGATGACAGCTTAAAGTTGCCCGTGACATGATCAGCTGGGGGTTTTAGGTACCACTGCTGGGCGAGTAGTTACCCTGGGAACCCAGGACCTAAGGGCATTCAGCAGAGAACAGTTGTAGGTAGCAATGTGGAACAAGTTAAACTCGATCTGGTTTGGTTTGGTTTGGTTTTTCCCTTTGGGCTGCCCTGTGGCATAGGAGTTCCCAGGCCAGGGATCAGATCTGAGCTGAGGTTGTGACCTCTGCTGCAGCAACGCTGGATCCTTTAACCCATTACACCAGGCCGGGGATCGACCCTATGTCCTGTCACTGCAGAGATGCTGCCAATCCTGTTGTGGCACAGTGGGAACTCCTAAACTTGTTTTTACAATTAAAATTCTAAGACTCAGACTTCCTATTTTGAAGACAAGGATGTGGGCACCTTGTATGTTCACCTGTGTGTCTCCCTTGATGAATAACCAACCCATAACCATTTATCAGCAACCTAAAGACTTAATAATACACTTATAAGTGACCCAAAAGTAGCGTAGGAACCAGCCTGTAGGCTCAGACTGTGTAGAGCTCTGAGTATGTTCCTTCCGGCTTTTCCTTTGATCTTTGATTTTAAAAAGGATTGCCCTAACTATATTCTAATAAAATTTTTTAAAAAAGGAGGATTGCCTGAGGTGCTGCACCAAGTTCATCTCATCTCTGCAACAAGTGAATTACCATAACTTCTCTTCTTTCTGCACAATACATCACCTTGTCATGCTCACCGTGCTTTTTTCTTGTTGTTCTTGAGGAATCTTGCCTTGCTTTTAATTGCTTTCATTTAATCTCTTTTAATTTTATAACAAAATATATGTAATGTAAGATTTACCATCCCAGACGTTTTAAAGTGTGCAATCCAGTGGCCAGGAATACATTCATACGGCGCAGGCATCACCACCATCTAGTTCCAGAAGATGTTTTTCACCCCACCCCTTTAAAAAAATCCTCTTCCCACTCTCTACCTCCCTCTTCCTCTCTCCCCTCTGCCCCTGGCAACCACTGATCTGATTTCGGGCTCCATGAATTTGCCTTTTATGGACATCTCATATAAACGGACTCATACGACATGTGGCCATTTGAACCTTGCTTCTTTCGCTTAGTGCGTTTTCGGTGTTCGCGCACGTTGCAGCTTGCAGCAGTACTTGCGTCCTTTTGATGGATGAATGCTGTTGCATTGCATATTTTGTTTCTCCATTGATCAGTTGATTGACATGTGGGTTATTTCCACCTTTTGGCGATTGTGAAGAGCGGTGCCATGAACATGTGTACAGGTTTTTGTTCGAACACCTGTCTTTATAATTTTTTTTATTTTCCCACTGTACAGCAAGGGGGTCAGGTTATCCTTACATGTATACATTACAATTACATTTTCCCCCACCCTTTTTTCTGTTGCAACATGAGTATCTAGACAAAGTTCTCGATGCTATTCAGCAGGATCTCCTTGTAAATCTATTCTAAGTTGTGTCTGATAAGCCCAAGCTCCCGATCCCTCCCACTCCCTCCCCCTCCCATCAGGCAGCCACAAGTCTCTTCTCCAAGTCCATGATTTTCTTTTCTGAGGAGATCGAACACCTGTTTTTGAGTCTTTGGGGTCTATACCTCGGAGTGGAGTTGCTGCTCCTACAGCAATTTGATGCGCACGTGAGTCCTTCTCCACCCTCTGTGTCCATCTGCTTTCAAATCCATGTTAGGACTCACCTCCACTGCGATTTCCTTTCCTACTGGTTCTCGGTGGCGTCTGCGGGCTTGTGCAGCCCACAGAGACCTCTCATTCAGCTCTGCCTCGAGAACCTCTGCCTTGCCTCTTCCTATCTCCACGTGTGTCTCCCCTAATCCTTTTGGCTCCAAGGATGGGTGTCCCCTGCCCGGCTGCAGCCTCTCGAGGATGGAGGTGGACACACGTCCTCTGCGCTCAAAGGCACTTGGTACTATTTTTGCCTTTTCTATTGTCGGGCTATTCTAGTCACGTCGGGAGATGCCAAAAATAGATGTGATTCTGTTGCTCGTGAAGCTCAGGTTTTCATTGAAATAAAGGCATCATAGATCCTACCATGTTTGAAATACTAAAATGTCAGAGAATGAAAAAGTAGGCCAAAGAGGGAAAGGGAGGTGGAAGGGGAGGGGTGGTGGTGCAGGGAGCGTTTAAGCTTTAAATTCCAGAATAACGGTAATAGCATTCATGCCGCCTTCATGACTTTGATCTCATGTAAGCTTCCCGACAACCGTTCGAGGCAGATCCTATTATTATCCCCATGGAAGATGGGGAAACTGAGGCCCGGGGAGATGTAGTGCCTGGGTCAGGGCCACACGGCTCTTATGGAGCAAGGTCAGGACGGCTGGCTGTAGAGCCTGTGCCTTTGATTTCTCTTTCATTCAACCCCTCAGGTCCTTGAAGAGGGCACGCACTGCACGGCACAGGACTTCTCTTCCGGGGGCTGCCGTAACAAAATGCCACAAGCAGAGTGGCTTGCACAACAGAACTTTATTCTCTCACAGCTCTGGAGGCTTAAAAGTCTGAAACCAAGGTCCTGGCAAGGTTGGTTCCTTCTGAAGCCCCTGAGGGAAGATCCATTTCACGCCTCCTCCCCTTGCTTCTGTTGTTGCCCTCCGTCCTCGACCCTCCTTGGCTCGTGGAAGCTTCTAGCCTCACACTTTGCCTGTGTCTCTTCTCTGTGTCCATATCTCCCACTATTCAGAAAAATATCAGCCATCGGGTTGAGGCCCACCCGAATCAAGTATGACCTCGTCTTAACTCGATTTCATCTGTTGAAGACCGTGTTTCCAAACGAGGTTACGCTCGCGGGGACTGGAGGCTAGGACCTGAGCGTATGTTTTTGTTGGGACACAATGCAGCTTCCAGCCGTATATAAATTAATTCTTCGGCGGTACACAAGCTCTTGCCCTCTGCCACGCCTTGTCCTTTCTGAGGGGGGGACGGCTGTCATCGCTTCCTTACACCATCATTGTAGGAATTACCCATGAACCGCAGTGTCCAAGTTATCCACCAGTTCTTGTATCCCCCAGAACCTTCCAGGATGTATTGTGTATGCTGAGTGCTCAGTGAATAGCTCTTGAATCTAATGACCAAGGAATATGCCATTGGTTGTATTAATTTTCCCTAACATCCTTTTTTTTTGGGGGGGGGGGGCAATTTTTTTCCCTTAGGCCCCAGAAAAACGTAGGCTTTTGTTTAGGAGATGTTGGGATTTTTTCTTAGATGGGAGCTTCAAGCTTTATTTGCATCTGTTTACAAACTGCTGAAACAAAGCTCTCGACTGCCTCATAATGTCTTTCTTAATCCCATTCTTTTTGGGTAAAAATAGTATTAATATATGCATTGTAAATCGCTGGCAGCTCAGTTCGAAATGTGTCTTTTTGCTCACTCTGTACTATTAAGTATTCCCCTGTGGTGTTGCTCAGGGTAAGGAAAGATGACACACTATTTTTCTGACATTTAATGAAGCCCGGTGTTTTTTACATGCAGTATTTAATTTTAAAAAGGTGAAGTACAGCTTAATGAAATGGGAACTTGTGAATTCAACGATGGAAAATGTGAAGGGCAGGATACTTGGATGCATTCTAAAAGGAAATGCCTTTTTCGATATAAAAGTGTGGCCTTTAATCACTCACTAGACAAGATGGAGACACTTGAGTGGTCAGGATCCCTTAGGCACATTTCTGTGGCACTTAGATGCAGTGAAGCAGCTGGACGTTGAGAGGATCATGCTCAGTCTCACTGGAGGGCTTGCTGTGTGTCCGACTTGGTTCCCATTGCTCAATATGGATTGACCCATTTAATCCCAGGACCCCCTCATGAAGTAGACAGCCCTTTTTTATAAAATTGGGATGCAATTCACATGACATAAAATGAACCATTTTATTTTATTTCATTTTTTAGGGCGGCACCCGCAGCATATGGAAGTTCCCAGGCTAGGGGTCCAATCAGAGCTACAGCTGCCGGCCTGCGCCACAGCCACAGCCACGCCAGATCCGAGCCACGTCTGCCACCTACACCACAGCTCACGGCAACGCCGGATCCTTCACCCTGCATCCTCATAGATACTAGTCAGGTTTGTTACGGCTGAGCCACAAGACAAACTCCAAAGTGAACCATTTTATACTGAAAAATTCAGTGACACTTAGTGCACTCACAGTGTTGAATGACCACTAACTCTGTCTAGTTCCAGAACATTTTCATCACCCCCAAAGGAAACCCCAGCACCCTTTTTTTTTTTTTAGGAATCAAGAAACAGAGACATGGAGGCAATAAACCCCTTTCCTAAGGTTCCCCAACTGGTAAGTGATGGAGCCCGAGTTTGAACCTGAGCTCTAGGACAGGTTGCAGGCTCCCTGCTCCTTTTGGCCCCCACCCCCCCACGAGGGCCTGCGGAGCCACAAGCCACAAACTGCGAGCTCTCAGGGCTGCTCACAGTTCCCTACACTGCCCCCCGCCCCCAACTCCATAGGAATCTGGCCAAACCTCTTCTCCCTCTGCCGAGCTTCCAAACCCTAGTCCCGTGGAGCAACAGGCACGCCACCAGGTGGACAGTCCCCTCTGTTTCTTGATGCGCCGTCTCCACGCTTCTCTGTGTCGGCGCCTCTCCACTCGTTTCAGAAGATCCCACCCCCTGCACCAGGGCTGGGAGTTGAGGGTGAAGCCAGAAAAGTGCCCAGAGTGCACAATATTAGTGTTCACTCTTCAGATCGCGGGTGCTCTGGTGCTTGTCCTGCACCTCCTCAAAGATCATGCTCAATTGTTCGCGCCTCTCCTTCCTTGCCTCTGCTTTTAACTTCTTCCCTTTATTGAGTTCTGGGATCCCCCCCCCCCCCGGCTGGGCCATCCCATCCACTCCATGTTCCTCCTCCTGTGTGCTGGCGACTCTCGTGTTTGAGCCCTGTTCCCTCTTCCCTGTTCAGCCTCAGTGGCCACGTATCCTGATTGACCTGCAAAGTCCCAACGCATGCATGCCTGTTGCCTTGGAATCAGTATCGGCATTGCCTCCCGTCACTCCGGAAAGTGACAAATGGTTGTGTGCTGCAGCCCTTCTCCCCCGTGCCTCTCTTCCAGTAGAATGTCCCACAGGCATATGGATTTCACCAAATCGAAATAGGATTCCTTGTCTTGCCCAAAGGCTGGGCCACCTTGGCCTTCGCCATCTTGATTAATTGTATCTATAAGGAGACCTGTTTTCCAAGGATGAAGAGAGAGTGCCACAGCTGGAGGAATAGCTGGACCCAGTAACCTCCACCCCTGTTCCTGGACATTGGCCCTCCCTTGGATACCAAGGGCTACTCCTCATTTTATACCCTTGCCCAGTGTCGTTCAGCAGAACTTGCTGCCATGACAGAAGTGGTCTCCGTGCTGCCCAATATGGTAGCCGCTAGCCATGTGTGGTCATGGCACACTTGAAATGGGACCGGTGCAGCTGAGGAGCTGACTTAATTTTTGTTTGATAGTCATTAAATGGCCACATGCACCTATATGGTACAGAGCAGCTGTACCGCAGTACCTCTCAAACTTGAACACGGAGATGGATGACCTGGGACTCTGCTTCGGGAGGTCTGTGACAGGACCTGAGATTCTGCATTTCCAGCAAGCTCCCAGATGAAACCGCTGCTGCGGATTTGAGGACCACATTTCAAGAAGCCAGGCTTGTGTCCAACCCAGTGATTACCAGCCCTGGCTCATGTTAGCTGCACCTGGGAAGAGTGCAAAATGGGCCAGGTGCCCACCTCAAACCAGTGGCTTCAGAAGCTCAGGGAGGAAGCTGGGTGATGGTGTGTGTTCAAAACTCCTCAGGTGATTCTAAGGTAAGATGAGCCCACTCTTGAGAGACTCAAGCAAGACTTCATAAAAGCCTGAGGGTTAAGAAAATAGAAGGAACCAGTGAGGAACAGCTCTAACTTCTTTAAACAAGTTTGGAAGCTGCCAAACAGACCCGGCCTCCCAGTGGTAAACGTTTTACCTTTTTGCAAAGGGGTGTTCTAGACAGTGTGGCTTTTCTGAAAAACACCCAGGCCCAGGGGATTTTCTTTGTACGCATACAGTCATCATAGTTTTTCTCTTTAAAATCTTTTCTGGCCACCCCCACGCGTAGGGAGTTCGTGGGCCAGGGATCGGATCTGAGCCGCAGTTGTGATCCATGCCACAACTGCTATAACGCCAGATCCTTAACCCACTGTTCCAGGCTGAGGATCAAATCTGCATCCCAGTGCTCCAGAGATGCCAGCAGTCCTGTTGCACCATAGCAGGAACTCCAGTCATCACACAGTTTTAAAGAAGTAAATAGAGTCCAGAGCTGTTTGATAGTCAGGTACTTCCAAGGACCGGGTCCAGGGAATCAGCCCTCCCCTGAAGCAGTGTTGGGGCTCCGTTTTCTGTGCTCACACAGCCTTCCCTTTGGACCTCGATAGAATGGGTATCATCCCATTATGATGTATCCATCTCAGTGCCCTTCTGCCTTCTAGACTGAAAGCTCCTCCAAAGTAGAGACAAAGTCCTGTTGCTCTTTGCCTCTCTATCCAAGCCACTGCCAGCATCTCCTGGGAAACCTCTGTCAGAGCTGCAGGCTCAGTATCTTAGGGAGCTGAGCCCAGGAATGTGTGTGTTTACAGGATTTCCCAGGCCCTCTTGCTTTGCAGACAGGAATGCGCATGGCTGCCCTGGAGGCCTCATGTTCTCTCTGGCCCATGGCAGACACTGAGGAAATACTTTTTTGGAGCGTGTGGAAATAAGTTTTAAATTTAAAATGTCATTGGAGAATCTTGGCAGACCCACCGTAACCAAGGGATCAAGGTTAAAATTGCGGGTAATACTGGTGAACACTCCTCAGCCCCCAATATGGTGCATAGCAAAGGATGTGGCTTCTCTGGTGTCTTTCCCAGTAATGCGTAACATCCGCCAAATCCCGAGGGAATAGCAGGCAAATCAAATGGAGGGACACGCTGCAAAACACGTGACCAGTACTCCACAAGAGGGTCAAGGTCATCCAAGACAAAGACTGAGGAACTGTCACAGATGGGAGGCAACCAAGGAAATGTGACAACTCCATGGCAGGGTGAGATCCTAGATTGGTTCCTGGAACAGAAAAAAAGAACATTAGTGGGAAAGAAACAAAATCCCCCAACATTCTGTACCTTAATCACATTGTATCAAGGTGAATTTTTTTTAGTTTTGCTGAATTTCTGGAATTCTGTAAGACATTAACATAAGGAGAAGCTGTGTGAAGGGTACACTACCTGCAGTGTTTTGGTGACACTTCTCAAAGCCTAAAGTTATTCCAACCCCTCCCCAAAAAGAGTGGTTAAAAATAAACTGTTAATAAAGGAAGGGGAAATTATTGCCGTGTCACTGAAGAGGGCGTCCTGGAAGAGTAAAGAAGCCCAAGGGGTGACAATTAACTGCACGTAGAAACTCGGGTAAAACCACAGATAACACAGTGATGGTCCCTCATTTTCGTCAGGACTCCCTGACATGTTTTCATAGCTTTAGTGATACATACTTCACATACCATACGGTTCACTCATTTAAAGTGTGCAATTCACAGTGATTTAGAATAATTCTTTCAGAGCCACGCAGCCATCACCACTATCTGATGGTAGAACATTTTGGTGCCCCTAATCAAAACGTATTCCCATTAGCTGTCACTCGACTTGAACTCCAGCTCACTCCCCCAGCTCTCGGCAATGGCTAATCTGCTCTATGTCATTTTCCATTCATAGCCTTTTCGGCACTTTTATTTTAAATGGAATCACATAGGGCCTTTGGGATCTGGCATCTTTCACTTAATGTAACGTTTTTGAGGTTCATCCATGTCGTAGCCTGTGTCAGTACTTCATTCCTTTTTGTGGCCCAGTAATACTCCACTGCGTGGAAATGTTATCACATTTAGTTCACCCATTCATCAGTTGGTGGATACCTCATGTTCTTTTGGCGGTTCCTCTGAAGGCTTTGGGTCGAATCCTAGTAGTATTGTCCCTTGACTCTCCTGTGTTCTAGGCACGTGTTGCTCCAGGAGATTGACTCTTGGGATAAAGTGTCTGTATCATCTCTATGAGACGCCCATCATGCACCATGCAGTATGCTTTACTTAGATGAACCACTCTGCAACAGCTTTTGAGTTAAGGCACACAATGACTTCAGGATCCCAGAGAGGAAAAAAAGATGTGGGTTAGGTTATGTCAAAACCAATAGCCCCTCCTTCGGGGAGCTGCACAGTGAATCACTTTATTGAGTAAGTGTGAGAAAAGAAAGATACTAGTTGTCCGAGAATGCTGTTGTCCGGGGAAACAGCATACATTTTATTCTGGGCCATGGAATTTCCCCTCATTTGACCCACGGGGTAAAGGAAAACTCTTATGCAACGATCACATTTTTAAAGTTACTCTTTTATATGTAGGCAGGTTAATAACCAACAATAGACAATTTTATCTAAGAAAAGATGACTAAGATCCTGTATTTCACTTTTAGTGAGAGCTCATTTACATAACTAATGTATATTCCATTAGCCAGAGTTATGGAAAATAAGGAACTGCAGGACAAACCTGAGACTGGTTTGGGATCTGATTTCAAAATCCTGTCATTACAGTCAGTTGTGAAGATTACCTTCCAAACTCAGAAATTGAGTAACCTGTCAACTTACTCTTGGCTGAGGTTTGACTTTTTAATCTTGAAATCCAGCAGCAGGCAGGGGGTGCTCTCTAAAAGTTACTGCTTTTAATACATTCCCATCATTTAAATAACTCTTTTCCAGGAGTACCTTCACATACACACACAATTTCAATGTCTTTGAAGAACTTCTCACTTTCTGAAAAATTCTTTGGCCGACTTGAGTCTTTGTCGGTGATCATCTGATGTCATATCCAGTTTGAAATGCAGACCTTTCACAAAAGCTAACAGTTCAGAATGAGGCTGTGTGCTTTGTACTTGTGAACGTAATTCCTGATCTTCCCACTAGCCCTTCTACCTGGTTACTGGTCTCCTTAAAGTTACTTAGAGATGTAGCAGCCAGAACTGCACACCAAACAGCAGATACCATCTTGCTTTCTCATTTTGGGTCATGCAGCGTAAGCCCTAATTGGCCTTTCGAGGTGACGCTGTTATTGGGCTCAAGCTGATGTTTGAGTCCCTTTTGTTGTGTTGCTGATGAATGAGCCCATCCTACTACCACCTCGTGTCACCTGCAGCTTGAAATCGTGGATTTGGTTCCTATGACCTAAATTTAGGATGTGACATTTGTCCTCCTGCCGTTTTAACCTTTTCCTAGTCTCATCCTGTCCAGTTGCTTTTGGCCCTTGATGATTCCGTCATGACAAAAGGGAGTGGGTTAATGTTCACAGCAGCACTATTCACAATAGCCCAGACAGGGAAGCAACCTAAATGTCCATGGACAGATGGACAGATGCAGAAGATGTGGTACGTAGATATAATGGAAAATTTCTCAACCATAAAAAAGAAGGAAATAATGCCCATTTGCAGCAACATGAAGTTATCATAGAAATTTGATAGATTATCCAATTAAAATGAGTGAATTGAATGAATTTCCCTGTGCTCTGCAGTTGGTCCTCGTTACTCCTATTTTATATATATATATATATATATATATATATATATATATATAGTAGTATATATAGAAATTAGAAATTATCATAGTGAAGTAAGTCAAAAGAGAGAGACTAATACCGTATGAGATTACTAATATGTGGAATCTAATAGCAATGATAGAGGAGAACTTAGAAACCGAAACAGATTCAAAGATTTTGAAACCAAACTTAGAGTAACCGAAGGGGATATGTAGTGGCAGAGGCGTAGGTCGGGAGGCTGGGATTAACATCAACACACTACTGTATGTAAAATAGGGGTAAGGAGGACCAAATGCAGAGCACAGGGAAATTCAATACCGTGTAATAATCTGCACGGGGAAGGAATCTGAAAAGGAACGAATATGGGTATACCTGATTTACTTTGTTGTAAACATGAGATTAACACACCTTTGTAAGTCAACTACATTCCAATAAAATTTTAGCAAAAGGGGAGTGGGCTGGCCTTGGTTTATATCACCTACAGACTTAAGAAGGTGTCAGTAATTTTGAGCCATGGGTGAGCGAGCTTCGGTAGAGGAAGGGCCAGCCCCATAGCACCACAGCCCCTGGACGTTGCCTGGCAGCTCAGTACTTCATCCGACTGCTGGACACAGCCTCGAGGCCGGTTGGGAATCCACATCACTAAAGGTGGTCTTGTCCCAGTTCTCTTGTGAACAGTGGCAGTTGGAAAGACCTTCACCACGTCCCTTGCCATATCCAGATGGTTTGTGTCTGGAAAATTCCCTGCATCCTCTCCCAGGTGTTCACAAGACACTCTTTAATAATCTACTCTAGCCTCGAGGTTGTCTATCACCTTCAGCAATCCATAGCTTTTAAGGCCTGTATCTTCTTTTTCTCTCTTGAAAACTGCAAATGTGTTTCCTCGACTCCATTGATATTACAGAGGAGGGTTTAGGTATTTTTTCCTGCAGTTCTCCAAGTATGTGGCGTGTAGTTTGTCCTCACTGTAATGCTTAAAGTCCTTTAGAATGTCTTCTAATAGATTGGGGGCTTCAGCTCTCTCAGTAGGTCTTTCTCCCCTTCCCTGGCCGAAGGTCATTGTTCTTGTCCAAGAAGTCAGAAGCAAAATGCAGCTGAGATAATCAGGTTTTTCTTCTACCTGTTGGAACTGAAACATCAGCCCATGGATGTTGCCCATGACCTCTTCACTCTTTTGGAGTCTGATGTCACAGCCTGCATTACCGTTTACACGGTGCCCCGAGGTCCATTTGATCTTTACAGCCACGTGGTGAGCTGCTGACCTGACTAGCTGCCCTTTGAAAATTCTGAGGGCTTCCTTAGAATTCAACTGTGAGGAAACGGAATTGAACTTAGCGTTTGGTGACATGGAGGGTCGAGTGGCTTTTTCAGGTCTTCATGAAGCCTCTTGGTAATGGAGCAGGCACCTCTCGGCCACTTCACCACGGGCCCTTGGCTGTGTTGATCACATACACACTTAAACACTCTGGAAGCTCACCTTTCTGGCTCTGCTACATGACCTTCTCCCTGTCTCTCATACACACTGCTTGGGGACGGGGATCCCCAGAAACCATTCTGACTCCTCTGTTTCTCTTTCACCTCTTTTAGGCTTGGGGGTTTTTTTTGTTTTTTTTTTTTTAGATTTTCTTTAAAAAAATTTTTTTAATTAAAGAATAGTTGATTTATAATGGATCAGTTTCTGCTGTAGAGCAAAGTGACCCAGGCATACATGTATATTTAGATACATTCTTTTCCTCAAATTATCTTCCATCCTGGTCTATCCCAAGAGACCAGATATCATTCCCTGTGCTGTACAGTAGGACCTCATTGCTTATGCATTCGAAATGCAATAGTTTGCATCTACTAAGCCCAACACCCCCGCCCCCGTTCTTCCCACTTCCCCTTCCTCCTCCTTGGCAAACACAAGTTTTACGACTTGTTGATGAGTATATTACAAGAATATCATTTGTGAGATTGTCTTCATCCTCTAAAGCCATCCTCTGTTAAAAACTCTGACCTTGGAATCAGATTGGCCTTTGGAAAACCTGAAAGCCAGGATCACTCCCTTCGCTGTGCCCCGTGTGCCGCCCCCTGCAACCCTCTCCCCCACAGTGTATGAAGATGTAGCCACTTCCCCAAAAGATCAGATTCACCCACTTAGCTCTGGAGGGGGGGCGGGCCTTTGGTGGAGTATAGCGGCACCCCTTGCCTGCTCTCTAGACGAGGGAGTGGGCAGCAAAGCCAGGGAAGGTGATTCAGAGTTTAGCAACCACTTTGCTTTTGTGCTGAATAAGACGCACTGCAGATCCACTGCCGTGATCTATTTGTATTCCCACGTGTGTCCTTGGAGAGCTGGGCAGAAGGGTTAAGGATCAACATCGATTTCCTTCAGATTTGTCATCTCTTGCTGACTCGCCCTCTTCCTTATACTTAAGGAGATGGAGAATGGAGAGTCAAGCAACAGATGCCCTTTTAAATATGACTTCGTGGATACAGTGTGGGCAACCTTTTCCCTTGCCTCTGCTAACCTCTAGGTGCTTTCCAAAAACAAACAGGGCCACGTGCTGCTGTCACTTGTTATCCGTTCTGGGGTATAATAATACGAGGTTCCGTAAGAAACGGCTTTGGGAACAATACTGGTTGGGGTGTCACATGTGGTAGAAAAGATGCAACGGCCACGTGAGTCTTTCTTTCTGGTTTCTTTCCCCATTTCCTGGCAAACTGAAGAGAAGGGACAAGGATGGACCAAAGGAAAGTTACTTCTCTGTTGTTAGGCCAAAGACTTTGTCGCTTTCCTTTTCAAAATGCCACACATCCTGGCGTCTTGAAAACCGCTATAATTATCACAAGGCAGCTCTTTCTCTGGGAAGAAAGTGAGTGAGTTTCCCATTAGGGAGATCGTGGTCAAAATAATCCCTGGGCACTGGGACCAAACGTAACTAGAAAAGTACGTTCAAAAGCTGCATTCATTCGGGAGAGAGAAAGAACAACCTTTCTCATAATGAGCCCTGGGAAGCGGCCAACATGGAAAGAGGTCAAACAATTGCCAGTTTGGCGTCGGAATAACTACTACGAGCTTATTTTCTGCTTGTGAGGTTGCAGCTCTTGTGGTTTTCTCTGGGGCTGAATCCCTGGTGTCTTCAAACAAAGTTTCCGCTGAGTCTGATGGTCATCTTGGAAACCACTGTGCACTGTGGCATTGCACTCTGCCACTTTCCTAGTGAGCAGAGTGGGGTGCAGGACATTTTCATATCAAGTGGGGGTAGCCTGTGGGGAGGACATTTGTTGTTGTCCAGAACTGAGATGTTCTCAGACTGTATGAAATTCTCTTAAGTCTTTGGTAGGTCCTTTTTCGAAGATGGCCCCTGGAGGGTGGTTTGGTGAGATTCCTCATATAATATGTAAAAATATGCAAGATCCCCTATCATCCCAGCCGAACCAAGAAAGATACTGTTCCTGAAGATTCTGTAAGATTGGTGGGCTTTGAGGGGATGGGGTGGGAGGATTACCGAAGGCTGTGTGGCTGGCTATGGTTATACCAATTTTTGAACTCCATTTTCACAAGTGAAGTAGGAAGTGAAAGAGACAGCTCTTTGGGTATAATATTCGTAATATGTTGCTCACTGGGTATTTTCCAAAAGCTCTAAAGTGTACTTCTACTTAGTATTGTTGCTTCCTCTTATTTCCTATTTTGTACCTGCCTGCTGTGTTGCAGTTATCATCTCATGTTTTGAAAATGGTGTTAGGAATTGAAAGCAGAAACGAGGGGTGGGGAGATGGGATTTTTAAGAGGTCACTGAGGCCTCTGCTGTCATCACGGGAAGAAACGTTCCCCGACTCCAGCAGGGCCTGTGACATGTACGGTGAACTCTCCCAAATGCAGACCCAGGACAGAAAAGTGCCCGGGTTTCCTCGCCGAATCTTGCCCCTCTCTCAACCTGAGTCTTAATTCCCCTGCCCCCAGGGAAGGGGAGGCCTCAGTGGAAGGCAAAAGAAAGTTTCCTTTTGGCTTTTGCGCTTCCAAAAGCCAGACTTCATGGTTTTGCTTCGGTGGTGTTTTTCCCTTATCTGCTGTCCTGAGAACTTAGTCCAGGACGTTGCCACTCTCTCCAACAGACACACACACCCTGTACCCCACTGAGCTGTACTAAACCAGACCATCCAGACTATTGGTTCTCGCCATTTCTGGGTCGTACACCACTGAAGAATCTGGTACAAACTTGTAAATTCTCTCCCCTGAAAAATGTCTCTACAAAGCGTATGTAGAGTTTGCCTGTAGTTTTGCAGGGATTCGTAGCTTCCATGAAGCCCATGCTGAGGGATTTACTTTTACTATATACTCTTTATTTGTTTTGAGTTTTATTACCATCTGCATATATTGCTTTTGTTAACTGAATCTGTCTAGGTTCCCTTTTCAATGAACAAATTAATTAATTAGAAGACCACGTGCCTCAAACAGATTTTTCTTAAGTACAATGTTGAGTCCTGAGAGTCACTTTGAAAGCCCACTGTTCAGTACTGACTTTTTCAATACCAAAACATACCAATGTGACTGCCAAAAAAAGTGTTGAGAGCTAAAATAGTATTAGAAAAAAAGATGGTCAACGCTGAATTTTTATCCGAATTATTTTTAACGTATATGGAAAACAACCTCATTTAAAAGAATTTTTATCTGAATTATTGTTAACAAAGAATATGAAAAAAACTCCTCCCTGTGGCAGACATAAACAGGTTCACAGGATTTGACTGTGTTAATGATCTCATATTCACATGGGAATAAGCTTGACAATTGCCAAAATGGCTACTTGACAGCATTCGAAGGATAAGGGTGGATAATTATCCCATCAGGAGCAAAGATACTGGCAAGCCTCCCTCCTGGGTTTTCACCAGAGCTTATCTTATGTGACTGTCTTTTTTATTTGTCTAGAATTGGAACAGGTGCCTTGCCTTGGTTGGACTCCACACAGGAGCCATCTTTTATACCAAATCTTTCGCTACACCAGTGTTGTAAGAGTCCCGTGTATTTTGAATGACAATCATATTTTACTCTTCTCCCAAAAGTTAATGTGACCTTTCATTTCTGTGCTCTGTTTTTAAAATCCATAAAACTGGAATGACTAAAGGGAAGCAAAAGAAAGAGGTTGATTGTGGAAGAAAAAAACTCTAGTGAGAATTCTCTAGTCTTCTAAAATGCCTTCCTGTATAAAAATCTCCTGTCCAACTCATACAGCTTTTCTTTCAACTCACCATGAAGTATTTGTCTCAGCACTTGTGTTAGCACTGAATGATGTTTCAGTTGTTGCTGTGAGGTGGTGGTATCAGTTGCTGAGGTGATAAAACATGGATTTCTTTTTAAATCCGGGAGTGGAATGAAGGATGGGGAAGAAAAGAAGGGTGACCCCATAACAGGGATGATGCAACTGACAGGCATACATTGGTGAGGTGCTTTGTTCATTTATTTCAATAGCTGTACAGCCTTACCTTCAAATACTATTGAATACTCTGTGGGTGGTAGGATCATGTGTGGCAAAGACTGTAGCTATAATAGCTAACGTCTATTGAATGCTTGCTATTCTAAGCACTTTATATGTATTAACTCATTTAATCCCTATGACAACCGTGTGGGGCAGCAGGGTTCAAATCCTGACTCCTCCACTTCCTTCCTAGCTGTGTGAATGTGTGCAACTTACTTCATTTTTACTTTTTAGATGAACTAGAAAGTACTCATCCCTTGGGGTTGATGTTAGCATTAAATGAGAAGGCAGGCATAATACATCTGTAATTATACCTGGGATATAAAAATGAAATGAAGATAAAATGTTTGTTCAAAGGCTTTACAAGTCAACGTTCATAGCAGCAATATTCACAATAGCCCCAAATTGGAAACAGCCGAAATGCCCTTCAACTGGTAAATGGGTTTAAAAAAAAAAAAATGCTGTATTCATAGTATGGAACACTACTAAGCAACAAAAAGGGCAGACCTACAGATACAAAAATAGGAATCTCAAACATTATGCTAAATGGAAAAAAGACAGGTACACACATACTGTATGATTTCATGTATGTGACATTCCAGAAAAGCCACACTGTAGCAACAAGAAATAGATGCGTGGTTGCCAGTGGTCAGAGACGATCAGCTGCAGAAAGGTACTAGGAAACTGCACAGTGGAGGAACTGTTCTGTGTCTTGATTGTGGTCCTTACACAATTGTGTATAATTACACAATTGCATCTAATTACTAAATTTCAGCAAATTGCCCATGTAAAAAAATCGATGGAGTTTAGTATATGTAAATTAAACCTCAAAGCTAAAGAGCACGCTTGCTGCAAATTGTAAAGCTGTATGATAGGAGATTTTCTTGTGTTTTAGGACAGGGGTGAATGGGTTTTACCAGAGATCTAGTTTGGGGGACCATTTGGATTATTTCGAAGGAGAAACAAAGCAAGGGCAATTGAGTGCTAACTGTATGCCTGTCTGCCGTGAAAGATACAAAGGATCTTGCCTAAGAGACCTATGCTAGTTTTTTATTCTTAGAGAAATTATAGGGAGGTTCCAGATAGTTCACATACATGAAACCATCGAGAAATCCCATGAGCAGATAGAAGTCGTGTGGTGCAGATAAGTATTGAAGTTGATCAGAAGGAGGGGAGAGAGTTTTGTGCGAATAGCAGTAGCCAAGGAAGGCCCCTGCCATCCCTAAGACTTGAAAGGGTTAGATCGTCTACCCTAGAATTACTTTGAACAGAAGCATGAAGGTCATAATTTATACTTAAAAAGGGTCGGCCTGGAACATGTTGCGAAGACTCGTGTTGACGTCTCCTAGTTCTTGCCCTGATTATGAGCGTCTCCTCCCAACTCCCAGTTCGATGACATCACATTGGCAGCTGTGGTGGGAGTAATTACACCAGGGAAAACAGCAAATGCTGCAGATCTGGCCCCCCACGCCACAGAGAGCCATCGTCAGCCGTGCTACCAACATACCACTGATTGTAATCTCAAGTAATCTTGAATTTGACAGAGGGACGTGAGTGGAAGGATCAAGAGGTGGATAGGAAGGTGTTGGAAGAACAGCAAAAAGAAATTACTCTTAAGGGGAATAAAAAGGCACACGTAGTTAACTGCTGAAAGAGCAGTAGGATCATTTTTGTGTACTTTCCAGGAGAGCCAAAGCAGTGGCATGCCTTCTCACAAGCACAGACATAGTCAATCACCTCTCACCCAAAATGGGGTGTTTTCAAACCTTCAGCAAAGGGGGCTCCCTCTTGTCTCCACCACTTCTCGGAGTTACACCCAGCCCTAGAATTGTCAACTCATGCAGTCCCAGATTGGGTCCTCCTTTTCTGGGCTTCCTAGCCCCTGTGGGTTTCTGGCACATGGAAGGCACTCATAGGGGTAGATAAATGCAGTCGTGAACTAACCCTTATCACAGCCTTGATCATACCATGTGCTTACAACGCAGAATTTTGCTTCCCTGTTTGTCTCCCCAGTGGTGTGAACCGTGGGAAGAGCCAGGAATCTTGGATCTTTGTGTACCGTAGCACCTACGACTGTGCTTATTGAACTAATGAACCTAGGCAGTTTCCGTTTTAGGTAACATAGGCTTAGCAAAAGATCAGTTAGAGTCTAATCATTGAAACAAACCCCAGCCTTTGTTAAAATATTAAAAAGAGGTAGCTTTGGGGCGTGTGAAAGGTGGCCCAAATCCTTGTCTCTGTTGTTGGGAGGCGTTAGTCTGGCAGCATCTCAGTTTCTTTGTAACATATGGACATTGAAGCCGTTTACCCTCAAAGTCTCTTCCAAGTCCAAGATGCTGTGATGCTGGGAAGGAGGAAGGCTCAGACTCTGTGAGCTTAAAACTGTGGGTCCTTGATTGCTGCATGTTAAGATGGAAAGTGATATGCTCCATGGAAATTTCCTCTGTTTTCGTTTGACTTCTTTGTACCCAATTCTTTCACCTGCATAAGTGATCATTAATGAGTGATTCTGGCTAATAATTATTGCCTCATTCTGCTATTTCTCTTTCTCCTCCTCTGTGATAAGCTGAATAATGCCCGCCCACCCATGTCCAGGTCTTAATCCCCAGACCCTGTGGCTGTGTTGCGTTATATGGCCAAGGAGACTTTGCAGACGTATCTGAGGATCTTGAGATGGGGAGGTGGTCCTGGTGGTCCAGTGTGATCAGTCACGCTGGTCCTCGTAAGACCTCGGCAGGAAGGTCGAAAGGAGGTGTGAGGATGGCGGCCGAGATGAGTGTGACAGAGGTTTGACGATGTTATGTTGCTGATTGTGAGGATGGAGGAAGGGGCCACAACCCAAAGAATGCAGGTGGCCCCTAGAAGCTGAAGAAACCAGGACATCCTCCCCTAGAGCCTTCAGAAGGAAGCAGCTCTTCCAATAGCTTGACTTCAGCCCATAAAACTGACTTTGGGCGTCTGGCCCCTAGAACTGTGAGAGAGTAGCTCTGTACGGTTTTAAGCCTGGAGGTCTGTTGGTCATTTGTCACAGCAGCGGTAGAGACCACTGAAACATCTCTTCTCAAGATACCCTTGTCTTTTTTTCTTTTTAGGGGCCACTCCTGCGGCATATGGAAATTCCCTGTGCTAGGGGTTGAATCGGAGCTGCAGCTGAGGCCCACACCACAGCTTGTGGTAACGCCAGATCCTTAACTCACTCAGCGAGGCCAGGGATCGAATCCACATCCTCATGGACCCTGTGTCGGGTTCTTAACCTGCCGAGCCACAACGGGAATGCCTCCAGATTTACTTTTAAATATACGGCATTCTCTGCTTTCCCAACTCCAACCTCTGTGGGATTCCCTGGGTGTCTTGTGACAAGGCAGATCCGGGTGTGGGGGTGAGCCTGAACCTTGGCAGTTGTGCTGGGTCCCCAGGTGATGTTGCCACCACTGGTCACAGCCCACACTGAAGAGGAAGGCTCTAGAGGCCGTATTCCTTGTCTCAGATCCGCTCTCCTCCATCGGGTTGATCAGCATGACTAGAAAGTTGTATCCTGCTGGGCCTCTTTAGTTTCTGGAGGCACAGAGAGAGTTAGCGAACATTCCATGGCCAGCCACAAAGACATGGAGAAGAGCCAGTAGGGGCAGAATCAAAGAACTGCAGTTACTGAACATGATCAGAAGGCAGCGGAGGCACAGTCTGATGAGGATGTGTGAGAACCTAATCAGTTAATAAGTGGGAAGAGGTGATTAGGTGCCCCTGGTCAAGACTGAGCCAACTCTAGGATGAAACAGCAGCAAAAAGAATTGGGGTTCAGGAATGAGGGACAGGCGGGGAAGGCTGTGGTTTTATTTGCTGTGTAGGCTTTTGCAGCTGCACAGGGCCCTGGGATCCATCGAGCCCCATCTCCTCAGTTGCAGATGAGCAAACAGAGGCCAAGAGTGACCTTTGTAAGGTCACAAGCAAATGACAGCCTGGAGTCAAACTCGTGACTAGTCTGTATTCTGGGCATTTACTTCAGTGGAGCATGTGCCACGGGTGGAAAGATTGGCAGTTGTTCATCTCTTGGAAGTGATTTAAAATTGAGGCAGTCTTGGAGTTCCCACCATGGTGCAGAGGGCTAAGAATCTAACTGCAGCGGCTCAGGTCACTGCAGAGGCGCGGGTTCAATGCCCAGCCCGGTGCAGTGGGTTAAAGGATCCGGTGTTGCCGCAGCAGCAGCTCACATTCAGTCTTTGGCCCGGGAACTTGCATATGCCATGGGTGTGGCCATAAAATTATAAAAGAAAAAAAACAGTGATAAAATTGAGGCAGTCTCTGGGAGCCTTCCAGGGTGACGGAAGTATGCTATGTCTTGCTCTTGGGTTTGCTTACACAGCCGTGTGTGTGTGTGTGTGTGTGTGTGTGTAAAATTCCTCAAGTTATATACTTAGGATTTGTGTACATGGCTGTATGCCTGTTATTCATCTATTTCAAAAGTTTACTAGCATTTGGAAAATGAACATGCTGAACTCTTCATCATGGCCCCAAACTAGGAGTGCCCAGCAACATACATGAATCTCACAAGAAAGTTGTTAAATGAAAGCACCTGGACGGGAGAGAGCATTCCATGTAAAGTATGTGCTTCTCATTTGTACGTTTTTATTTGTGTACATTATATATCTGTCAGTTGAAGATTAACTTTAAAATTGGACTATTAGAAGGTTTAGCAAGGAACCGCTTTAAAATCTTTCTATTAAGCTCTAAAGCATTTCGTTTTAGGATTTTTTTTTTTTTTTTTTTTTTTTTTGCCTATTTAGGAGTGCACCCGTGGCATATGGAAGCTCCCAGGCTCAGGGTCAAGTCGGAGCTGCAGCTGCCGGCCTACACCACAGCCACAGCAATGCCAGATCTGAGCCACGTCTGTGACCGACACCGCAGCTCACAGCAACGCCAGATCGTTTAACCCACTGAGTGGGGCCGGGGATAGAACCCACGTCCTCATGGATACTCGTCAGGTTTGTGGCCACTGAGCCACAACAGGAACTGTGAGTTATTTTAAAGGGGCACAGGTAGACTGCACTGGAAAATGTGTGCTTTCATAGAATCAGTGGAAAATGCATGCTACCGAGAGAAAGCCCCTGTTAAGGTATCCGTGTAGTTAAATCTCAGCAGTCGTAAAACCAAAAGAAATTCATTCCATAGACTACTTCCTCACTGAGGTAGTACAATCTTTCTTTCATGAAAATCCATAAAGGCAGCACCAGCCCTCAGTTCCTTTTTGGCTCTTTGTAGTCCCATAGAGTGAAAGAATGGGGTCATTTTTAAGAAAAGAAGAGGCTTGACATAAATAGTAATTTTGCTAGGATACAATTTTCTCACACCAGGCACACTTTCCAGCAGCAGCGCCTAGAGTGCTCCATTGGGTTCAAATGATGGGAAGTGGTTCAAGGCCAGTAGCCAACCAATGAGAGCTCGTCCCTCTGAGCCCGAGTTCACCACCAGCCACATCTTCTTCCAGCCCTTGGCCCTAGAGTTTCAAACTAGCTGGTTAGCTGAAAACATGGCAGCCTGTGAGCTGGTGCAGAAAGGGACTGACATAGCAAGACTGCTCTCTGTAACAAGGCCTGCTTGCAGGCTTGGCCCTTGGAACCTTGGCTAGTGAACAGTTCACTGTGCGGACGCGGAACTTGGAGCGAACCCGGAACTTGGAGCGAACCCCTGAGGCTGGGTCAGGCTGCCTAGACTCTCCAAACAAATGGCTTCTGCTCCACACCTGCTTGCCTTCCTGGAGGTTGGAATTTCACTCTCCCCAGACAGAGGATGCCTCTGTGACCAGCCAGAGTCTCTCTAATGGCTGCCCTGGGCAGAAGCATCTCCTATTTGTCGCATTTCCGTCACTGAGGGCAGAGTCCACCCCATGTGGCCCCTGGTGGAAGAGAGAGTAGGGATGCCTCCACGTGGACTCCTCCAGACATCATGTGTGTCTGGCTCCCTTATGGTCTGTCTGGATTGCTGTGATAAATTGTAACTGTGAGTGCAGCTGGATGCCGTTCATCAGTGTGGTCTCGGGGGCACAGAAATCTGAGAGACTGTTTAAAGCAGCTTTTCTGCTTTTGTTCCAATGAAAACGAGGGCAGAAGGCACTTCCTCCCGCGTGCTGCTGGTGGGAGTGCCAAACATGGAACAGCCTTTGTTGAAGACATTTTCTCAACCTATAAAAATAAAAAATTCATCCACTCCTTGACCCTGAATCCCCCTTCTGGAAATGTATCTTGTAGCTGTACATGCACTTGTACAAAGTGTTGAATGGACCAGTCTTTCCTTCTCTTCTTCCCTCAGCCCTTACTTGTAATAATAACCAAAGGGCAGAAACCAGCACCAGCCTACAGGGGGCCGGACTAAATCGTGTGGGGTAGTTCACACAGGAATTGCTCTGAAGCTGGAAAAAAGGATGGAGCAGTTGTACATTGATATATAGAAAGATTTCTTGTGTGTATTGAACAAAAAAGAAGATGCAGAACAGTAAATAGTGTTATCCTACTTTTCGCAAAGGAAAAATGGGAGCTGTGTGTCTTTAGACTTTAGCCCTTAGAAGTGGTGGCCTGGGCGAGGGTAAGAGAGACATTCAGTAAAGGCCAGAGAAGTGGGAATTCTCCAAGTGTAAATCCTTATATTGCTTTGATTTCTTTGTCAGCTATGTCCTTGTATCACCTAAAAACGTTTTCTCTTTGTACAGCTGCATCTGCGGCATGTGGAGGTTCCCGGGCCGGGAGTCGAATCATAGCTGCAGCTGCAGCTGCAACCTACACCACAGCCACAGCAACACCGGATCTAAGCCATGCCTGGACCTATGCCACAGCTTATGACGTTGCTGGATCCTTAACCCACTGAGCGAGGCCAAAGATGGAACCCACATCCTCACAGAGACAATGTCAGATCCTTAATCCACTGAGCCACAACAGGAACTCGTGTATTGCCTAATACCTTTTACAAAGTAACTGAAACCTCCAAAGGGCTGAAAGGAGGCACTACAGATGAGGGAGGTCAAGACTGTGCTCTATGGGAAACTAAGGAAAATCGTACTTTCGTCAGACTCGTTTTTCCCTTTGCCTACGTCAACCATGGCCTACGAGTTGGCCACCTTTTTCCGTAAGTAGAGAAAATTTGACTCCCAGCCGTGCCTACTCTTTTGACATATTGCGCTCCAAGGGTAGAGTTGAGTAGGTGGAACAGAAACCATACGGCTGGCAAAGCCTGAAATATTGACTGTCTAGTGTGGTGATGACTTGAGCGACTCATGTGTTGAAGCTAACTGAGTTTTACTGTCCTACCATTGCGATGACTGGTTGTTCTTTTGTTTTTGCTTTGGAAGGTACTTTATTTATTTATTTTTAAATTAATTTATTTTTTTCATTATAGCTGGTTTACAGTGTTGTGTCGATTTTCTACTGTACAGCATGTTGACCTGGTAACACATACACGTATAGATTCAGCAGAAGTGATTAGACAGAGTTCCCAGGGCTACACAGCAGGATCTCGTTGCCCATCCATGCCAAAGGCAACAGTCTGCATCTATTAACCCCAGACTCCCAGTCCATCCCACTCCCTCCGCCTTGGCAACCGCAGGTCTTTTCTCCAAGTCTATGAGTTTCTTTTCTGTGGAAAAGTTCATTTGTGCCGTATAGTAGATTCCAGAAATAAGTGATATCATGTGATATTTGTCTTTTTCTTCCCGACTTACCTCACTTAGTGTAAGAGTCTCTAGTTCCATCCATGTTGCTGCGAATGGCATTATTTTGTTCTTTTTTAAGGCTGAGATGTATTCCATTGTGTCTGTATACCACATCTTCCTAACTCAGTCATCTGTCGATGGGCATTTGGGTTGTTTCCGTGTCTGGGCTATTGCGAATAGGGCTGCAGTGAACACGCGGGTGCATGTGTCTTTTTCAAGCAAAGTTTTGTCCGGATACATGCCCAAGAGTGGAATTGCTGGGTCACATGGTAGTTCTGTATTTAGTTTTCTAAGGTACCTCCATACTGTTCTCCATGGTGGTTGTACCAGCTTACCCTCCCACCAACAGTGCAGGAGGGTTCCCCTTTCTCCACACCCCCTCCAGCACTTGTTATTTGTGGACTTGTGACTGGTGGCCATTGTGACTGGTGTGAGGTGGTACCTCATAGTTACGATGACTGTTAATGTAATCCAGAATAATCGATGATTATTCAGCCTGAGGCTGATTACGTTCTCTTGTGTCACCCACCCATTTTTTGGTGAGTACTTAAGTTGTCCCCATGCGCATACCTGGCCTCCAGGCAGTGACAGTATGCACAAAACAGTATCACCTGGTACTATGAAGCAGCCTGTGATTCTGTCAAAACAAATGGGACAGAATGTGGGTGCCGTATGCGCTCACAGACTGCCGAAGTGGGTCAGGATGGGCGTCATGGACATCCCACCAGTTCTCTCTTCTCGGCTTCTTTTGATGTGTCCATCGTCTTTTTAGTGTCATTCTTACCTCGTCCAGGCCATCATCATCTCTGAGCTGAAGTGCTCTACCTGCTTCCTGGCTATTTCTCCCATGTCTGTTCTTTTAAACAATTGGATTGCCTCATTGACATACCATAGATTTCACCAGTTTTAAAGACAATTAAATGACATGTAGTAAATGTGCCCAGTTGTAGCGCCACCATCAGCACAATCCAGTTTTGTAACATTTCCATCACCCCGGAAGATCGCTCAAGCTTACTTGCAGTCAATCCCTGTTCCCATCTCCAGTCCCAGGTTCCCTGGGGAACCACTAAAAAAATCACCTTGCTGTCTCTTTGCCTTTTCTGAACGTTTTATAGAAGTGGACTTGCATAATAGGTATTTTTTTATGTCTGGCTTTTGTCAACTGAACATGTTTTTGAGGTTCATACGTGTTGAAGCGTGTATCATTGTGTTGTTTTTTTTGCCAGGTAGTCTTCCACTGTATGGTTGGACTGCACTTTGTTTATCTATTGACCAGTCAGTGGACGCTTGGGTTGTTTGTACTTTTTGACTATTATAACTGATACTACTATGAACTTCCATGTATGAGTTTTTATGTATGAAGGCATAGGCTTTTCCTTTCTCTTGGGTATATACCTGGGAGTGGAATAGTCATATGAATAACTCTGTTTAACTTTTGCAGATATTTCCGCATTGTTTCCCAGAGCAGTTGCTCCATTTATACATATTCTTGCCAGCGGGCAGTGGATGGGGATTCCGGTTTCTCCATATCCACCCCAGCACTTGTTCCTGTCTTTTTGATTACGGCCATCCTAGTTTGTGTGAAGTGATATTTCATTCTCCCATTCAGCTTTGTCAGGTGAAGGACTTTCGTGATATGGGGCATTTGTCTGAGTAAACAGGAAGAGTGTCTGAAATTCTTACTTCATCTTTCGGTAGGTCCCTTGATATCTTTATAGTGGCCATTGGAGATTCATGTGGTCCCAGGCTTAGACTGTAGAAAATGTAGGTGTTTATTCGGTACTTCCCCTTCTATGTTTCGAACCAAATATGATTAAAGAAAATAACAGAGAATTTAAAAAACCCATTAATATTTAAATCCCAGTGTTGGTAAAGTTGCTTGAAAAAGAATCTTGGAATTACTTACTCGACGTGATATATAGGAGCCATTTTCCAATGTGCCAGTGTTAATCCACTTAGAGCCGAGTGGCTGATGGATTAGCAAACACTTCTATTTTCTATAAAGAAATGAGTATTGTGAGAGCCTGAGTGATGCTGAGACAGAAGGCTGAATAGAATCATAATTCATGTATTCAAACTATGCAAAAATACAGGTGGGATTAATGTTGCCTTGGCGTTTAGATGGGATATTTATGCATTGCAGCTAGAAATAATATAGTGAAATGCATAAAGAACGAGGATCCTTACTTGTTTAAAGTAGACTGGGAGAGAGAAATTCATTGGTATATGTTAACATTTGGTCTCGAAATCCTTATTTATATTAAAAATGGTTTGGATTTTTTTTTTTTTTTTTTTTTGTCTTTTTGCCATTGCTTGGGCCTCTCCCGAAGCATATGGAGGTTCCCAGGCTAGGGGTCCAATCGGAGCTGAGCTGCCAGCCTACGCCAGAGCCACAGCAACGTGGGATCCGAGCTGCGTCTGCAACCCACACTACGGCTCACGGCAACGCCGGATGCTTCACCCCTTGAGCAAGGGCAGGGATCGAACCCGCAACCTCACGGTTCCTAGTCAGATTCGTTAACCACTGCGCCACAACGGGAAACCCGGTTTGGATTTTTTTAAAATTGCCTTCTTGTTCCCTCAACTGATTTTCTGCCAGGTTTTTCTGTTCACCCTGCAGAAGCTGGGCAGCAACTCATCTGTAAGGATGCTTACAGACACATAGGGTGGTATTTTCACTCATCTCATCATCGTTTCCTGAGGTCTCATCTTTGTGTTATTGCTGATTTGGGGAATTTAGGGCTTAGAGTACCATGTTTATCTGTTTAGCATATGGAAACATGACAAGTGCTGGGCGAAAAAACTCAATGCAAATACACATACTGACGGAACAGCCAAACCATCTGTCTCTCTCGGTCCATTAATGGTCATCTCACTGGTGCCGTTGAGAGCAAGCTCTTCTCCCCCTTATTGTACATGCATTGGCTGAGGCCAAGAAATGAGCGATTCCTGCATGCGTTGGCGGCCCCACTGCCATACTGACATGTGCCTAGAAAGTGTGAGTCAGCACTAGGAAAGATGATTAAGAAGTTTGGGGGGGGGGGGTTGTTGTTTTTTTTTAAAGGGAGGGGTTGAGGAGAGGGAAGAAATGGGGCTTTGCTCTGGTTGGTCAATTTCTTTCCCCTTCACTTTATGGAACAGAGAAACAGAAATATGAGTGTCCAGAGAGCGCAGGACAGCTTTTCACGAGTCATGGATGCTGGGAGAGTATTTGTTGGGTTAAGGTTCATGAGAGCAGCGCCCAGGAACACTGATCAGAATTAGGCGAATGGGTCTAGAAGTGCTGGGGGTGACCAGGAGATGCCATAGAGAGATGTATGGAAATTTAGAATTCCAGGCTGGAAATGCAAGTGTGAAAAAGGAACTAGGGCTTAGTGGCAAAACCAGAGGCAACCAAATGGCAGAGGAAGGGAGAGATGGAAGCTGAGCAAGGGAGATAGCAATGGAGGGCAGAGGGCAGGGGTGTTGACATTCCTCTCTGTTGAGTAGGACTCCTCGCTCATTCTAAGACAAAGTAGCCACCACTTGAGACCTGGTACCCGCTTTGTGGCCTGGGAGCCATCCCCAGAAGGATGCAACCTCCTGCATGTGGAGGGGGACGTTTCAGAGAAAACCCGTGATGAGGGCCACTGATGAGGAGGTTGCCCTGGGCTCTGCGTGGATGTGTGTGCCCCGTATAGAACATGCAACTGGAAATTCGGCACTTTCAAATTTAAGTTGGCTTGTGAGGTTGCTGGTTGTCCTTTTGTCTTGAGAAGGGAGAGCATCTCATCGGAATGGTGGAATGCTAACGATTTAAACAAAACCCTGAAACTTGACTTATAAATATGTAACCAGAGGTAAGCTGAAAGCTGAATAAGTTGTAGGTGAATGTAAAGACCAAAAGTATGTATCAGAGGAGAGGGGATTCTTTTTCTCTCAATTTCCCTCTCACATGGAAAAATCAAATCTCTCTCTCTCTC
Organism: Phacochoerus africanus; assembly: GCF_016906955.1. Taxonomy (NCBI): domain Eukaryota; kingdom Metazoa; phylum Chordata; class Mammalia; order Artiodactyla; family Suidae; genus Phacochoerus; species Phacochoerus africanus. The sequence continues at coordinate 12,841,946 of NC_062560.1, read as the reverse complement.
TCTCTTTTGTTTTTGGAATAGGTTGTTGGAATAGGTTGGAGAGAAGGCCATTTCATACAAATGAGCAAAATTGTGTGAGATGGAAAATGGCAGTCTATCCTAAATAAATACTGAAAGAGCTGGAAGCTGTTCAAGTGCTTACATTTGCACTGTAGAAAAGAAAATATTCTGGCAAATGCTAGAAGATACCCAAGTAAGTGAGGCAAGATACAGCCCCGCATTCTTGGTCTGACTTTAGAATCAAGACAATGAGTTGTCTCTTTTGTTTTCTTATTTTTGTTCAGAGTGTAGTTAGTGGTAAAAAAAAAAAAAAAAGTGGCTTGAGGACTCTAAGCCATTGAGAGCTCAGACACTGTTGAAATGTCTTGGTAGGTTCTGGGATGGGGGGAACCACCTGCAGCTGTAGACATCTGGAGGATACCGTGGACCACACCATCCAATACTTTGTGTTACCCAAGTTCGAAGCTCCTTCCAGATCCCAGCATTGACCTGGAGAATGACAGTCTCCAGTTCCTTGGGCTCAGCGTCTCTTTGTGTCTTACTGGCAGTCATCTTACTGGATCCAGCTGGAATAATAATGTTGATGCTGTTTGTTCAAACAATTCTGAATGTACTAAGTTGATGAAATTGTTAAATGGAGTGTTTGACTTTCACAGGATACATTTGTGGTCAGAGTACCTTTTGGCTATCAGAAGATGAAGGCACTGAAACTTCTTGCCATCTAATGGACATCAGTCCAGTGTGAAATTAGGTTTTCTCAGTTACTTGTTTTGTAGGGGGTGGGGGGAGACATACCCACAGCATGCGGAAGTTCCCAGGCCAGGGATGGAACCTTCGCCACAGCAGTGACAATGCCAGATCTTTAACCCACTGCACCACCAGAAAACTCTCTTCTCAGTTACTTTTAATGTAACCAACATTTGTGTTAAAGTAGAGTTCTATAAAAATGGAATTTGGGGCAGCCATGACACACACACACACACACACACACACGCACACACACACAAAAAAAAAACAGGAAATACTGGTACATACTAAAACGTTTCTTAAGTCCACAACAGGCAAAATTATCGAAGGAAAAAGGTGTATTAGTGATTGCTTACAGCCAGGACTGGCAGGTGGGGTGGGGTTGGGAGGAAAGGGGATTGACTGCCAGTGGAATTAGAGTTTCTTTTCGGGGTCATCAGAATCTTCAAAATTAGATCACGGTGAGAGTTGTAACCATAGAATTGAAGCAAATGCAAAGGGAGGAAGAAACTAAAAACTGTTGCATTGTGTGCTTTAAGTGGGTGAATTATATGGTGTGTCAATAATACCTCAATTAAGCTGTTTTCTTTTTTAAAAACACGGGTTTTGGCTTAATCATACACTTTAACCAGTGAAAGAAATATGCCGAGTAAATGGGAATAATGCATCATTTTATGTTGTGCCCATTGACTCCTATTTTAATTAGGGAAATATGCATCTCTAATTAGTGCCAATGTGTGCCTAAGGCTGATGTGTTTGGATAGATCTCTTTGACCATGGAAATAGTTGTTCTTTAATCAGGTCAATAAAACAATTACTGCTGGCAGATGGATGTGCCTCCTGTTCAACATCGAGGTCATTTTGAGCCCCTGGGCTGCACGGACTGGAGGTGGAAAATTAAAACCACTTGGTGTTTCTGCATATTGAGCCTACCAATGTAATATATTAGATATGTAAATGTACACTTTACAAGACACTTGGCCAAATGTTCCCTTTCTGGTACGGAAGGGCTGTTTCCTTACCGATGTTTTAAAAGAGGTGGTCCTCTGTGGCCCATTTTTATTTCTCTAAGATAGAAAAATTGTATTCTTATTTTAAAAGCCACAAGACATAAGCATTGCCAGCAGTCTAGTAATTATCTGAAAACTCAGTGGGTTTGCATTGAATGTGACCACGTTTTTCTCAATCTAGGCTGGGTGCTTTGGCATGGCATAAGAGAAGCAACACGTATGGCATCAGAGGTCAAAGCCTTTTGGAAAAAAAAAAGCAGATGGACGCTTTGGCAAAAAAGAATGTTATAACGTGGTAACTGGGGAGGGGGGGGGTGGTTCATAGACCTGAGACATAGTGAGGAAGGAGTCATTGGGAGGGTTCCCCACAAGCTGCAGCCCTTGAGTTATGCCTCAAAAGTGGATAAGTGGATGAGGAGGAAACTGGTCCAAGAAGAAGAGGCAAGAAGGTACCTGTGGGGAACCCAGAGGATGTGGGGGGAGGCTGATCCATGTGGATCTGGGAGAGCCAAGCTGATCTCGTAGGCAGGGATTCCATTGTAGATTGTGGGGACAGCTCAATGGAAGTGGTGGTTTTGGGAACTAGAACTTGAGCGATTAGACAACTTGATGTCCAGCTGTACAGCCATTGCCACCACGCAAGCCTGAGGCCAGGAGAGACTGGATAAAGGGGCAAGGATGGCATTGAATTACACACACGCACACATGTGATAAGTGATCCGATATGAAGAATCATAGCCAGCTAATAAGTGTTTTAGAGGCAGAGACTGTGTGCATTGTACATAGAAGGATTCTATGGGATTTGAGTGACTCTTCCAAACAAAGAAGTGGGGTTATATTATGACCATTATATGGATGTAGTCAGGGATGTCCAGAGAGGCAGACGCTAAGGAATTTCCCAAAGTGACTTAGCTGGTCAGTGGAGGAGCTGGGATTCCGAATGCCCAGAAATTTTGAGTTGTTGGGATGATGGTGATGCTTTTGATGGGAAGGACATCATTAGGAAGTGTGAGGGGAGGCACCCGATGGGCGTGGAGAAGATGATGTCATCTGAGCACATTTTGAGTTTAGAAGGATGTGAAATATTTTAGTGAAAATCTGTGTACATGTAAATGTGTATTGTGTGTCCGTGGTACACATGTATATATGCATATGTGCACGCACACCGAATGTGTTTATGGGAGTGTCGCGTGCCTGCATGTATAGACGCGCACTTGCGCACGATGTATGTTTATATGTGTACCTATATGTACACGCATCCCTGTGTATGCATGTCCATGAGGTGCTGGTGAATGCACACGTGTATGTGCATGTACATGATACACACACGCACACACATTGTACATCCACGTGCTTTCGCTGAAATATCTTACTTCCTTCTAAATTGAAAATATTCTAAATTGAAATCATCTTTCCCACCCCCACCGGAACTTTCTTCCTCCTCCCCCTTCATTTGTGTATATAAGTACATACACGTGAATGCATGTGCAATTGTACACACACACGTGTGTGTTGTAAATGAGCCACCAACACTTAAGCAAGAAGCCGTGGCCTGAAATTTAGAATGGAGGGGCTTCAACCTAGTGGAGGTGTTGGAATCTAATGGAAAGGGTGACTTTCTAAGAGATAGACTGCACACCCACCTGAGCCTCAGAACACCCACGGGAGGGTCACAAGGAGACTAGGAGGTGTAGCCAGAACAGTGGACCAGAGCATGGCGTGGGAGCGGGCATTCCTTCTTCCGTGAGCAGGTGTCTCTAGGCAGTGCCTGGCCGGGAGTAGGAACCCAAGAGATGGCATCTGAATGTCAGGGTTGTGCATTTTAAAAAAATACTTAGTGTGCACCTGCTGTGCAGCAGACACTGAGTGAGGGACGCGGGAGTGGGCAGGGATACTGGGGGATCTCAGGCAGGCAGGGCCATCGGGCTTGAAGCACTAGCAGAGCCCACGGTGACGGAGGAAGTGCCGGGCAGCTCAGGTTGCTGGGGGTCACAGAGGACCGAGCCTGAGGGGTGGATGGCGTGATGCTCAGCCAGATACTTCCCCGGCCGACAGGACTCTGGCCCTGCCAGGGCATCAGCCAGGAGGAGGGGGCTCCCGTAAACTCATAGCTCTGATGAAGCAAATGTCCTCATGAACTTGTAAACCCATCGCGACCTGCTTTCTTAAGTGCTCATTTTGAAGTTGGCCTTGGCACTTTTCTCATTCATGGATCGTGCTTTCAGTGCTGTATCTAAACCCCCATCACCAGACCCCAAATCATGGAGATTGTCTCCTGTTTTCCTCTGCAAGTTTGATACTTTGGCATCTTGGCCTCCGATCCCTTTGGAGTTCATTTTTGTTTGAGGTACGTGTCTAAATTCGCCTCCTGCCTCTGGATGTACAGCGTGTTGAAGAGACTCTGTTTTCCTCCATCGAGTTACCTTTGGCAAAAGTTGGTTGAGTCTATTTGTGTGGGTCGTTTCTGGGCTCTCTCTTCTGTTCCACTGACCTACGTGATTGCCCTTTTGTCAAAAGCACACCGCCTTGATTGATGTCGCCTTAGAGTAAGTCTTGAAACCGGGTGAGTCCTCTCTGGCTTTGTTCTTCCTTTTCAGAATGATTTCGGCTCTTCTAGTTTCTTTGCCTTTGCGTGAGTACTTAGAAGTCGCTCGCTGATGGCCATCAGAAGGCCGGCCAGGGTTTTGACTTGACTGCACTGCATCTATAGATCACATTGCAGAGAATAAAGCCATTGTTTTGAACACTGGTTCTTAAGTGGGGCTTGAAGACCTGGGGTTAGGAAAGGCTCGAACCAAGAGAAACCACCCAGGCCAGCAAAACATCAGTTCACAGAGAAAAAAAGAGCCTGGGGCCTGTGCTGTAGACCAGAAAGCAAGGGCGAGGTGGGAGCCAGGGGCTAGGGGTCATTCGAGAGAACAGAGGAGGAGGCGGAGTCGGGATCAGTAATGGGAACTGGATCACATGCACAAAGACGTGCTTTGGTCCCAGTGTGGGGGGTGCGGGGCTGGGGCTGGGGCTGGGGCAGGGGCAGTGTTTAGGCATCTAATAAAGGCAGGAGACTCGCTCTGTGGGACGTGATTGGGAGGCAAAGCAGATCGGCCCTGACGTCATTTTTGGCCGCTCCTTCTGCCTTTGGGAAGGGAGAAGGCGGGAGGGCAGCCCTCCAGAGCCAAGCTTAGCCCCAGCTGGCGCCTGGCTCCATCCTGACCCTTGGGGGCCTTGAAAACCAGCCCCCTGGCCGGAGGGAAGGAAGTGGGGTTTGTAGGAGAAAGCACATCCCCTCGTATCCCTGGTGGTTCTGGGTTAAAAGGGCTCCGAGCCCTTGCAGACAGTTCATTCCGGGCCAGAGAAATCTTCATTTCCCCACCTCGCTGTCTTTTGAGGACTTACTGTTTGGTGGCATGGAACACAAATCATTTCTTTTCCCGGCCGCTTAGAGATTCACTAGATGGGTGTTTTTATGACCTTTCAAACGGTCCAGTCTGGTCGGCTGGCCGGTGCCTGTTGCAGCTTTAAGAGTCTCCGGCAGCAAAGACAAAGGTGACAGGGACAGCTTCCAAGGCGGGATGACGAGGAGCAGGGATGGCGAGCACCCTGTAGTCGAGTCCAGGGTGGTCAGAGCAGCCACGATGCCTTTCAGTCTTTTTTCCCCTTTTCATCAGTGGAGATTGAAAACACGTAAACAAATATGGCCAGGGTGTCGCCTCTAAGGATTCCCCCTTATTAAGTGTTTATACTAACTGGATTTCTTCATCTTGTCAATTTCTCCAGGAGAAAGAGGGAGATGTAGCTAGCGCTCCATAGCAAGATTGGAGGAAGAGTTGAGGGTTGATCTTTTTTTTTTTTTTTTTTTTTTTAATGCAGAGATTTAATTGCACTTTAGTAGGAGGGTGGATGTTGATTACTCAGTGGCCCAATAAATATTTTCTAATAAGTTTGGAGGCCCTTTGAGGGGAGGCGCGTTTTAGGAAAATGGAAAAACACGCCAGCCACTTGGGCTTGGAGGGAGGCAAATCCTGACATTCAGACACTGTTGCTAAGAGCAGCCTGGCTTTGCCCCTCCTCCTCCTCCTCTCTCCCCTGCTTTTAAAAAGCAGAAGCTTAAAAGCGGCTATTGTGTGGCGGGGAGGAATATGCTAATTTGAGGCACGGTTCCCCTCTGAGTCTTTTTTGAGCCTGTCATAGCTGAGATATGAATGATGATAGAGAGAGGAAGGCGACATTGTGTGGAGAGAAAAAGGGCTGAACCGGGCGGCCACACCAGTCACCCGCATGGCCCCTGAGCCAGCCGAGTGGGTCCCACTGGGCTCCCTGGCCCGCCGCCCCACCCCCGCCCCCTCGCAGGAAGGCTGTGTGTGTGTGTGGGGGGGGGGACTTACTAAGTGCAAGGGCCTCAGGGTGGTGGGGGTGGGGGGGAAGGAGGGCCTGCCACCTCCTAGACAAACAGTAGCCAAGGGGGGAATAAAAAAGAAATCGGTGTTTTGACATGGGCAGCAAAACTTTATAATGCCAAGGCCACGATTGAAACATCATCTAATATCCTCGTGATTTTCAAAGCTAGTCTGATGGCGGAGTTAGATCATTTCGGTTGTATTTCTTTTTGTCGAGTCTTTGCCTACCCCGATGGCCCTCCCCCTGGATAACTAGAGGGGTAGCTACATTTTTATGCCTTAGACGTTGATTGTTAGCCAGGATCACTGTACAATGAGACAGCCGTGTTGGATGGGGACGGCTACCTTCCATCATAGGCAAAAACATATTGTTTTTTTCTGCTCCGACTGGCTGATTTTTATGCAGGGAAGTGCACTGATTTAATTCCTTGTGGACACATTTTAGCTGAGTTAGTTTTTGAAACGTGTGAATTTTATAACTGAAGAATAATGCACGCATTACCAAACAGCCATTAAGACCTACAAAAGTGCTTCCAAATTGAAATTTCACATGACTCACCGGAGGCAATTTGTATACTCGTCATGTATACCTGTCATGCGTTCTGTATAGTTCTATGGTTTTATACTACCGTTGAGGCTACAAAACAAATGTTAATTGAATTCTAGGCTTGTATTGAGTACTTAGTAGATATGGATGGTTATGTGCTTTAGGTGGGGAACAAAAATAAAAGATATCTTTATTTCAGTGGTCTCTAAATGTGCTTTTTTTTAAAAAAAATGAAAGATTAAATCTTTTCCTGATAAATCCTGAAAAGCTGAAAAACATGGTAAGTCTGTGCTGTAAAAATGGGAATTTATACCCATAGAGTTTCATTGGCTAGAAATGAGTTATCTGGATGCACACAGGTATTAAATGCACAAGACTGTGTAGATTTGCTTCTTTCTTTCTTTTTTTTTTTTTTTTTTTGCTTTTTAGGGCCGAACCCTCAGCATATGGAGGTTCCCAGGCTAGGGGTCCAATCGGAGCTACCGCTGCCGGCCTACACCACAGCCACAGCAACGCGGGATCCGAGCCGGCGTCTGTGACCTACACCACAGCCCACGGTAATGCTGGATCCTTAACCCACTGAGCGAGGCCAGGGATCAAACCCTCATCCTCGTGGATACTAGTTGGGTTCGTTAACCACTGAACCACGACAGGAACTCCGAGATATCTAGATTTTTGATGAGTGAAGAAGAGGAAGACAGAGAAGGGAATGGACATGTTCTGGCAGAAAAATGCAGAAGTTAGCGTTTCAGGCAAAGGTTTACTGCTTTTTATTCACAATGATAAAAATAATCATTTTTAGTGATACTAGTTTAAGTGGTGAAATCATTGCTGTCTTTGACCCCTCTGAATGTATTAAAAATGAGCTTGGAGTTAACGAGTTTGTAATCCATATCTCATTTCTTTTGACTGCCTGCACTGGGGTTAGCAGTAATTAGTGAAAAATAATCAAATTACTTTTTTTTTTTAAGGAGTAAATATACTGGATAATTAACGTACTGACTGATCAACTCTTTGGTGTGAACATGACAAATTACCTGTCAGTTTTACCCAGGAAACTGACAGAAGAGCAGAAGAGGTTACGGCAGATCCCTCAAATAAGATTCTTGTCATTTCAAGCAAGCTAATCATCAGGATGGCCAGTTAGAACTAAAGATGTTCAAATGTTCTAAATGCACATGAGTTTCACGGTGCCATGTTCAATTTATCCTTCATAAAATGCCAATGCCTAGGATCAGACACTTTAAAAAAAATATTCAAACTCATATTTTGTTTGGGGATTTGAAGAGTTGGCCCAAATCAAGAACGTGCTTATTTTTTTCTCTTGTTTTTGCAAACATTAGTGAGCATTACTCTGTTGGCAGTTTAACCACCACACGAGCTTGGATTCTTTTACTGCTTCATCATTTTAAGTGCTTAAGAGGCATTTCACATTCCCTCGAAGTGTCCATTTTCAGCTGGGGAACATAACACACTCGTGTGCTCCATTTATCGGTGAGAAGTTGCAATTCGTTATTAATGATAAAGCATAGAGATCTTAGATGTGCACTGGTTTCCATTTCATAAATGTGTGCATCTCATCTTCCCATTAACCGCTGCCACTCCCTTGTACTTGGATTTGCTTTCCTGGGTGGGATCTCAGCCTGGGAGCTGGGAATTGCCCATACTCCTAGCTTCACCGCCCGCCCCCCCGACAGTGGGTGGAGCAGGTGACTAGTAACCATCCATTCCGCTCTGGCCGGGGCCGGTTGACAAGATCCATGCTGGCGCTTTATTGCCTTCAAGAAAAAGCATTTCAAACCCCAGTCTGGTCCTGCCTATTAATCATAGGAGCTACTTTGTATTGAGTGTTCCCAGCTCTTGTGCAAAGCCCATGGTATGCATTAGATGCTTAATCCAATGGCATGGCTTATCAGTGGCTTTTCATTAGAAAGATACATTAACAAGCATTGATTTCCGTATGTTGTCTTCTCTCTTATACTTGGTCTTGGCCCAGTCTGATTTATTTGAGAAGGTATTTTGTAAGATAAATGAATGTGTTTTTGCAAAGATAGAACGTATATTTTAGGAAGAATTGTCTACGTCTCGTGTGTGCATTGCAGACCTCGCATTTGGGCCTCGTCCTAACAGAGGCTTTCCTTGGATAACTATGCATCATGCGAAAACAAGAGCATGTTTGGCTGTGAGTCAGGAGACCCGAGTCTTGAGTCCTGTCTCTCTCGGTGACACCCTGGAGAAGGAGAGAAGAGCTAGGCGGCCTTGAATTTTTCCTCCTCCTTGAGGATTCTGTGTGTGCGTAACATTTATTTTAGGCAAGGCCAGAAAAATCAGGGAAAAATTTAACAAAATTGTCCTTGTTATCGTTTCTGAGAAGAAATTCTAGATTGCTTGACACCTGTGCCTTCATCTTAAGTGCCTAGGTGGTAAAATGAAGGCGTCTCCATGGCCCAGACCAAGGACCAAGCCTAGTGGCACAGCACTGGTGGTAAAGCCTCCTCTCTGAATTGACATCCACCATTTTGTAACCACTTTGAAAGTACATTAGCCCATTCTGTTGTGAGCCGCACGGGAAGTCCAACATGAGCCCATTGTGATTCCACCTGAGTGTATGATTAAGTGACCTTACATTTTGTTGATGGGAAACATGGAATGAGAGAAATGTCTTAAGCAGACTGGCATGTTGCCAACATTAAGCTATCTTATTCCCTTAAAAACAGGAACGGTTTTTATCAAATAGCTCGTGAGCTCATCGCAGAAGATGCCATTGACCTGATCGAATCTTCCTGGCTTTAAAAAAATGAATAAATAAATAAAAGAGAAGATTCCTTTTAGCAATACAGGATGCCACTGATGTGAAAATAGTGAATCCGGTTTAAAAGAAACTCTTAACCACTTGACCCGCCTAACTAGAGGGGCGGATTCTGTCAGTTGGGGCTTGTTTACCAGACGAATCTCAGCAGCATCCATAGACTTTTCAGAAGTCGCAGGTGTCAGCTCAGAGGGAGGCGGGGGGAACGGGCTCCGGGAAACTGAACCGTGACTCCAAACGGTGCTGTTTTGATGACAAAGATTCTGATGGGCTGAAGGAATAAAGTTGAAGGTGCAGGAGCCGAGTCTGAGTAAATTGATTCATAAAATCTTCTTGGGAGAAAGCAGTCTTTTCCTGAGGTACCGTTATTTAAACATGGCAAACCCACAAATTAAGTATCTAAACGAAAAAAAGAAAGGTTAATTTGGCATTACTTATTCCTCAAGAAACCTAGGCTGGCTTCTAGAAATCAGTTTCCTATTAGGAGGGTTCCTGAGTCGTCTGTTGAAAAAAAAAAAAAAAAAAAAACTCTTCTTGAGTTGTTGTTTTGGGGCTTTTTTGGTGGGTTGTTTTTGTTTGTTTTTCCTGGTGACTGGAGAGAACTCTGTCCTGTCTGCCTTAGAAATTAAGGCCAACTTGTGTCTCAGGTTCCAGCATATCTCTGGTTTCACAGTGATCTTCTCGTCTCTTCTTTGTCGTACCTACGGCATTTGGAGGGTCCCAGGCTAGGAGTCCAATTGGAGCTGCAGCTGCCGGCCTACACCACAGCCGCAGCAACACCAGATCAGAGCCACATCTGTGACCTACACCGCAGCTTGCCACAACGCTGGATCCTTCACCCACTGAGCAAGGCCAGGGATTGAACCTGCACCCTCACAGACACCATGTTGGGTTCTTAACCCGCTGAGCCACAATGGGAACTCTTCACAGTGATTTACAGCACCCCTCTAGAGCCCGCGTTCAGTCACCCCCTCTCAGGATCCTATTATACATTGTTAGGGCCTGGAGACAAACCTTTACATTCCAGTAAAATCATGACCTTGGGCATTTAGTCATGGAGAGCACAAGTCATGGATCTGGCTGTGCCAGCCCAGCAGGTGGTTGCCCTCATTTGCCCCTGTCCATTCCTGAGGTCGGAGGCCATACGCACAGAGGTGGTTCCTCTGATTTGCTTTTTCTTCCGCAGTGCTCTGAATCTTGACATTACCCAATAAGAAGTTGTCATGTGTGGTCTTATGACATAATTTGTTACTTACAGATTTCTGTGAGATTGCTAAGATTTACTCTGCCTTCTCTACACACTGGGATATTTTATGCCTGACCTGGCAGGGAGGGATAGTTATCTCAAGTTGTCCCAGTGGTTTCCAACTTTCAAAGCCCACTGATAATTTTAGTGGAGCAAAGGGCCTTAAATGACTTCATCCTTCTCCTTCTCACTTCCCTCCCAGAAAAATAAAGAGAAGAGGCAATTTAATCAAATAGTCCATTTGGACAAATGTGAATGTATTTCAAAGTATGCAGGATTTGGTCTTGTTTAGTGGAGCTTCTCAGCAGCCGAGGCTAAGTGAAATAGATCCCACTTTTGGGCAGTTCATATTTTATACCAACCCTGGACCACCCAGCAACTGATCCACCAAGGCACTGATTTTTTTTTTTTTTTTTTGGTGGACTTTGAGCTGAGGGCTTTTGAATTGTGCATCTCTGAATCCTGGGTGTTTGCCTGAACTAGCAGGAACAGGCACACTAACCTCAGAAAGCAAATTTCACATACTTGGTCACGCTGTGTGTTGGTACATCGCAAATCTTCTGTTAAGCTACATACTCTTTGGTAAATCAGTGGTTTTCAGATTTTGGTGTGTTTATCAGAATTGTTTGGTAGGAGACTGCTTGTTTGGCATGTTCATGACCCCTCATGTGACTAGGTAGTTTCAGGAAGGTCACGTTGATGGTAGGAGCAGATCACCTCAGTCCACACCGACGGTTGCAGGGCTGACAGATACCATAGTCTTCCTATCCTAGCCAGTCAATCATCTGTTTTTTATTGTAAAAAGTAAGCAACTGTGTGCTGCGGTTGTGCTAAAAATGTTAATCCCCGATCCGTGAAGAGGTCTTAACCGATCTTCAGTTAAAACTGTCTTTCTACCAGATTTCTGTTGGGCAAAAAAACCCAAAACATTAGAACGTGATGTTCAGGGTTTGTATGTTGCTATTGGGAAGCAGTAAGTTTTATCCATTTTGTTTCTGAAATAAATTTCCAAGTGGGTAACAGGGTCTGTATTTTATTTTATATTTTCTTTTCGATGTTTTGGTCTTTTTGTCTTTAGGGCCACATCTGTGGCATATGGAGGTTCCCAGGCTAGGGGTCGAATCGGAGCTGCAGCTGCCAGCCTACAGCACAGCCACAGCAATGCGGGATCCGAGCCGCATCTGCGACCTGCACCACAGCTCACAGCCAGGCCAGATCCTTAACCCACTGAGCGAGGCCAGGGATCGAACCCACGTCCTCATGGATGCTAGTCAAGTTCGCTAACCACTGAGCCACGACGGGAACTCCAACAGGGTCTGTATTTTATTATAAAATATTTTTGTAGGGGTTTCACTGGCTTCCATTTTCCTCATGCTGTTAACAATATGCAGAGAAGTTGGGTGTAACTGTGCTTTGAGAAGTTCGAGGACACAAGTCAGGAAAAGCAAAGCCGAGAAGGACTGAATTGCATCATGTGCTTGCAGAGAAAGAGATGCTGGCATCTCACTCCGAGGAATGCTGGGAGCCCAGTAGAATCCACCCCAGGGTATTGAGATGTCATTTAGAGCAAGTGAAAAATGACTTGACCTGCATAGTGAGAGGCTGACTCGGGTCACTGGGAACAGTGATGGAGGTGGGGTTGCAGGGCTCCTTACCTGATGTCTCTTATTTCTTCTTATAACCACACTGCCAAACTGGTCACTTAAGGCTCTGTGGCTCTTAGAGCAAGGACAGGCTTCACAGAGCATCTGGTCCAGCCTTCTTGTACATGAGGAAGCAGAGGCTCAGGCGTGAGTTGCCCAAGCCATCATGACTGGCAGGTGACAAGGCCAGTACCTACTCATTGATTAGCCAGAACATCCTCACCTTGTACTGACCTTGAATCTTCCCATGCCTCTGGGACCCACTGGCATTCTGTGCATTTTTTGCCCGGGACATTGGGAATGCTTTATGCAAATTGGGGGCCAGGAGCACAGAGTGCCCCTGCTCACTTGCATGCTCCATTGTCCCATTGGATTTCATGGGCAGAACAGAAGTTCAAAGATCAAGTTATTAAGATTTACAAGACATTGACATCAGCATATGAAAGCAAGCTCGAGGCCCTCCTGTGCGCCAAGCTTTTTGTGATTTTTTTTTTTTTTTTAATAAGCATCAGAGGCAGATCTCCTTTGGTCTTGAGTACCCAGGTGTGAGCAACATCCTCCAGTTTCCAGAAACCAATTTTGACAATTTGCTAAAGAGTGCCCTTGGAGATGCGTCTTTTCAAATCCCATGGCCTTGTCCTTCTCACTTCCATTGGTTGGCTTGCAGCTTGCTCACAGGCGTCGCGTCTGAGGCGTGCCTCCGCTGGGAGGTCTGGGGGAGGCGGCGGGGTGGGGGCAAGTACCTTTAGAAGTCCAGTCAGGTCAGACAGGGCCACAGACGTGAACCCCTCAGGGACATGGGAAGATCTGGAAGGATGTAGGATCACCAGCTATTCTTTGCTCTCTCTACCTCCCCCTTGGACCCGTGCGACGGGGGTGGGAGCACAGAAACCCTACATGACAGAAACACTAGCCCTTCATGAGTGCCACGTAGGACACAGGACACGCTGTCCTGAGGCTCAGTGTGAAGGATTCCACCTACCGATAGCCCCATGAAGGGAGTTCTCTATGACTCCTTTTCATGGGTGGCAAAGCCGAGGCTCAGAAAGGTCGCGTGGCATCATACAGTTGGTAACTGGTGGAGCTGGCCTGGCAGGGACAGTGGGCAAGGTTCCAGACATGAGAGCCTTCTCCGCAGGGGAAGCATGCAGCCCTGTGTTTTTGGCCGTCCTGAGCGAGGCTTTGGGGGTGACCTGGATTCTCTGAGTTGACGCACCTGGTCACCTAAGTCACGGCTGCCTGAGTCTTGAGTTCCAAGCTCTGGCATCCAACGGCCTGAGGCAAGTCCCAGCTCAGCCTCTGACAAGCCCTGGGGCTTGGGCCAAGTCTCTCCGTCTCCCGCTTTGGTCTTGGTTCCTTTGTCCCCGTGGGGAGAGTGGTTATGCGCGCCTCTCGATGCCATCGTGAAGGCCAAAATGAAAGAGCTTGCCTTGGGAGTTTTGTTGTGGCACAGGGGGAAAAAAGTCTGACTAGTATCCATGAGGATGCAGGTTCAATCCCTGGCCTCACTCAGTGGGTTAAGGATCCTGTGTTGCCGTGAGCTGAGGTGTAGGTCGCAGACACGACTCGGATCCTGCATTGCTGTGGCTGTGGTGTAGGCCAGCAGCTGCAGCTCTCATTCAACCCCTATCCCAGGAACTTCCATGTGCCGTGGGTGCAGCGCTTAAAAGACCAAAAAAAAAAGAAAAGAAAGAGCACGGGTTACAATTCCCGCAACAACACTGGTACCAAGGAGTCCCCCAGTTCTTAAGTGCCAGTTTCTCTCTGCCCCTCTGAAGCCACTGTCACATCTCAGGTGGGTGTGGTGGGCCCCCTGGACAGGGCACTGAGCCTGCTCCCTGGGCTCCGCATCCAGCCAGCTCTTAAGCCCGGAGCAAATGGCAACAGCTCGTGGAGGGAACTGGCCAAGTATTTTTGGTAGCTGGCACTTCGGTCTCTTTGTGATAACTTGGTGGTAATTGCAGAGAAGCGCCTGCAAAGATTAGGAAGCTATCACCGGGCCCCAGGGGTTTCTGCTTTCCATTGCCCGGAACAGCATGAAGTCAGCACTGTCAGGAGCAGGCCTGGAGGGGTTTGGTTCCCCAAGGGGGAGGTAGGAGTCAGTGTGCCTGCCTGACCAAGCACCTTTACCCAGCAGCCCAACAGGTAGAAATCCATTCAGCCACACGTGGACTCCCATTTCGGGGAGAGGTGACAGTGGCTCCTGCGCATGGAGGGTGAAGAGCCAGCCAGCCAAAGTAGCACCTGGGCAAGAATAAGGTCTCCTTCATGAGTTGTCAAGTTTAAAGGGCTTGCATCCTCTTTATCCCTACCTTAATGGGCTCATCCCATAAGTCCCCAACTTCCCTAGAGAATTTTCAGAGCCCAGATGTCTTGTGATTTAGCCTTGAATTTGAAAATGCCTGGCTTCCTACCTGTGTGGGAGGCAGGTATCAACAGGGGAAGTGTCTTTCTGGTGGAAATAGCCGTCATTCGGAGAGGTTGCGTCTATAACTAGAGACACGGGGGTGGTTCAAGGGAAGGATGGGAGGAAAAGGAAAACGGGTGGATTTAACCAAGGAGGGCTTCTGTAGGAGCTGGGCTTGGGGCTGTGCCTTCCAGGAAAAGAAGAACAGCTGGGAAGGCAGCATGAGTTGGGATTTGGGCAGACGATGTGGAGAAAACCCCCACTGGCTGCCCCCGTGTCACCTTGCTTTCAGGGTGAGCCACCAGCTTCCTCTGGGTAAGAGAACACCTCAGCCCACGCGGTCTCCAGCGGACAGAGTAGGAAGTGCTCCGCAGATACGGGCAGGATCCCAGCAGCTACAGCTCAGCAGCTCCCAGAAGGGTTTGGAAGACCCGTCCTGGTTCACGTTGACTGGGCCATGCCTGGTGGACACGTTAATTGGGAGCCCTCCCAGGGTGAGCTCGTTGATGGTGTGCCACTCCTAATGAGGAGCCTGAGCTCCCCACGAGATGTGATAATTAATCAGGAAGCACATTGTCCGATCCGCTGTCGCATCTCCTGATGTACGCCTGGCGTACAGAGGGAGGAGGAGGAGCTTGCCTTGTTAAACAATAAAAGCAGGTTAAGAACCCCTTCTCTGGCCCTGGCTTGTGTGTTGGCTTTCCCTGTGGTTCCAGCCTGTCGGGTCCTCTTCTCCCCAGCGTGACGAGACCCACCGTGAGGGTATTGTTTATCTGCCTCCAGCTCTCTCTGGTCTCCGATCGCCTGAAGGCTCAGCCCGACTCAGGACCCCCAGCAGTCTGTACTCGGCCAGCTGCTTGTCTTGCCGAGACCCAAACCACCATACCTTCCATTATGTCACCCATAAAATGGCCTGACGACATCTCCTCCCTCCCAGGGCTGTGATGTGAACTAAATCCAGGAACAAATGGATCCTTCCCAATGCCCCCCCCCCTTTTTTTTTTAAAGATTTTAATTTTTTTTTCTATTATAGTTGGTTTACAGTGTTCTGTCAATTTCTGCTGTACAGCAAAGTGACCCAGTCTCACACACACACACACACACACACACACATTGTTTTTCTCACGTTATCCTCCATCATGTTCCATCACAAGTGACTAGATAGAGTTCCCTGTGCTACACAGCGGGATCTCCCCACTGCCCTTTTAACTCCGGGGTGGTGCCCAAGCATCAGTATTATCTTTTTTTTTCTTTTTTTTTTTTTTTAAACAACAGCACCCCCAGCATATGGAAGTTCCCAAGTCAGGGATCAAATCCGAACTGCAGTTGCACCCTATGCCACAGCTGTAGCAACTCTGGATCCTTAACCCACTGCACCAGGCCAGGGATGAAACCCGCAACTCCCCAGCAACCTAAGCCACAGTCAGGTTCTTAACCCACTGTACCGCAGCAGGATCTCCCAGGCATCTGTGTTTTCAAAGCTTCCCCAGTGAGCGTGGTCAGGCTTGGGCACCGTGGGCTGATAGGGTATCACCATAAAAGTCAGAGGAAACTGAGCGAAGAGAAGATAGGTTTAAGGCAGTGGTTCTCAGCTGGGGGTGACTTTGACCCTGCAGGGGACATTTGTCAATGTCTGGAGATGGTTTTTTTTTGGTTGCCACAACTAGGGTGGAGTCACTGGCACCTAGTGAGTAGAGACCAGAGATGCTGCTCAACCTCCTCCAATATGCAGGACGGCCTCAGGGTTACCCAGAAGTCATCCAGCCCCAGATGTCACTGGTGCTGAGGCTGAGCAACCCTGATCTCAGAGAAAGAAGCAGCCGTGCTGATCTCGACTCTGGGACAGACAGGTATGGGCTACACCAGCGAGAAAAAGGCACACGCCACATCCTGCCGCAACATGGCCCGTGCCAGGCGCCCATTCATCAGCCCGGTACACTGAACCCTCTCATGCCACACCTATTTCTATCATGGGAAGCCTTGGCCTGCTCCTGCCAAATATATTCTCTCACTCTCCTTTTGGAAAATGAGGTCGAGTGGCGTTTTTGCCAGAAAGAGAGGCTCATCACCTGTCAGTTTGCTTTTGCCAGACTCAACAATCACTGTCTTGGCAGCCCCTAACGAGGACACGGCCTGTCCTTAAGTAAACAGCTGATTAGGTGGGGAAGCGACTGGCTAATCGGCAATCCCACGTGCCCACTGTTATTGATGACCTTGGTCTGCCTAGGAACCACCTCCGCCGTTAAGGAGAAGGTCTTGTGATGATGCCTTCTACTTATGAAGCTCTAGCATTTACAAGAGTTTTCATATAGTACACCATCCAGTTTGACTTGTCACTTGAGCTCTTAGCTGTGTGCAGTGTCATTTCCTATAAAGGAAAGTGTAACAAATATAGTGGTGGTACTGAGGAAACACATCCGGAAAGCAAACGATAAGAGTAAAGAATCAAAAGGCATTAAAACCCCACAGTGGATGTAAAATTAGAAATTTCTTTTTTTTTTTTTTTTTTTTTTTTAGGGCAGCAGGGGCAGCAGATGGAAGTGCCCAGGCTAGGGGTCAAATCGGAGCTGCGGCCGCTGGCCTACACCACAGCCACAGCAACACCAGATCCGAGCCGCATCTGCAACAAGCCATGCCACAGGTCAGGGCAGCGCCAGATCCTTAACCCACTAAGTGAGACCAGGGATCGAACCCGCATCCCCATGGTCCCTAGTCAGGTTCGTTGCTGCTGAGCCACAATGGGAACTCCCCAAACTAGAGATTTTGTTCCGGTAATGGGAGAGAATGACTTGCCAATTGATAAAGCTTTGGGAAGACCTAATTGTGGAAAAGACCCAACTGTAGACAATCAGATTCTAAACTTCAGGCTCCACACTATAGTTTCTATGTCTTTTAAATTTATGCAGCCTTTTGAACACATCACCGAAGTAAGAATAGCTTGAATATTATCAGTACTTTACACAGAGGATATCTTTTCTGCTTGAAATGTGAGATTTAAGAATTCTTGTTATATTTGTAAGTCTGGTCTCTCCAGTGGCTCATAAATTTGCCACTAGAACATGTCTTTGGTTTTGTCACGAGAAGTAATAGGAAAATAGGAGTCACTTAACAATTTCTCAAAGATTCATCCATCGAAGCAGGTGGAGGGTTTTTGCACTCGAACGTAGCATGAGGTTATCTTTGGTTCTAGGGCTATTGCTCTGGGTATTGATTTCCTTTGACGGGCAAAGAGGAAGAATTGTGCTGGGGTGTGTGAATGCCTTCTAGGCCCCGGAAATAGTGCGGAAGGACCAGGTCTCCAGAAAACCCGCGGGCTCTGAGTTACCCATCTTTGTCGGAGGCAGTGGCCATGATGTCTTCCCCAAAAGCTGTCTTAGCTCCTTCCTCTGGAGGGAGGTGAAGGGGCTTGAGGAGTCGGGAGGGCGCGTCAGCTCCCTGGAAGAGAGGGGGCACCTATCACCAGGAGGAAGGAGGTGGTCCAGAAAGAAAACAGTCAACGCCAAGAATGGAACCTGAGGTGAATAGAAAGGAAATGAAGGCGGCTCTGTCCCTGGAGCTGTGTGACCACGAGGAGGCTCTGTCCTTGGGTGCTGAGTGGGAGGCTGGTCTTGGGGGGGGAAAAAAAGTGTTCCATGGAATGTGACAATTTCAGAGGAGTTCTGTCGACCCTTGAACAACGTAGATGTGAATTGCATGGGTCCACTTATACGTGGATTTTTGCACTAAATACATATTACACGATCCAAGGTTGGTTGAATCTCAAGATTGGAACTGCGTATACAGATTGCCAACGGTAAAATTATATACAGTTTTCAACTGCCCCCAACCCCCATGCTGTTCAAAGGTCAAGTGTGGTTTTAAAGGAATACGGAAACATCCCTTCTTAGTGATTAATGACTCCCACTAAGGAGCCATTCCGAGGCCAGAAGAAACCTAAAATACAATTCTGAAAGTTGAAAGAAGTACACATTAGGCCAACTTCATTGATGGCTATGTGATAAGGATATGTAGATAGATCATCGGACAAGTGAACGAATTCCTCGTTGAATGAATACTCACAGTCATGTGACAGAACGGTGACTCAGTTTTTGGTATGCGGTGGAAGCTTAGTGACTCGTGGTTGAATGAATGAACCAGCCAACCAGTCAGCTGACCAGGATGATGTCCATAGTGGCCCCGAGAGTCCTCTCACTTTCGTCTTGTGTTCAACACTCCTGCCAGTTATTCGGATCACAGGATCATAGAAGAAACACAAAGCAAATTCTTGGTACTTGAAGACTCTGACACTGTAATGTATAATAAATATCTACTTGGTCTTTGTCCTATTTCTGCCACACAGCTCCTAAAACCATTGGAAATTTGTTTACGTTGCTGTGATGAAGAGTGATAAATGTGTCTTTTGTTTTATTAACAAGGTGGCTTTGGGGGACCTCAGGACAGGGCTTGTTGTCAGTAGAACCAGCCTTGTGATTAGAGAATTGGAACTCTTGGTCCTTGTATGATCCTGTGATCCAATTCAACTCCTCTTCCTCCCTTGTTCCCTAGCCCTGACCTCCAGGGAGGGGAGAGGGGCTGTAGTTCAGTTACCAATGGCCAGTCATTTCATCAATCATGCCTATGTAATGAAGCCTCCGTAAAAGGGCTGGGTTTGCAGAGCTGCTGGGTTGGCGAACACGTGAGGATATGGAGAAAGTGGTGCCTAGAGAGAGCGTGGAAGCTCTGTGCCCTTTCCTCCTTGCCTTGCCCTGTGTATCTCTTCCTCTGGCTGTTGTTGGCTAGTAGCCTTTAATAACCTTTTTATAATAAACCAGTAATCTAGTAAGTAAAATGTTTTCCCTGAGCTCTGTGAGAACTCAGCCATTCAACCACAGCTCCGCTTATGGAAGTTCCGATGGCTATTTGGTGGACTCCTTGCCAGTCCCCATCTTTTTTGCTCCTTCTGCATTATTCTGCGCACTTCGACACTGTTAACTTGATGCCTCTCATGGAACCTTTGTCTAATTCCATCATCCCACTTAAATTCAAATCTCAGTGTATTTGTAGTCTTTCTCTCTCCCTGGTCATTTGTTTACTGTTCACGTAAGTGTATTTGTTGAGGACCTACTATGTGCCAGGGACTGTTCTAGAAGCTGGTAGTACAACAGAGGTCAAAGCACACACAAATTTCGGCCCTTAAGGGGCTTATATCCTAGGAGAAGAAAGACAGTGAGTGAGTGAATAGCGCGATCACTGTTGGATCACGGTCAAAGCCATAAAAAACAGCCAACCCAGGTTAAGGGACTGAGTCTGTCATGGTTGTCTTCTAGGCAGCAGAGTCAGGGAGGGTCCCCTGGGAAGGTGGAATTTGAGCAGAGCCAGACCTCTTGTTTTTCCAAGGCAACCTCTCCACCAAAGGGTCAACCCCTCTCCTTTGGAGCCGTATTCCTGAATGCGTCCTGGGCAGCTCCCACGGGGTGTCCAAGGACACCTGAGCCCATACACGCTCATCCCTGCACCAAAGCTCTTCCTCCTCTTCGGTTTCCCCACTTGGGTTCAAAAACGGAACACGAGCATCTCGCCACTCACTGAAGCCGGAAACTCCAGACTGCCCTTCACACCTTGTCCTTTTCCACTCCATGCCTAGGTGTCCATCCAACCAGATGCCATCCGGGTCCTCCCTGGTTCCTCATGCCCCTCCTTCCCCGTGCTTGTGCCCTTTGAAGAGACGTCCTACTTGGTTTTCCAGCCTCTGGTTTTGCCCTGCCCCCACGCCGTCTTTAAAACATTACCACCAGGATGGCCTTCAGGGAAAGCCTAGATCAGATCTGCTCTCGCGCCTTCCATCTCCACCCAGTGCCTCCAGGGTTTGCAAGGTGTTCAGCCTTGCTGCTTCCCAATCTACTGATTCAGCCACCTCCCTGCATTCCCCCACCCTGACCACACACACCCTGTGCTCTGACCCCTGTGTCATGAGAATCACATCCCCAGCCCTTTGGCAGTACTCTTTTCCCTTTTGTCTCTTTCTCAGTTTTTCCTGGAATAATTTTTCTCTTCCCTGCCCTTTCTTCCCTCACTCTTGTGCTTCCCAACCTGGCAGGTTTCTAACCGCGCTGCAGTGGCCAACTGTGTGCTGTGAAGCTTTTCCCCAATTTTCTTGCCCTTCCCCTCATCTCCCTTGTTGGGACTCTGTTGTGCTTGTAAGCAGGTAGGAGTCCCCTGGTTTAGGAGGATTCTCTGTGTCCCATTAGCCTCTGGGTTACTTTGTTCAACCACGCGCAACTACCATTGTAGCCAATATCGCAACTCTGTATGGCTCAATCTCATATGTCCAGGTGTGTCAGTATTTGTTATTCTTGTTATGGCTTTCAGAAGTATTTGTGCCTTCAACCAGAATGCCTTAAAATCACGAAGCTCAAAGAGTAATTTTCAGCCCCAGGAGACATCTCCCATCTTCTTCATTCTACATAGTTTTTCTAGCCAAAAATGGGTGCAGACCTTAGAAATGCTGTAAATGTATACTCTCTGCTTTCTGGCTCGTAGCACTTTTTCTACCTTGTTTGTTTGTTTGCTTGTTTGGTTCCTGATTCAGATCCTTGATCATAAGCACCAAGGAGGTTTTGAGTCTGCTAAGAAAGTCGTGTACTGGA
This sequence comes from Phacochoerus africanus, assembly GCF_016906955.1. Taxonomy (NCBI): domain Eukaryota; kingdom Metazoa; phylum Chordata; class Mammalia; order Artiodactyla; family Suidae; genus Phacochoerus; species Phacochoerus africanus. Next base: position 12,820,517 of record NC_062560.1, on the reverse strand, counting down.
GAGTTCCCGTTGTGGCTCAGCAGGTTAAGAGCCCGACATAGCATCTGTGAGGATGTGATTCAGTCCCTGGCCTTGCATAATGGGTTAAGGTTCCGGCATTGCTGAAAGCTGCCGTGTGGGTCACAGATGTGGCTCAGATCCAGTGGCTATGGTGTAGGCCGGCAGCTGCAGCTGTGATTCGACACCTAGCCCCGGGAACTTCCACATGCTGAGGGTGCGGCCCTAAAGAGAGGGGAAAAAAAAAAAAAAAAAAAAAAGGCAAGCAAGTGGTACACTGGCAACTTCTAGAATTGTCATACTCATTGTCAGTCTAATGAAAAGAAACCAGTCAGGTCATGACTAAGGCAAAAGTGATGGGTAGTCCATTTATAGTATTTGCAGGGTGAAAAGGAGATCAGAGTATCAGCTGGAGGATTTGTGAATATTTGGTCCAAGGGCTGTGATTCCCGCGCCCTGATACAGAGCTGGCGTTGCCCTTCCGTTTAGGAGGCCTTTGACCCCCTGCCTTCCCACTTCCACCAACATTTTCAAATACTATTCTCCCAAATTGTTCCAGTCTGCCAGTTCTGTAATTGAATGATTTTGCTTTCGATTGAATGATGATACTTTTCAAATCAAAACCAATACCGTCGCTAGTCACAGTTGTTGCCTTTTGTGCTGCATCCAATTTGGTGGTGGTATTCACTCTGGCTGGAACTGCTCAGAGAGAACAAGGCTGTCAGCGTCACAGCGATTGCCATCTTCCTGGCTGGATGCATCTGAGCCGTCTTTGCAGAAACGTTTGCCAAGCATCCTGTGGGGACCCCGCAGCACGTTCTCCTTTGCTCTGTAGTGACATCACCTCGGAATCTCTTGTTGCCAGTCTGAAATTTCAGGCTGCCATTCCTCTCAGTCCCCTCGCCAGGCGACAGTAAAGCTGGCTGGGGCCGGAACTTAAGGAGATCATTGATTGTGAGCGTTGTCTCCTGGGACCATGGTTAAAGTGAAAAATGAGATGTGAAATGAAAAGAAAATATTGAAACAGGCTCAACTGGTTTTCAAAGGCTTTCCTGGTTGAACAGGGCCAGACATATTGAGTGTAGCAAGCTCCGGGGATTATCTGAAAGCAGTGCATGCAAAGATGAGGTTGTCAGCTGATTTTGATCCCGGGGCTTATCCTTTATTTTATTTTATTTTGTTTTATGTTTTGTTTTTTTTTTTAATCTAAAGTATTGAGCAACAAACCTTCAAAACTTGGGGGAGATTTTTTTTTAGGAGAGGGTAGCCTCCAACTTATGTTTATGTTTGCTCCTAAGATGGGTATTCAAGGAGTCCCCTGGTGGCTCGGTGGGTTAAAGATCCAGCAGTTGTCACTGCTATGGCTCGGATTCCGTCCCTGGCCCTGGAGCTTCGGCATGCCGCAGGTGCAGCCAAAAATAAATCAATACATAAACGAGGGTTCAAACCAAACAAGGAGCACACTCGGCCCGGTCCGGGAGCCCCTTACCCTCTGCGTATCAATGGTCCTCCCTGTATCTGACTTGAGTTTTGAAGATTGTGGGTTTTAAGAAAAAATTTTACTAAGGTATAGTTGATTTACAATGTTGGGCCAATTTTTGCTGTACAGCAAAGTGACCCAGTCACATATATGTGTGTGTGTGTGTGTGTGTGTGTACACATGCATATATACGTATATGCACCTCTTATTGCATTTTCGGTTTTGTTCATTTTTTAAAGTTTTACTGAGGCGTAGTCGCTGTGCAGTGTTGTGATAATTCCTGCTCTACGACAAAGCGATTCATTTATATATAGACACACGTCCATTCTCCCTCAAATCCTTTTCCCTTGTAGATTACCACGGAAGTTCTCTGGGCTCTTCAGCAGGTTCCTGTTGGCCAGTCATTCCGTAGACCTCAGTGTGCATGTGCCCATCCCTTGTTTGGGATGGAGCATAACTGACTTGCAATATTACGTTCATTTCAAGTGCACAACGTAGTGATTCAACACTTGTGTACATTGCAAAACGGTCCCCACAGTAAGTGTAGTTGCCACCTGTCCCCTTAGAAAGTTAATACAATAGTCTTGACTGTATTTCCCATGCCATACGTTACATCTCCGTGCGTGACTTACTTATTGTATAACTGGAAGTTTGAACTTCTTAATCTCTTTCACCCATTTTGCCCTCCGCAACCCCCTATGCCTCTGGCAACCGCCGGTCTGTTCTCTGTATCTTTGAGCCTGGGTGTTGTTTATTTTGTTTGGTTTGTTTTTTAGATCCCACACATAAGTAAAATCGCGTGCTATTTGTCTTTCTCCATCTGACTTATTTCACTTAGCATACATGGATGGACCTTAAGGGTATTACACTGAGTTTCTGTAACTCTTTGAGATCGGGACAGTGAAGGTAAGTGGGTGAAACAAATGCTTAAAAAGTAGTGCAGAGGCGTCTCCGCAGTGGCACCGTGGGCTAATGATCCGGCTTGTCTCTGTGGCGGTGCTGGTTCGATTCCCAGCCTGGCGCAGTAGGTTAAGGGTCCAGTGTTGCCACAGCTGTGGCATAGGTCACAGCTGCAGCGTGGCTTCACTCCCTGGCCCTGGGGAACTTCATATGCTGTGGGTGTGGCCGGAAAAGGGAAAAAAAAGAGTTGTACAGAAATTCCTGATGTTTGGGAACCTATGGCATATAACCATGATAAAGGCTTATATGCTTAGATAGGCTGAGAACGATGATCCAGTAGTAGTTGGGTGTGCAGAAAGGCTTGTGAAACCAGCAGTCAGAATCATTATTGTTACAGAAGCCTTTCTGCCTAACATTCAGAACACTCTCGAAAATAGCCTTTGAACTCTGAGTGAGGGGTTCTAAGGAGAAAAGCATAGAGAAATAACCGCGTCCAAAAGCAAAACCACTCTATTTTGATTTTTCATTCCAAGGACCCACCAAAATATCAGCTAGCTGTACTTGTGGCATATTATGCTTATTTTTAAATCGGGATGGATATTTGCGTAATGAGTCGACTTGAGCTAAGGTTTCTCTTCCTATCACACATGTTAGCTATAGACCAGGAAATGGATTCTGCTCCTCAATTGCTACACTGCCCTTGTTAAATCTTTGTTTAGGTCCTCTTCCTCCTTACGTATTTTTCTTCCCTCTTTATGTTTTCAAATCAGTCTAGCTAGCTGGCCAGAGATTGTGTGAAAGACACCTTTTTTGTCATTGAAATATACGTTATTTACAGTCTTGTCAGTTTCAGGTGTACAGCAGAGTGGTTCGGTTTATACATATGTATGTTTATTCTTTTGCAAATTCTTTTTTATGGTGGGTTATTACAAGATATTGAATATAGTTCCCTGTGCGATACAGTAGGTCCTTATTAGTTACCTGTTTTACATATATGGTCGTTTGTATCTGTTAATCCCAAACTCCTAATTTATCTTCCCCCCGCCTCCCCGTGAGCTTGTTTTCCTTATCTGTTTTGTAAATAAGTGTATTTGTATTTGTGTTTTTTTTAGGTTCCGCATATAAATAGCATCATATGATAACTGTCTTTCTCTGGAAAGATACATATGAAAGAAAAAGAAAACGGAGACTGTGGGCAAGTCTGTTGCCTAGATTCTGCCAGGATCAGGGGTAACTGAGATAGAACAAGCTGGGATGCCCCAAAAAGGGGTCCCAGGGGAAAGGAAGAGTTCGCTCGTGGGAAGAGGCGCCTGAAAGGTTCTGCTGAAACCTTCTCTGGGGCCTGAGCGCTGAGTCACGTGGTGGGAGGGGGCTCTCCTCTTCCCTCCGCGCGCGGCCCCTGCTCTGATGTCACAGGTCTATTCTTCCCTGGGAGAATTAATTAGCATTCGTCGGGTGCAGTCAGCCAGGAGAGAGGAGGGAGCCCGAGCGCGTGCAGGCGAGCGGGAGGCCGGCGGGAGGCGCAGCCGGGCAGGGCGCAGCGGGTGGGGTGGGGGGGCCCTGGGAGCTGCATCGGGCCTCGGGCGCTGGGCGGCTGTTTTATAACCGGGATCCTCGGTGACGTATGGCTGCCGGCTCCTTGGCAGCTGTCTTTCTGGACCAGTAGGCAGAGAGGGATCGACGCCGGCGAGACTTGTGCATCTTGGAAGGGACCGTAGTCTTCTGTAGTGAAGAACAGAAGCTCTCAATCACGCGGGTGGAAATAAGAGCCCGAGGGGAGTCCAAAAGCAAAAGCAGAGGAGGGGGACAAGTGTGTGTTGGGGGGGAGCGGGAAAAGCATTTTTGGTGGATGGTATGAAGCCAGCCATGGAAACTGCAGCCGAGGAAAATACTGAACAAAGCCAAGAGAGAAAAGGTACCCAGGGCTCTGACAATAGCCTGTTTAAAGCTTTTCACTGGGGTCGGGGTGGGGGGGGGGGCGGTGGGTAGCGTTAAAAGGGGGTAGCCCGATTTGTGTCTCTTGTAAAATAAGCTCCGAAAGCATCCCCATGCTCTGGTCTGGGTTGCGGGGGGGGGGGGGGTGTTCTCCTGGAGGCTGATGTTAAATGAATAGAGCAGCCTCTTTTTAGTCCACTCCGGGTCCAAATCTTTCTCCTGAATGTGGGATTGCACAGAAGGATGTCCGCAGTCTGCCACCTTGGGTAGCTGCGTTGGGGAAACTGTCTCTTTTAATTGCTACAATGAGTCCTAACTGAGGTCCTAGGCTCTGCATGTGATATTCCAGGGACGAGGAATGCATTGTTTGCTGCTCATGCTGAGGAGGACCTGGCAGGGCACGCGTGTTAAATACGCTCTGGTTCCCCCGATTCCGCTGATGCTGTCGTGATTGTGGACCTTCTCTCATTTTCTAATTTAATACAATTGCTGTGTACGAGGCTGAGACCCCGACTCTGACATGTCATGACCATTTCGAGTTGGAGCCTGAGAAGAGGGGACATCAGCCCTGGGGGCTGGTGCTGATGGAAGCGGGGGTGTGGGGGGGGGCGTCTTCTGCGATGCAAGACTCGAGATGTAGGCATAGAAAATGCACACAGGTCCTGTTCCTCAAAAGGCAACCTTAGAACCTACATACGGAGTGGCTTGTGCGGGGAGAAGTAGGTGTTTGGCGGTAAGAAGACAGCAGAAAATAGAAGCTAAAATTCATCTGTCTTTGCCTAGATAATGACTGCTTCAAGTTCCGTACCCCATAGGCTCAGCCGAGCCCCTGTTAGGTTACAGCATCTCACTGCCTGGTCATTTCTCTCCCTCCCCCAAAGTTACAGACTCTCCTAAAGGCGCAAGAACGTATTCTGTACCCGCAGTGGCTCTTTCCATCCAAAGCTACCCGTGCTCAGGTTATTTCTCGTGACCCTGACATCCACTGACAGTTGCCACACAATAGTCACCCTCCCAGATAGAAGCCCAGCTCTGTTTGACTTAAGAACATGTAGGTTGAACGGTTTGAAATTGCTGATAGTCAACCATCTTCCACCCACGAAGACGGCAATTTCACATATGCCAGCGTGCCAGTGTGCTTGGGTAGAAGCTTCTTGATTTTATACGGAATTTCTTCTGTCTCCAGTACTTGAGTAACGTTTGATCCTAAACAGAACCATTTCACTTTCTCGATTAATTACTTTTTAAAGGATGATAAAATACACAGAGCGTGAAAGTTGCCATTTTAGCCATTTTTAGGTGAGGAATTCAGTGGCGTGAAGTACGTAGCGCTTGGATTTGGAAAACTGGTAGTTTAGCTTCATCTCTGCAATCAAACCTATAGCGCCCCCGCCCCCACACAACAGCGACAAAAACCACTCGGGGCGGGGTGTGGGGGGGGGAACCCTGCCTTTTCTGATAGGTATATATTTTTGTTTTACATGAATGACTAAATAGCAGTGACAGAAACTCTTGGAAGTATTTATGAAGCTGAGGAACTGAGATGAAAGTTTAAAGATTCCTTTCCATAACGAGCAGAGACAAAGCTTAGGACACCTAACCATAGCATTGCCTTTTGGTGCGGAAGCCCATCACAGTTGTAGCAATTTTCCCCGAGAGTAGATGCTTAGTACACACTTCTCAATCGAAATGGTGTTTGCCAGTGACAGACAAAAACCCCTTTGGTCTCTGCAGGAAGACAAAACAAAACACAACAACCATACCTTTCATTTTTCTCTCCAAAAGCAAGAAAGGGACATAAAACCTGTGTTGAGATCCTTCCTAGGCCATGGTGAGTGTCACCATCATTTCCTCTTACCGAATGCTGTGATTTTAGGTCAATTCAATATTTATTATTCAATTCCAAATCTGCCAGCCGCCACTACATCGGTGGCAGTCTGTGTGTGAAAACTCCTGAGCTGGGGTTTCAGGGACGACATCAGAAGCAAAAGATGATGCCCGGAGGAAATTATAAAATTACCCACATTGATAAACACCAGCTCTTTGTTAAGTAATTCAAAGATCCCAAGTTTACTGCAAGATACCATCACACGTATAGTGCACACTTGAGTAAGAATTCGGGCCAGGCAATGGCTTTTGATCCCAGCAGCAGGGTTTGTGACTGCTTTGTGACCCACCCGAAATGTTGATCCAGAGGGTAGCTTATCTCCTAAGCTTCATTTTGACCAGCAAGTTCATCTGTCAGCCAGGCGACATCAAGGCTCCCATGGGTGTCATCTCTGTCGTTTGCCCAGCTTGCTCAGCCATTGTCACTCCAGGCACACACACAGGGCCTCAAAGGAGAATCACACCTGTTTGTATATGCCTGCCACTCCAGTGTTCTCTCAGAGTTAGTTTTAAATTTGTAAAATCAACGTGTACATCATTAAAGTGAACATTCAGAAATTTGACACAGTTAGAAAAGGCATTATGTAATTCTTGAGCTGGCGGATCTGTGGAGTTTCCTCCTTCCCCTTTTCTTCTTTTAAGCTTCTCAGCAAGTGATTTACTAAATTGAATCCTAGACATTTTGTCACTTCCCACAGAGTTGTTTAGGCACATATATTTCGCCCCCCTCACCCCCCGCCCCCCGCCGCCATCTCCCCTTTTTCCTTTCCTATTTGTTTTCATGGTCATTGGAGGGGCTGCACTTGTCTCTTAATTTGGAGTGTTATTGCCCCGTGGCTAGCTAGTACCCAGTAGCTTGTGGATTAATAGCTTCGGGTAATTATTATAGCCTCTACGGAGAATCCAAATTAAAGCGAGTGTTCTTATGAACTGATCTCAACTTTCACAGCCAGCGTCATTTCCCAGGAGTTTCAGTAGAACAAAGAGAGCTGATTTAAAAACAAAAACAAAAACAAAAAAAAACGAAATCAGAATGACTTTGTTCCTGTTTTAAACAAAAATAATCCAAGTCCAGAAAGAAGAAAAGGGAGGAGAGGGAGGGAGGGAGAGAGGGAGAGAGAGGAAGACGAGAAAATGTGTTTCTGAAACAGCCCCATAGCCTTGGTCACCTGACCCTACTGGATGATCAAAACGCACCAGAAGTTCTGTAGCAGTTTTTCAGGAATTTTTACAGAAAGCAAGCAGGTTTTGTCAGATGGAAGTCAGAAACGCCAAATTATGACAAATGCCAGTTTTTAAATTGGAGGCATTAAATTAAATCAAAGTGTTGAGGATTGAGTAAGCAGATGCACTGAAATAGAATAAGTGGAGGAAATGAATTAAGACAGAACGAAAGAAACTAGATCATGGGACTCGATAATAAAGAGATGGAGAATGAGGTTTCTGTTTATTTCTGTGGAGTATTACTTGATGTCAGTTCATTTGTGAAAACCAATGCATCTAGAACTGCTGGGAGTGTGTAATCAAGGGGCAGAAAAACCATGGAAGCACTTGCCCTATTGTGTGGAAGAAAACCCCTAAGTATATGGTAGGAAAATTATTTTTACCATGTGTAGGAAATTGGACTCTACTGAAACAATTAGAGCCTGGCTAGTTCGGCTTCTGTGAATCACTGCCCAAATGAATTTCAGAAGTCCAGGTATCAAATTAAAATTCTAACCACCTAAAAAGAAACAATGTAGGAAACCAGAAATAAGGCGTACTTTCAAATAAACGACAGGACCCAGGTAAAGTCAGAAATGGATTCGAGTGGTGGACTCGACTGAAAAAATGAAGACATGCATTTCAATCTTTTAAATCAGATAGGTGTAATTTCTTATGTCTTGTGGGTTTTTTTTTTTTTTAATTCAGCACACTAAGTGCACTTTTGCCCCCCCCCACCTCTCTGTCTCTCTCTTTATTTGTTGAGTAAAGAAAACTCTCCTCTAAAATCCATGTATGCTAAAAATGACCAAAAAAAAAAAAAAAAGTATGCTAAAAACCAAGAGGGACCTGCTTAACATTCCCGGTGATCCATGAATTATTTGCCCTTGCGATTTTTTAATTGATGTTTTCGAACTTGAAAATATAAATATGGCAGAGACAGAGATTGAGATGCCTTTTTTTCCTGTGAGACTCTGCCGAGGAGGACATTTGAAGAGAGGGTGTCTGGGGACTGGGATGTAGAGAAAAGCGGGGCCGGCCAGATGGCGCCGGACATGTGTGGTAGGTATGATACAGCTTGCTTTGATTTTTTTTTTTTTTCCTAAGCCGATTGAAATGTGGCGGAGATCTCAACAAGCCACTTGGGGCATCGCCTCCTTTTCCATTATCGGTTCCGTTAGCCGACTTTTAAAGCCGTGGCCCTGCTCTTTTCACTAGACAAAGCAGTCTGCCTCATGTCTGGAAATTTAGATTTGCCTTCCTTAAAATGGAGGGGAAATCTCGAATTCAGACCATCGTGTTCCAAAGCAGCGTGTTCTCTGTTACTCGGAAGTACAGGCCAGTTGAGAGGAGACGATCTTAGGGACAAGAGTGAGAAGCCTCCGCGTATCTGAGAACGTGTGACGCGGCCAGTGTCCCCGTGTCACAAGTTCCCCCTCACGGGGACTGGCCACAATCGGGATTGTTCTGAGGCACTCCCTTGCTTTTTTTTTCCCCTTCCTTGGGACCACATGTGCATCCACGTGCCACGGCGGCCCATGAGTAGGGACGGCTGGGCTGGGGGACAGAGGAAGAAGGTGGCTTTTAAGCGAAGGAGGCTCCAAGCCCGGCTTCGCAAAGGGACCTGGCTATTCGTCCACTTGTTCATTTATTTACCCATCGATTAACGTTCTCCTTCGAAACATCGTCCTTCCTCTGTCCTTTCTGCTCACATCACAGGAACAGAAGGGGGCTCCCTCATCTCAGGGACCATTCAGTATCGTGGCATCTGGATTCTAACAATAATTTTGCTGCTTGGTGGCAGAGTAAATAGCAGACGGCAATGCCCAGCAGGAGAATTTTGATCCTTAACCAGCTCAGGTGATGGGTCTCTGCAGAGAAGGTGCAAGGAGAGCAAATAAAGTAACTTCTTTTTTGGTGGGCTGATTTGCATAATTGCAGGAAGTTTTTTAATCTAGCCCAGCCTTACTGGCTGCATTTGAGTTCAAGGGGCAGCACAGTTCATCCGTAAAGGGCCAGAGAGCCAATATTTAGGCCCTGTGGGCCACACAGGCTGCGATAACTACTCACCTCTACCTTGGTGGTAGCATGAAGCAGCCACGGAGAGCCTAGAAACAAACGGGCGTGGCTGTGTTCCAGTAAAACCTTATTTATGGGAACAGGTGGCCGTCATCAGCCAACCTCTGCTACTTTCTGTAGCGCTGTCGTGGCTTCCTCGAATATGTCAAATAATAGCTAAAAGTGGAGGATGGCAGGCACAGCTTCCACAGACCTTGCCCAGTGAACGCGGTCTTTTGAGGAAGCCCAGTCTTTGCTAAATTAGTTGCTTCCAGTGATAATTTCCTCGAGGACAGAAAGCATACCAGTCTGCAGTTTAGTTATTCAGCCTCGTCCCTAAATCCCCGCAGCTGAGAGAATGGGGGGAGGGAGTGGACACGGCCTTATTTTGCGTTGTTTTCCCTAAGCCCCCACCACCCCTGGCCATTGATCACCCAGTCGTGTGTCTCGCCATCACCCACCACCGCCGACCTCGGCCCCAACCATAAATCCTAGCTGAGATGTCACAGTCTTCTGTGCTTCTTCAAGAATATTGACCAGTCTCCTGCCCACCTCTGCCTTGTCCTCTGTAAGGGGAACATTTGCGGTCTTCCCTCTGAAGGGCAGAAGCCTCCTGGGTGTGTTGACAGTTGCCCAGAATTGACAGTGTCTTGACACACCCTTCAAGCTGCGGCTTCTCCTTGCAATCCCGTGACTCCCTTTGAAGTGTTTAGACCCTGTCCTCTGAAACAAGACGTATACTGTGGTCTTAAAATTTATAAATTGGAGTTCCCGTCGTGGCGCAGTGGGTAACGAATCCGACTGGGAACCATGAGGTTGCGGGTTCGGTCCCTGCCCCTGCTCAGTGGGTTAAGGATCCGGCGTTGCCGTGAGCTGTGGTGTAGGTCGCAGACGCGGCTCGGATCCCGCGTTGCTGTGGCTCTGGCGTAGGCCGGTGGCTACGGCTCCGATTGGACCCCTAGCCTGGGAACCTCCATATGCTGCGGGAGCGGCCCTAGAAAAGGCAAAAAGACCAAAAAAAAAAAGAAAAAAAAAAGAAAATTTATAAATTGATATGGAATGTTAAGTTTGGCCCAGAAATGTAGAATAGACATGGTTTTCTTTCCCCTCCATATCTAGAGATGTATTGTTGTCCAGAGGCCCTCCCTGAGGTCTTGGACAACATCCATCCACTTGCTGATCCCATCTCCATGCCTGGAGGAGGAGCAGGAGGAGTTGTGTGCTGAATCAAGCATCTCGGGCATGGCGGCCATGTTTTCCTCAGAAGACACCCTAGATTGGGCAGCCCACGGTTTTTCACTGTCATTGCCAAGCAGCCTGTGCCGGATGGCCTGCCTGTCTGGAGATTTCCCCATCCGCGTGAGGCGATGAGGACAGAATGCATGAATCCTGGGCACAGATTTTTCTGAATCTCTTGAGCTGGCCTGGGTGAGGTCCATTTTTTGATCCCCAGGGTCCCAGAATGCTCCCTTGCATTCAGCCCAGTATTTATTCAGCAGATGCTGATTGGGTACCAATCGGGTGTTGGGCATGGAGAGAGAATTTTTTTGAAAGGAAGACGTAAAATTTTCAGATCAGACGTGATACCAAGATCTCCTTGGACGGAGTTCCCATCATGGCTCCGTGGTTAACGAATCCGACTAGGAACCATGAGATTGCGGGTTCGATCCCTGGCCTTGCTCCGTGGGTTAAGAATCTGGCGTTGCCATGAGCTGTGGTGTAGGTTGCAGACGTGGCTTGGATCCCGCTTTGTTGTGGCTCTGGCGTAGGCCGGTGGCTACAGCTCCGATTCGACCCCTAGCCTGGGAACCTCCATGTGCTGCGGGAGCGGCCCAAGAAATGGCAAAAAAGACAAAAAAAAAAAAAAATCTCCTTGGAATCTTCTTGCTCCAGGTCGATAAGGAGGGCTTACAGCCCCTGGAGCCAGGAGAAAATGAGGTCATTACAGGAGGCCACTCGACCTCCAACCTCCTTCTGGTTCTTGCCACCAGCCCCACTGGCATTCTCTGCTTTGGAGACTATAGCCCGGCCCAGGCCTGAGCGATAGGCTCTCCTGAGCAGGAACACAGAAATCTCAGTCCAGGGAAGGCCAGAGTTGAGAACTGTTAAGAACCCTGAAATAACACCTGTAGCTTGGGTCCTGAAACATTTCTTGAGGCGGCACAGAAGCACAGCTCCAACCCAGACAGAGCTTGGCCAAGGCGGAGAAGGTGACAGCGAATGCACAGACCACGGTTAGAGAACCTGCCCTCTGGGGTCAAATCGCACACCCAGGCTCCTCCCCGCTGGCCGCAGGGTCGTGGGCAAGTACCTTACCTTTTCCGTGCCCTGGCATTCTTCACTTCTAGAGCTCCAGTAACCATAGTACCTATTTCATCGGGTGGTTGTGACAGATAATTGTGACCTTAATTACTGAGGTAGGTTAACAGTCCAACTTTGTTATCTTGGGTGTAGACAGGAATATGGCTTGAGCTTAATGCCTGTTTTGGGTGGAGCGGGGAGGGGGGGCGGTTTGCAAGTCAGAACCAGGCAGAGCCGTCTTGTCTGACCCTAAACAGGGTCCTAAAAGAAATTGCTCCAGGAGATGGGATCCCAGAGATTACAGGTGGTGAATTTTGAGGTGGGTCCCTATTCCATTGGAGAGCCAAGTAGCCCAACGAAAAGACCTGTGGACAGACAGACAGGACAGCTGTACATTAGGCAAAAATTCGTCTTGAAAGGACTGTCTGGAAGATGTGGGCTCACACATTGGAGGAACTAAGGTGACCGGCAGTGGGAAGAGTCAGCACACGTGCAACTCCTTGAAAATGTGGGGGCCAATAACTGTGCCCGTGTTACACATAATTAAAAAAATTCACCCTTGGAAGAAGACAAAAATGAGTGAGGTAACAGGGGCATCACGCTTTGCATGACGACCAGCATGTCGTAAATAAGAGCCCTGATCATCAAGAATGAGAAAAACAGCAGCAGCAAAAATAGTTTTATTGTGCAGTTCTGATCTTGTCCAAGCATCCTTTTTTTTTTTTTTTCCCCCCTTTGGGCTGTCTTTGAAAACCTTTAGCTGTCTTGTAAATGTCTCTCAGAGACGGTTTTCCTTTACTTTGAAGCCAAAAAGGTTTCCCCTAAAATGCCACCTGGAAAAGGAGGTCTCCACTTCCCAAATGGAGACCTGCCGAGTTTGCAGAGACGGAGAGCACAGCTCGGGGTTCGTAGTGGCTTGTGAGGTTTTCAGCAGAGCTGGTCCGGCCCTTTGCCTTCTTGCCTCCACTATGATCTGAAGTGCCACGTGGGGGGTTATAATGCCATCTTCGGATGGAGTCATTGCCCACGTCAGTGCTAGCACCATTCGTCTAATCCTTAAATATTCATGGCAGGCACCCCAGAGGACTTAGCCTCTGATTAGCTTTTCTGGGCTTCTCAGATAGGAACTGGCCATAGTGACCTTACGGTCTTTTAAATGATTTCGAGGTTACAATTCAGCAAATAGTTACCAGCAGCCTATTCCATGTCAGCCAAGTTGGTAGATATTTTTCTCCCCAACCCCCTAAGAAGTAGGAAATCTAGTCATTTTACCAGACAGGGACCTGAGGCCTCAGGAGGCCAGTTGTCACCTAAGCAATGCTTCAAGCCTAAGACCAGCAGCCCTTTCTCTCTAAAGACACTGCAAGAGCATTGGAACAGGCTTAACCCAGAACATTCTAGACGCTGAAATCCAGAGCTAAGATAAGAAGACGTGACAGAGAACGTTGCAGATGTCACTGGGGAGACAGGAGTTTCACCCAAGATTTAGCAGACCGTGGGGTGACTGGTCATCCTTTCAAGCTGGAACGAGGTCCCGTTCTAGTGAGTCTTCGTTCACCTCTGTTTGTGTAGCTGCAATGATGATGGTGCTCTGTGGGTCTAAACGTGAAATAAACAGAAAGAAAAATACAATTATGAGAAGGCAGATTTTCACTACAAATAGCATCTGCCCAAAATTGAGCATTTGAAGGGGTGGGGGCCGGCAGGGGAGGGGGGAAGATGGAGAAAATCCAGAAAGAAAAGACAAGAATTGGTGATTTGTGTAAACTTACATTCAGAGATGGAAGAGAGCCTCCGGTGGTCTCAGCATCTCCTGCCGAGTTGATCAGATGGTGCGGAGAAGTTACAATGCAATAATAGCATGTATTGTGAACACCCCCCCCCCCCGTTTCCTTTAACTATATGGTAAAAGAGTAAATACAAATGCTGATGTGGAATCTTTGCTGGAGATAGAGACACTGACTCTTTGCCACCTGAAATTGGCAGTGAACAGCAGAGCTGAAATGGGAATTGGCAGGTACCACTGGATGTACCCAGGCTCAAAGAACCACCAGTACCGTCCCGTGCCAACCCTGGGGGACAGGGCTAGCCCCTTGAGCAGTCCAGGTAAATACAGCCTCGGGGTGAATTCTCATGCCACGTCAACTGTTCTCTTTAATATGATTTGTACTGGCTCTTGCAGTTTGCTGATCTTTTCTGTTTTGCTTGATGCATTAATCTGTTCCCAGGGGCACGGGTGGAATTGGCCCTTTACAGACTTTTTTTAATCATCTTTCTTTTTCTCTCTTCCCCTCCATCCCACCCCATCTTTCACCTCTTTCTTCTCCCTCCTTCCCGTCTCCTCACCCTCGCCTCTCCTCAAAGGGAGCAGTGTACAATGAGCTCTGCCTTGGGGTAAAGCACCAAACTTCCAATATGGAAACTAATCATGGGTAGGGGGGGAGATCACCCACGGCCACCACAGGGTGGGCGGGGGGACCAAGCCCTGAGCCAGGACATCTGAGGAGTCCCCCAATATCTTTCTGGCCACTGAGCCCTGCACCGCTCTGATTTAACATCCGTCCGTTGCCTTTGAGAAGGAAAAATCAGAGCCGGGAAATGAGGATCGGATATGTGTGTGCTCGATCCTGTCAGGTAGGTGCGCTGGGTCTGGTTTCCAGTGTCCTCACGCCAGAGGGGCACTGGCGTCTCAGAACCTCTCAGCCTGGGTCTGCGTGAACCATGCACCTGGGGACCGGGAAGCCGGGAAGGCTGAGCATCGTCTTGGCTCCATTAGCTCAGCTTCCATGGCTTCCAGTTACTTAAGGCGTGGAAAATACAGGGATGGTGGTGGGTCAGAGAAACCCAGCGGGCTTCAAGTATGGCTCTCATTCTGTGGGAACCCAGAGCAGCGTTCCTCGCCAGTATCTGCTGGGCCCTGCAGGAAAACACCAGAAATGACAGTGTAGACACTCCAGGTCAACACAGAGCGGTCCCGAGGTACAGTGGAAGATGCATGTTGAATGCCAAAGTCATACCACCTGTCGGTCATTTAAGGCAGTTTTTCATTTTGCCTTAAAACCTGGATTGCGGCTTCCGGTGAATGACCAGGAAGTCTGACTTGGGCTTTCGTTTTTGCCACCTCGAGTAACACATCCCTTCACCCTGAGTCTGGCTGTTAGGCACCAGCTCTGTGTGTGCCTGTGCCTGCCCAGAGCCAGTTAGAAAAGGCAAGGCGGGCAAGAAACGCCAGCAGACATTTGTTTTCTTGGGTCCTTTGAAGAATGGAGGCTTCTGGAGTCTTGAGTTTTAAAAATCGCCATTAGACATGACATACCCACACGGCGAATCCTGTGCAGCCGTGGAAAGGTGTGATGGATGTGCGATGCACACTGCCGCATGGGTGGCTCTCTGAAACAGGGTGCTGAGTAGAAGAAGCAGACGCACCAGGGCAGGTAGTGTAGGGTTCCATTTATGTGAAATGTCCAGAATCGGCACATCCCGGGAGCCAGAAAGTAGATGAGTGTTTGCTGGAGGCAGGGGGGCAGGGGGAACAAGGAGTGACAGCTGATGGATACAGGGGACCATTTGTGGGGTGATGGAGATGGTTTTCGTTTGCTTGTTAAGTTTTATTGGAGTAGAAGTGACTTACAATGTTGTGTTAGTTTCAGGTGTACAGCAAGGTGACTCCATTTTCTATATATATTTGCGTGTGTGTGTATTCTTTTTCAAAATCTTTCCCCACATAGGCTGTCACGGAGTATTGAATAAATGTCCCCCAGCTATAAAGTAGGTCCTTGTTACTCATTAATTTTGTACGGAGCCATGTGTGTATATATGTTCATCTCAACCTCCCAATCCACCCGTGCCCACAACATTTCACCTTTGGTAACGCTAATTTTGATTGCAGGATCTTGTGGTCTGTTTCTATCTTGTGAAAAAGTCCTTTTGTATCATTTTTAAAATTAGATTCCACATATTAGGGATCTCATCTGATATTTGTCTTTCTCTGTCTGACTGACTTCACTTAGTATGATCATTCCTAGGTTCATCCATGTGGCTGCAAATGGTGTGGTTTCCTTCTGTTTTATGGCTGAGTAATATTCCATTGTATATATGTACCACATCTTCCTTATCCAGTCTCCTGTTGATGGACGTTTTGGTTGCTTCTATGTCCTGGCTGTTGTCACTAGTGCTACAATGAACAGTGGGGTGCAGGTACCCGTTCAAATTACGGTTTTCTCTGGGTGTGTGCCCAGGAGTGGGATTGCTGCACCATATGGTAGTTCCATGTGGAGTTTTTTTTAAGGAACCTCTACACTGCTCTGTACAGTGGTTGCACCAACCTACATCCATTCCCACCAACAGTGTAGGAGGGTTCCCTTTTCTTCACACCCTGTCCAGCATTTATTATTTGTAGACTTTTTGACGATGGCCATTCTGACAGGTGTGAGGTGATGTCAGCATTTCCATGGAGATGTTTTAAAACGAGAGCGTGGCGATGGTTATACCACCCTGTAAATTTACCCCAAACTGTTGGATTGTGCATTTAAAAGAGGTGAATTTTCTATGTAAACTTAGCTCAGTAGGGCAGTCCGTCTGTGCCCCTCGCCCAGCATAATTCACTGTGCACAATTCAGTGGCAGAGAGAGAGAGCGAGAGAGAATGAACAGCACTGGTAAACATGTCAGGAAGGTCACCAAGTTGTCAGAAACTACTGCTGGAGGGAGAACGGTCTTCATTTGAAGAATGTGTTGGAAGATACCAGACCAGTGGGAAATGGAGTCAAAACTAAGCATCTTTTCCTGGACCGGGTGGCAAGGAGTAATCGTCAGTATCTTAGGAGGGGGGAACCCTTGTATTCGTTGCTCAAGTTCTATCCACCTGTTCAGCAGTTCCCAGTGAGTGCGTTGGGATTAGACTTCCTACGTGCCCTTGACCCTCCAACCTGACACCGGAACATGGGCTTTCCAAGCAGCGGCGGCAGCTGAGAAGAAGAAATACAAGCCTCTGCTTTCCTTACTGAAACCTTTGGGGCCACAGTTGTTTGGGAATTCACAAGAGTTTGGGTTTTTGAAAGTGACACGGTGTGCGTAGCCCATACGACACAATGTCCTCAGCAAGGTCTGGGCACCCCGCCTCCGCCGCCGCCAAGTCCAACACATCGATCTTTCTAGAGAGCTGGAGTTGGGGCAGTGATGCCTGCAGACAGCCTCTGGGTTATTCAGGTCAAGTTGAGGAACCAAGTAAATTGAGAGTAGAACAGGTTTTGCTGTCAGAGGAGCTCGATCAAAAACAAAACAAAACAGAACAAAAACAACAGCAGCAACAAAAACAGCTGATCTAAGTTTTCAGAGTTCGGGGAATTCTGGAATGGTATGATGAGAAACCAGAGAACACCAGTAGGATCCCGTTCATTGCTGGGGCTATTTCAGGTGAGAAGTCCGCGAGCAGGCATGTTCTTGTATTAGCGGGAGAAACAAAATCACTGAACTTGGTCTAGAGCATCTTCTTCCCAGATCTGGAAACGGTCGGTCTCCACCACCCGTGGCCACAACCCTGTGTGTGCGGTGGCTGAAGCCACTGCAGGGAATGTGCCTGTGTGGCACTGCGGCCATCTGTGTCTGGAGCCAGGGGCAGAGGCCTCTTGGGGGATGGTGTCAAGAGTACAGCTCGGCCCCGGAGTCAGGGGACCAAACCCAGCTGTGGAATGGCCTTTCCAACTGCTGGGCGGTTTTGCTGGCTCCTGAAATCAACGTGGTTGCTGTTCAGTGCTTAGATCCCAAAGCAGATGGTGTGAGGGAAAAAATAGAGAATTCCATATGGCTCTTGTGTCTTTTTTTTTTTTTCTCCCCCTTTGTGGAGCTCTCAGATTCTGTCCAGTGGGGGCGGGGGAGGGGGGGAGGGAGGGGAAGAGGTTTGGATCCAGGCTGACCCGGGAAGCTTTGCCAAAGGAAAGTGCATCTCCCACCCATGCAGGCGCTTACTGTGGCAGAGCCCACCTCCTCCCTCCCCCCTGCCCCACAAGCTCCTTATTCCCCATCTGAGGTGTCCAGGTGGTTCCAGCTTCCTTTGCCTTGAGCGTTTCCCGTTTTCCTTTTTTGGGTTAGCGCTTGGATGGTTAATCCTTCACCATCTGTTTCTCCTTTCTTTTTTCATTTTTTAACTTCCTCCATCAGGTGACATCCCCATCTTCTCTAGGCCTCCAGGAAATCAAAGCATGGGTGGCCACAAGGGCAGCCCCATGTAACTGTAACGCTGCCTCGGGGACCTAGGGCAGAGATGGTGGCCCTCATGGAAGAGGGAACTGTTAGGCTGTATCTGCATTCTATGGAACAGTGTGCCAGGGAGGCCCTGAGGCTCTCGTGGCTTGTGTTACACAGGCTGCAGGGTGGAGTCAGCAAGTATTGAGGTTCATTCTTCCAAGTGTTGGTCTCGGGACCAGCAGGATGGGCCCCACCGGAGGCGAATTACAAATGCAGCATCTCAGGCCCCACCCCAGACCTGCTGAATCAGAGTCCGCACTTGGGCAAGATGTCCAGATGGCTCTGATGCACACTGCAGTTTGAGAAGCTCTCCCTTCGAGGAAGGTCCAAAAGCCAGAAGGGAAAAGACAGGAAGGAATGGAAGAAGTGCACTTACCCTCCAAAGTTCTCCAAATTTCTGTGTTTGGAAAAGACGAGGAATTGCCTAAGGTGTCCATTCTCCTTTCCCTATTAATTGGGCCGGGGGGGGGGGGGCATGTTTAAGACCTGTCGGTCTCTAATGCACCGAGTGCTGGTTTGTGTGGAAGGGCAGCAACCTCTGCTTCTCTCAGCTACTTGGCTCAACACATGCCTCCTCTTATTCCTTTGTTTGAAATCTTGGTGAAGAGAGTGGGGAGGGGGCGTGAATGTGGGAAAGGCTGGTTTCCTTGGGGAGAGAATGAGGGGGAAGCAGCTGATAGAAACTGGGGGCGGTTCTCAAGTGCCCCTCGCACCCTTCTTTAATATAATCCAGTGACATGCAAGATGCCATCCCTTACTATAGGCTGGAAGCGGACTGACCAAGAATGATTATTCAGGTGCTGGTAAACCTGCGTGTGGTTCAGCCTCCAATCTGCCAGGTAAGGAGTCGGATAAGATGGCCGTAGATAATTCCAGGAATCCCAGAGAGCACTCTCTCACGTCTGATCTACAACAGAGGCTGCAGGGAGAGGGCAGGAATGTTGGCGTTTAGCTGAGACTTTGGCAGGATGCCCATGGGTTGGGCTTTCCATGGCTGAGCCTGGCTTCCCGAGTGGCCAGGTGGGGCAAGCAAGGTCCTGCCGTCCGCTGCCACGTCACAGGTCGCCCATCTGCCCAGGTGTGACCTGAGAAGGAGGGCCCCCTGTGATCCCCAGTCTCCCTCTGGAGACTTCTCTGCTGTGGCTCTTTTCTGAAAACACCCAGTTGGGAAGCTTAACTCTTCATGTGCGTCATCGGGCTCTGTGGCTGGTCAGGTGCGGACTGGAGCCAGTGGTCTACCGGTGTCACTTGGGCTCTAGGGCGGGGCTGCCCTTCCCCGGAGTCTGGTTGGGGCTCTCTTGGTCTACACCGCATTCGCCAGGGGACACGCCCAGTCTTTCAGAAGGCTTCCTGTGACTCAAGGTGTTTTCAGGTTAAATGGAGGCAAACAGTGGACCCAGAGCGAGTGTATTCCTGCTCGGGTTCATGCTGTAATGTTTCTGAGTTTTTTTTTTTAAGAGTTCTGTGCATTTTGTTTTCTTCTGTGGGTCGATTATTTCATTGTCAAATCACCTGCGGTTTTCACACAAAATATGAGCCAGTGTAGAGTAACTCTTTAATAGCTTATTTGCCAAAGACTACTCTGTCAGCCATATACCTGTAATTTTTCTTTGCCAAATGTTCAGCTCTTTATCAGCTATACCACTGGTATATGATTAGCACTCCCTTATGCAGCAGTGGCTGTGACTGTGTCTGTGGGACGTAGGACCCTCTTGGCCTTTTGGTCTCATGTCTGTTCCTCAGCTCACCCTGGGAGGCAAAGCAAGCAGTAATGAAAAGCAAATCAGTCAATCAGTATTGAGGGTTGAACAGGAGCTTTCTATCAGGAACAGTGTCTGGTTTTAGGGACACGGTCTCGGATTAGTCAAAGCAGCAGTTCGCAGTCTTTTACAAATAGTGACACCTGGCCTTTGCTTTCTTGCTGATATCCCTCGTGTTAAATGTTTTTGGTTAGAGTTAATTAAAATTAATTTCATCTTGAACGCTTTTGCCACCCTTAGTGCTCACTGGGGATACTGGGAAGCAGTTGGGAAGCAGCTGAATCTGTTGCTGGAGGCTCGCATCCTCGTGCCTCCCCAGGCTGTATCCTTTTGGGTCCCTCTTCACTCACAAATAGGTCCCCCCACACGTACCCCCATGTGGTTCCGTATCTGTCCAAAGCTTATATAAGATGGCTGGTGCACCGGGAAGCAGAAAGCTGTGGGTGTCAGAGTCATTTGGGTGGGATGAGGTTTTCTCTGAGGAGCATTGTGCTTGGATGCTCTGGGATTCCTCTGGGAACTCCTATGGACAGTGCTGTCACCCCAAGTGACGAGATGCCAGGCCAGTAGGAGAGGCAGGTGCATCAGACCGAGCCTTTCCATGGTCTTAAAACCATCCTCTTATTATTCCCCTATTCTGCCCCAGTAGCAGTACACACAGGGTACAGAGATTCCTGTGGGGACGTGGCTTATTAGACCAGGCTGGTGATGCCGCCCACCGCGCTTTTGCGAGTAAAGGTTTATTAGAACCAGCCACGCCCATTCATTTAGAGATCCTCTGGGGCCACTTTCCTGTGACAGCAGCAGAATCGAGTGGTTGCAGCCATATGCCCCGCCAAGCCAAAAATAGTTACGGTCTGGCCCTTTCTAGGAATGAATTGCCGACCCCTGACTGAGAGTAACTGCATTCTTAGCTCACGTGGCAAAGTCAACCTACTGATGGTAGGCAAGACCTAAGAATTTTCTCGTCACTCAGTTTCCTAAAATCTTCTCCACCTGATATCCCTCAGCTTCTTCTCCCCAGGTTCCAGAACCCTCGCTTCCTGGAGTACCTGGTGTTCATAGGCTTTAGATAAACTCTCGGCCCTTCTTCAGATGGTGCCTTGTCTCTTTCTGGAAGCTTAGCCCCCTTGGCCCCTTCTAGGTCCTTCTCTGAGTATTTCCCGAAATAAACCAACTCCTTTTATTAAATGGATGCCATGGAGCTCTTTTCATCTATTATCCCATTCATTGTACTTTGACAAGTTTTTTTTTTTTTTCTGTGATACATAAAAGACCACTTATATATTATTTCATGTAACATTTTGGGGTCATTTTTGTAAGTGATTTTTTAATGTATGGGCCTCTGAGACCATTAATGAGAATCACCAAGGATGCTGGTTAGGCGTTCCCGTTGTGGCTCAGTGGGTTAAGAACCTGACTACTATCCATGAGGATGCGGATTCAATCCCTGACCTCGCTCAGTTGGTTAAGGATCTGGCGTTGCTACAAGCTGTGGTATCGGTGGCAGAAGCAGCTTGGATCTGGCATGGCTGTGGCTGTGGTGTAGACCAGCACTGTAGCTCTGATTAGACCCCTAGCCTGGGAACCTCCATGTGCCGCGGGAGCGGCCCTTAAAAAAAAAAAAAAAAAAAAGAAAAAGAAAAAAAAAACGATGCTGGTTAAACATTCAGATTGCCAGCACCCCACCCCTAACCTGCAGGCTGAGTCCTAGGAATTTGGTATGTATATAAGCTCCCCACATAGTTCAGATCCACACTAAAATCTGACCACCACTGCTCAATACATAGAGAATCATATCATTGGCTGATAAAACAGTTCCTTATTACAGCATCTGTGGTAAAGTATTCCTGTTGAAAATACCTTTCCAAGGAACAACAGGAACTTGAAATTCACAAACAGCTTATATACGGTTTTACTCTCAAGATGCCCAAAGCCAAATCACCACATCCTTAGCCGACAGTGAATTTGAAGCAAACTCTTCTCGATGTTTTAATATCGTCATTGCATCTTTGGGTATTGAAAAAGAAATGCAAAAAGATTCTCTGGTAGAGCTGCAGGCAACATTCACAAGTGCAAGCTGTGTATTGTTATCTCTTGCCGCCTAACAAATCCAGCTTCAACTTCACGGCCAGGAACAACAGAAATTCTCTCAGTTTCCGTAGGCCAGGAGCCTGGGCCCTGCTTCGCTGTGTCAGGGTCTCTGACAAGGCTGCCCGGAAAGCACTGGCCATGGCTACAGTCCCATCTGAAGGCACAGCTGTGGAAGAATCCGCTTCCCAGATGACATGGGTGCTTGTTAGCAGGACTTAGTTCCTCGATGACTGTGGTGCTGAGGGCCTCAGTTCCTCCCTAGCTGTTGGCCCAAGACCCCCCGACGCTTTGCCCTGTGGGCTTTCCCATGCCTCCCTCATGCCACGGCAGCTGGCTTCATCAGAGAGAAGCCAGCCAGGGGAGCGGCTCAGAGAGAGTGCCAGCAAGAGAGAGGCAGTGCGAGGAAGAGGGAAGTCGGGCTTTTGAAGCCTGATGGGGAAGCGGGTCAGCAGGTTCAGCCCACACTGGGGGGGGGAGGGACTCACACAAGGGTGTGAGTATCAGGAGGTGAGGACCATCACGGGGTGTGTGTGTGTGTCGGTGGGGGGAGGGGGGGGGTCTTATAAGGCTGCCTGCCACCAGCGCTGTACACGGTTCAAGATGGAAACGCATCACATCGTTTGCCCCCCTTAGGGCACTGTTTTCTCTCCTTAATGACAAACCAAGTGGGGGGAGCCTACAGGATATGCCACAGGACCTGTCCCCCCAGCCCAGGCCACCCAAGCTGATGTGGCTCCTGGCTTTTGCTGCCTGTTCTTAGTTTCCAAAAGGGATTGGTAGCCTTTTGCTCTTACCAGCATCTTTTGTAAAAATCGAATTTAAGAAGCAGATCTTGAAAAAAGCAGCGGGTTTTTTTTAGAAGCTTTTTTGGAGGTGTAATTGACATGCATAAACTGCATATATTTAAAGTGGCCCTTTTTCTTGTCTTTTTAGGGCTGCTCCCGTGGCATATGGAAGTTCCCACCAGGCTTGGGATCACATCGGAGCTGTAGTCGCCAGCCTACGCCAGAGCCACAGCCACACGGGATCCGAGCCGCGTCTGGGACCTACACCACAGCTCACGGCTACGCCGAATCCTTAACCTACTGAGCGAGGCCAGGGATCAAACCTGCAACCTCATGGGTCCTAGTTGGATTTGTTTCTGCTGTGCCATGACGGGAACTCCTAAAGTGGCCTGTTTGATACGTTTTGACATCTCTGTGCCCAGGAAACCAGCACCACAAGCAAGCTGGTGACCTGCCAATCCCCAGATTTTCCCGGGTCCCTTTGCAAGCCCTCCAACTCTTAGCAGCCACTGATTTGCCCTCTGTGTCTCTGGGTGAGTTGACATTTCTGGAATGACCCTAATGACGATTTGTTTGTGTATATTCTCTCCTCTTTTCTCACCAAGCTATTCCCCTAAAATGTTGTGTGACACTGGCTGCTTCGTAGCTCCAAGGTTTGCCTGAGTTTTACCCTTCTTCCCTCCATGGAATATGCCCTGTGCCCTTAGAAGAAAACCCTCACAGACCCATTCTGCTCCCACCTACAGTGCAGGAGTTGAGTTTGCACCCACTCGCATCCAGCCTACACCCTGGTGCCAGATTAAGCTCTTAAAAGCATGCCTCAGATCATGTCACTCGCCTGCTCACAAACCCTCCCTCTGTGCCCACTGCCTGTGAAACGAAGCACACGAGGCTTCAGGCTGGCATGGAGGCCTCCCCACGGGAGCCCCACCAGCCTCTTTAGCTTCTTGCCGATGCCGTGAGAAACTCAATCAGGCCCTGAACACGCCCTCCCCGCATTGGTCTCCCTCTCCTTCCCTCCTGCTTGTCCATCTGTCCTAACCATGGGCTCCTTCTGTTCAAGGCCTGTCTTACACCGCTGCCGCCCACACACCCCTTCCTAAGCTCCCCCACGCTAAGCCAAGGAGATCTGTCCCTCCTTCCCTCCCCATGTCCCTAAGTTACCTCTTGTTCTTTATTCTACTTGCATGACGTCTGGAATGTTGGTGTCCCTCGCCCCACTCCACAATGTCAATGCCAGGAGGGAAGACCAAACCCTTGCGGCCCCCAGCACAGTGCCTTGCACACAGCAGCAATTCAGTAGACACGCACCGGATTCGGTAGAGTCCAGGAACGCACAGACACTGTCACCCAGATGGTCGAGGAGGTTGAGTGCTGCTCCAGCTTCATACTGCCTGCCGGGAGGTCTCAGCTTTCCTGAACACCCTACAGGTCCCTGTGCTCTGAAAATCTCTGTCGTTTGGATTTAGAGCCAGCTTCCCCTGCCCACTGTCGCTTTCCCTGGTTCTTTGCGCCCCACGTCCCCAGGCTAAGAGCCCACACGTGGTCTTCAGGGAAACCCAAGCCAGTTCCCACAGAAGGCGAAGGAAGAGACTAACAAGCGTGTGTTTCCTGACTTTGTTTATTCTCACCATGCGAACATTGCTTTCCTTCCATGCAACTGCTTATCTTCTACTACCCAAGCCACACTGCAAACGCTAGACGCTCATCTTTTTTGTTGTGAGCCATACGGAAAGTCCTAGACGCTTGTCTTTTTAAAGATTTTTCACAGCATTGCACAAAAATGAGAATTTCTGGCTTAACAGATTTTAGGACAAGCTTTTAAAAGGATCCGTTGATGGAGTTCCCATTGTGGCTCAGCAGGTTAAGAACCCGACATAGTCTCTGTGAGGGTCTGATCCCTGGTCTCGTTCAGTGTGTAAAGGATCTGGCGTTGCCATGAGATGTGGCGTAGGTCGCAGACACAGCTCGGATCGGCATGGCTGTGGCTGTGGTGTAGGCCAGTAGGTACAGTTCCCATTTGACCCCTAGCCTGAAAACTTCCATGTGCCGCAGATGTGACCCTAAAAATGCGCGCGCGTGCGCGCGCGCGCACACACACACACACACACACACACACCCCTGCTAAGACAATTCCCTGTACATTACTGAAAATGGTTTCCACGTTCTTGGCGTTACATAATGGACTTTAATGCCTATGACTCTAAGAAGGTCAAGAGAGAATTGAGAAGCAGCCTGTCTGTCATTTGAGTGATTTCTCACTTAGGTTATTTTTCACTTAACAGGAAGCTCCCCTGTCCACTGCGTGAGACCTTCTTAATGCGATATACCAGTGGTTTACAGACTTAAGGTGTTTAGTCCCTCTATAGTCTTAGAAATAATTGAAGACCCCAAAAAGCTTTTTGTTCATGTGGGTTGTATCTATAAATACTTTTATATTACAAATTATAACTGAGAAATGTATTCTTTAGTAATAACACTGTCATTATAGAAGTTAAAAGCAGTATATTTTAAGTTGAGCTCAGAAATAAGACATTTTTTTCCTTTAAAAAAGTAATAAATGTATTTATTTTTCAATAATAAACTCCTGACATGTTAAATATTTAGGAAAGGTAACTTTTTTCCAGGCAAAATAAAACCTGAGTGAGAAGAGTAGCACTGTTTTACCTTTTTGCAAATCTCCTGAATACGTGGCTTAATATTCAACAGCCGGGTTCTTACATCTGCCTCTGCATTCATTCGAAGGCATCTTGGCGTATCTAGTTTTGGTCGAAGCATATGATAAAAGTCAGTCTCTCACAGATAGGGGGTTGGAGAAGGTTGGAATGTTTTAATGGCTTTTTCATACATTCGTGGACCTCTTCCTTGATAGTATACCCAAATCCAACAAGTGGTGGTTTCTTAAAGATTACTTATTATGTGGAAACGAAAACAGTGTCAGTGAACTTTCTCTACTCGGTTCCGTTAAGATCTGTTGCTCTACCTTGAAACTGGATGGGCGGTGTATTCGAGAATGATTGTGTAATCCCGCACATTGGCCATCTGGAAAATACTGGTTCTCTGAGCTGTGCAGACCTTCCAGGTGTTGACACATTTCATTAGACTATAATCCACAAAGTCCCATTCATTAACGTCACCACCAGCTTCATTAAGAATCCTTTTAAATACCGGGAAGCAGGGACTTCCACTATGGCAGGTGCAAGTTTTCTAAAATTGACTGGCAACAGATATTAAGAGTTGTTTTCTTTGAAGCGGTGAGCTCATTTAGATCAGCTTTGAGACAATTTCTTCCAAATAACCAAGTCCATGTGTGTACAATGTGATGTTGCAGGTACAGCATTGTAGTTCAACATCTGTATACACTGTGGAGTGATCACCACCACAAGTCTTGTTACCACCCATCACCCGTACAGTTGACCCCTTCACCCACTTTGCCCACTTCCTTCCCCACTGGTTGGTTGCCACTAATCTGTTCTCTGGGTCCGTGAGTTGTGGGTTTTTTGGTTTCCTTAGATGCCACATAGGAGTGAAATCATATGGTATTTCTTTTTCTCCATCTGACTTTTCACACGTAGCATAATGCCCTCAAGGTCCACCCATGTTGTTGCAAACGGCAGGATTTGATTCTTTTTTGTGGCTAAGTAGTGTTTCATTGAGACGTGTGTGTGTGTGTCTGTGTGTATCATGTCTTTATCCATTCCTCTCTTGATGGACACTTAGGTTGTTTCCATGTCTTGGCTATTGTAAATAATGCTGCAGTGAACACAGAGGTGCATATACCTTTTTAAATTAGTATGGAGATGCCTTAAAAAAATTTAAGAATTACTGATATGACCAAAGCTATTTTACCTCTGTGTGTTTATCTGGAGGACATGAAAAGTCCGTTTTCCCATAGCGGCTGCACCAATTTACACTCCTGCCAACAGGGCGCATCTGTTCCCTTTCCTCCACATCTCGACCAAGGCTTTGTTTTGTTTTTGTTTTGTTTTGTTTTGTTTTGTTTTTTGGATAATAGCCACTCTGACAAGTGTGAGGTGCTATCTCATTGTGGTTTTGACTTGCGTTTCCCTGATAATTAGTGATGTTGAACATCTTTTCCTATGCCTGTTGGCTCTCTGTCTTCTTCCCAAGTCTTAATACCAATATAGCTTGTTTACTTGTTTTTAAAGAGAAAAATGGCATTCCACCCAAAAACAAGGTGCTGGTTCAGCTCATAACTCAATTACATGAGAACTTTTCATTGTGTCTTGGTACGTAGCAGACACGCTGTATGCATCTTTCCCGTTTCATGGCACACATATTCAAGAGGTGTGTACTTGGGTTTAGATTTATTGAAGCTGGTGATGTTTTACCACAACTAGGACATTTTACAGTGAAACTGTCTCATTTATTCATGTTTTTCTTGACTTGGTGATGAAAACTGTTGCGCTCATCAGTACACGTTGCTGCCACTGGCTGATTCGCGCTAAGCCATCAGCAGCTTTACTGTGCGGACGTCGACACAGTGAAAAAGTCAGAGTCATCTCGAGCTATCGTAAAGATAGCTTTGCCCTCTCAGACCTCCTGAAAGAGCCTCGGGGCCTCCCAGCAACCTCACCCTCACCCCCTGCTGTACAGACCCTCCGACGAGGGAGAGCCTCTGTTTTCTCATGGTTCAGCACGGAGCCAATGGACCTGGGAGTGGGTGCGAAATGCAAACTGTACAGCCCTCGCCCAGACCTGCCTGTTTAATCTGCATTTTAGCAGGATCCCCAGAGAATTGATATGCACATTCAAGTTGGAGAAGCAGTGCTCTTTAACGGGGATCTGTCGATTTTGCCTATAAAGGGCCAGATGGTAAATATCTGGCAACTACTCAACTCTGCCTTTGCAGCTTGAAAATAGCCACACACGGTACATAAAGGGATGTGTTTGGCTGTGTTCCAATAAAACTTTATTTATAGACCTAGAAATTTGAATTCCACATACTTGTATCATGAAGTATCATTATTCTTTGAGTTCGGGGGTTTTGGGGGGAAATTATTTAGAAATATAAAAAGGCCTCCTGAGTTCGCAGGCCATATGGAGCACTGAGTTTGGCCCGTGGGCCACAGCTGGTTCCACCTGTGGTGGAACAATTGTTCTCCGACTCAGAGTCACCAGGGGAGCTTTTTTTTTTTTTTTTTAATCAATACCTCTAATTCCTGAGTGAGTCCCACCCCAAGAAATTCTGATTTACTGGGTCTAAGGTGAAGAGTCTGGGCCTCAGGGCTTTTGAAGGTGCTCTAGGTAGATCTAGTGTGCAGCAAAACCTGAGATCTGCTCTATAATATTTTGTAAACAAAGTAAGCTTTCATTAAGGCCCCCCCCCCAGTTTTAATTGGAGAATTGGGCAGTGTCTCAGAGCAGGACTGTATAAACATGGCAGCCTTAGAATGGTGTTTCTCACCCTTGACACTGCGTCCCCTCATCCTTTGTTGGGTGGAGGACCGTCCTGTACACTGAGGGATGTTCAGCAGCATCCTGGCTTCTCCCCACCACATGCCAGTAGCGCCCCGCCAGTTGTGATGACTTGAGATGTTGCCACACGTCCCCTGGGGAGCCAGATCGCATCCCCCGTGGAAAACCACTAAGGTGAACACTGCAGAGCATGGGTGTTGTACTGTCTCAGGAATTCCCCGCCTTGGTGCTGTTGACAATGGGGTTGTGTAGTTGTCGAGGTGCTGTCCTCTGCCCTGTAGGAGGCCAAGTAGCTCCCTGGCCTGTACTCAACAGAGCCAGTAGCATCCCATCCACCAATCGCGACAACCACAAATATCTCCAGACGTTGCTCCTGGTCCTCGGGGGTGGCCCCATTACCCCCTGGTGGGAAGCGCTCCTTAAGCCACAACTCAGTCCCCTGACATCCACTTTTGTTTCCCTTAAGAGGACTCTCTCCACCTCTCTTTTCCTTTTGGTGCTTGTCTGAAAGTTGCAGAGTTGTGTCTTTCTTTCCTTTTTGATTTTGTGGTTCTTTAGGAAACAGTAAAGCAGCAAGGAAGGCCATGCGTAGAGGGTGTGTGTGAGTGTGACAGTCATTCCCGGGGGAAGAATCTGAGCCCTTGTTGCTGCTGGCTCTCCTTCTGGGCCAGCATTAAATCTGCAGCCAGGATCACAGGCATCTTGGGGCAAATCACTGGGCCGTTATGAACTCACAGCCATGGCAACGGCCATCCGCCAGCCCGAGGACAAAACATGTTTTATTCTCTTGTTCTGCACAAAAGGTTCTAGAGATGCCGGAGACAAAATGGCCATTGAGAGGGCGAGGCATTGATGCGTATTTTTTTCTCCCTACTGTGTGGTTTATACTGAAACTATCTTAGGCCAGTGCACACTGGAGGTTTTGTGTGAGAATCAAAACTGAAAATTCTCCTTAGCCTCAGAGACTGGCTAAATGAAGGCTGAAGGAGTTAGTAACCCAAGAGGGGTTGGGGGTGGAGGGCTTGCCAAGAAGTACTGAGAATTACTGGTTAAGTGCGCTAGAAAACCTAGCCGTGATGTCTTTTTTCCACAAGAAGTCCACAGGCGTCCCCCAGACGCTTTCCTTGCACTTTCTGGATCATGTTAACCAGCGGTGCCATTGCTGGTTTGAAGCTTGGGAAAACTCAGCCTGTGGATTTATAGGAATATCCAAAGAAAGCACTGGCCTTCCTTAGCTAGCATAAACTTGTCACAGCGTGGCACTCTCCTGACCCTTGGCACCACCACCTCTCTCTTTAAAAACATCAGCCTGGCCTGTGACTTCTCATGCTGGTGACAGCCCTAAGCACAGATCCAGGTCCTTTGTCCGGTGGGAGGAAAGCGGGGTGATAAGCCAGTCTTCTCCAGTCCTGTCTCTGGTATGGCGCTAAAGCATCTTTGATGTGAAAAATTTGAGGTTAATTGCACTCGCCTGGCTCAGGAAACAAAACATTCTAGTTGCACTCTTTTTAAGACAGCTGAACAGCTTGGAACATTTTGTTTTTCTTCATTGCGGGTCCTGGGCACTTGGCATTTGATTTGCAAGTGGCTAGAGTTTTTGGCCAAGCCCAGCAGGCCACCTCTTAAGGGGAAAACAGCAAACACAAAGGCAGGCGCTTCATGCAGACTCTCAACGCTGCTGCTCCGAGATTGAGAAGGTGGGACTGGTGACTAGCAGTGGGCTTCCTAGACTTCCATGTGCACAACTGAGGGCTTGTTCAGATGCAGGTTCTGATTCAGTTGGTCTAGGGTGGGGCCCAAGATTCTGCATTTCCCCCAAGCTCCCTGCTGAAGCTTGTGCTGCTCGTCCAAGGACCAGACTTGGCAAAGCGGAGGGGCTAAACACTTTCAACTGATACATGGTTCGCTCGTCTTTCCTTGACCTCTGAAAGTTTCCACTGCTGTCCAGGAGAAGCTGACAACGTCCAGTATCAGCTCTTTGGATCTACAGACCTGCTTATCCAATTGCCTACCAGAAACCCTCCCTTAAGATGACATCCACTCAGCATGTCTAAAACTGAACTCGGCATCTTTGTCCTCAAAGCCTAGCCCACTTGGGTCAACCCCCCCTAAGGGAACAACACACCATCCACCCAGTTACATGTGCAGAAGTTGAGGAGGAGTCATCCGTGGTAGCCGTCAGTCCGTCCCAAGTCCTGCACTGCATCCCCAGCAAGCCGCCCCAGTTGGCATCGCAGACCTCTCTCAGACCCATCACTTCCTTTCTCTCCTGCTGCCTTCGCCCTGGTCCAGGCGCTGGTCGTCTTTGGCCTGAATCATTGCAGCTAGCTCCTCCTCATCACCACAGGCGCTTTGGGGGTCTTTCACAACCCTAGTCTTGGCTCCATGGTTAAAAGTGTTGTCTTCACGTGACGCTGAGGATAAAGTCCAGAGTCCTCCAGGTGGCCCGGAAAGCCCTGGGAAGCTCAAGCTCCAAGAGGCCCCTCCTGTCTTCCCTGCCCCACCCTCACCGTGTGCTCTCCCTGTTCTGGTCTCTTCCATGCCCGGGAAGGCGACCTGGTCTT
Source organism: Phacochoerus africanus (assembly GCF_016906955.1). Lineage (NCBI taxonomy): Eukaryota > Metazoa > Chordata > Mammalia > Artiodactyla > Suidae > Phacochoerus > Phacochoerus africanus. The sequence goes on along the minus strand of NC_062560.1, from coordinate 12,789,869 downwards.
TTCCACTGTCGAGCTTCTGTTCATGCTGGTCCTGTGTCCAGGAATGCCCTCCCCAACCCATTCCTCTCTCCCTTTTCCTAATAAACTGAAATCTTCCCTTCATATCTAAGGTGCAGGGCTGGCCCTGGTCACCCCCCAGAAGCCCAAGCAAATCCCCCTGGTCACCTCCCCTAGCACATCTGAGCTCAGAGCCACTGGAGTAATGTCTGTTCCCCTGTAGAGGATAGACTCCATCAGTGTGTAGCCCACACCTACCTTAGCTGGCCGCGGAGTGCCCAGCATCCAGCCCACTACCCGGGACATGAGAGGCACTCTGGTGAGCACTGAATGAAATGGGAGGACTGAATGAACGGACAGCGGCTCCCTCCTAGTGCCCAGCCTCACCCGCATCTGTTATCCTGCTCCGCGACAGCTTCAGTTCGATAAAGCCTTTAGGAGACGCTGGTACCCAAGATGGTGGTGACACCAAGGTTGTGGGGAGAAGCTGCTCCTGTTCAAATGGGAACCCAGCTGCGCCTTCAGGGACCCCTGGGCTAATAACTCCTTCTTCCAAATGCGTTGCAGGTGGTTTCATGTTGATTCTCTTTGGGTCATGTGGAGAATTTAATAATTGAGTCATTAGCCATGGATGGTTCTTCAGAACCTGATGGCTAATGCTTTGAAGACCATTGTTTCATAGGTTTTGTTGGGTTTTGTCATTATTTCAGGCAGGAGGATAAACTGGGGCCCTGATACTCCATCGTGGCCAGGAGCCAGGAATCGTTCTGTGCACTTAGGTACCTGTCACTGTTGCCGAATTTGGCTGGTAATAAGAGATAGCAGGTGGAGCTGCCACCATGAAGAGGTGGCACGATTTTTGAGGCCAGTGGTCCTCAGAGTTGAGCCAACATGAGAATCCCCCCCCCCCAAAAGGCCTGGGAAAGCACAGAGGAGTGGCTGTCCTGCCACCCCTCCCCCCATTTTCTGACACACTTGTTCTGGGCTGGGACCCAAGAACTTGCATCTTTACTGTGTTCATGAGGGATGTAGATGCTGCCAGTCCTGGGACCACAGTCTGAATGCCAGGGCTTCCAGATAGGGCTCTGCAGCCTCTTTTCTGTAAGTGGTAAATATTTCAGGCTTTAAAAGCCATGCAGTCTCTCTCTCAATTCTGCCACTGTGGGGCCAAAAGAGATGATGTGTAAATGAAGGGGTGTAAGCTGTGTCCCTGTAAAATTTTATTTACGAAAATACAGGGTATAGCTTGGCGACCTCTGGTTTCACGGAACATGGACCGTGGACTCTGGGATGGGTGCTACAGCAGGTGACTGCTACTCCCTCTCAGAGCGAAGGGGAAGTAAGGAATTCTTGGACCTGTCAGTCCCTTGAGAGAGTGTGAAGGTCGCGTACTCAGGATGACATGGTGGGCAAGGTGATGTCCGCCTTTCCGGGCTCTATCTTGATCTAATACTATACAATAAAACAATGCCATATACAGTAATAAGAACCCCTCCTGTCTCCTCCTGTTTAAGTATATCCAGGACTGGCTCCATAATTTGCAAGCCCAGTGCAGAAGTGAAAACTCAGACATCCATGTTCAAAAATTATTAGGAATGTTAAGATGGCAGTGGCAAAGCATTACACCAAGCATGGGGTACAGTGAGGAGCGATCCATTTATAGATAGCTAGATACCCACCACACATGCAATTTCAGCCCTGCGGGTAAACTGGTCAACCACGCTAGACTAAGCTCTGCATCCAGCTGTATTATTTCCTATAGATTTTTCCCAGGTTGTATTTCACAAGCATCTGCTCACGTTGGCCCACAGGGTCCAGAAGAGTCTTATCTGTGCCTGTGGAATGACAGTGATCAGTAGGGTGACCTGTGTTCTACTGGAGCCAGGGCTCTGTGTTCGCAAATAAAATCATCTACTGCAAAGCTAAGAGCATTGGCTTCTGCTGAGAGAGGAGCATTCATTGGAGTGATCCCCCAAATTCTCGACTCCCTGGTTTTTCCCTGCTGTTCTAAAACCAGCCCCACAGCACGGGGCAGATGGAGCCCATGAGCGAGAGAGAAGTTGGAGGGGAACTTTAGCCTTGATCTCGGTGGTGAATTAGGGACTGAGCAGCATCATTCTTGTCTTTTTGAGCCAGGGAACAGCTGTGATAGTTCGTTTGAAAGAAGCAGGATGCTCTAACCCCTCAGATGAAAGACTGCTTTGAAGTGGCAACTGTGGATTTGGAAGGATGAGTTGTATTGTTAAAGGGCCAGTGTGCTTCATCGTAACACCTAACCCTAACTCCAGACGGTCAGAAAGGGCGTGGGCTCATTCCCATCACAGACAACAGAAATCTTCGGCAGTTGGTAGTCTATCAGGTTATCTGTCAGCATCCCTGTTGGCTATTTAAATGTATCCTGCATCCAGGTTTTTTCTTTAGACAGCCTTTCTGGACCCTTCTCCAATATGAATTACACGTCCTTCCTGTCCCTCTATCTCCTCTTCTTCCCCGCCCGCCGTCCGCTAGCTCTCTAGCAGTCTCTGTCTTGGTGCTCCTCATGCTGTGCTCTAGAAATTCCATTACTTGTCCGCCTGCAGCATTAGACCGATTTCCTTGACAGCAACCAAGACATCTTGTTTTAGATTCACGTTCCCAGTGCCAAGCGCCGTGCTTAGCACCCTGTAGATCTTCAAAAAGTAGGGACTAGATGAAATCCAACATAACATTCAGGAGTTCCCATCGTGGAGCAGCAGAAACGAATCCGCCTAGGAACCATGAGGTTGCAGCTTCAATCCCTGGCCTCGCTCAGTGGGTTAAGGGTCCGGCGTTGCCGTGAGCTGTGGTGTAGGTCACAGACACAGCTCGGATCTGGCTTTGCTGTGGCGTAGGCCGGCGGCTACAGCTCCTATCAGACCCCTAGCCTGGTAACTTACATATGCCATGGATGTAGCCCTAAAAAGCAAAAAAAAAAAAAAAGGAAAAAACAAAGTAAAATTCAGAACCTAGCTTATGTCATAGAAAATCGAAGTATGTGGCAAGTCGAAATATATCTTCTACAGCTGTGTTCCATAGTGATAAAAAATTCCTGTATCTCTTCTGTCCAGTATGGTAAGCCACTAGCCCATGTGGCTTGTGCAACCGAGGAACTGAAATTTTTATCGGATTATAAATAATTTCAGTAGCCACATGGGCCTGGTGGGCTAGTGGCCACCCTATTCGACAGCATCGTCTCAAGGCCACACATCTCTGTCCAACAAGGACTGGATAGAAGTTCCTTAGCCAGGGAAGCAGGCATCCGTCATGTTCCTAACTTCACGGTGGCGGCTGAGAACGGGGGACGTGGTGAGTGAGAGGACGCACACAGTCTCGTCTCTCTTTATGTCATGGCAGACATGGAGGCCAGCGATCGTAGTTGCTCTTGGCTTGAGAGAATTTGGACTTTTTGTGGCATTCCTCTCACCTCACCCCAGCCCCCAGGAGGTCACGGGACAGGAGAAGATGGACTCCCATCATCCTGGTTCACAAATCTCAAGTGTTCAAAGCTCTTTAAGGTACCGACTTGCTAGTGAATAGTGAACTTGAACTGTTCTCTCTGTGCTGGTTCCCACGTGAGGCCAGGTCATAAATCCAGCTCGGGGAGGCTGGTCTCCAGGAAAACTGCTGGTCATCTTTGGAAATGAAAAGGAAGCGCACAGTTTGTTACAAAGGTCTGCCAGTTTAGTTTCCAGGGGACTGAAGGGAGATGGGGCAACGAGCTTGTTGTCACCTCCAGTGGTTGGTCAGTTTATGCACATGCTAGTTTAGAAGGGGCCGCTCAGTTCGGTGGCAGAGCCACTCTCCAGCGTTTGATGCTGGGTAGTCGTTCCCCACCCGCTGTAAAGACCACTTGGGGGGAAGGAATTGAGCCGCTTTAACGTGCTTGCCCCGAAGTGCTGAACTGCCCCTGATTGCTGTTAAACATCATCATGCGTTCAGACTTGGATTTCCCTGACCAGCCATTTGCTAAAGGGTCCGGAGAGTATAAACAGGGACGGGAGGTCAGCAGAGGTTCGGCCCTGACCCCCGAGGCCAGCACTGCTCTACCAAGACGTAAATGTCTCCAAACAGCAAGTGGCACCTGCCGCTGCCCCCCGGGGAGGTCTTTATGGACATCTCCAGTCAAAGTTGATTTTGAAAATGGATACGAGTTTTGTTCTTCTCCAGAATGAAGAGTGAACTGTGGCTGTCTCCTCCATTTCACTTCATGGATGCTCATTTTGTCTCCCCCACCCCACCCTCTGTTCCTTTTCTCTCTTTAAGTGCTTAAATGTCACCCACCAGTTCTGGGTTCTTCCTCTGAACGTGTGTGGTGGGCGGGGGCAGGCGGAAGCCAAGGAGGCGGGTGGGGGGAGCTTGCGCTGCCTGGCTTGGGGGAAGACTTAGATTTAAAAGTCGATGTAATTTCTGATTTTGACATGAATGAAACTTGAGTGGGCTCACCTGAGTGGGTCTGGGTGACCTGTCCTTCTAGGGACCAAGATGCCCCCCACCTTTCCAAAATGATCACCTTGATCGTGTGCTGAACACAGCAACCGTGTACCGACTGTGTTTGCTTCCTCTGGTGGCCCAGGAGGCCCACGGCTCGGGGAAAGCCATTGGCTGCTGCAAAAACAGAGGGTACTTGGGACCCCAGAAGGTTGAGGCTGGGGCAACCTGCTGGTCGCTTTTCTGCATAGAACCGCAGCCCCACTGCAGTTCTTTCAGCTTTGTTAGTGGGATGATTGCTCGTCATTGTCACTTGAGCAGGGGTCCCCCAGCCCCGAGCCCAGGTCAATCAGGAAGCTCTAGAATTGATGTACCCCCAAGCTGTTTGTCACTTGGCTGCTCTGCCACTCAAGTTGGAGCCCCAGAGTCCTCATCGACAGAATGTGCGATGGTGACAGCTCCCCTGCTGGCCCTGGGGATATTGAGCTATTTAACCATAGAGCGTGCGCAGGAAGGTGGCTGAGTGGCGCCTTCTCTGCTCATGTGCGGGGTGTGTGACGTCCGGAGGCATTTGGCCTTTACGTGCTGCGTTTTCTCTCCTCCGGGTCCAGGCTGCTTCGAGTGCTGCATCAAGTGTCTGGGAGGAGTCCCCTACGCCTCCCTGGTGGCCACCATCCTCTGCTTCTCGGGGGTGGCCTTGTTCTGCGGCTGTGGGCATGTGGCCCTGGCGGGCACCGTGGCCATCCTGGAGCAGCACTTCTCCACCAACACCAGTGACCATGCCCTGCTGAGCGAGGTGTAAGTACCTGCTTCCCTCTGTGGCTGCCTTTCAAGTGCAGCTGCACCAGGTCTTCCGCAAAGACCACAGCCTGCTGGCCTGGGAGAAAACCGAGGCTCCTCCTTCAGGCTGACTGGCCGCAGCTCCAGAGAGGTCCAGGACAGGAGGGGAAGGGTCCCGAGTGCAGTGGGTGTCTGGGACCCAGGCCGGGGTGTCCCTGGGGCACAGCAAGGTGCACACCCCGTGGCCGCCAATCCGCAGCACCGGCGAGTTACCGTGGTTCCCAAGTAAGAGGTGCCCTCGAGTGTTGTCACAGAAAACCACCATCCCGAGGCCGAGTGCAGGACTTAGCCCAGCTCTAATCCACAGGAGCAGAACTGGGCCTTTCATTCTTGAGGCAGAACGGAAGTCCCTGGTCACTTTCCAATTCGGAAAAGGGGTAGTTTGGGGGGGGGGGGGAGCGATTAGCCTGAAACCCATGCCTTCCCGTTCAGGAATCCTTAGTGGAGTCTCAGCAACGATATGTTTATTTCCTTCATTTTCCCCGTTCCCATCAGTGTTTTGTTCTTCCTAACTCCCAAAGTTCCCCAGTGTTGAGGTGTCTTGCGATGGCAAGAAACATCTCTACCAGACTGAAGGCGGCACAAGAATAGAATCCTGGGCAAGAGTCCTTAGGGAATTTCATTCTGTTCAAGAGTCATTCCAAAGAACTGAGCAGAGGTGGGGAGGCTATGAGGAGGACCAAGAAGGACAAGGGGTTCGTAGAGTGCCCATTAAATACAAAACAAGGCCAAGAAGTATTTACCATGACGGAACCTGGGGAAGGTGTGTTAATGAGCAGGTCATCTTAACAAGCAGCTCTCAAACTGCCTGGAATCTTTAAAAAAATATCCCCAAGGCCCTGTTTGGCCCCAGACTAATGAAGTCCTCATCTATGGGGACAGGACCCAGATCCCACTCCTCTCTAAAGCTCCCCAGGTGGTTCCAGTGGGCATGCGAAGGCTGAGGGACTGTCGCCGGCATCTCTGTTGGCTTCACTACGACCGAATTAGTTGTGAGTCAGCTTGCTGCATCTTAAACCTACCTCACATACTATCAGTTGTATGGTGAGATTACCGGTGCAGAAAACATTTGCCCCATGTTACTCCTTACAGAAGTGTCGTCTGCTTACTTAGGGGCTTTATCAGGGGTAAAGCATTAGGCCTGGTTGAGAGGCATTTGGACCTGGCAGAAGGAAATGTCCTCTGGGCCAGAGTTGAGTTGAGATGCTGACTGTGTGGGTCCCCTCGGGCGAGTGATTGAACTCCTGATGCCTGTGTTTACCTAATGGAAAATGAGTCTAATCAAGTGTTCGAAGTCCAGTGGGTCCCTGCCCAAAGGGAACTTCTCCCTTGTCAGGAAGGTTGTCCACCTCAACCTTGGGCCCACCTTGGAAGAAAGGCCAGCTTGCAGTGGGGTGCCTGGTATGCCCCAGCAGGCCCTCAGGGCCATCAGCGGGGTGGGCAATGTGCCGGGACATCCCCCACCAGGGCCTCCCTCCAGCGGCCAAGACATCTCCAACCGCGCTGTGGGTTTAGCCCCGCGGTATCTTCTTCCTTTTCACAGAATCCAACTGATGCAGTATGTCATCTATGGCATCGCGTCCTTCTTCTTCTTGTACGGAATCATCCTGTTGGCAGAGGGCTTCTATACCACCAGCGCAGTCAAGGAGCTGCACGGCGAGTTTAAGACAACCGCCTGTGGCCGCTGCATCAGCGGGATGGTGAGTACCCATCTCTGATGACGGACAGCCAGCCAGGCCCCAGCTCTGTGTTTGCTAAGAACCAGCTGCCAGGACGTGCAGAGGCCAGGACACGAGTAGCGTGCTCACCCACGCAGGGGTAGGAAAAACCCTCAGCACACGATTGATTGACGGGAAATTAATTAAAACCTATGGCTGGTATTACTTAAATCAAGTATTTCCCTCAGTAATGGACGAATAAGGGTAGTACAGATTTTTCAAATACGAAGTTCCCATGGTGAAAGGAAAGCACATTCCTGTTGTCTTTGACTAGGGCCTGTGGCCATGAAGACTTAAACCTCCCGTGATAAATGGCCCCAAGCCCGCTGGCGGGGTTGACCAAGCACGTTTTTCTGCTAGGTGCTTCATCGGGGACTTGGCTGGTCACTAGGGGGGCAGCACACAACCTGAAGACGTGGGTGAGCAAAGCCCAGCCCTTTGGGCCAGATGCAGGCTGCCATCTGTTCTGTGCAGCCTATGAGCTCAAAATGGCTGTATCCTCAAGACTGTTGGGGGAAGAAAAAAGCATACTATCTAAGAACCCATGAGATTATGTGAAATTCAGGGTTTGAGGGCCATAATCATTTTATTGTCACACAGCCACTCCCCTTCCCCGACACTATGTCTGCGGCTGCTCTCCTGCCGAGACAGCAGCGCAGAGGCGTGGATGGGACCGCTCCCCTCTCTGGCCTTTTGCACCAGGGTTTGCTCACCTCGGGCCCAGAGGAGGACAGAGCTTAAAAAGAGCTCATTAAAAGACAGGGCTAGAAAGTGCTTTCTCCCATAAGGAAACTCAGGGGTGCGTGGAGGGGGCGGAAAGAGGTACCTCCGGAGTTTGACTGGGTGGCGGCATGTTAAGGTTGAGGTTTGTTTTTTTATTGGCCACACTCGTGGCACATGGAGGTTCCCAGGCTAGGGGGTCTAATCGCAGCTACAGCTCCCGGCCTACACCAGAGCCACAGCAACACCAGATCCTTAACCCACTGAGCGAGGCCAGCGATCGAACCTGCAACCTCATAGTTCCTCGTCAGATTTGTTTCCACTGTGCCACAACGGGAACTCCCAAGTTGAGTTTTTAATGGTAGATGCCGAGCAGTGGGCTGTGTGGGGCTGGCATTTGAAAAAGAGGTCAGATATGAAGAGAAGAGTTGGGAAGGTGAGAGAGAGAAGTGCTTACCTGGAGGCCCAAATTCCCAGCCAGCAGAGGAAGATGCGCGGCCGAGGCTCTGCTCCTGTCAAGAAAGGATACAGAGTCGGGCTTTCAAGCCATGGAGAGCCCAGCGTTCATAAAAGCCTTCCTTAGAGAAGGCACACAGAAGGTAGTGTATGTACTTCCTTGGGACCAGCTGGTACCCAGGCATACAGGGTCCCGGACTCCACGCGGCTTAAGGACCTTAAGGTGGGTGCGTCACTGGCAGGGGCGCATCTTGGGAGGTCATGGGCCCACGCCAAGTGCCCTCCTCAGCTGCGTCTCTGTCTCGCTCCTGGTTCCTGCAGCCTTAGCTACGAGCCTGGGGACGGCAGTGGGGTCCAGCCCAAGCAGGGCAGAGAAGCTGAGGAGGAGGAGGAGGAGAATGCTGTGCCGGGGAGAGCGGAAGGCCTTGGTGCTGGGCTGCGGATAAAATCCCAAGAGGAGCAGGGCGGGCGAGCGCCACTTCCAGTGCCCTGTGGGATGGATGGGAGCGAGGGCGGAGAAGGTAGCCAGAAGGGATGGAGCCCAAGGCTCACGGCAGGGGAGCGGTGAGCCGCACTGGGCCCCGGGGGGCGTGGAGAAGAGGGGACGGAGTCACAGCCCTCCAACAAAGTGGACTCGGGGGTTGCTGGACGGAGTGAGCACGCGAGGAGCAGTGAGGGCTCTGGCTCCACGCCTCCTGGGGTGAGGGGGTGGGCAGGCACCCTGAAAATCTCAAGGCCCCAGCTTTTCTGAGCTCGCTGAAGATGGACGGTGAGCAGGTCAGGAAGGAAGGAGAACAGTCAGATGCTGCGCCTCCAGAGACTGCCCCCAGCAGCAGGTGGGCGAGCACGGCGCAGACCCTTCCCTCCGCTGCCGCCGCCGCTGCCAGGGCTCTTAAAGATGAAAAACCAAAGCTAGACGGAAATGAGAATTTTATCGGATGCCCTGGGCACTAATTTCGTGTCCAAGGCTATTGTAAATTTAAAGGTACAAGCACTGACTGCTTTTTAGTCATTTCACAGGATTAGGAAACTGACAGAGGTCCTTTGGAGAAGGGGCTTCCTGGGGCAGTGGCTGTCCTGTGGCCTGTTACATAAAATAAGGGTGCAGGGGCCGGAAAAGCATCCAGGCCCTCCCCCCTGCTAAGTGCGGACCTGAAGTTGAGCAAGAGCACCCAGGAAGCCCTGTCACTGGCTCTGTGGCTGTGGACAAGGGCGACCACCGCTGGGGGGCTCGTGTCCTTGCTTAAAGAGGGCCCTTGCCAAGTCCCTGCAGTGACTTTCAGCTGTCACATTTCCCCATCCTAGAGCTCTGGAGAGCAGGCTCGCCTCGCTGCAGCCACCAGCCCTCGCTCACCTGGGCCTGGTCGCTGCCGGGATCCAGGGGGTGCTCTGATGGCCTCCCCCCGCTGCACCCTTGGCCAGAAATGTGCCGTCAGGCCTCCCGGGGGTGGGCCTGGCCCGGGTTGGTGACAGTTCTTTGTCCTCCTTAGTTTGTCTTCCTCACCTACGTGCTGGGAGTGGCCTGGCTGGGCGTGTTCGGTTTCTCCGCGGTGCCGGTGTTCATGTTCTACAACATATGGTCCACCTGTGAAGTCATCAAGGCCCCCCAGAGCAACGGGACAGCCGGGGTGGAGCAGATCTGTGTGGACATCCGGCAATACGGTACCCCCCCCCCATTGCTGTTACCCTGCGCGCGGTGCCTGCGTCTGCACTTGCGTTACTGCGGGCGCGGCGATGTAGTGGCAGGATGTGTTCCCGCCCTTCCACTCAACGTGCTCCGTTTTCTGGATGCAGACAGCACGTAAGCTCTTAGTTCCTAAAAAGTGTCATGCAAGATTACTATATTTTCAAGTTAAGTATTTAGGAAGAGACACTTTGTAGAATGCAAAGCTGCTTTATAGTGCAGTTCAGTCAAAAGAGTATCTATTTTTCCTTCCATTTCATTTCCGGGATGGAACAAAACTGTATAGTCCAGTTCAGTTGCACCTCCGCCTCTTCCAATCAGGTCTTTTTAAAATGAGAAATGGCTTTAATACTGGCAAATACAACATAAAATCCAGGTGTGTTTTAAAGTCATCAGACGCAGTCTGTAGACGCTGGCTGTTGGAAACCTGTTCAAATCTATTTTCTAGTGAGTGGGATCCTCGCCTGAGGCAGCTAAGGTTGGTTCATTCTGACAAACCACACAGGGGGCTGGTGCCGCTCTTGTCATGCACTGTAGACTCGGCCAGGGTGGTTAAAAAAAAAAAAAAGCCTGTCCTTGGCAGAAACAGCTGTGGGGAGAAAGGAGCTTTGGGGGACAGAACTACTTTATTTTCGCTGATTTTCCCATGTGCCTTATCTTCAGCATCTTGTCTTAAAACATAACATAAAAACTTAGCTAAAAGCACCCATCAGAGGCATCTCTTTCTCATAAAGATGAAGGTTCAAGCACACTGTTCTTTATGACAGATTGAAAAGGAAGACTCAGGTGGATTTTTAAAGGATTTGTAAAGGAATATCAAGATGCATATCATTTTCCCTTTCTTAACTATTCACTATAAACTTTTTGGTCATCAGTGATCATTTTTTAAAATCTCTCTTTGAAATCACTGGTTTCATCGTTTCCCATTCTGCTGAAGCAGAAAGACTTACTGTTGGTCCCTAGCAAAGATGGAAGGAATAAATAATATTTTTGAAAAATTCTCCTTCCTTAGTTCCTAGGAGAAGCAGAACTTAAGCTGTATTTCATATTTAAAGCACATACCTCAGCATTAATGGCAGGAAGAGCAGCAGCCGAGTGGACGTGGTCCCTGCAGAGCGGGGAGTCAAGGGTACAGTGAGAGACGGCATGGACCGTGTCGGCCCCACTCTCTGGGGAGGGCCAGCGGCTCGCCAAGTTTCCATTTGGATTTGCAGTCCCGAAGTATTTCTGATGTATGTGTAAAACACAATAAAAATGTATGTAAAAAGCAAGACCATACAAAATGCTAATCCAAATTATAGAACCTAAACAGAAACTACTCTGTCAAATGGCCATGAAACTTGCCGAGCACGGCCTCCCACTTTGAGAGCTGATCTTGGGCAGACCTCCAACAAAGAGCTTGAGTGATGGGGCCATGGACTGTGAAATGCCTGGGGAGAAGGGAATGCCTTCAGCAGGAGGAAATGCCTTCTGAGGTGGTCCTGCGGCTGGTGAACTCAGGTTCATAAACAAGGGCTCAACTAAACAAAGCTGATTTGTAGAGAGAAAAAAACGGAGTTTTTGATGGACTAGTTGACCCTCTTCTCGCCTTATTGTCGAAGCAGAACTGTTTACTCCAAAAAGCTGGGGCTGCAGAGGGCAGACACCTTGATTGCTGCTGAAGAGCATGGCCTGGGGCAGTGGGGCCCGCAGGGCGCTGGGGGTTGCGCCAGTAACGGAGCTTCTTGGGATTCGCTTCACAGGCATCATCCCTTGGAACGCCTTCCCCGGAAAAATATGTGGCTCTGCCCTGGAGAACATCTGCAACACCAACGAGGTAACTCCTTCCCCGGCAGAGGGCTCCTCGGGGCCCCTGGGCAACCCAGGCTGAGGCAGAGGCTTCTCCGAGGGGCACAGGCCAGATGGGGCTCAGTCTGCCATTCTTGACCTAGGGCACCATTCTTGACCCAGGGCCTGGCCCCACTGAGGGAGGACCAGAGAGCCTTGTCTTCTGGCTCTAACTTGAGAGGGACCCCAACCCTGCCCCTCTGACTGTGGCGGTTCTGCTCTTTCACCTGGAGGTACTTCTTCCTAGGAGAACATCTGTCACAGATTCAAGGTCACTTTTCATGGAAAAGAGTCTCCTGAATTTGTAGAGTCAAATTTTGATACATCATCCATCATTAGCTTATGTTTCTAGACTGCGGTGCTGCTCTCTCTCGTTCTTCCTATTCTCCAGGCGTTGGTCTGTACCTGTTTCTAAAAGCAAATTCTCAGAGGCGCTCGTGGGAGCCTGCATACTTAAGATTGAGTCCTGAGCTGCTCGGGGATAGCAGTGACTTACTGAAATAACCATGCACTGGCGGCCGGGCTGCTCAGCGTGTAGAGTGCTGACCTGGACCAGCGCATAGCAGGGGCTCCCCGCCTGGGCTGCCTCTTACAGGCACCCAGGAGCTTTGTCACATCCTGATGGTGAGGCCCAGCCCCCAGCTCCTCAGACTGAACTGGGCTGGGGTCCAGCCTGGGCCTCAGCCAGTTTGAAAGCCCCCAGTATGCCAGTGGGTGCCCGGCCCTCAGAAACCAGCCCTAGAGGAGAGAGGGAGCAGCGCCGGGGACAGTAGAGGTGGAGGCCCTTTCCCCCCCACAGCAAGTGCTTATGCCAGTGCCCACTTCTTTCCCAGTTCTACATGTCCTACCACCTGTTCATCGTGGCCTGCGCGGGAGCTGGCGCTACCGTCATCGCCCTGGTGAGTACTGGCCCCAGGATGGGCCCAATGCAGTCCCCCATGTCCTGTCATCAGTGTGACAGCGGATTTCCCTTCCAGCCACCAAGCCCGGGACTCGACCTTGGTTGAGTTTCCCCGTGTCAACTTACCGCTTGTCCAGACTGCAGGAAGTACCAGGCGGTGGGCTTGGCTTAGATGGTAGGGGATGAAATGTGGATTCTGTGGGAAGAAGAGAGGGTTCCGACACTTAAAACGTGGGTAACTAGGAGGGCGTGGGGCACAGCTGCACACTCAGCCCTTCCTTTCACGGCCTCAACAGTGGACCCGTGTGCCAGGAGGCATTACTACTCACTGCTTTGCCAAGAAATCTTCATTGCCAGGAGAACCTCATGTATACACATTCCTACACGGGCAGGGGCCCTTGTTAGGTAGAGAACTTCTGTTGCATAGGGTCTCTTCAAACCCTGAGCAAGTGAGCCCCGGGCTGCTGCTCCCAGGGGAGGCACAGCCTCAGGGTCACAGTGTTTTTGGTCCAAACAAGGTTTATACGTCCATCCATTTGCTTCTGTTTAAAGACATCTTATTTAGCGTATAGTGCCAAGTCATGAACTGTGAACTCTCAGCCATGTTCTCCGCCCGGGCCCTCGCAGCCTTCCTGCATGTAGGAACGCTGGCCAGCCCTTCAGGACTCTAGTAACACAATCACAGAAATGCAAGCACACACGGCACTAAATAGACTGCAAAAAGGACACTGTTGTTTATAGTCTGAGAGCTGCCACAAGAAGGCGTGTGTGGCCGTGGTGGACTCAGGCTTTTCCCCGCGTTGCACATCTGTGTGGCCGTGGCAGTGCCAGGAGGCCTGACTTGGAAATCAGAAGGGTTAGCCCTGAGGCAAATTCACAAATAAGGAAGCTGCAACCACACAGGTGGATGTTGATGTGTGTGTGTGTATGTGTAACTTGGGCAGGTGTGGCTTGTGGTTTCCAGACATCTGATGGGTAGAGGGAGGGGGGAAATTGCCTGTGCTCAGCACCGAGTCCTTGCCAGCTTTTCCAACCGTGACATCCTCCCTGCCCATTCCAGCCATGGAAAGAACCCCTGTTCTCCTAGCTGAGCCACAGGCCAGGAGAGGACTAAAAAGCTGCGGAGGGGACAGTGAGGCAAAGACAAGGGCACACGGGGCTTTTAGCCTCATTGTTCACAGGCTGCTGACCTAGCTCTCGGGTGTGCCTTAAACACGTCTGAGTCTTTTTCATTAGCATATTAAGGGGAGAGCAGAGGATGTGTATATTTGAAACAACAAAAAGATGTGTGTGTGCTAGGTATGAAAATCTTCTGTTGTAATTATAAATTGGCAAAAGAAGCACCTTAGGCTTGGAGCTGGCCCGTTCCCACCCGTGTGTAGAGAGTCAGGGCGCCGGCCCCCACTGCCTGTATCTTACTGTCCTGTTCTGTTCTCTTCCACCAGCTGATCTACATGATGGCTACTACGTATAACTATGCGGTTTTGAAGTTTAAGAGTCGGGAAGACTGCTGCACTAAGTTCTAGATGCATAAGGGCCCATGAGGAGCTTTAGAGAGCTCTACTCGATAGCATGAAATGTCCCTGACCCATAGACTAAAGCAGAGCCTAGGTTCCTGCAGTTTTCTTTCAGTAATTTGTAAATTGCTCTAATCAACTTATGTCGCATGGTAGATTAATACAATGACTTACCGTACGTGGACCACAGAATAATGAGATCTGGCTATTTCCACCTTTTGGAAAGGATTCAGTTACTTGTTGACACTGGTGAGCATCCACTGAAAAAGTTTTCTTAACTTGGAGCAGTATCTCTAAGTGAAGTATTCAAACTTGGGTATCCTTTACCTTTTCCGTTGGTTTTGCTTGGTAACCTGTTTCAGTGATGAAAACAAGTCCTGAAGATGAAATGGAAGCGAACTATTTTAATCTGGACTTAGTTTTGTCAGACTCCATCTGGAAAGTAATTTACAAATGTATTTTAAATTTGCTTGAAACATTTTCTTTTTTTTATCATTACCTGGCTTGCTACCAAATGCATGCCCCTCAAATAAGCGGACTGTCCAAAAATTTGAAGGAAAATAATTCATCAGTTATCTCTGAGAAAAGGGTTTTACAAACTCCTGGCAGAGCCCAGAGAATTAACATCCAAGTGACGAGTTAGGGTGAGTAGTAACTGATTCCTCACAGCCACTTCTCAAACTGCACGTCAGATTTTAGTAAGATTTTAATGGGGAGAGAAATTGTGCCTGGATCTGAAAGTCTCAAATATGCTGAGAAGGAAATATGAAATAGAAGGAAACTGTGTTGTAGATTTTGCAGGAAAAGATGAGGAAAAATAAACAGGAAAGACGCATTTGCCTCATCCACTATCAACAATGATAATAAAGATTTTGACCTTTTGTGAAATGAAATCATGGCAGTTATAAATGAAAAATGTAGTTTCACTGCTCAAAATGTGTTAACACAGGGACTGCATGCTTTGCTTATAGTTCTTATTTTGGGTTATGACCTTCACTTAATTTTTCCACGTTAAATATGTAGTTTTATATTACTTACTTAAACATTGTTCACACTTTCAGGCCTTTGGGGGAATGGATTTTTGTCCAGAGATAGGAAAGATCTTTGCATGACACTTACTTTAAAATAACCATACAACGTCTTTCTGAACTTCTGCCTGTCCTTAAAGTTGCTCTCAAAATGGTAAAAAGTTACCCTCTCGTACGTACTTCATTTTTGCCTTTTCTGAACAATAACGTTGACCATTTTTTTCCGAGTTCATTGTGTACTAACCTTTCTTCAGCCTCTCAATGTGAAGTGCCCTGGTAGAGCATGCGCTCTGTCTCCGATGCCCCTGACAGCAGGGTGGGTATTAATACAGAATAACCCTCTCCCCTTTCAGTCCGCAGCGTCTAATCCGGCTCGCAGCTCGCTTTGCCTCCTCACATGCTCACTAGCCATCATGCTCACCCTTCTCTTCCAGATCCACTTCCTCATGATACTGTCTTCTAACTGGGCTTACTTAAAGGATGCAAGCAAAATGCAGGCTTACCAGGATATCAAAGCAAAGGAAGAACAGGAACTGCAAGATATCCAGTCTCGGTCAAAAGAACAACTCAATTCTTACACATAAAGGTCTGCCAGAGGGTCTCAGCCGACGAGTTGACAGCTCTGACAAATCACCAGACAGCTGCTCTGCAGTCCAGATGTGTTCCCCACCCAACAAACTCATGTACCAGTCCCAACACTTCATTGTCTGTCTCAAGCTGCCAGGATGTGTTTCTAGGAAAACCTTCCAGTACGTAAATCTTTTCCTTTAGAACAGATATCGGAGGTGTCATGTGAGCCATTTTAAAAGGCAACACTTTGACAAAATGATGGTTCATCCTTTTGAACCCTGTGCCATGTTCGCATCCATCCCTAGAGCAAATCGGCCAAGACGCCCGGGGAAGATGGCATAGTCCTTGACACGGGCCCGTGGTGCGCCAGCATCAAGCGAAATGGCCACCAGTTCACGGATGCCATCTGTCCTCACATCCACGTATCTAAATAGGGAATAAAATACAGCTGAGGTGACGTTCCAGTTCTCACAGCTGACGTTTATTAAACTGGCTCAGGGATACGTGAGCCGTACAATGGACCTTTAAAAAAATTTGGCTGATTCCCCCAGTCCAGGACATATTAATTTCCTGAACTACTCAGAAATCTTTTTTCCAAGAATGCTCAAGCGAGCCTGCTAGAGTAATTCTACTACACCTACCATGGAAAAAGCTGGATTCCAACTGATAGGCTTTCCAGAATCAATTTTATAATAGGTTTCATTGTAATAAAGTGACCCAGTTGTCATCATTCTTCTTGAGAAAGCAATGTCAGCTCAATGTCAGCTCTGCCTTAATGAGTGTTTGCTTTAAATTTCTAAGAACTTCAGTTACAACAGGCTACCCCAAATCCTTCATAAAATTTTGTTCCACCAATGTTTTTTTTTCCCTTACGAAGTGTTACCTTGTTAAAATGACCACCACTCTCAACCATTTTTATGTGGTCTGAAAAGTGAGTTTACAGTTTCATACCAACTATCTACAACTTAATTACAACTAGACCACAGACCTCCTACTTTTATAGACTTGAATACTTTAAGTAGGGTTGGTATTTATTTCACTTTTTCTTACCTAAATCTTAGTTTCCTGGGAATAATAAAATTCAATGTTCGGCAAAAAGACCAAAAAAAAAAAAAATCAGAAAAACAAAAAAAATCTGCTTGAGTTTAAGCCATCTTCAAAAGAAACTTGCCTTCTAAATCATTGTGTTTCAGAACATTAAGTGAATAGGTATTGGGTATTAGTGATGGTAAACTTTGTGTTGTTCTTTATGAAATGATACATATAACTGTTGGGGTGCATCAGTGCTTTTTAAAAGGGGCTGCATAATATAGGGTTAACTATGTATATTCATGTTAAGACTTAACTTGTGGTTTGGCTGTTTCCTGGATTTTAAAACATATACATGTGCAGAAATGTGTTAAAATGAAAGGAAGCATACCTTTATCAGATGCTATTAAAACTGAACATCAAGTATAATGTTTCATTTGGATTCTTTTTGTTGTTGTTAATGCCTAAAAAAATGCCTATTTGGATCTTGACTTTTTTTTTTTTTTTTAAACTAATTGGGAGAAGTTCTCTTCTGTGTAGAAAGTTGTTCCAGAATGGCTTGGTGTTTTGTTTTCCTGTTGCATGACAGACTTAAATATTTTTTCCAGCAGTGGAGGTGCTGTTAGAGTCCAGTGTTCTAGCAGAGGCAGTGTCTAAAGCCTAATTTTACTTTTCTAATTCTGGTAGCTATTGCCAGGAATTTCTGAACGTTTTGTTTAGGTAGTCTAATATTTTTTATGTAAAGAGCATTAAATTTTGCTATGTATAAATTTTTGTAACCTAACAGTGGATCAATATTTTCTATCAGTGCCAAGGGCTTCCTGTAGTTCTATTCAAGTGTTACAATAAATATTTGTAGATAATAGTCAATACTTGTGTATGCTTATTTTAAAGATCTATTTAGGTGGAAATAGTTGTGGATGTATTAAGAGAAATGAAATAAAATTATAGCTTCGTTCACTTGCCTTTTTACCATACGTAAATACTATCTTTCTCTGTCTTCGGTATGGTGTCATTTTTAAATAGTATGCATCACGAAGATTCTACATTTGTATGGAAATCAAGTTTGTAAGTGCTACATGTTTCATTTGAGAGAACTCTCTGAAGCAAGAGCGATTTGACAAAACATCATAACTGGACCGGGTGGTATTTTACATAAAGTGCCACTAACCTGTATATAATTTGCCTGACTAGCTTCATACTTATTTATGGGAATAACACAAAGCTGGAATAACACAAAGCTTTAAGTTGGGGGAAAGGGTAAAACAATGAGGAACCTTCATAAAATTCCAGGTACCACTGGCTATTTTACAAATCCAAGCTATAAAAGTCTGCCAAACTAGGTCTTACTGTGTATAGCACAGGGAGCTATATTCAGTACTCTCTGATAAACCATAATGGAAAAGAATCCAAAAAAAAAAGACTGCATATAATACATATAACTGGGTCACTGTGCTGTACAGCAGAAATGAACGCACAACACTGTACATCAACTATACTTCAATTTTAAAAGTCTATTGAAAGAAGAACCATTTAGATCGAACAGTTACTCACTAAAGCGCAGAGCTCAATTTGTTACTGAGGATTTCATTTTGTAATCTCGTTCCCCTACTTATCTCTCAACATGATTATACCTTTGGATTTTCCACAGGCGACCTTTCCTGGTCAGGGCCAGCCTGTGTCACTATTGACCCACTGACATCTCTAAATGAGGGGCTGCCTGCGAGCATCACCCTTCCTTCACGCTCAGCAGGGAAACAATCAGGAGCGCCATTTGTGTGCTGTTTGGCACATTGCTGAATGAACACCTTCTGTGTATGTAGCAGTTTGTGCAGTTATTGCTTAGGTTGCATAGATCACATGCAGTTTATTCATTACTGACAGTAATCCTGCTACCAAAGATAGGAACTTTTAGAGGGTGAAACAGATTTTTGCCTGTTTCTAGTTACACCGTGTGAAACTTGATTTGTAAGAAACAAAAAGTGGAAATTATAGCAGAGGGACCTACTCATTTAAAAACCAACAAGCAAAATACTTTAAGTCCATTTAAAAGATGAGAGCTAAAGATTCCACAAACAACTTTCTGAAAGAATCCTCTTAGGGCTTTTTCATGCTATTATAGTCCTAATCCAGGCCAGCCTCAGAGATGCTGCAGGTTCAGTTTCAGACCACTGCAATACAGCACATATCACAATAGAGAGTAACAGAATTTTTTCAGCTGCCCAGTACATATAAAAGAAGTTATGTACACATGATACCATATTCTAATAAAGTGTGCAACATGCGTAAGAAAACAATGCACATACCTTAATTAAAAGATACTTCAGTGCCAAAAATGCTAACCATCATCTGAGTCCTCGGGTCATTATCTTCTCGCTAGAGAAGCAAAAACATCATGAGAATTACCCAAATGGGACACAGAGACATGAACAAATGCTGTTCCAAAAACAGACCCAATATACTTGCTTGATCAGGGCTGCCACAAAGCTTCCATCTGTAAAGAACACTGTATCGGTGACGTGCAATAAAGCACAGCACAGTAAAGCCAAGTCTGCCTGTGTTACAAGGTTTAGAAGAGGCAATCCGCTTTTAGCATCTTGTCCTAAATGGTGGCATCTTTCACTAGCTAGTACAGGGCTCGTTCTTAGGTGTTTTGTCAAAACTAGAGATTTTACTTAAGGTGACTTTTTCAAAATCAGTATTAAAGACGAACAAAAGCAGAAAGTTTTGAGGAAAGAAAAATACAAATAGGATTTCTCATTGTGGCTCAGTGGAAATGAATCTGACTAGCATCCATGAGGACGAAGGTTTGATCCCTGGCCTTGATTAGTGGGTTAAGGATCCGGTGTTGCTGTGAGCTGTGGTGGACGTCACAGACTCAGCTAGGATCCTGTGCTGCTATGGCTGTGGTGTAGTCTGGTGGCTACAGCCAGACCTCGAGCCTGGGAACTTCCACATGCTTCGAGTGCGGCGCTAAATAGTTAAAAAAAAAAAAAATACCAATAGAGGTCAGTGAACATTCTTTCTCTAAACTGCCCCTCAATGTTCCTGTTCTGATATTTAAACTTCATTGTACCTTACCTGAGGAAGATGTAAACACTCAGGGGGTCTTGCAAAGCCAGGAGGTGCAGGGGAACGTGTCACACTTTGCAGTCTGTGTTCATAGGCATTCTAGATGATGTGGCCATCTGAAATGCCACATAAAGAGCTGATTTACTCTTCATTAAACACGCTGTAACCTGATATGCAGTATGAAGAATACTGCTTAGGAGTTCCTGTTGTGGCTCAGTGGGTTCAGAACTCAACATAGTGTCCATTAGGATGTGGATTCCATCCCTGGCCTTGCACAGTGGGT